>NC_136071.1:1110245837-1111445837 GCF_964261635.1 Lissotriton helveticus
GCAAAAGTGCTACAGTGCATTGGTAGGCGTTAAGAGTTATATTAAGGTTTTTATTGGAAGTATACTGTGCCGACTCATTTCCGAAAATCTTAGGGTTCCAGGGAATGCGTGTAAGAGATTGTAGGGATGTATGTCATTACAACGCATGCTTTTACAACGCATGCCATTACGACGCAGGTTTTACAACGCAAGTCGTTACAACGACGTGCGTTGGGGGGCGCTGGATAGTGAATAGTTTAATTTACTATTCCAACTCCAGTGCCCGTGGATAGTAGGGAAGGTGTTGGATAGTAAATAAACTATTCCCTATCCTAGAGCGCCCTCCAGCGCAATTCGTTGTAATGACTTGCGTTGTAAAAGTTGCGTCGTAATGGTAGTACGTTGTAAAAGTTGCGTTGTAAAGGATGTTTCCCGATTGTAGGCCCACTTAATTATGTTAGAAATAACTCACCAAAGATAATTCAAGACGTAATGCTTGGACCAGAACTGATTGAGAGACATTTAGCAATTTCCCTAAAACAAGCCCTTCTTTCACTTTTATTGGTTGCCCGGTTTTAATCTGTGTATATTCCAAAGCAAAAGATAAAATGGTCACAGGTGAATCTTCAAAGGATTAGGAAAGGCCTAAAAAATTTACTATTCCGAGAGTCATTCAGATGCTATTTGAATGATGAAAGAGACCAAGAGACCGTGCCCCTCCCATGACTTTTCAACAGTGCAGCATCCATTCTTATAAAAATGCACACCTATCAACAGCAGGTAGAAAATACCTGCAGACAGTGCCACAGGCTTAAAGAGACTGAACCTGCTGACCAGTTCCATCTTGATTAGTGTATGAATACATTGAGACTGTAAAGCACCTTGAGGCCAGTTACCGACATTGTGCACTATTATAGTCATCAAATTAGTAGAAACAGTGTGGAAGGCAACAAAAGGCTGGAACATTCTAGATGAAGTGCCCTTGGTGAATGGGCCGCTGATAGATCAATGCAGGGGTCAAATGAGTCACCATTGATGAAGAGCTAATGAGAGTCTGCTCAGCCCTCTGTAGAAGGTGTGACCTTGAATATGCTGTCAATGAAGCAGCTAATTATTGTCAAGGTCAAAGGCCCAGCATGGCTGACTAAGTCATGAGGACCATGCAAGACACAGGTGTAGCTCCCAGTGGGCTGTGGGTAAGGGCTTAATTTTAAAGCTACATGGCCTGAGAGATGCTGGGCAGCTGCAGGCCCTTTCCTTATTGGCCACTGTATGATTTGCTGTTGTGGAGAACTAAAGCTCCAGGCTACTGTAACAGACACATACATATTGAAACCTTCCTAAGTTTCTCTTCGGATCTTTCCATCAATCTATGGCTCTCTTGCCAACAGATATGGGATATTGTGCTGTGAAGTTGATAACTTGGCCCCAGCTTTTTGTATTGATTTCTTAACTGGGAACTACTTCTAATCACTTCCTGACCTTCAGCCCTCATGGAGGGCGCAAGGCCTGCTGACAGCAATGTTATGTTATGTTATGTTAATTGAATTTATAAGAAGCGGACGATTACCCTTGGGTGTCCTGGCGCTAAGTTCAGCCTAAACGTTGGTCGACGCAGTTAATGAGAGAACAACAATGTATCTCTTTATGCATGATGGCACTCTCGTTAACTCACCCTGCAGCCCTGCTTCTGGGATTGTCACACTGATCCACCACTGAGGTCAGTAGCATCAAACCCAGCGCCACATCCAGTGGGTGGTGGACCCTAGTGCAAGAAAGGAAATAGTCCCCCCTGGCCGCTCTTTGGATTGTGAATTGCTGAAAAAAACAGGGTTCAGTGAGCCCCTCAGACCTCTGGGCCCGGTGCAGCGGCACCAGCTGCACCAATGGAAGGTATGGCCCTGGTTACAACCCACGGTTAAAGGTCCGGGCGAGGGTTCAGTTTTCATGGAGATCACTATAAGGCGTCTGTATTATGAAATATAAGCAGTAAATGCCCAGCTCCGTATGCATTAATACAGAAAACCCTAATTTCTCAAGTGAACACATTCATTCCGGCCCACAAATGGACACAGGTGACACTAATGAGGCTGTTTCCAGCAATGAGATTACCTTAGATGAGTCTCTTTCGAAATGTCCAACATTTCAGATGTTGAATCTTGGGGCCATATGTACAAACACAATTTCTAGGAGACACAGAATGCGTTAAACCCCTTGACACATCGAGACCCTTAGTTCCTTGAGGGTAGATGGGTACACTTCTCAATACCAACATTTTCATTCTTAGTGTGCCAAATATGCAAAAAATGGCTCACAGTTATGCACAAGAAATCCGTGTCCCTAGGTCTGGCATACAGACAGCTTGAGTTATCTAGCCAAGATCATGAAAATACATTCAGGTATACACGTTTGGAGGGGCTTTGGGTCAGCTCACTTCATCCATTAGTCTGTTTGACTGTCATTCACATTTTGTCTCTGCCCACCACAGCATAACTACATGGAGCTATGGGTCAATCTACTTCCGCAATTGGCTCTTTTGCACTGTGTCATGCCATTTGCCCCTGACTTCATCTGCCTAAAAATTAATGCACTTCAGTACCAAGGATGGTGGGCCAATATTTTACTTTTTCAATGCCTCTTTCTTACCATTTGTTATCATTTTTAGGTCTCACCTAAGACAGTGCATGTGCTGTCAGTTGCAAGACATTTTGCTAGTTTTAAGTCGGTTTGGAGCCCACCCACGTTTTGCCATTGGCTTAATTGTCACTCTCATTTGCTTGCATCTTATTTGATGGCTTATGTAGGCTGCTGCTTCACCGTTGTGAGTTTGTTCTTCCCCTGGTGCATGGGTTAATTACTTTATCCTTACACTGCTAATTCTTTTTGGTACTACATTTTTCCTTTTATTTAAACACCACACCAGAGTTCAGCCCTGTGCCTTTGTTGCTCTGTCTTGCTGTGAGCTTCTCTACCCCTGACTCCCATGTTCATCTCGCCATGTGCATCTATGCTCCCTCATCTCTGTTTAGCTCTATCTTACTGTGCACTTTTCTGCCCCCCAAGCCCCTACGCCGGATCTCCATGCCGCTCTGTCTCTCCATGTGCTATCATACAAGTGGTGTAAACATGCCTACAAAATGGCATGATCGTCCATGTCAAACGTCTTTATTAGTATTATTTAGCTATGCAGCACAGCCTCAGAGAAACTTTGCAGCATGGCTAAAACCCACTGGCAAAACCAAAAGGTTCTAAAGGCGAGAACTTTTTGCTTTGCCAATGCTTTTTAAAAAAAAGAAATGTACCCGAGTGTTTAAACTATGTTTTTAAGCCATAATGATCCAAAGAAAAGAGTACTAAAAAGTGTTTTTAAACTTGTTTAAAGTGAACATGATTTTTCTATTAAAATGATTTACAATGAATTTGGGTTTAGCAATTTTTATTCAAAACCTATAGCCACAATTTCAGGCTGCAGCAAGTCTTTCCATTTTTGTGGCATATGCTTGCAATACAATTTTTTTAATAGACCTTTGCATCACCAGCTTTGCCAATGCCTTTTTTTTAATTGGGACTCTCTCAGATCCTTAGATAAGGCAACAGGATCATTTGCTGGCTTACAAGTCATTTCCTGATTTATACATTTATAAATGATTAAAAATTGTCCTTCTCTCTTCTGGGAATAATCAGGTTTGGAGCTGCGTGCCCTCCTGGGGCGCTGGTGCATTTGTGATCCAATTAATTTTGCGTCTGATGCCAGTTTTCTTAAGGAACCTTAAAAAGCTGACTGTGCAGGATTTTCTTTTGAGCGGTGAGACTCATAAATGCATTTCCCTTGGCATTGTTTACTTTCCTGGTATTCCCATGAATTGTTCTTAATTCGCAACCTGATGCTTCTCTGTGATCTGACAGAGTTAGTGCCTTTTGCCATGAAGCCACTGAGTTCAACACTTTTATCATTTTGTTAATTTTAAGTTGTTTATGTTTCATTTGTGTGTGGGGGGAAAGCAAATAGACTCACATATTTACAAATGTGTGACATGTTAAATCCTAAAGCTTTACAAAAAACTCACATGAGGGACAATAGCATCCATTTCATGAGTATTAATTATTTAACGACTCAATTCATGGGCGGTTGCAGCTGAACCTGTCATACTATGAAATAAAATGGGAACTGTCACCAGGCTTCCTTCACGACAAAATGTACATATTCTAAGTTCCTTCGGCATTGCATTGCATTATATTGAAGTTGCGTTTACATGTCGCTTGATACTCCAAACTGGGCACTGAAGGTCTTGATATATAGCACATTACTCCATGGGTTGTGCTTGGGTGGAAGATTGCGGTCTGATGTATGGTGAATGTGGTAAGTGTTTTAGTGCATGCATCATGACCAGTGCAGTCTTCTTCTTGTCCTATTTGTTGCTGCGCCAGGGCGTGTATGAGAGATAGAATACTTAAACATCTAGGGCATTGTGTCGTTCATGGGAAGAGTTTTGCTGTGATTTGCTCTACACTGCCTCAAAGGTACATTTCATACATGGTACTTGTGTGTTCCAGTGGTACCACCCATGGCTTTGATGTAAGGCCGGGGGCCGCATTATTCATAGTGCCCTGGGGGTGCAACGGGGCTTGCACTTGCTTAGAGTGTCCCCTGGAAATGTTGGTACTACATAGGGGCCGCAGACAATTGTGCAGCCCCTTCTGTAGTCACCAGAGGGTGTTTCCTCATTTCATGGGGCATGGCCCCCGGCAAAGGAGGGAATCTGTTTGTCTCTGCACCTGTGACATGTCCTAGGAAGCTTCTTTCCAGTCCAGGGAGGACCTGGTCTGGCAGTTCAAGCTGGACTGTTCCCATGGGGAACAGGGTCAAGACTGATTAGCAAATGGCCGGGTCTAAACCAGAATGGGATGGGGAGCAAAAAAACGATGGATTTAGGCCCAGATCTCGGTACTGGGGTGAATGTATGACATTCTTCAGCGTTCTGTCCATCAATTGTTCTTTTTGTATTTGTCACCCGAGAGGGAAGGGTTTCCCTTCCTGCCCAAAATAATCATCCCCGCAACACATTCATCCGTACACCATGGTGCAAAGGGGCCTGCGTTTACGCACAGCACCCCATTGTGCACCAGCACAGCGGAAAAGGACAGGAATGTGCCATATCTAATAGATACGGTGCATTCCTGCCCTTTTCTTTTGCCGTATGGCAGCGCAGCAGGAAGGCCTGCGCCAAAAACTCATAAATGAGGTCCTCAGTGTCTAACGGCCTGATCCTCTCGTTTTAGGAGCAACAGCGAAAGAGTGCACTAGTCCACTTTAGTGGGCTAGTGCTTAATATTAAAATAAGACGTATGCACATACAGTCTGAAATTTGACTTTAATTCTTGCACAGTTGTAATTAAAAGTAAATCCAACTATGAAACTGCCAATATCACTGACGCAATGACAATCAAAATATTGGGGTGAAACCTCATATTTTTGACTTTTATTCTCTTCCCTTGCCTCTTTTCTCCTATCCTCTTTCTGTTTGTAAACGCCTTTGGTTAGACAGAGATCACCTACTCTGTCCAGTAAAAGAAATTGGTGGGGGGATAGGAGAAGAACAAGGAAGTCAAGGGAATGTTTCAGCAAGGGAGGTAAAGGAGAAAGAGACAGGAGTTAAAGACAGGGACAAGAGAGAGTTGGGGTAGAGAGAGACGTAAGGTAGAAGCTGATTTAGGGAGAGGCGTGGGGTACAGAGAGAAACATGAGATAGCCAGTAAGACAAGTAAAGAGATAAATAAAGGTTATAGAGTGAAGTACTGAGAGATAGAGATAGGAAGAACGAAATGTAGAGACAGAGGGTAGGGTATGCAAAGAGATGAGGTATAGAAAGAGGAAAGATAGAAAGACATGAGGCATTGAGGAAAATACATAGAAGTGCAGATGTAGAGAGCGGATGAAATGAGAGGTCTGGTAAAGAGAGCGGCAGCGGGGGTAAAGACATGCCAGGTAGAGAGAAGTGGAAAGCTGACAGGAAGGGGGAGAGACGAATGAAAGGTACAAAGAGTGATGGGGTATAGTGGAGAAGTGTGGCTCACTGGTTAGAGGCAGCAGGCCTGAGAGCAGAAGCCAGCCCGGGACCAGGGTTCAATTCCCGACGCGGCAGGGCCGTGGGCCTTGGTCAGCGGACTCGATAATTCTCGCTTCGGTGCTTACTCTAATCAGGGGTTTCACTCGGCAACTCTGGGCATTAGCTTGCCTAATCTCCACAACGGCCCCACCAATTCCGGGGATGCCTGGCTCCACCTTGGGGACTCCCAGCAAGGGACCATCCCACAGGGAAAGCCAGGACGGGTTCCTCAGAGTTATACAGCGCCGGGACGCCCCGTTGCTGGGGCAGCTGTGCGCTTTACAAGTATACTACATTTACATTTACATTACATTTACATATAGAAAGAACTCAGGAGAAGTAAAAAGAACTGTAAAGGCTGACAGGAAGGTATAGCGAGCGATGACAGGTACAAAGAGTGATGTTGTATACAAAGAACTGAAGAGAAGTAAAGAGAAGTGTAAAGCCAGCAGGTAGGGAGGGAGCGGGATAAAAGGTACAAAGAGTGATGGGGTATAACAAAAGAACTGAAGAGGCGAGAGCTAGGATAACATTCATATGCAAGGAGAGAGATAAAGGGACAGGGGTGAAGGAGTGTATGTATTGTGAAGTATGTAGAAAGAAGTGAGGAAGAAAGATGGATGGGGAGGAGAAAGAGAGGAGGTACAGAGAGTTGACATAACTAGTCAGAGATAGGAGAGACTAGAGAAGTGTCGAAGAGTAAGACAGAGATTTGTGATTGATGAAGTGGAGGGATGAGATATGACAAGGAAGATACAATAGAGAAACATAGATGAGGTAGAGAAGTAGGAAGATAAAAGAGAGGGGAGCGGTAAAGAGAGAAAAAGAGAAAGAGAGAGAGAGAGAGACAGGTAAAGGAGCAGTGTTGATAAGGTGGCGTTATGGGACTTTACCTACTTTAGTATTCTGAAAACTGGCAAGTTATGATGCATATTAGTGTACTGAACATGACCATTAAATAATGAGGGTATAATGGCATCATGACAGTGAATGCAGATGGACAATTCTACTGCATTCTGAACAAGTGCCTGGCGTCTGAAACCTCCCAAGCACCATGATCAATGAGTTATTACTCCTGGTCAACATGCATTCTAAGCAGAAATCTAATTAGTTTTTTTAGCTATTTAACAAAGAGTGCTAAAAAGATGAATATTTGAGTAGTACTTATGCATATATTTTATTTACACTCTTATATTATGGAAGCAGCCTGTGTAGCATCACTTGTAATTTATTTAGTTTTCTGGCACAGCACCCAACACTATCTCAAAGTCTCCTCAACCAATGACATAAAGAGACCCAATTCCTGCCTCAAATGCATCCGATCCAGGATGTTAACAAATTACATCATGCTAAACCCCACAAAGACTGAAGTCCTTCTGTTTGCCAGTGATGGCAAACATTCTCTGATTCTGCCATGAGTGGCCAAGTTAAACCTAGTGAGCTTCACACCCCAACTGGAAGGACAGGTCAATCCCACAAACCTACCCTCAACTTGAACACCGCTCTGAAAGAACACACTGCCACAAAGACCAAAACACCCTGGTTCCAGCTCTCTCTCCTTTTTGAAACATTTTCTCTCAGGAGAACACCTCTGAACAACAGTGCAAGCCGTATCACCCACCTAGATAGCGGCAACAACTTGCTCAACGGCATCACAAAGACCACCCTTGCTCACCTTGAAAGGCACCCTTCATGTAGAGGCAAGACTCAGGAAAGGGCTGAATTTGGCCACATCACCCTTGCATTAACAGTTCTACACTGGCTCCCCCTGCCAGGCCATCTTCAGTTGCATCCCTTTCAAGGCACTCTACACCAAGGCTTCTGTTTACCTGGTAACAAACTAACAATAGCTGGCGGTCCACACCAGATACCAGAAGCGGTGCCGCCACATGGCCAGATCAGAGACTAAATACAGTGGGAAGAAAAACAAGAAAAGACCCTCCTTGGCTATGCCCTTGGATTTGGAATAACATCCCATCTGACATCAGAAAACCAGCAACCCTCCTACAGTTCAGGTGAAATTAATTAACACCTCAGATATGAGATGATTTCTCATGCCTCCCCCTAGCTCTGCCTCCTCCCTCTGCCCCCTCCTACCCAATCCTCACAGTTGTGTGTCCCTGTAACAGTGCTGTGGCGCTATCCAGCTAGGTTTGCACTTTAGAATTACGAAAACACACCTGCACAGATAACTCACTGCCACAGGCACACTGATGACATCATTCTCGGGCACAGTACTTAAGTCTTGTGGTAGCATTTCAGATATATGACAGTTTTTCAAAGTTCAGATAATAATGGACAATAATTGAAAGTAGAATGTTTAGATTTTGTATACTTTTCATGACTATATTTGTATTTAAATAATAGACAGTGGTTTGGGCCTCTTGATTTATTCATTTCTGTGACAGTAGACTTTACTACATATTAATGGATTTAGAGCATGTGCAACATAATTTTACTTATAATTTGCAGATTTTACAAAAATGTTACTAGCTAAAATGGATGAAATACTACTGCCAGCGTTCATCTCAGTTCAATATTCTTTATTAGATCTATTAAAATACATATAATAAAAGTACAAGTACAAAAAACCTACTAAAAAGATAGTAAATTCAATTCATTTCATAATAGATCCTCTTATCTGGCTCTTAAGATTTACCCATATACAAACTACAAATGCCTGAATAATTCCTAAACATTCATAGTATAAAAAATCAAGGTGAGATAAAACAGTCCGTATATCGCTAAAACCTTTAAAAAACATTTTGAACACTGCCAGAGAATGTGCCACATAATGGTATTTTGCCACATAATTTAGCTAATCTTGCTAAATAATTTGGTCCTCCATGACGCATGGTCCATATTTCTCATAGGGAGCCCTGAAATATTCCGAGAGAGAAAGAGAGAGAGAGAGAGAGAGAGAGAGAGAGAGAAAGAGAGAAAGCGGAGAGAGAGAGGGGGAGGAAGAGAGAAAGAGAGAGAGGGAGATAGGGAGGAAGAGAGAGAGAGAGAGAGAGACCAAATAGAGGGTGTATTAAAACAAGAGAGGATGAATTGCGTAAATCGAGGACCTTTGATATTTAAGAAATGGAGCAAAATCTCACCTTTCTATATAAATGCACCTGAGGACTTGTCACCAAAATTATGTACTTTAATCAGTGCCAAGGAACGTGCGCACGTTAAGCGGGAGTGCTCCCTCACTCTCTCCTTCTATGTTTCCTGGCATTGTTATATGTGTAGCACTAACACGAATATAACCGTGAACAGAGAGTATCAGAGGCGCAAGTATTCTAGACTTAGCACTGAATAAAAATTGTAGTTGACATGAAGTGATGTCCTTCTGCGATTTTAAAAATAAGGCAGATGGGTTACATCTTTCTTGTGAATTATGACTTTTAAAAAACACTGCTGTTTGTGCAATAACAACCTGAGGTTTTGTTTTTACCCATGAAAATGGTAATGATTTTGTCAGCATCAGAAGGATGTAACACTGAGTCTGCCCTGCCTGTTTTTGAAACCTGCATCCCAGGTCTGTAAGGAAGCGCTCAAACTACTCAGATGTGTGAGGACGGTATCCCTGGGAGCAGTAGCGGCTCATGTCCCGGCAGAGTGGGAGGGGGGGTTAGGGGGAGGGGGCGGAGGACAAACAAAGGACACACAAAAAAATGAACTTACCTACCACAATGCCACAACTCCACTCTGTTGCTCTGTTCTCACCAGCACAGGGTCCAAGAATCCCCTGCGGCCAATCCCGACGCTGCTTTCATGATGCTGAAAGCAGCATCAGGATTGGCCTGAGCCAGCCGCGGTCGGCAGTAGGAGTTCCTGCAGGGCGGTGACGTGGGGAGGAGGAGGGGCAGGGTGGGGGGTAGTAATGTGTGGATTACGGAGTTTAACAGGAAAGTAAACATATAAATAAATAAAACAAATTTTGTTGCACACACGGCATCGCATTTGGTGATGCAGTGCACGCAGCGGAATTAGTTTTATTTATTTATATGTTTACTTACCTGTTAAACTCCGTAATCCATACATTACTACCCCCCCACTCTGCTGTACTTCACCCTGATGGCGAGGGTACTGCGTCCCCTTTGCAATGGACTATCTCTGTGCCAAAGTTTAAATCAGGCCTTTTTTTAATAATAAGTATAAAAAGTATACCTTGCCTACTTTGTACTGTCAAAACAAAACCCTTTCAGGCATAGAGTGACGCATAAATTATGCAAAAAAGAAGGAGAGAACTCTGTTCTCGGGCACAGCCTGTGCATGATGTACCGGTCTTAATTTGCGTGTGTACTTTCATAACTGGTCATTATATCATGTCCCCACTTATACAAATAACTAAATAAACACAATGAAGCAGATAATGACAGCTATTAAATGACTCCCATCTGCAAACCTTAAAAGGGAATATAGTCAGGTGGACATAAGTCGTACAGACAGCAGGATCCTTTGTGAGGTCCCTGGCTGATTTCACTCAAGCGTAGGTATTCTCAGCCGCGGCCGGTAGTGGGAGTACCGGCCGGGCGGTGACGTGGGGAAGGGGATGGGCAGGGTGGGGGCTAGTAATGTATGGAATCCGGACCTTAACAGGTAAGTTACCATAAAAATAAATAAAACAAATTTTGTTGCGCGCACTGTATCACCAAATGCGATGCAGTCAGCGCAACGAAATTAGTTTTATTTCTTTTTATGGTTACTTACCTGTTAAGGTCCGGATTCAATACATTACTACCCCCCACCCTGCCCCTCCCCCTCCCCACGTCACCGCCCGGCCGGTACTCCCACTACCGGCCACGGCTGGGTATTCTGCAGAGTGCACGGCGAGGGATATGTGGACATTTACTCCCTCCATTGTACACATTGTGTCACTCACAGAGCTCCTGAAAATGTGAAGGTTAATGCATTCTGTTTGCAGAATGAAGGATTATGCAGATGTTTGGAGGCATCAGCTTGTAATGAGTCAAGTGACAACAGGCATGCCAATGCTAATCAGCTTATGTTTGTGGGAGGCCCATAAATCACTACAAAGCAGGGATGAAATGGGCTATGTAGGATTGCAGTTCACAGGAAAATGTAGGGGGCAGCTAAGTCAGGATGTGAAAGCCTTGCTTGGAGGAATCATATGTATCTAAGCAGAGTGTAGAGATGGAAGGGAATGGATGGGATTAAAGCAAAGCATATGCTGAGCACATTCAGAAAGAATATCCCCCTGCCAGCCTTTTAAAGCAGAGAGGCCATTGATTCACTGACATGAGAAGGGTAAATGCTTGATCGCCATTGAAATACCCTTGTCGAAGGCATTACACTGACCGGTGTTGACTGACCGGTTGTTGAATCACTCAAGGGATTTTAAACTCTGCAGTAGCTTGTATTTTGTCACAATGAAGTTGCAATATCTATCTTTTTTGTTAGGTTTTGTATAGAGCTCCCTACACGGTTAGTTTCAAAGTGCTAGTGTGACATTAGTGATAGGAAAATTGAATGAGGAGAGTTCCACTGGGCTTGTGGGCATCCTTTTTCTGGTATTTGCCCCTCACCGTCCTATGGGGGCTGGGATTAGCTCAACACCAGTTTGAACAGTTCAGTTTTTTGACTGATGATTGAGGCTGGCGCTCAGAGTTCTGGGCATTCCAAAATGTAGTCCCCTGGATACTTAAACACTCATCATGTGTCATACAGAGCGGTAAGAAAAGGGAGGTAACTCCAACTGGCGAAATCGCATCATGATTTGGCTGCAACAGGTGCAAAGCCTTTTTCGCTGTCCCGGCCTGGGCATTTTATTTTAATTGGGCATGTAATGCTACCATCTGTCAAGGCACCTATTTACCCTTCCCTCTTGGACACTGTCAATCTCCCCCTTCGAACCCCAGCCCTGAATTCCTCCCCTCCCCCCCAGATGTTTAACTCCTGCTCCGGGAGATTGGTAAATGTGAGCATCAATCTCCCTGGAGCAGTAAAAACAGTGCAGAATCAGGTCTGCACAGTTATTCCCTATTTTGAGTTGAATAACTCATAATTGTATGACCCTGCAGGGTGTTACCCCATATTAAAACATTGGAATGTTGGTAGCTCCATTGAAAACAATGGCGTGCTCTAGGCTTCTAATGGGTGGTATAAGCCCGGAGCTCCAACATTCCAATGTTTGTTTGTTCACAGCTCTGGCTGGGAACAAAGGCATCAGGGAGCCTGAGGGGATTCCAATCCCCTCACGCTCCCAAAAGGCTTTGCTTTATTTGTTAGAACATTCTGCCCTCTAGTGGCAGAATGTTCCAATGGCCTTATAGCTCTTTGTAGCAGGTCTGTACCGGCTATGAAAGTCCCGCTGCCTTGTTAAAGTCCCTCGCCTTCGGCTTGCTCCTTTAACGCTACACCGTGTCTTTAATAGCCAGTATAGCCGGCTACTGCGGTCTATAAGGCTATAGTAATGTCAATTTGTGCGCAAAGTTTGCGCCCCGCCAGTACTGTGCATCAAGCAATGAAGGTTCTAGTAAGCTACCTCCATGTTTCATCCTCTTGTACCCTCCTTGCTTCGTGAGATTTGAGGTAGCTGATTGAAGACTTCTGAACATGTCAAACTGGAGAGTTAATTTCTGTTGTCCACCGAGCATTTTTATCAGTAGCCCTTGCGCATCATGGATAGACTCTCAGTTTAATCCATGGTTCAATTAAGAGCCAAGGAAAAGGTTTCCAAGCAAGCTTGACTTTATGATGCTTCCAGAGGTTCAGTCAATGCCTGGTTGTCTGAGTTCTTCCTCTCAGCATACTTTCAATGGGATAATTGTGTAGCTGATTTTTATAAAGTTACAATAGTCACGGCGAGCCTTCAGCTGAGCACTTGTTAGTTCCAGGATTTGTAAGTGCAGGAAGACATTAAGAAGCAGGGCAAGTTGGAAGTTGATGATATTAACTACAGCATTGATTTGAGGAGGAAAGGAGACATTTATGTTCTAACGGAGGCCCAAGCAAACCCCGCCATGCAGGGGGCCCAGGCTTCCTTGTTTTGGAGGGAGTCCCTTTACCATCCAAAGCAATGCCATTTCATGCCTTGCAGAATCCGTGCAATGACATGGACCAAGAAATAGGTAAACGCTTGGTAAAGTCACTCTGCTTTCCCGAGCAGGGCCATGCAGCACATCAAGGCCACAACCCTTCAGGGGGACCTTATTGAGACCAAGACCAATGAAAATCTGTGTGTTCTGGGAGACGACGTGCCCCTCTTTGCATTTTGCAGGGGAGCCCCCAAATTCTGTGTTTCGCCACTGTGTTGAAAGTGATGTCCCTATGTTTTTGACTTGCTGTGATGGAGCTGTGAGTTCTCACAGCAAATTACAAATTACCCATTGGTCCAGGCACGAATCTTGTCCAGTATCACCCACCAATAAAAAACAAATATTAAATGAGGAGGCAGCAGGGAGTTTTTGTGGTTGAGGATTTCAAATATAATAGACAACTAAAGTGGATTTGTTTCCCCAAATGCTATCAGTTTGCAAAATGTGGATGCCTTCAAGTTATTATTCAGGGCTTGATAAGACAAAAAGATATATTAGATTTCAATGTTATTACTTATTTTCGCTCCACAAATACATCTGACATGTGTTTCGCAATTATACGGCTTTATCAAGGCTCATTAACATATAGTTATGAACAGAAGTCTGTAATTGTTTTTTGAGTCCCCATGATAAGATCACTGCATTCCAGGAAGGCAATTGCCCATGATGCATTGCGGCTTACTGCCGATGGTATGCAAAAACTTACATAACTGACCGTAACTACCATAGGCACAGACTAATCCAGTTCCAATATTATATTAGACTCGTCGGAGACTATATACAATGGGCGGTAAAAAGTTTGACCTCCCGTGGGTCTCCAAGTTCTGGAGACAGGTCCTTGGTGCACATAGACCCTCATAGGAGTTGGGATATTTCACCCAGGGTGATAATTCAGAGTGAAATGCCCCAAATCGCAATTCTGCATGTGTCCGGGACGGAATTATTGCGTCTGGCCCAGAGACACTGTGCCTGTCGCAATTGCTGTAGGGTAGGATCGGCGGACAACAGAACCATAGATATAACCACAAACATACAACAGACGTGGCAGCACAATCATTTTCGCAATGGCCACCCGCCCCATAGGTGAGAGGGGTAGTGTGGTCCAGAACTGAGTAGTTGCCCAGTCTCCACACACCCCCTGTAGCAGTCCACTGCAGTCACACAACGCTCCCCCAGACAGACACAATGATGTGCCACTACCCCCACTGGCACTCCCTCCGATCTTTTCCAGAAAAAGTCTGTGTTTTTTGCACAGATATTTGGTGACAAAAATTACACTTACATGGATGAGTGAAACTGACCTAATCATAATGACTGGTTAAAAGAACGTTATGTGTAGTAAATGAGAAGATAACTACAGGACATTTTTAGTTGGGTCCAATAACTCCAAAGATAACTGGGGCAAATGTAAGCCACTTTTGACAAGGCCGCCTGTAAACTGTTGACCACCAAGCATAAGAGGTGCAATGTATTCTGTGCTATGTATTGCCCTGTGCAAACCAACACTTGGGTGAGATACCCCTCAATGCAAGACCCTAAAAGCGGGAACACTTCAAAGAGAGGTCTATGAAGTACACAGAGCCCATGCCCTACCTGCCCTGGCTCCAGCCTCACTATATTGGGGGAGGGGAGGTATGCAGTCTTCAGCGGGGACAGGGCAAAGCCCTTTCAGGTGTAAGTATAAGCTCCTCCCTCCCATCTTGCCCACGATGGCTCATCAGTATGTGGATGGCCCATCAGTCACACCTAAGATCCTTTTTTGTGTGGCTGTCTAAATGGAAAAGCACAAAGCCCAGCAGTCACCCACCCCAGACGTGTATTCAGAGATGTGCAGAAGACACCAAATGGCTAAAGTAAGTAAATAGCAACTTTCCTAAAGTGGCATTTTCAGAATTACAATGTTAGATCTAACTTCACCATAAATTAGGATTTTAATTGTGATTCCAGAGACACCAAACATGGAGGCCTCATGTCTTCCCAATTTGAAATTACACTTAAAAGATGCAATAAGGTAATCCCAATGTTAATCTATGGAAGAGATAGGCCTTTCAGTTGTGAAAAACAATTCTAAGAGTTTTTCACTACCAGGACATGTAAAAATAAAAATACAGGTCCTACATTTCTAAATACACTGCACCCTGCCCTTGAGCTGTCCAAGACCTACCATAGGGGTGACTTCTATGTGTAAAAAAGGAAGGTTTGGCCCTGGCAAGAGGGTGAACTTGCCAGGTCGATATAGCAGTTTAAAAACTGCGCACACAGGCTCTCCAGTGGCAGGTCTGAGACATGTTTAAAGGGCTACTAAAGTGGGTGGCACAATCAGTGCTGCAGGCCCATTGGTAGCATTTCATTTACAGGCCCTAGGAACATGCAGTTCACATTACTGAGGACTTATAAGTAAATTTAACATGCCAATTGTGGCTAGGCCAATTCTACCACATTTTAAGCAGAGAGCACATGCACTTTAGCACTGTTTAGCGACCGACAGACAACCCAGCCCAATTTAGCTGCCACGCAAGAGCGCAAAGAAATGAGCCAGCGTGCTTAGAGAGTGGCAGGGCTGTGGCCATGGGAGGGGGAAGGAGGACTGGTTTGTGACTTCTAAGTGTGCATGTGTGTTTGGCCGGCCATTTTATGCTAGTCAAACATACACGCGCACTTAGGTTTCTCCAACCGGGTTGTATTGAACTGCCGGGTTGGATAAACTTTACACGAAAAACAAGAACCCACACTTCGATGAATTTCACACCATATATTTTTTAGGGATGAAAAGATAAGCACTATTTAATGTGTTTACCTTGGCGATTAGTTGCGCCAGTTTTATTCAACAATTTTCACAAAAAGAGAACATGTCACTATAGTCAAGAGAAATATCAAAGCCTTAAACGTAATGGCCATTTAGTGTCCAATATTTACAATGAAAGATTCAATATTTACAATGCAAAAATGTGATTTAAACAACAAATTAACAAAACATACATAAATTGTGAAACTGTGCAAAAGTAGTACACAACCGTCTTTATGTGATATCATTTCACAAATAAAATGAGGGGAAGAATTATCCACATGTTTTTTTTAAACATAACATTTTTTATGAACCAACAGTTTTTTCAAGACTGAAATGTAATATTTGGCAAAAAATTGGATAAACAGCACAGACTCCTTGACCTAAGCAGAGAGTCAAACCAGCCCACTCAGGCCATTCCCTGTGCTGCTCTCATAGCATGAGCGGTACAAAAGGGGGTGGTGATGGACGGAGCATCCGAACCAATCAAACACTCACACCCAGACAAAAGATCTGGGTTTAATCCATCACCGTTCTTTAGCCCACTATGCCACCCCAGTTCAGACATGGCTATATGCAAATCAGTCTGACCCTGTGCCTCATGGGAACAGTCCAGCCCGAACTGCCAAACCATGCCTTCCCTGGACCGGAAACAAGCTTCCGAGGACCGGTTTCTGGCATTACAGCCGTCTTCAGCCCGGCTTGCTTGAATCCAGTGGCAAAGTGAGCAAGGGACTCACGTCTGAGCATACCCTGCCACACTTATGGCGGTCAAAAGCGGTACAAAAGGGGGTGGTGATGGACGGAGCATCCGAACCAATCAAACACTCACACCCAGTCAAAAGATCTGGGTTTAATCCATCACCGTTCTTTAGCCCACTCTGCCACCCCAGTTCAGACATGGCTATATGCAAATCAGTCTGACCCTGTGCCTCATGGGAACAGTCCGGCCCGAACTGCCAAACCATGCCTTCCCTGGACCGGAAACGAGCTTCCGAGGACCGGTTTCTGGCATTACAGCCGTCTTCAGCCCGGCTTGCTTGAATCCAGTGGCAAAGTGAGCAAGGGACTCACGTCTGAGCATACCCTGCCACACTTATGGCGGCCAAAAGCGGTACAAAAGGGGGTGGTGATGGACGGAGCATCCGAACCAATCAAACACTCACACCCAGTCAAAAGATCTGGGTTTAATCCATCACCGTTCTTTAGCCCACTCTGCCACCCCAGTTCAGACATGGCTATATGCAAATCAGTCTGACCCTGTGCCTCATGGGAACAGTCCAGCCCGAACTGCCAAACCATGCCTTCCCTGGACCGGAAACAAGCTTCCGAGGACCGGTTTCTGGTATTACAGCCGTCTTCAGCCCGGCTTGCTTGAATCCAGTGGCAAAGTGAGCAAGGGACTCACGTCTGAGCATACCCTGCCACACTTATGGCGGCCAAAAGCGGTACAAAAGGGGGTGGTGATGGACGGAGCATCCAAACCAATCAAACACTCACACCCAGTCAAAAGATCTGGGTTTAATCCATCACCGTTCTTTAGCCCACTTTGCCACCCCAGTTCAGACATGGCTATATGCAAATCAGTCTGACCCTGTGCCTCATGGGAACAGTCCAGCCCGAACTGCCAAACCATGCCTTCCCTGGACCGGAAACAAGCTTCCGAGGACCAGTTTCTGGTATTACAGCTGTCTTCAGCCCGGCTTGCTTGAATCCAGTGGCAAAGTGAGCAAGGGACTCACGTCTGAGCATACCCTGCCACACTTATGGCGGCCAAAAGCGGTACAAAAGGGGGTGGTGATGGACGGAGCATCTGAACCAATCAAACACTCACACCCAGTCAAAAGATCTGGGTTTAATCCATCACCGTTCTTTAGCCCACTCTGCCACCCCAGTTCAGACATGGCTATATGCAGATCAGTCTGACCCTGTGCCTCATGGGAACAGTCCAGCCGGAACTGCCAAACCATGCCTTCCCTGGACCGAAACAAGCTTCCGAGGACCGGTTTCTGGCATTACAGCCGTCTTCAGCCCGGCTTGCTTGAATCCATTGGCAAAGTGAGCAAGGGACTCACGTCTGAGCATACCCTGCCACACTTATGGCGGCCAAAAGCGGTACAAAAGGGGGTGGTGATGGACGGAGCATCCGAACCAATCAAACACTCACACCCAGTCAAAAGATCTGGGTTTAATCCATCACCGTTCTTTAGCCCACTCTGCCACCCCAGTTCAGACATGGCTAAATGCAAATCAGTCTGACCCTGTGCCTCATGGGAACAGTCCAGCCCGAACTGCCAACCATGCCTTCCCTGGACCGGAAACAAGCTTCCGAGGACCGGTTTCTGGCATCACAGCCGTCTTCAGCCCGGCTTGCTTGAATCCAGTGGCAAAGTGAGCAAGGGACTCACGTCTGAGCATACCCTGCCACACTTATGGCGGCCAAAAGCGGTACAAAAGGGGGTGGTGATGGAGGGAGCATCCAAACCAATCAAACATTCACACCCAGTCAAAAGATCTGGGTTTAATCCATCACCGTTCTTTAGCCCACTCTGCCCCCCCAGTTCAGACATGGCTATATGCAAATCAGTCTGACCCTGTGCCTCATGGGAACAGTCCAGCCCGAACTGCCAACCCATGCCTTCCCTGGACCGGAAACAAGCTTCCGAGGACCGGTTTCTGGCATTACAGCCGTCTTCAGCCCGGCTTGCTTGAATCCAGTGGCAAAGTGAGCAAGGGACTCACATCTGAGCATACCCTGCCACACTTATGGCGGCCAAAAGCGGTACAAAAGGGGGTGGTGATGGACGAAGCATCCAAACCAATCAAACACTCACACCCAGTCAAAAGATCTGGGTTTAATCCATCACCGTTCTTTAGCCCACTCTGCCACCCCAGTTCAGACATGGCTATATGCAAATCAGTCTGACCCTGTGCCTCATGGGAACAGTCCAGCCCGAACTGCCAAACCATGCCTTCCCTGGACCGGAAACAAGCTTCCGAGGACCGGTTTCTGGCATTACAGCCGTCTTCAGCCCGGCTTGCTTGAATCCAGTGGCAAAGTGAGCAAGGGACTCACGTCTGAGCATACCCTGCCACACTTATGGCGGCCAAAAGCGGTACAAAAGGGGGTGGTGATGGACGGAGCATCCGAACCAATCAAACACTCACACCCAGTCAAAAGATCTGGGTTTAATCCATCACCGTTCTTTAGCCCACTCTGCCACCCCAGTTCAGACATGGCTATATGTAAATCAGTCTGACCCTGTGCCTCATGGGAACAGTCCAGCCCGAACTGCCAAACCATGCCTTCCCTGGACCGGAAACAAGCTTCCGAGGACCGGTTTCTGGCATTACAGCCGTCTTCAGCCCGGCTTGCTTGAATCCAGTGGCAAAGTGAGCAAGGGACTCACGTCTGAGCATACCCTGCCACACTTATGGCGGCCAAAAGCGGTACAAAAGGGGGTGGTGATGGACGGAGCATCCGAACCAATCAAACACGCACACCCAGTCAAAAGATCTGGGTTTAATCCATCACCGTTCTTTAGCCCACTCTGCCACCCCAGTTCAGACATGGCTATATGCAAATCAGTCTGACCCTGTGCCTCATGGGAACAGTCCAGCCCGAACTGCCAAACCATGCCTTCCCTGGACCGGAAACAAGCTTCCGAGGACCGGTTTCTGGCATTACAGCCGTCTTCAGCCCGGCATGCTTGAATCCAGTGGCAAAGTGAGCAAGGGACTCACGTCTGAGCATACCCTGCCACACTTATGGCGGCCAAAAGCGGTACAAAAGGGGGTGGTGATGGACGGAGCATCCGAACCAATCAAACACTCACACCCAGTCAAAAGATCTGGGTTTAATCCATCACCGTTCTTTAGCCCACTCTGCCACCCCAGTTCAGACATGGCTATATGCAAATCAGTCTGACCCTGTGCCTCATGGGAACAGTCCAGCCCGAACTGCCAAACCATGCCTTCCCTGGACCGGAAACAAGCTTCCGAGGACCGGTTTCTGGCATTACAGCCGTCTTCAGCCCGGCTTGCTTGAATCCAGTGGCAAAGTGAGCAAGGGACTCACGTCTGAGCATACCCTGCCACACTTATGGCGGCCAAAAGCGGTACAAAAGGGGGTGGTGATGGACGGAGCATCCGAACCAATCAAACACTCACACCCAGTCAAAAGATCTGGGTTTAATCCATCACCGTTCTTTAGCCCACTCTGCCACCCCAGTTCAGACATGGCTATATGCAAATCAGTCTGACCCTGTGCCTCATGGGAACAGTCCAGCCCGAACTGCCAAACCATGCCTTCCCTGGACCGGAAACAAGCTTCCGAGGACCGGTTTCTGGCATTACAGCCGTCTTCAGCCCGGCTTGCTTGAATCCAGTGGCAAAGTGAGCAAGGGACTCACGTCTGAGCATACCCTGCCACACTTATGGCGGCCAAAAGCGGTACAAAAGGGGGTGGTGATGGACGGAGCATCCGAACCAATCAAACACTCACACCCAGTCAAAAGATCTGGGTTTAATCCATCACCGTTCTTTAGCCCACTCTGCCACCCCAGTTCAGACATGGCTATATGCAAATCAGTCTGACCCTGTGCCTCATGGGAACAGTCCAGCCCGAACTGCCAAACCATGCCTTCCCTGGACCGGAAACAAGCTTCCGAGGACCGGTTTCGGGCATTACAGCCGTCTTCAGCCCGGCTTGCTTGAATCCTTTGGCAAAGTGAGCAAGGGACTCACGTCTGAGCATACCCTGCCACACTTATGGCGGCCAAAAGCGGTACAAAAGGGGGTGGTGATGGACGGAGCATCTGAACCAATCAAACACTCACACCCAGCCTTAGGTGAGTCCCTTTTAAAAAAATTATCATTAAACTGCCCTGCACTCCCCCTCCCGTGCTCCTCCCACTGTTCCCTCCACCCGCCCACCACTTTTTGTTTGTGGAGCCCGCCACTGACATACATACATACATTTGTAAATTTAGTGAGAGGAATGGAGTGATGGGTTTATGAATACCCACACATTTTTGATTATGAACATGTCCCTCCTTTGGAAGCAATGATTTTCCCTCCTCTTTTGTAAATTTCTAAAATCAGTCGATCACCACCTGAGATATATTTTCCACTGCCGTAAATAGTAGTCTGTGTACTAAATAGCTCTTATTTAAGGTGTTTTCTCACCAAACTTGAAATTAGGATTTCAGAGCTTACCCCACCAAATACCGCATGTCCTGACACTTGTCCCCCAGTAGATATTGGCAGGTGTGAGCTTCCAAAACTAATCTGAGGATGTGTTTTCTATTGCAAGCAGTATGTACTGGGTATGATGAAATATGACAAACTAATAATTGGGCTATGTGGCCAAGAGCAGTTAGCGCACATATCATATATTATAATTTACGTGGCTTTTGGTAGTGTTTAATTTGAACCAGTAGTTTCCAGCACCAGCACTTAATTGCGGGAACCTGCATTTATGACAGCTGCCTCATGGTGGCGCTGTTTGTGTAATTTAAAGATGAGCAGAATAACAGTTGTTTCAGTATAAGTTAAAAACAACTAATGCCTGCCACCCAAGCCATGGCGTCCTCCAACAGTCTGAATTGTCACACTTGTAGCAGTGAGATGGTTAGTAGTTGTGTAAGGAGAGTGGCAATGTGTGGTGCAATCTGCAGTTGCCTCCTGACGAGGGACCCGGGACTTATTTTTTTAATACAAAAAACTCCTGTGAATGAGATCTTGAATGTTTTCCTTTTTGAGGCCTTATTGAATACCTAGTTGCATTGGTTCTTTAATTGTTGAAGTAGACATTTTTTTCCCAATGATGTGAATAACCTTGTTTATTCAATGTAAGTTCTTTTATCTATTGTTCTTCATAGAGTTAAGTAGCAGTAAAAGAGATATTTCACTGAGCTAACAAAAACAGGCACTGATAATCCTCATAAGCTCACAGCTGAGGTTTAATGGTTGGAGAAATAAATAGTGGAGGATATCCCCGGCAGTCAAGGAAAAACTGAACTTTTCACCTTTATTTATGAAACATCCTATACTGCAACTAATGTGAGGTTCTCCACAGTGGCTCACAGCTTGATGTGTCTCGTTATCAGCAAAATAATTTTCGAATACTAGATTCCATTAACAGAAGATTAGGTTTCTCCCATAATTGGAATGAAGAACAAACCTTGTTAATAACATGTCATAATTCCATAATTCATCATTTCTAATATGGTCTTGTTTAAAAAATTGATTTAGGAAGGGTTATAAGTCTATACAATTAATTCAAAACAAATGCAGCCTTGATCTCCCAGGCCAGTCAGACAGACAGGCGCACGCTCCCTTCACACACACACACACACACACACATACACACACACACACACGCATGCCCGCACGCACGCACGCACGCACGCACGCACACACACACGCACACACACATTCTCTCTCTCTCTCTCTCTCTCTCTCTCTCTCTCTCTCTCTCTCCCTCTCTCTCTCTTTCAATGCTGTTTATGGCAATTAAGATTTTCAGTCGTATCCAGGGCACAAGTCCTAAACAAAAGAAGCGGGGGGGACGATGACGTCACAACAGGAAGTGACGTCATGAAAGGTGGCTTGCACCATCAGACTCATTGCCTCCCCTCGCTCACCCCTTAGATGCGATTGCATCAGAGAAGCCAGCTTGTGAGCAGCGTTCTGAATGAGCTCCGATCTCGCCCCAGGGAGGCCAAAGAGTGAATGTGTGGCTCCAGTTATCGTGCTCCCGGTAAAAAAAGTGGGGTACGCGGTCCAACCGCGTGGGACCCCGACTCGAGCCCTGTTCGTATCACCTTTAGATACATATAGGGTGCAGCCAGCCAGTGCCTTTTTGAGGTGTATGCAAATTGGTGTACAATTAATGACTGCAACATAGCTGCTCTTCATGGCATTTTTACAGATTTTAACTAAACAGTTGCTAAAAGGACAAAAAAAAGATTTTCACATTCCAAATAAGAAGTGCACTTTTTGTGTTAATGAAAAAAATAGCTTTGCACATGGACAATAATGTCCTGATGTAGGGTTTGGCAGGAGGCTTTTCATAATACCATCAACCAAAATTTAGAGCCCAGCAGTGATATCTGCACTTTGAGAGGAATTGTCATCATAGTTCTTCTGAAGGTACCAAATGTTTGGTGGATGGCTGTCATTAGTTTAGACCAAAGTGGTCTGTCTGCCCTAATCATAATAGGGCAGTCGGGAGACAGCTGCCGCTGCACCCCCAGATGTCTGGTGGTCCGTGGACCACCAGACTCGTAATCAAGCCTCATATAGGGTGGGCAGTCTGATTCCCTTTCTAGTGGGCAGCACTCCACAGGCCACTAGAGTAAGATTTCCTGTGACAGAGCCCACAAGGATATTGTCAATGAAAATCTATTCTATTTAGGTGTTTTGTATAGTATATAGCTACACAACTGCACCTCCCAGTGCTGACGACAACACCCCCGCCAGCTTGCTAGATATACCTAAAAATGATAACCTGTGCTTTAAAAAAGATGCTTCTTCAGGAGTTTTCTGAAACTAGATTCAGATCGGTCCATCCTGAGGACAGCGGGGAGGTCGTTCCGTAGTTTGGGGAGAAGATAAGCAAAGGACCGACCACAACATTTAGCCTTGTTGACTTTAGGTACTGTCAGCAACCTTAGATTCCTGGACCGTAGAGACCTCCTGCGAATGTAATGGTTGAGAAGTTGTTTAATAAAGAGTGGGCCTTTCCCACGTATAGCCCGATTGGTGATGCATAGTGCCTTAAACTGTATTCTTTTCTGCACCGGAAGCCAGTGCTCAGTGGCTAAAGCTGGAGCAGCCGATTGATGTTTGGGGATTTTTTGAAGAGTACGGCCTGCTGCATTCTGGACAAATTACAGTCTCTTTATCACATAGTTGTGACTTCCCACATAAACTGAGTTTCCATAATCAATTTGAGAGATGATCAGTACCAGCATGACAGCTCTCCTAGTGGATGGTGGTAGCCAAGGTCATTTCCTTAGGGTTTTCAAAATAACGAAAAAAGTCCTAACCCTGATGGTCCTCCAGTAGGGTGAGTGGGCTGAGAGTTTGTCGGGGTGGGTACTCTGCCACATTCAATGCTTAATTTGAGCAAGTGATTGTCGATGGTGACCACTGATACTTATTTTTGGCGACTGGCACTTATTGTTCCACTTCGGACATTTACCGATTGCAAGAGAGAGAATAACACACAGGTGAAAAGATAGAGGAAGAGAATGACTGAAAAACCGTCACAAAGGGAGAAAGCAGGAACCTGCAGGAGTGCGGTAAAGATGCACGGAGTGCCTGGTAGTGGAAGGCGGTGTGTGTGAGGTTTGTTTAAGACTATTCAGCCTTGGTATTAGGCACACTGACATTTAATTTACTGGTCACAGGCTTCTTAGCAGAGCTTTGGTCACATTTATGATAGAGAACCCTGTCATCCAGTTCTAATAGGGCCCTAACTTTGGAAAGTGTCAATGGTTTGTATATTCACAACTTAACAGAGCTATACACAGTTAGCTGCCCTCTGTCAGTAGTTGACCTATGCATAGACAACTGGAAGGAAATACCTGACCATGTGGAAATTAAGGTTACTTCAGCAACTGGGCTAGTGAATATGGGTCATGTGAGCTCTTCCTACATAAAAATGTCTCTACATTTACACATGAATCCCTGATGGGACACAGAAACTCTTGATAGAGTGAATTTAAGTTTGCGTTTCTTCAGGACATCCTGCCTCCCACTCACGTCTTGTGTTGAGCCACCATAAGTTGAGAATCGACCATGTCTCAACAGAGGAACTGGAACACTCTTCTATTGTGTATGCGAACTCTCAGACTGTATGGAATAGACAGACTTTCCTGCATTCCTTCGATCAAATGCAGTGACATGGGAGTTGTTAGTGCCCCTGTCTCCTGGTGATTCTCCTCCAAGCTTTCATCTTCTCTAGATGGATTTTTGGAAATGTTCTCCACACTCACTGGAATATGCAGATCACACAGTCCTCAGTCCATGGCGCCTGGAAGTTATTCTGCACATCAAGAAATTTGAGGCTCCAGGGAAAAAATCACTGCAATTTCAGGCATTTGCTGGAGAGGGCCTCAGTAAATGGTCATCGCATTCCCCATCTGTTAAGATTGATGCCAATTCTTAAAGCAGGATCAAGCAGTTATCCAAAACACATTGGGGTAAGGTTGTCTCACTTTTCCTAAGGAGAGCTTTTTTGGGGTCTATCTGCAGACAGCTTTTGTTGTTGGTCAACGAGAAATAGATGCAAGGCTGCAATTTGCAGTAAGAAATAGCACTAAATGCAGCAGAGCACAAATAGCACGCACGCGCAGCCGTTTGCTCTCGCTTAGTGTCTCTTGCAGTAGGATTTTTCTTGAACATGCGAGTTGGAGTAATTGCGTTATTATTTAGAATTCCACATCAAAGGAAAATGCTGAATTACCAAAATTACTCCGATTACTCCACTGTATTTGAAATTCCTCCTGGATCTAATAATTATGCAAAAATATGAAAACAGCTTGGAGCACAACATTTTAGTGTGATATGTATCCTCATGTCCATTGTGGTTGTGAGGACACATTTCATCGTAATAAAACAGTGCAAAAAACACAAACAATGCAAACATCTCCCACTGGCATTCGGTCAGTCACGTTGTTGCCGTGAGCACTGGGTAAATTATTAGCGCGAATGGCGTGTTGTTACATCACATTGTGTAGTAGTGTAATTTCATGAATTTCACATAACACGTGTAATGTGAAATACGCAAGATTACACCCAGGGAAATGAAATTTCGCCTCGGCCCAATAGTAACAGACTTTCTATTGAGTATACAGTACTTTGTTCAGCATCTTTGAGCACTTTTCCTAGAGGCAGAAAGGGGAGAAAGGCGTTTTTTCACTCTTAGCTACTACACTCTAATCATTTTAGAGAATCTAGGCCAGTACTAAAAACGTATAACTCCCCAGTTAGGTCATAAATCAATGTACATGTCGAATCCCTGTGGAGCGCGCACCGCAGGAGGCAGGACATTTCATCGTTTTATACTTTGAAAACGATGGGTATGTTGAATCTCTTAAGACATACATTCTACCATGATGGATATCCGGGTCACACACACCCTGGTTTGTTCCATGTCTTGTTTACAGATTGAACGCTGCTTCTGTGGTCTTACCGGACTGAAAATAAAACCGAGATTTTCAAATCATTTATGGTGCAAATCTTATTAGACACTTTACATTCATGTTGCTGGCATCTGGGTTAACATGGTCAGCGACTAGCTGCCGCCTCCCCCCCAATCCGGCACCCAACACCCAGGAACGTGGACACGAGACGTGTTTTACTTTTTGGAAGGCGGGCGCTAGTCGCCCGGCCGTATTTATTAAAGTATGAAATTAAAAAAGGTTTTAATTGCATAATCAACAATGAATACAAAAATCAGCAGGACATTCAGTTATACAATTGTTATCAACAAGTTTGAGAGCCTGACCTTAACAAAACTCTAATACATGTTGTTCCTAGCTTAAACTAAACATCCTACACTTGATTTTTGTACATTTCTGGCCATATGGCAGGGTCACTACCGGTGTCAGGTCCTACAAGCTGCGCCTCCCCCCTAGAAGTGCGCATGCGCAGTGTTACCCCGGGAGTTGCCCGGTCTACGCCCTAAACTCCATTTACCCACTAAAGGAGGGCCCTTACTCTGCGCCGGTGGCGTCATGAGTCCACGCGCGCGGGGTGGCTACCAGCCTAAGGAAAGCGTGAACTACTCCTACCCGCGCTCCTTTGCATATTACCTTGCCCCTGGAGTACTGGGAGTGGCCCGCAGGCCCCTCCCCCCGGGCGGGAACCTCCATAGGATGATGCCCGCCCCCTCAGACCTCAAATATGTGCTCACCGATAATGACCTTACCGCCACAGGCCAGTATTGTTAACCGACGATCTGGCCTCCCCCTTTAGCCCCTGCCTAAGGACACACTCCTCCTTTCAAAGCCCTCTAGCCAAGCCCAGATATTGTCAGACCATAGGACATTACCCTCTTCTGTCAAATGGACCCCGTCCTTCAAGTAATACTTGTGACCCCAGATGCACCCATGAGGTATTGACTGTAACACGGGGGTTCGAAACAACCTATCCAACCGTGTGTTGATCCTCTTTACCGAGTGATTCAACGCCCTGACCGAATGACCCCCCCGCCACTGAAGTCGAGGTGTGAGTTGTGACCATACTAGTGTGCACCCGGGGCAGGTCCTAGCTATCCAACCCGCTGTTGAGATAATCTCCTCAATCAAGATGCGCCTGCCCAGTGTTGCCAAGTCGTTCTCCCCAAGGTGAAGTATCACCACTGACGGTGGAGACTGCTGGCGTGCTAACAGCCCTTGGAAGAATCCCCTAAACTCGTGAAGACACAACCCTCCTCTGCCAAAGAACGTGATGTTCAACCCTAGTTGTGCCGCCCTTTCCTTCTTGTCACCTGACAGGAAGACACATTCTGCTCGCTTCACATATGAATGACCGACAATCCAGACATTGTTCTTTGTTGTTTCCTGTTCGCCGCTCCGTGCCGATGAATATTGGCGGTGCCCGACGACAAATTCCTCCCCTGCGTAACAGGTCTGAGAAACTGTAAGAGAGTGGAAAGAGACCAAGCGTGAGTGACAAGTAATCATAGCATGTCAATCCGAACATAACGTTTATAGCAGTCTGAAGACCACCTCCCAATTGTCTTCACTCTTTCCACCGGGAGGCCCCCCGCCACCGCCTCAGTTGCTGCCCCAATCCTGAAGGAATGGGATCCAAAATCTCTAGGATCAAGACCCGCTTTAGTAACCCCTATTTCGAACACTCTCCTGAATTGATACCTGGTCAAGGGGCTCCCGTCGGCGTGACAGAGCAACGCCCTGCCTGCTGAACCGACCAATAGTCCAATGAGTGATTCTACGTGCCTCACCGGGCAGCACGGGTTGGCGGGGGCCCGTTGCAGAACTATGGTGTGACCCCTAGCTTCTTGGTCGGTCTTTGATTTCTGGATAATCACCCACATGGTGTCACCCCTTATCGTCACCCCAGCCTTCTGCAAGCCGCCTAGTAGGTCAGACTTGGACCCTGCCACAAGTTCACTAATTCTCAGCGCCCCATAGAATGCCAGGGAGAATGCCGCCTTAAAAAGAAGCACTTCCCACTCCGAGTTACAAACAATCTCCAGCATGCCCAGTAAGGCTGTTAGCCGGGCCAACCCCATGGGCTTCCTCTTATCCTTCTGGTGTCCCTGAATACGGCGCCATCCCCTTAAAGCCTTACGTATCATAAAGGTATTAGTGGGATCCCGGAAGCCCCTAGCTTGAGCGAAGAATGACACTGCTGCCCTATGTCTGGTCGTCGCTGCCACTGAGCGCCCCTCCTTGTGCATCCATTCTAAATAGGCTGCAAACCCATCCTCCTTCGCCCAAAGCACTTCCCACTGTGGCCCCAAGAAAGAACAATAAGACAGAAACGCCCCTTCGTAAGCCGTCTTGGTCCTGGGGGCTAGGCTAGCGACCACGAGGTCCTGTAATCTGGGGCACCAATCTGCCAAAGTACTGCTGGGAAGTGTGCTGGCGAGGGGTCTGCTGTGGGGAGATGTTCCCTGAAAACCTGCATTTTGAAGCGAGAAAGGGAGTCAGCCGCATTGTTTAAAACACCAGGGACATGTTTGGCTCTAAAATTAGCATTCAGTTTAAGGCACCGTAGAACAATTTCTTTGATCAGACGAAGTATGAAAGGACACCGCGCCCCCTGCTGATTGATACATTCCACCACTGTCATGTTATCTGACCAAAACACCACTGATTGGTTACATAGGTGTTCGGGCCAAACCATCAGTGCCACCCATATTGGGAAGAGTTCAAGGAAGCCAATGTTGCTGAGCAGACCCCATGTTTTCCATTCTTCTGGCCATTGTTGAGCGACCCACCTATTCCCTAGGATGGCACCAAAGCCCACACTACCGGCCGCATCAGTCCATAGTCCCAACTCCGCCGATGTCGTGAGCGGGCCGGGCCAGACCACCCTACCGTTAAAATCCTCCAGGAATGCCATCCAAATAAGCATATCCTGGCGAATTTCAGACGATAGGCGCGTGCGGTGGTGCTTTTCCCTCAGCCCCCTCATCGCGTGCGCGATGGAGCGAGAGAAGGGGCGAGCCATTGGGATGATTCTTAGTGTGAAATTCAATTGCCCTACCACCTCCTGTAATTGCTGCAAAGTGACCTTCTCCTTCCGGAGGCATAACTGTAGCGATGTCTTGAATTTGCACACCTTGTCCTTAGGTAGTCTAAAACATCTCTCCATTGAGTCAATCTCGATGCCCAGAAATTCTAAGCAGGTGGTCGGGCCCACCGTCTTCCCAGGCGCAAGCGGGACCCCAAAAGCCCGCATGAGCACGCAAAATTCCTGCAATGCCAGTGCGCACTCCTGAGAACCCGCTGTACCGAGGAAGAGGAAATCATCTAAGTAATGCATGACCCTTTGATGGCCCGTCACTTGTCTCATGGCCCATTCAAGAAATGAACTAAACATCTCAAAGTAGGCGCAAGAAATAGAACAACCCATAGGCATGCATTTGTCCATGTAGAACCTATCCCTAAAGGTGAAACCTAAAAGATGCTGGTCCGCCGGGTGGACTGGGAGGAGGCGGAAGGCGGATTCTATGTCTGATTTCGCCATCAGCGCCCCGGGTCCTGCGGCCTGCAATAAGGTAACAGCCTGATCAAAAGAGGCGTACTTAACACTACAGATACCTTCGTCAATGGCATCATTCAGTGACGCCCCCTTTGGCGCTGACAGGTTATGAATCAATCTGAATTGCCCCTTCTCTTTCTTGGGGACAACTCCCAGTGGGGAACACACAAAATTGGGTACTGGCACTTCAGGAAAAGGGCCAGTTATCCTGCCTAATGAAAGCTCCTTGTCAATTTTGGCGGCCACAACAGCCGGATTGTGTTTGACTGATAATTGATTTCTGCAGTGCGCACTGCCTGTGTATCCCCCGGCCGGGATCCTAAAACCTTTAGAAAAACCTTCCTGGAGTAGGGTGGCCGCTTCGTGGTCAGGGTATCTGTTCAACCATGGAATCATTGCCACAACATCCACTGGAGTGGGGGGGCGTAACCTGTCTGACTTATAGTGGCTTTCCCCTACCCCTCTGTCCTGTGTTACCTTGCTTGGACCTACAGGTAGTTTCTGGATGAGAGGGGTGCCCACAGGAGGAACATGCATGCCTAAACTTACACGCGGCCCTTGTGCAGGTGCGCCTATTAAAATCCCAGCACACCCCTTTTTTCTCTGGCCCACCTGCCCTAAATTTCCCAGGTACCTCACTCGTTTGGGGTGGCCGAAAGGGCTGCTGCGGTCTAGTGAACACCTTGACCGCACCGAACTGAGGGGGAGGTGCAGTGTCAGAGAACTGTTTGTGCCAAGCCATGGAATCTACCGAGTCCCATGGCAACGACCTATTGAATTCCAATGCCTTCCTAAAATTGACATCATAGCCCTTCCATGCTTCCCCAGAATACTGTTGACTCCACCCCACAATCCTGCTCGAGTAGCAAGCCAATGCAGCCTGTAGATCTGGAGGACGCTCAGCCTTAATTGCAGTGAAAACAGCCCATGCTTGCATCCAATTATTGAGATTTTCCTCAACCCTGAATCTAGTACACTGCGCCCTCCATTCACTTGGGAGCATCCACTCTTTTAGTGCTTTTGCCTGCTCCATTTCCCTATTATCCAACAATAAAGAATAAATGTACACGTATTTATCAGCCCAAATCATTTCTTTCACAGCTAATGACACATGCTGAGCTAGATTTTCGCTCCTGGAAGGTATCACACCGTCCCCCAAGAGCGGCAATGCCACTTCCTTACCAGGTGTGGGCACCGAGGGCGGCTGCCCCTTAACTCCGTCCGGCTGGGGAACACTTGGACCTGCAAGGGGAGAAGATATTGGCAATGCAACACTGTCGGTGACCGGTGCCGACCTGATTTTTTCCACAAATCTTGCCGCCTCTGCTGCATGGTCTGCAGAATTCGGGAAGGCTCCCCCTTTTTGGAGCCATGGCATCATGGCCGTTAACTGAGATACCAATTCGGGCGGCATCGAATCTACATTACCCCCCGGGACAACAGGTACCACTGGGGTTAAGCCCGGTGGTCCTGGCACAGGTGGCAGGGCGGGCGCCGGGTGAGGCCAGCCTGTCCCCGGGGTTGTGGGCACCGGTGCGGGAGCAGACCCAGCGTCTACTGGTTGACCTGCCGGCACCGGCACCACAGGGGCAATGGGTGTAGGCACATGCGGGGGTGGGACCACCGCGGGCGGTGCGGCGGGTAACGGATCCACTGGGCCTGGGGTGGGGACCGCCTCCTTGGGTCTTTTGGACCTAGGTTTCCCTTGCGGAGTGACAAATTCCCCTCTTGGCACTGGTGCCACCCTCTTGCGGATCGGTCTCCCGGACGGGCCCGGTGCCTCACCCTCTCTGTCATCCAACTGAGCTTCCCGCTCCTTAATTTGTCCTAGCTGTTGCTTAATGTCGCTCATCTCCCGCATCATAGCCCGCATCATAGCCTCCATGTTGGATCCCCCTTTTTCCACCCCTTGGGCCTGGCATGACGCTTACCCCAAAAAACACCCGCTGCCTACTCTCTTAGTTCCTAACAGGTCAACTGTGTGTACCTTGCAGATGGAGGGTCACCAGGGGGCTTTCAGCACCATGCAACGGCGACCGCAACACCAGCGGAATGTCCGCTTATGTAAGGGGTGAGTAAACCTAATGTAGACCCACCCGGCGGCCACCAGGAGCGATGAATGCTAGCCCCCCGTACCCCTCTTACCGGTCAGTCCCGTGTCCTCGCCGGCGATGATGATCTGTGCTCACGCCCCACACCACGTTGCGTGCTGAATGCCACCACGTCTTGTCTGCGAGTGACTTGTACCGGTAATGTTTATAAAATAGCCTTATGCGGTCGCCGTGCGCGCCGCTTCAGAAATACCACCAAGCCTGGGGCCCACCGGCAAAGCGCCTCTGCTCCCGCCGCCTCTACTGCCGACTCGCGTCCTCTGGAGACGCTGATCTCCCCGGCGGCTGACCCAACGCGGCTGGGCGGTTACTCCCGCGACTCGGCTGACTCCTGGCTCAACGCGGCTGGGCTCCCCACCCTAAGAGACGAGAGAAACAATTCACGCTGTCGCCTCGCGTCCTCGGTGCTCCGCGCCGCCACGTATCCGCTTCGGCTGACTCCTGGCTCAACGCGGCTGGGCTCCCCACCCTAAGAGACGAGAGAAACAATTCACGCTGTCGCCTCGCGTCCTCGGTGCTCCGCGCCGCCACGTATCCGCTTACAACCTGAAACAGAAAAGGAAAATATTTAAAAAAAACAAAGAAGCCCCGAACGCGGGGCACAACGTTCAGCGAGGGAGCGTCCAGGGACAAGGGGGTCTCCTGGGCGCTCCCTACCTCTTATTCCCGAGGGGCCGGGTGGCCCCTCCTATCGCCCGCCCCCCCCGACCCGGAACCACTCCATTGAATCCGGGTCAGGAGGGGCGCCGGCCAATCGGCGGTGGGCCGCGCCCCCAGGGCACGCCCCCACCGTCGAAGGACACGAGGGGAAAGGGGGGGAGACGGTCGCCGCGCCGCCATGCGTGCGGGGGGGCCGAGGGCCCCCCCTTTTCATTCGTTCTCTGAAATGCACTTCCGTACAGCGCCCAATTCATAAAGCCACCTGTGGGAAAGTCGGAATAGTTCTCATGTACAGTTAAGCCTGCGTTTGCACGAAATGCTCAATTATTGAGAAATTGCACAAAAATAGCAGCAGCTGCGGCAGTCACAGAATGCAAGGTGAACTATAAGTTATCCATTTACTGGCACTGAAATCTACAGGAGTAAATGTTCCTTTTGTGATCATGTGACACTAGAGTTCATTTGCACCTTCTAACTTGTTTTTCGTTTCTCTGTGGGAAAATAAATTCTTGTCGGGAAACTGTTACCCATACACTGCCCCCCATTCTTTTGGGCTTTCCTCTCCATTCATACCCTGAAAACAGATTTACACCTGCCCATTCACAGTAGTAAATCTACACTCAATATCAGGATGTTAACTTACCTGCAAAATGCTTGTGAATTTACATAAACATATACTTTGTAGGGGGTCATCATTAATTCATGGTGGACCCACTCTGAATGAAATGCCTCCAACTCCCTAGCCCCTCCGAATGTATGAAGTTACAACGCATACATTTACAACGCATGCCTTTACAACACAGTTTTTACATAGCAAGATCCTTTACAACGCACTCCATTACATCGCATGGCACTACATCGCATTTTTAGGAATTACCTTAACAACGCATTCCATACATCGCATTATACCTTTACAACACATACCATTACACCGCATACCATTACATTGCATTTAACGTAAGTATTGGATAGTATAGGGGTAAACATTACTATTCTAACTCCAGGGGGTGCAACAGTAGGGTAAGTTTCAGATAGTGTAGGGGTACTATGCGCTGTAATGGTATGCATTGTAATGGTATGCATTGTAATGCCTGCGTTGTAGTGACATGCTATGTAGTGTCATGCGATGTATAGTCATGCGTTGTAATGCTTGCGTTGTAGTGACATGCGTTGTAAAGGATTTTGCGATGTAATAACTGCGTTGTAAGTGTAGTGCGATGTAATGGTTGCGTTGTAAAGGATGTTTTCCATCGCCTTGCCTCCCCCAAACAGAATTGTTTCCATGGTAATTCTCCTGCCCAGGTGGTATTTCCATGTGAGTAAATTCCTTTTCAAAAAGCTAAACCCCAGATTATCTAGTGCGTGGGTCAAGAAATCATGTTCTCATAATGTGTCAGAGTACAGCACCTCCGGCGAAGCCCGACACTGGACCAGTTCAGGAAAGACCTAGAGACCTGGCTCTTCGAATGACCCCAACGGAGCTGCAACCCTCCTCCCCCCTCCAGCGCCTTGAGACCCTAACGGGTGAGTAGCAAAACCCTGATTGATTGCTTGAAGTATTATTTTGGTATGCAAGTACCTGTGTGAATTGGCCCCTCAAAAGCGAGTCTGGGGAAGAAAGGCTAAATGGTTGCTTACAAATGATACCCACACATACTTAAAGGATAGCAGAATGGAATGAAGTCTGTGACTATGTTAATTCTTTTAACTTTAAACAACAAGAAAGGGGGGGGAAGAAAGGCACTCTTGTACCCCCTGTAAACTAATATTAAACAACAAAAGAGTGACTCAGAGATAACCAGAAATGGACGATTCTCAAAGGTTAAAGAGAAAAGGACATCAAGAATGTTTGTTAACAGAACCCTCACTCACCAACCTGGTCGGTGACATGCTTCATCATAGGGTTCCACCAGAGAAGCCGAATGCTTCCCTGGTGTGCTTCCACGCCTGACTGACAGCGCAGCAGGATGTTAAATGCGTGTGTGCAAAGATAGTGAAGTGTGAAGGTGATAATTAAAAAGTGTTTGGGACTGGCCCGTCCAATGATTTATTAAAGGCTGCCCAAATACTAATAAAAACGTGCAATGGATGTAAATCAGTCCTATAAAGTGACTGGTGGCATCCAATTTTTTTTTTTTAAATGGTCAACATGTTTCTGCTTAAACGCATTATTAGCAAAGCATTTGTCAGGACAAAGAAAGAAATCCATGGCGGTGTGCACACGCTAGGGCGCACCCTAACCTGTGGAATATTCTGTACAACTCACGGTTATACCCAGTGGTCTTGCGTAGTTTCAAAAGACCTTTATATTAGTTTCAACCTGTAAAAGAAAGACAGTCTATCAATGTGTTCTAACTTCAATCCAGTTAAGTACAAGTAGCAGCTTAAGCGCACATTAAAAATATGACTAATCTCTTTAAACCAGCCTGATCTATATGTTATTACAGATACGTATATTCGGTGAGATTAAAAGAACAACATATTTGCAATTGAAAGAATGCGTTTATATTAGTATTTGGGCAGCCTCTAATAAATAATTGGACGGGCCAGTCCCAAACACTTTTTAATTATCACCTTCACACTTCACTATCTTTGCACACACGCATTTAACATCCTGCTCCGCTGTCAGTCAGGCGTGGAAGCACACCAGGGAAGCATTCGGCTTCTCTGGTGGAACCCTATGATGAAGCATGTCACCGACCAGGTCGGTGAGAGAGGGTTCTCTTAACAAACATTCTTGATGTCCTTTTCTCTTTAACCTTTGAGAATAATCCACTGCTGGTTATCTCTGAGTCACTCTTTTGTTGTTTAATATTAATTCTTTTAACCTCTGCGAAAAAGATAAGGGTAAGGGCCTGTATTTTTATTTGCCTTTATGAAGGCCTTGAAAACATGGCTATTTGAGAAATAGAGATTTACATCGTACAGATACTGGCTTAATCCACTGTTCAACGCCAAGCCAACCTCGGGTATTCGCTCGCTTAATAAATATATTAACATAACATAACATTAGAGTTTTGCGGGTGAGTTTCTCTGTCACAAATGCAATCCACTGTATTGCAAGTGCAACAGGATATAATGCACTTTCAAAATGGTGTACAGGATATTTTTTTAATTTGTGTGTTGAGTAAGATGTCCTTCGAGCTCTGAATCAGGCCCTTAGTCTCCGATCAGTTAACAAAGGCTCAGGTGCTCCAGATCCTAAAAAAGCCTCATGCCAATACTGTTTAGTCTTCCAACTACCAGCCATTTCACGCGTTCTAGCTACCATAAATCTTTAAAATTTTATGTGGCCAAGCAACTGAGTTACTTGTGTGAAGTGACAAAGATTTCTCATCCACTTTGTGCTGGCTTCTGTTAGAATGATAGCCCTAGACCAGGGCTTAATTTGTAAAAAGGTAAGTGCCAGGGCCCTTGTTGCGAGGCCACTGCAGCCTGCACCAGCCATTGCCCATTAGCTTTGCCAATTACAGTATCAGCACAACTACTAACCATCACACTCCTACAAGTGTGACAATTCAGACTATTTTATGCCACCCAGAGGTATATTAACCCTTGCGAGTGGCAGCTATTGTTATTTTTTTAATGTATAGTGACAAATTAACAGTGTTGTTGTGCTCATTTCAAAATTAAACAGAGAGCGCCACCATGTCGTGGACTGTCACCAGAGCAGATGCTGATGATTAAGTGCTGGCGCCGAGCACCGGAAACCACATGCTCAAATTAAGCACTGATCCTAGACAGTATTGTTGTTTACCATTAATGTTGTGAGAGGACCAAGTGGATGGACATTGTGAGTGATGGTGCGTAGTACTCCTAGACCTTTCAGGAGGGGCCCTCTCTTGCTTAGTCGTCTGAGATACTTCTAGATAACCAGATGAGCATTTGCTTGGCTCTGCTTTAATGAACCATGGTTGCTTTCATCATTCATTACTGAACCATGTTATGTGTATTTGTAAAGCACACTATCCCTCGCAAGTGTTTCCAGGCGCTGAGCAGGAGTGTGTACATAGCCTTACCTATGGAAGGTTAGCTAATTGAAAAGCCAGGTCTTCGGCTTCTTGAGATTAAAAAAAAAAGAGAAAGGAAGGCACTGATGTGGGGTAAGAAATCATTCCACTCTTTAGGATCCGTAGAAGCGAACGCTACTCCTGATCTGGTTCTGCGCATGTGTGGCATATGTGTGAGTGGAGTCCTTTGGACTGGAATTGTCTGAGTGGTTCGGTGCAAGGAGAGGCAACTATTCAGGTAGGTGTGGATTGAGTTGTGTAGTGCCTTGAATGTGTGTGTGAGGAAACATATTCAGTGCTTTTATGTATTTCGAGCCAGTTTGGTTCCCTGGGGTGTGATGTAAATTCTGTATGAGAGGTTAAGGATGATTCTGGCTGCCAAGTTCTGGATGGTTTGCAGTCTTCTAGTCAGTTGCTTGGTTATCCCAGTGAAGAGGGTGCTCCCAAAGTGGCACAGTGACTTGAGTGACAGTTTTTCTAGTTTTGCTTGGGAGCGATTTAAAGGTCTTCCTCAGCATCTTCAGGGTTTGAAAGCAGGATGCATTGACGGTGTTGACTTGTGCGGTCATGTCCAGTTTGCTGTTGATGTTTATTCCAAGGTTCCTGGTATGAGTTCTGTGTATTTGTGTGGGTCCGCGTGCAGCCGGCCACCAGTTGAAGCCCGATTATGAGGTGTTCTTGCCGCAGATCACTACTACTCTACTTCTGTCTTATCAGTGTTAACCTTGAGACAGTTGGCCACCTTGATTGGGGGGGGGGTCCCAATTAGCAGCTTCTCCCATGTTAGTTCATAGTTTATGTAGATCCACTGATTAAACTTATTCACTCTCATGGATCTCTTGGATCTAATTTTTAGTCCTGACATAGATTATAGGGGGTCATACTATATCCCCTGCACTACACATATTCATTATAACAACGTCTGCCATTACATCAAACAAGACAATATCAAAGTGTTCAAATGATCGCCAACTCCCCCTGAATCTATCATGCTACCCCTTTATTGACAATGCTATCTTGGATTCTTATGATGTCTACTGGGCACTTTACGGACAGTCGCCAGCTTTCCTTAGGAAGTGTATTTTCATAATATTTTCCTTGCATCTCATGTGTCATGCTTATGTCACCGTTTGCACCCTGCTTCAAAGTCCCAGATCCAAAAAAGCATGGATGAGGAGACTCTGTTTATAAGAACTTGGACATCACGTTGTGATGTGGACCTCTCTTCCTTTGTCACTGAAGGCAACTCCATCCCTTCTAGCTTTCCAGTGAGTTCTTAAGGCCTACCATCTTCAGGTTCCACTGTGTAAGTGGCAGGTTGCACTCTTCCCAACCCTAGAAACCTTTGTGTGTTTGATTTGGACATTTAGTGGCGTAAGGAGTAGGGAGGAAAAGAGAGTCGGAACATAGAGATCCATCGAGAGAAAGCTCTTACAGGGCATACATATGCATTGGCAAATGCAATAACAAGAGGTGGTATAGAGCACAAAATATCAGCAGATGCAGATCATGATTCATAATGTACAGAGAGGACTAGGAAGGGAAGGGGGGAGACACAGACTTGCTATCATCTTTCTTGTTGATGACATAGGAGGAAGCTGGGGAGTGAAGTTTTTTAGGATTGAGGTCTGGGACAATGTCCCACTTTATTTGTTTAGAAACAGAATAGGTGTCCTAGTCACCTTGAGTTCTGGTGTTTGCAATCTAACTTCATCAATCCGTGCTGGAGAACAAATATGTTACCTCCCAATGCGAGGAAGAAGTGATCTTCACTTGAACATGTGTGGTGCACCACCGCCTATCATCTGATGTACAGACAGAGATGGCAGATTTAGTTTATTTTTATTTTATTGATATGTACAGCACTGGCATGTGATTAGAGAGGCACCTTTCCAAAGTCAGAAGTTTACATTGTCAGGACTCCTCCCACTGGGTGAAAGGTCAGGGAATTCCTTAAGTGTACATTTGTTTCAAGTTGAAGTGAAGAACATTTTGTCCTTGGTGTGACCTTGTCTTGTATAATAAGAGTGTGGGGGGGGGGGTTCTCATAGCAAATGAAAGACAAGAAACCTCGCCCAAAAAAGCTAAATTCAAATGAATTTTAAATCATGCTCAAAAGTAGTTGGTTATAGTCTTGGCTTAGCTACTAGCATAGTTTTCCACCTAGAATTCAAATTGTCTTTTTGTGTGTAATTTAAGTGAAACTGATGTGAGTAATCATATTTGTTTCTCCTAATCTAAGGCTGCAGCTAGGCATGTTAAATGGAGTTTCTTCGTCAGTCCGAGCCCCACCTATGTGTTGCAAAGACTGAGAGTAGAGTGGTTTGAGTGAAATTCTCTTGAACACCATGCAATAGTGGAGTTACTTTAGTGCTTGGGGGCTGTGACCAGAGCTCTTCAGTATAAGTCAGGATTTTACATCTTCTGTAGTTTAGGGATATCCTATGTATGTGTTCCGAATAGTTTATTCTGCAGGAGTCAAGCCATGATATAACCAAATCCCTGGTGAGTTCTAGCTAATTTCTTGGCTGAGGGCATGATCCAATCCTTCTAAGCATCATAAGTTGGAAATTGGTACATTTCACGATTGCTGGGACCGGGTGTGCAACGGACAGAGTTTTGTCGAAATTAAACTCCAGACTCACTTAGTGAAGCCTAGGGCTCTAGACTTTCCACAAGGTTTGTGGCTTATTTATTAACTGGAATCTCCACTCAGAAGTTGAAATCACCTGGTAGCAGGTTCTTTTGCCATATGGCTTGAATGGACAGGATCAGACCTAAAACATTCTCGAGACTGTTGACTAGCATCATGGTTTTTGGCATAATTTCAGAATTTGCACCGGCAGAAGAGCAATGGTAGAAACTGATGTTGAGTGGGATGGGAAGGGGGGTTCAAGTTGCAGGGGTCCCTGGTAGATGCCAGCCACATCTCTTCCTCTGCCACAGATTTTGCTCTTTGGCGGGAGACGGTACCTAACAGGGTTGTGGCGTTGGATGCTAGTTATGTTTCTTTGACCCTTTAGGATGGCAAAGGTCTCCTCTTCAATCAAGTTGTGGATGTTCAGGCTGTGTTCAGACAGGGAGTGAGCCTTTATGAGGCCAAGTACTGATGGTTCTTGTGTTGGGGTCAGTATGGTGAGTTTGGCTAAGATTGTGGAGTTTAAGCCATATTGCATGCTAACATCTGCAACCATCTTGCCTGTTATGGGGGCACAATGTATATTTGCACGCATTTGTTTTACTGCGTTTTACATGATTACATAGAAAAAGCATATATCCCAAGAGATCCAGAGCCCCTCATAGATAACGAGATTTCTACTAGTGGGCAGTGAGGTCTCTGTTGCGCACGGTCTGATGGTTGCAATATCTAAGGCCAAATTCACAAAGGTTGTATCAAAGGGAACTCAAAACAGCCACCACCCCATGCTAATAATTCACAATTGCTAGCAATTGCTAAAGACAAACAATAATTGGTTCCCTGAGCAATAACACAATCTTCTTGGCAACATGCCACACAATCTTCGGCATTACGTGCCGTGAGTCTTCGTCTCAATAATAGAGGAGACATTGGACAGGGGAAGACTGTTCGTGAACTAGTTATCTTAAAAAGGTTGTTAACACTGCGCCCGGATTTCGTGAATGACATGCACTACACTTGATATTGGTTTGATGGTGATACTTATGAATGAAGAATTAATTGCTCGTAATGAATATGTTGCTCAAGCCCTGAGGAAGTCTTTTGGATATTATACCATAGACGAAACACGTGTTGGCTGTACTATCTGAGAACGAAATTGTATGTAAACAAGTCTTCTTGAGAACAACAGAATATGAGAATAAAGACTGCAGACTAATACTTGATGGCATCAACTTTTCAAATTTTTTATGGACTTACAATCAGGAATGTGACTGTTTAATACGGAGATACATATATTGTTTTATTGCTCAGGGAACCAATTATTGCCCCTCATATATCATGCATAGGCATTTAACATTCATTCAATCACATTCAATGCATTGTTCAGAATTTCATGACGGATTTCGTGCACCTACACTTTGCTCCTTCCCTCCTTCCTGTTTACAATGAGGGGCAGATCACGATCTGCACTGGTGCGCCCCTACTAAATGCACCCAGCACAGACTGCCGGCATATCTACTATCATGCATTACATCTCTTAAAGAGGGGATACACCTTAGACTGCACAGCACAGAAGCATGGTGCTCTGGTTCTCCTGTCACTGTGTGCATGTGCCAGTAGGCCGCAACCAGTGCATGGGCTTTGGAAGCCCGCCAAATGGGTAGGTGCACCCACTTTTGTAGGGTCCTCCAAGCCTTCCACAGAGACATTGGCACACAGCGCCTTTCTATAGACACTCACAGCCCTGATCTTGCCTCTAAATATAACAACTGCCTAAAATTTGCTGCGACTCTGCCCACCCATGGGCATTAACTGGGACAGCCTGTTCCCCCAAGCAGATGAAGAGCTTTGAATCACACGTTTAGCATATCCCTTCCGTCCCATTCCACCCAGGCGCCAAGTACATATTTATGTATTTATCTAGTAAGCAGTTTCACATTTCAAACAGAAATCTGGGTTGATAAACTTTTTTTTTTATATATAATTTAGTTTGTTTTAAACTATATATCCAGAAAATGCATATTATGGTTACTATAATTTGGACACCAAAACAGTCAGGTTTTCAGTACCGTGTTCCTATTTTTGTTTTGTTTATGTATAAACTCAAGCTTGGGGGCGGTGGTGGGTAGCGGGTATTAATAATAATTCTTTTTTTTTGTAAAATTATGGAGGGGATAAAATTATGAAAATGCTTCAATAAAGATTTTATTTTTAAAAAAAATCAAACAGAAATGTTTTACATACTAAAATTAGTAGTACTTAGGGCCTCATTTCAATGTCGGGCGGACTGCCACTGTCAGGCCATCGGTGGCAGTCCGCCCGACGTCTAGTCCATCGGTCCGACCGTCGCATTTTAATGCATGCGGTCGGACCGCAGAGGTTGGTGGGGAAAGACTGCTGCTCCCGAAAGAATCCAAAATCTAATCAGGCAGTGGTCAGTATTGTATCCCTACAATAAGGCACCGCCGTAGGGATTAGGATGTCCCTTTCCGACTACCTTTTCATGGCGGTCTGACCTCAATGAAAAGGCTGACAGAAATGGACTTTGGGGGCCCGAAGCAGGGCCCTTGCCCCTGTGGGCTACTGCCAAGTGGCCCTGGGGACACATGTAGTGCCCCCCCACACATCCATGCACATGTGCCAGGCTACACATGGTGCCTGGCACATGTGCATGGATGTGCACAAAGTGCTTTTTTTTCTACTGCAGCTTGTACTGCAGCCCTTTTCCACGTCTGCAGCACAAACCGCAGTGGAAAACAGCACTTTCTGACCACCTCCATGGCGTCATATTTTATTAGGGCAGTCGGACCGCCGACTGGTTGTCAGAGGGTCTCCTGACCTCTACAAGCAGCGGTCAGCAGTCCGACCGCCCATTATTGCAATGAGGGCCTTAGTATCTCCAGTGGGTGTTTAACAGAAACCTACATGTTATTATACATGTGCATATTGTTTGTCACCATGAGTAGTGTGGAGACTGCTAAATACAAAATGGCCGAAGCCCTTATACATACATAGCTCTAAAACAATCAAGTATACCCATGAAAGTGAAATACCTGCATGCCGAAGAGCCACGGAAACGCAGCACGGGGCATAACAATCTATGGAGTTTTTCCTAATACGGCCTATGGTTTGGTGCAACCCAACCTGCCTTGTGGGCGTGGGCACTCGTGGAGAAAGTCGATCTGGAGTCACAGTGCCTGGAAGCCTCCAGTTTGTGCAGGCCTTTGAGAATCAAATCTCACATTGCAAAGTGTCAGATTGCATGCGCATGCGCTGGTCATGCGCATGCGCTGGATGTATGACATTACAACGCATGCTTTTACCACGCATGCCTTTACAACGCTGTTTTTACAACGCATGCCTTTACAACGCATAGTGCTTTGGGGTGCTGGATAGTGAGTAGTTTAATTTACTATTCCAACTCCAGTTCCCGTGGATAATAGGGATGGTGTTGGATAGTAAATTAAACCTATTCCGTATCCTAGAGCGCTCCCCAGCGCAATGCGTTGTAATGGTTTGCGTTGTAAAAGTTGCGTCGTAAAGGCACTGCGTGGTAAAAGTTGCGTTGTAAAGGATGTTTCCCGCATGCGCTCGGTCAGAACATGTCATAATTTGCTGGATTAGTGGCCTTTCCTAAGGTACATTTTATCATCAAAGTGACTTCTCAGTATTGAATCGGTGAACCAATGTGATTCCTGTAAAAGGGTTCAATTATTTGCTACATGATAATATCAAGATATTTACAATGAAAAACTTCTTTAATTTTGAAATAACGCTTTTTTCTTAAATGTTCTTGCATGTAATCTTATTATTGCTTAAGCATATGCTGAGCTCCGAACCCCCAGCTCTAAATGTCACCTTGAAAGTTGAGCTCTCCATCGCCAGCATCCCTTTGTGAGGAATAATGTAACTTTTGGCTGTGCATTCAGAGGGATTAGCCCATTTCTGGGCGCCCCAGCCAGCAGGTCAGGAGGCCTCTGAAGCTGCACAAACAAGGAGACAGACCTCGGCCTTGCTGTCCTTGTTAAAGATAATTTTCACTTTGATCACCCCAATTAAAAGTCTCCCCTCAGATGTTCTTATTAGCCAGTCTCTGTTCTTAATCCTGTTTGGAATTATAAATTAAAGCAATTAATGAGACAATCATTAAGAGCCATGGGCCTTTTATTTTCCTACTTTAAAAGTTCAGAATCAATACTCTTTTGCTCAGAGGTAATGGAACACAATTTCAGCTGTTAATTAGCTTCAATCAACTAATCATTTGAGTGCAATTTAGTGGCGATACTAGAGGTCCGGGGTGTTTAAATAAAAGAACATCAACATATATTTGAAGTTTTCAGCAGAGCAACACTAGAGACAGCTGCTGGGAAGGAGAACAATCAAGAGGAGGGCTGGTACTGCTGCATATAAAGTATTGCACCCCTACATACGGTCTGTCTGGAGGGGAAACATCCTTTACAACGCAACTTTTACCACGCAATGCTTTTACATCGCAACTTTTACCACGCAAACCATTACAACCCATTGCGCTGGGGGGCGCTCTAGGATAGGGAATAGATTTAATTTACTATCCAACACCTTCCCTACTATCCACGGGGACTGGAGTTGGAATAGTAAATTAAATAATTCACTATCCAGCGCCCCATAGCACTATGCGTTGTAAAGGCATGCGTTGTAAAACTTGCGATGTAAAAGCATGCGTGGTAAAAGCATGCCTTGTAATGTCATACATCCGTCTGGAGATATGTGCTCTTTGTTGCAGTTCTGGCACTCTTCTGTATGAGACAGAATGACTCTGCTGATGAGTGATGATTCTGTTCTGTGTGAGGTTCAGCACTCCCAAGAAGGGCTGGTTCTGTTCAATATGAGATGTATCATTCCTCCTGAGAAGCGCTAATTTTGTTCAATATGGAGTGTAAGAAACCTGCAGAGAAGAGATCTCTAGGAGGTTTAACACTCCTGAGAAGTGCTATTCTGTATTAGGTTGTGCGCTCCTGCTGATAAGTGCTGGTGCTGCTCTATAGGAGGTTCAACACACATGTTGACAAGTCATGGTACTGTTCTCTATGAGGTATAATACCTTCTGAGAAGTGCTCATTCAGTTCTATATGGCCTCCGACATACTTGTGGAGTGGCAGTGGTACTGTTCTGTATGATGTATAATACTTTCTGACAAGTGCTAATTGTGTTCTATGTGAGGCTGAAAACACCTGTTGAGTGTCAGTGGTACTGTGCTTTATGAAGTATTGCAGCTTCTGAGAAGTGCTGATTCTGTTCTATATGAGGTCGATCACACCGGTGGAGTGGCTGTGGTCTTGTTCTGTATGAAGTATAAGCGCTTCTGAGAAGTGCGGATTGCGCTCTATATTAGGTTGATCATACCAGTAGGGCGGAGGGCAATTCTGCAAGAAGCATTACAGCTTCTGAAAAGTGCTGGTTCTATTCCATATTAGGTTAATCACACCAGTGGAGTGGCTGTGATACTGTTGTGTAGGTATATATCAGCTTCTGAGAAGTGCTGATTCCTGTTCTACATGAGTTTGAACACTCGTGTGGACTGGCGGTGGTACTGTTCTGTATGAAGTATAACAGCTTATGAGAAGTGCTGACTCCTGTTCTACGCATCTTCAAACACACCTGTGGAGTGGCTATGGTACTGATCTGTATGAAATATAACAGCTTTCGAGAAGCGTTGATTTCTGTTCTACATGAGTTCCAACACTCATGTGGACTGGCTGAGTACAGTTCTGTATGAAGTATAACAGCTTTTGAGAAGCGTTGATTCCTGTTCTACATGAGTTCGAACACACCTGTGGAGCGGCGGTGGTACTGTTCTGTATGAAGTATAACAGCTTCTGAGAAGTGCTGATTCCTGTTCTGCATGAGTTCCAACACACCTGTGGAGCCCGCGTGGTACTGTTCTGTATGAAGTATAACAGCTCCTGAGAAGTGCTGATTCCTGTTCTACATGAGTTCGAACACACCTGTGGAGTGGCGGTGGTACTGTTCTGTATGAAGTATAACAGCTTCTGAGAAGTGTTGATTCCTGTTCTACGCAAGTTCAAACACACCTGTGGAGTGGCTATGGTACTGTTCTGTATGAAGTACAACAGCTTCTGAGAAGCGTTGATTCCTGTTCTACATGAGTTCGAACACACCTGTGGAGTGGCGGTGGTACTGTTCTGTATAAAGTATAACAGCTTCTGAGAAGTGCTGATTCCTGTTCTACATGAGTTCGAACACTCATATTGAGTGGCAGTGGTACTGTTCTGTATGAAGTACAACAGCTTCTGAGAAGTGTTGATTCCTGTTCTACGCGAGTTCGAACACACCTGTTGAGTGGCAGTGGTACTGTTCTGTATGAAGTATAACAGCTTCTGAGAAGTGTTGATTCCTGTTCTCCGCGAGTTCAAACTCACCTGTGGAGTTGCAGTGGTACTGATCTGTATGAATATAACAGCTTCTGAGAAGTGTTGATTCCTGTTCTCTGTGAGTTCGTACTCACCTGTGGAGTTGCAGTGGTACTGATCTGTATGAAGTATAACAGCTTCTGAGAAGTGGTGATTGCGCTCTATATTAGGTCGATCACACCAGTGGATTGTGGTTATATTGTTCTGTAGGAAGCATTACAGCTGAAGTATAACATCTTCTGGGAAGTGCTGATTCCTGTTCTATATGAGGTCGAACACTTCTGTGGAGTGGCAGTGGTATTGTTCTTTATGAGTTCTAACAGTCCTGCTGACAAGGTCTGTTCGATATGTGTTGGCTCTGTTCTATATGAGGTCTAATACTCCAGCTGAGAACTGCTGGTACAGGTCTGTGTGAGGCTTATCAGTTCTTCTGAGAAGTGTCAGTTTTGTTCTGTGAGTCCCAGGACTGTTGCATAGGGGTGCTGGTGGAAGGGCGAGATTTTGATCGATACCTTATCACTATTGATCTAAACCCCGATCTGGTCGACTGAACCTTTGTTGCCTGTCATTGAAGGAAGAAAGTGCCTCTCTTACCAAGTTAGTTCACCCAATAAAGGACTCCGCTCCAAAAGATCACAAACAACTTCTAGCTTTCAAAAGTTTATTGTAAGGTTAGGATAAGCTGCAAATACAGGCATCTCAGAATGAGATTCACGAGATACACAGGTCCAACTACATACATGTGCTCTCTGAAAGCCCTCAGACGAGCAACGGAAATTACCAGCACAAGTTCTAAGAATAATAAAGCTATCAGCATTGACGCATATTGAGATCTCTCCTTCATTTAAGTTGGAGGAAAACACACAGGTTAGGCTGTCCCTACCCTGCTCTAGATGGTATCCCTACTTAATCAAGTCTCAACCTAACAAAAGTGTCAGCAGTGAATGACCCCCAAGGGAAGTCACTCACTCTTAGTCTCTTGGTGAAAACCTATAGTTCTCCAGTCATGACCCCTCTCTGCCTACCCATCCGCTCTCTAAAGGGTCCTCAGGCATCTGCTCTAACTCCACCCAGGGGTGCTGTCCCTAATACAAAACAGTCAACAACATTTGAGACGCCCCTCGTGAGACGCCCCTCACGTGGTGTAGCTTCTGGCTTTTTCCATGCTGCTTTGTATTGGGCCTCATACGTTGGAGTTGACCTTGCTTCTCAGACTCTTCTCCGGCCCGCTGATACCCCTTAAACATTCCGGAACCCTCCTCCATGTCTGGGCCGTCTACTGAACAGACCTCTATTCATTTTATTAATAATCGGATCCTCCCTTTTCTCTTGCAGACAGACATCTGCAGCCAAGATCCCAACTCTCATAGACTTCCAACAAGGTTCGCAACATTTCTCGGCCCAGACATGTACGTATAAATCAATGTTAAAACATTTCAGGCCTACAACATTTCTCATAATGATTATAGCATTCAACTTCTTCATTAATTAAAGCATGTTAATACTCTTATTCTATTATTCAGTAAACACATCTATAAATCATGGCCCATTAATGCAATGACCAAACATTAGTTCAATCTATGTCGTGAAAAGAAACACCTTCCCCTTCCCTTCTAGCTCTGGCCCTGAGGCCTACCACATTCTGCGTTTAACCACATGCCATCTTACATTTTAGCAGCTACACGACATAGATTCAGGAATAATCACATCTAATAAAATCATATAGTGTCACACATTTCTATATTAGTTCCACTTCTACTTAAACCTCTACATTAGCTATACATTCAGAATATAATTGCAGATACTACTAGCACTCATGGCATTTCTCCTCATGATTTGTGCTTACTACGGGTAAGTGTGATGCACTCATACATTTAGGTCAGTTTGCGCTCTCTCAGTTCCCCCCTTTGATGACCTCTCGGGGTCATCACTAACATTTAAACTGCAGTTATTGCTAGCATAACTTGTCTCTGCGTTTCCAGAGCCCTCAGACTCCTGTACTGATTATCTTGTATGGCAGCCAATCTCTGCAGCTGCTCTCTTTGGGCCCTTTCTGACCTTCTTGCTCTGTACCATTTGAATACCCTCACCAATCCCCACAATATGATCCCACAGATCAATATTATGATGATAGGTTTTAGTATATACCACACAAAGCTTTTGCCTAAGGTGGAGATCCACCCTCCAACTTCACTCATTCCGTGGCCCACCTTTTCCCAGACATTTTCTCTACTCAAGTCTTCAATCTCCTTGTGAATATCAGTTATGTTCTTAATAACTTTCTCAAGGGGCTTTGAATTGTCTGGAATGTAGGTACAACATTCCTGGACCTTCAAAGCCTTACAGACTCCGCCCTCTTTTGCTAGTAGGACGTCTAACGCAAGACGGTTCTGAAGAACCATAGCCCTTATCGATTGCATCTCTCCCTCTACCAGCATTAAGGACTGAGCAGTGCTGGCAGACAACCTGTCGACGACTGTTGCCAGTCGTCTAATTTTAACATCATTAAGGATTAGTCCCAAAAGAGGGAACATAGCTCCAAAGACATCTCCAACCATTTCTGCATCTCCTATATCTCTCCTTCCCCTCGATGATGTCTTGCCCTCGATGATCTCTAAGTCTTGTGCATGATATATTTTGGGGAAGACAATTGCTAGGTAACATGATCCATACCAGTTGTCAGGTAGTCTCACGTAGGCATTTCTTCCACATACAAAATACACATTTGGAATCACTTGCATTCCCTTCAGGAAATCTTTAGTATAGTACTCTATATTGAAAGCATGTTCACAGCTGACTTCTCCCACGTATACATTTTCGTAATACGTTTTGGCTCGGTGAAGACATAGCTTTCCTTTCTTCGTCTTATCTAAAGCTATTGGACCACTACTACCCTTTCTCTTGTGTGCCTTCTCTTCCTCGTTCCAATCTGTTTTCCATTGTCCTGATTTTTTCAAAATCTTTTGTCTCCTGTAACGATCATCCACCTGCCCTATGAACTTCTTCTCGACTTCTGACACTTTGCATGTCAGGTTATTTCTACGGGCATGTGAAGTATCTAAGGTAATCCAAGGAATGAAGAACTTGGCCAGTCTGTCTTCACTCTTCCAGTAGTCCCATTTGTTCATCTGCTTATAATTTGGGACTTCTGGCAACACTGAATCATAGTTGGAGAAATAGTATTCAAAACTATCTCTCCCATAAAATATACTAAGCAATAAGCTACATGTAATGCCATATGTCAGCGGGAGGTGATGATATCTAATGCCTTCATCTACAGACGCCGGCAACTGCATGCAGACGTAACAGTCCTTAACCTCCATGGCATCCACGTATTCATATAAGAGTTTAGCATAAGCATTTGACCTAAAGTCTCCTTGGGACTCATCTACGTGTAACCTGCGGGCTTCTGCAGCTAATAACGCTTTCTCTTGAGTGTTTTCCCTTTTCTCACCAGCAACAGTGGGTGTAAGCGTTTCTACAGATTTCACATCAGTTACCTTCGCCTCTTCCTCATGTCCCTTTACATAAGAAATTGTTACCACTAAAGCTATTAATATTATCACTCCTACTATTAGTGTACCTATTATACATTTAGCTCTGCGGTTCTGGGTGCCGGCTTCCATTTCATCAGACAATATAGCTCTCTCTTATCTTGGCACAAAGTTCCTTTCTTCACGTTCCTTTACAGTCTCTTTTTACTCCTTTTGTCTTTAGAATCCACACAACTGGAAGCTGACAACCTTCTTCGCAAAAGTCCTTTAACAGTTCAATAAAGACAACCCTAGCCCTTCTCCATCAACTCAAGGGAAGTTCCCTAATATTCTCTGCTTCCTGGGCGCTAGGTAATCTTCTTTTTTTTCTCTGCTCGCTTTATTTACAAAGTCCTTTAAGCATCTACTATCAGGTTTGTGCCTGCAGCTTCGATAGCAAAGTTCAGTATTTCCAAACGAAGATTGTGCTCTTCATGGGCTGTTATCGTTGTACCAAAGTCGGGGAATTGCAATTCTGAAAGAAACATGTGTTTTAACTTGCTGAGGCGGGGAGGTCTGGGGAGCATGAATGTTAGTGACCCTTCTTGTTCGACTCCGGGTACCAACAGTCGTATTTCCACGGTGACGATGGGCTCAGAACTGGACACCACCACCGCTCGAATCCTCCCTGTCTCCTGTTTCAAAGACATTTGTCGCCAGATATGTCCACTCAGGTGTGGAGTATCTTCTGCTAGGCACACGCACTCTCCTTGACCTTCTTCGGTCCGGTGCTTCAGCGCCCTGAGCACCTTCTTCCGGGTCTGAGTCTTCTGATATCGGAGGAAGGGTTATCTCTGGAGTTGACCTCAGGCTAGAGCTCCTTCTTTGCGGCCAATTAGCTTCTCCACGTGCCCTTCTACTCCTTCTCCTTCTTGTCTGTTCTCGCTCTCTGTCAGACCTGTCAGTGTCTGACTCGTACTCCCAGCTACTTTCTCCTTCTGTAGCGTCGTCTGTTTCGCTGTTGTACTGACCGTCCTCAGCTTGGTCAGACTCGTTCCCTGCTTCCGCTGGCACCTCTACAGCTTGGCTAGCCCCCTCTATGGCTTCTCGGTCCTCTGCTGAACGTCTATCCGAGAGAGGAGCTGTTTCTTCCCGAGGTGCTGGAACCCTTCGCGTATGTGACGCGTGGATCCAATTGGGCAGGCCTCCCACCTTTACAGCCGTATTCGCGATCAGGATGATCTGGAAGGGCCCACGCCAACGAACATCCAAGCAGCTTCTTCTCACATGTTTTTTCACCAGGACCCAGTCCCCAGGGTACAGGTCATGGCACGGGCCCTGGCACGATGGAACCTCGGCAGCCTGCACCGATCGTTTCACCCTTTCTTGTCGTCTGTTCATATTTTTTTCATGCGCTGCCCTAATCCATGCATCAAGGGCTTCAAACTGGGTCGGTCTAGGCAAGGGTCTCATTGAGGTCATGACTGATTTTAATCGATGTAACACCTCTAATCTGAACGTCCCGTACTTCGGGAACGTCAGTTCCTCATTTCCTTCCGTAATCTTACTCCACTCTGATATCCAAAGGATCGTATGCAGCCCAACATTCACTGCCATGTAACGAGCCGGCGTACCCTCCGGCGGGGCTTCTTCCCCTTCATCCGATCCCCGCTTCTCTTTTTTAAACGCCGCTCTCAGCCATTTAAAACACTTCATAATTATGCGCACAATATCCAGCCTCGCTACTCTGTTTACTTCCTGATGACAATCCACCAATCCTAACGCGGCTTTGCTAACTTGGCCTATCGCAGCGCGGTCTTTCTCCGGTCGGCCAATCCCAGCTCGACACTTTCTGACGTCTTTGCTAGCTGGCCTATCACAGCGCGGTCTTTCTCCGGTCAGCCAATCACTGCGCGACACTTCCTGACGTCACTTTTCTCCGCTTCGCAGCAGCACCCCTCCTTTCTCAACTCGTCTCCCGGTCATGCATGCGTCCCATTCATACACCGAAAAATGACTACTTCCGACCAAGCGGTCACTTCCCTCGACTGTACGTCCACAGTCTATATGTAATTGTCAACACAACTGACGAAATGTCTATCGTCTCTCTGATAGGTTGCTTACACACACAGTAACCTCCGACCAGCGTCCGTTACTCACGCACTCACTCTTACGTTCCCCCTATCTCGGTCTTTCGGGTGATCAATGGTACCTCATGACCCCCTTCACACTATTTGACAATTACTCTGGGTGTCCGATACACCCGAACCACTTAAGCTCTCCTTGCACTTAAGATTTCCACCGGTTGCGCGCGCTCACAACCTGTTCCACAGTCACTCTACAGACATTCAACTCCGCCAGACATTACAACATAGATACAATACAAAAACACCGCAATCTAACACGCATGACCCTTTATACTCACTCTCGACCGATACTGCTGCTTTTTCTGTCTCACGTCATCCGGATCTTCTTCGGCGGGCGGTTCTTCCGATCATCGATCTCTAAGGGCCTTGGGGTAAGCTAACCTGGCCTAGGTCACCGTCCTCAAGAAGGCAACCATCCTCTATAGCTACCAACTGGAAGGGCGAGATTTTGATCGATACCTTATCACTATTGATCTAAACCCCGATCTGGTCGACTGAACCTTTGTTGCCTGTCATTGAAGGAAGAAAGTGCCTCTCTTACCAAGTTAGTTCACCCAATAAAGGACTCCGCTCCAAAAGATCACAAACAACTTCTAGCTTTCAAAAGTTTATTGTAAGGTTAGGATAAGCTGCAAATACAGGCATCTCAGAATGAGATTCACGAGATACACAGGTCCAACTACATACATGTGCTCTCTGAAAGCCCTCAGACGAGCAACGGAAATTACCAGCACAAGTTCTAAGAATAATAAAGCTATCAGCATTGACGCATATTGAGATCTCTCCTTCATTTAAGTTGGAGGAAAACACACAGGTTAGGCTGTCCCTACCCTGCTCTAGATGGTATCCCTACTTAATCAAGTCTCAACCTAACAAAAGTGTCAGCAGTGAATGACCCCCAAGGGAAGTCACTCACTCTTAGTCTCTTGGTGAAAACCTATAGTTCTCCAGTCATGACCCCTCTCTGCCTACCCATCCGCTCTCTAAAGGGTCCTCAGGCATCTGCTCTAACTCCACCCAGGGGTGCTGTCCCTAATACAAAACAGTCAACAACATTTGAGACGCCCCTCGTGAGACGCCCCTCACGTGGTGTAGCTTCTGGCTTTTTCCATGCTGCTTTGTATTGGGCCTCATACGTTGGAGTTGACCTTGCTTCTCAGACTCTTCTCCGGCCCGCTGATACCCCTTAAACATTCCGGAACCCTCCTCCATGTCTGGGCCGTCTACTGAACAGACCTCTATTCATTTTATTAATAATCGGATCCTCCCTTTTCTCTTGCAGACAGACATCTGCAGCCAAGATCCCAACTCTCATAGACTTCCAACAAGGTTCGCAACATTTCTCGGCCCAGACATGTACGTATAAATCAATGTTAAAACATTTCAGGCCTACAACATTTCTCATAATGATTATAGCATTCAACTTCTTCATTAATTAAAGCATGTTAATACTCTTATTCTATTATTCAGTAAACACATCTATAAATCATGGCCCATTAATGCAATGACCAAACATTAGTTCAATCTATGTCGTGAAAAGAAACACCTTCCCCTTCCCTTCTAGCTCTGGCCCTGAGGCCTACCACATTCTGCGTTTAACCACATGCCATCTTACATTTTAGCAGCTACACGACATAGATTCAGGAATAATCACATCTAATAAAATCATATAGTGTCACACATTTCTATATTAGTTCCACTTCTACTTAAACCTCTACATTAGCTATACATTCAGAATATAATTGCAGATACTACTAGCACTCATGGCATTTCTCCTCATGATTTGTGCTTACTACGGGTAAGTGTGATGCACTCATACATTTAGGTCAGTTTGCGCTCTCTCACTGGTACCACTGTGAAGTGGTATTACTGTTCTAAATTAGGTCGAAACTCCAGTTTGGAAGTACTGATACTGGCTTCCCTGACGGTCTGAACTGTTGCTCAAACCCCTCCTCATTTTTCGATATGGAACCTGTGCTCCTGCTCTGAAGTGCTGGCATTCTTCTATACACTTTCTTGCCCTCCCACTGAGAATTGCTGGTGTTTCTCTATTTGTATTCTTGTTCTCCTGCTCAACAATGCATTTGTTGTTCTATATGACGAAGTGTTACTGTGCAAAAGTGCTGGTACTGTCCTGTGTGCTTCCCTTCTCACCCTACAGAAGTCCCTGTATTGCTCTATCTGAAATGGGCACTCACTGCCTGCCCCACTGGCTAGAGGTCTCATTGGTGTAGCATTACTTGCAGCCAACAAGAATGTAGATGCATGTTTCTGGCTGGCATTTTGGGCGGCTTCATTTTTGCGAATTGAGAATTTTACATTTTAATTATAGACGGCCATGACTTGCTTTAAAAAAGCATCAGGCATTGTTCAGTAAGATCAATGGATGGCTGCATGTTACTATATTGCAATAAACTGCACTGACAATTACTACATTACCGTGCAGAACATAATTGAACACTGCATTGTGGATCGCAACATCCATTTTTATATATCTACAATGTTTTTTAAAGTACAATGCATTTTTCTATAAATGTTTAAATATATTTAATGTTCCAAAAAATAAAATTTTGTAAACCGGCCGTAGCACAAGCTCCCATAGAAAAATGAGAGAATCTGTTCATCCCTGCACCGCGTGGCAGACACCTCGGGGTGCCTGTCGCACGGTGTGAGCATTAACAGGGGGGGGGCACTGGGGCCGCCTCAGCCCCCCAACCGGAGGCCACAGGGTGAAGGAGGCCCTGTTAGGGGCCTCCAGTGTCGCTTTCCAACAGGCTTTCCATGTCGCAAAAGCCCAACATGGAAAGCCTGTCAGAAACTGACATCGTAATCCCTACAGCGCAAACGCCATCCATAGGGATTACGGGCAGGCCTATGAATGGCCGACAGGCTCCTTTAGACTGTTGGAATCACCCGGAATGACCAGCCTGTTTCACTTTCGACCGCCTGTATTGTAATACGGATGTCGAAACTGACACCACAAAGAGACTCGGAAAGCCCCCAACCAGTGATCGGAGGCTTAATGAGTCTCATCGTAATTTGACCCTTAGTATTTAATCCAGTCTTTTAATGATATTAGGTTCATTTATGATTAAATAAAAAAAATTACGGAAATGTAATCGCTATAAATCTTTAATTATTTGTATTTAATTTAACTTATAATCTATCTCTATCATATTAATGCATCTAATTAATTTCCAATTAATTGATAAACTAATGATAATATATTACATTTTAATTAATTTAATTCAGAAACCCAAACCTAACCTTTTACTATTTAATTTATTTCTATTCAAATAAGTCAATAACCTAACCTTTTAAAAAATGTTATTAAATTGAAATTCATTTGATTCTATAACATAATACTAACCCTTAAATTTAATTATATTATAACACAAACTTAATCTTTAATTAATCTAATTTGCTTTATTTTTAGTATATTTAATAGCCTTACACTGACATTTGAATTTATGTATTTACTTTTATTGTATATTACTTTGTACTTGTTTAAGTTCTTTTAATTTAAAGTAGAAATCAAATATTTGAATAATATATCTTTGAGGGATAACCTCAACCACCCTTTTACTTGTTGAAGACATGTTCCCTACTATGGAATTCACAGAGTAGGTTTTCGGTCAGCCTGTTATTCATGATTAGAAGACTGTCTAATCTGTCTCAGTTTCCTACTCCTTATTCAATGGCTTTCCTCTATATTTCTGTGTTTATTCTTCTATCACAGACTAGAGGGGACTCTTTTTAGGTCTGGCCTAGATGTAGCTTTAGCTGTTTCACCAGTCTTATGTTTTCCAAAACATACGTACATACATGCATGCATATATCCATACATACAGTGGATTTTGGTTAGCTTGGTCTGTTTAAGTGTGTTTAATATTTTTATCTGCCTACCACATCATATAACATGGGCAATCAGCCAGCCGACCTCATCCATTGGCTGTCTTGTACTGTGAGTGACAGTAATTTGCTAGATCACATCTGCAAAGCGACCTGAAATTAAGTGTACTTCATCATCATCAAAGCACTTTACTCAGTTTTCATAAAACCATCAAAGTGTATAAGAGTCTAATATAAAACAATGATCTTATACTAAATTCAGTAACTTTTGATGACAAAATTATGTGATAAAATTAACAGTGTAGTGGTAGAAAATAAGGTTAAACAAGGTTAAGAATGAATAGAACTCTATAAAAGACAGATGTACAATCCGTACAATCCTCTGATCTCAGTAAATACATATAAACACTAAACACAAGTTTCAGTCACTGGTGCTTATCCTGGTAACATTTATCGCTGGATGGACAGCCAAGTCAGCCATCACAAACTAGCGTACCAGACACCTTTGCCACCTTATCTGCTTGTGCCACAAATTTCTGGCCCTGTACCACACATTCAATAAAAAACAGCTTACAGCAAAATCCGTCTGTTGGAAAGTGGGTTATTAGTAGTGGTAAATATGCATCTACCAGTGGCAATAAGACCACTAACACAGTCTAGGGACTCAGTACAGGTCACAATAAATTATTCCCATGCTCAACCCTGGGTAGCTTGGCTGCAAACAGTCAGGCTTAACTCAGGAGACAGGTATGTCAAGCATTTAAAAATAACAATTCCGTAAATAATTATTACACAATAAGCATTAAAAATCGGACACCAATTTATAAAAATAGGAATATGTGTATGTTTATAATGACACCAAAATGATCAAAACTCAGTATAGGGAACCAGTGATATGGATTTTTAAAGAATAAACGCTTTCTAGCATTTAGTCACCTTGTGGAGTTTTTTTTCCAAAGTTGCTCCAAACTTCTGGAACTTCTTCCTAGAGTTCCTCTTGAGGGACGTAAGGGTCCAAAACACAATCCAAGGGTCTGGAAGCTCCAAGATGGTCCTTGAACTTTTGAGATCATAATTCCCACAATGCACCTGGCCAAAACACTTAAAGGTCCACTGGATGCACCCCATGCAGGGACTGTTCATGGAGCTGATGCAGATGAGCTCTGTTAACATGTAGCTTGCAGGGAGTACACTCTTTATTCCTCCTGAAGCAAGTTACATCCAAAGGGCTTGAGTTCTAAATAATGCATCAGGCGCAGTCAGTCCGAATGCAGGGCTGATGGTGCAAATCAAGTTTCCAGCTTGGCAATCTTTCTTCTCTTAGTTTCAAGCAGCAGATCTGAGATGTTCCGCACCTCTCACATATTTATTCAGTGTTCTCTGGGGTCAAGTAGGAGAGCACTCCTGTCCAATGAGGTACAGGGCAACACCCTGGAGCATGACCACTTCCTCCAAAGTGTGGCGTGATCTTCTCCCAGAAAGCACTATTCCTCCAAAATTCATTTTGGCTGAAATCCCAGCAGAGGAGCAAGAACTTGTTAAACCAACCTCCAGTATGACTCATTTCCATAGCTCTCCTCCCCCTACCATCTGCAAATTCCTGCCTTAAGCCAGCCATATGGCTGGGTCAGAGGCTGGGGAGCAGATGGACCTGGTATTCCCTGCCTGTGCTGTCCCACTTTAAAGCTCCATGTTTTACGACCCCTCCCCCCCTGCGCTGGCATTTCTGTGTAGCAGAGCTCTCCCTACCAGATAGCCTCTCTCTGGGTGAGCCACTTATCAGTTCATCAGAGCAGCCTGGCTAATCCTGATAACTCTGACCAATCAGGGAAGAGGGCAGGAAGACTGAATTTTGGCCCACAGACAAGAAAGCATTATAACTTATTTTCTGTATACTTTAGAATAAATTCAACAGTGGCATATTGTTGAATTTATCAATACCATTCTCCTAACTCCTTGAATGTTTTTTTCCGTTGATTCCTAGCAATAGTTGTGCCTTAATAAACTATTGGCATGTTATCCTATGTGGCTGGGCATCTACAAAGGTGAAAATGAAATGTGCAATTTCTCCAACACTAGGGCATATAAGACCACCCAGCCTTGGGGCACCTAAGAGAGACTTTAGGGGTCCTGAATATGCAAAGATTGTATAGATCCTCAATCCGCAGTGCTCATAGCACCAAAGTCAATTTTGGGGTGATTTTACTACAATGGAAGAAGTGAAACGTGCAACTCTCTATCCCCAGGACATATAAAACCTCTTTTATAAAGGTCCTCCTTATAATTACATAACCGCCCCCCACCACTGGGACATCTAGAGGAGGAGACCCTGGGGTTGTACAATAGGCCAAAATATTGTAGTTTATCACTTTGTAAGTGCCCTTACCACCACAGTCTAGCTTGTGCATAATTTACATTGAAAAGCAGTGCTGCAACATAGGGCTGCTTTTAGAAATGACCTCAGGCTCTAAGCAGGGCAAACTTGCAAGAGCAAAAAGGGCTGCTAGCCTCTAAACTGCCATGCCCTCTTATATGTACTAGGGACTTAAAGGTAGTTCTAATCCCCCTGTCCTATAATGTACTAGGGACTTAAGGGTAGGTCATGCCAATCATAGATATACCCTAATACATAGTGTACCCTAATGTATGTGCGTGTTTTCACTATTTTTTCAACATAGCACTGGCCCTGGGCCTGTTTATACAGAGCCCAGGGACAGTCAGAGTCAGTTACTTCCAGTACCAGTCATCGAAAAATGGGGGTGCCTAGGCACACAGGATGACTTTGCAACATAGGTAGATCTGAAGTGTAGAACTATAAGATACTATGGGTGACCTGGTACTGTCGATTTCCATATTCAGGCATATCGGTCGTAACCATTTCCTTCAGGAGAAGTAGTATTTGGTATAGAAAAATAGAATGTGCTCCTCTGGTTCTGGGGCCAAGCCGCATGCAGGACATATAACTAAGTTTAGGTCTTTTGTCCAGTAGCTAAAGGACCTAAGCGGTAAGCACCATAGGGGAACCTCACGTAAAAGCTTTTTGCTAATGGCAGTGAAATCAAATCCAGGAAGGGCTCAAACGTAGGGCTTGGCTCATAATAATTGGGTAGTTAAGCGTCCAGGGGTCATGCACATAGCATACCGATCTGACACATATGCCAAGTACTTAGCCTATACGCTTGCCAATTCTTCTTTGCTAGCCCTCTCTGGGCTGTCCCATAAGCTGGTCATTCCCAGCAACCTACACCATGTTTCAACGTGTTGGAATCACGTGATTGGATTAGCACAGCAAATTGTTAATAGGTCCCTCAGTGACTCAAGGTAGTCAGTTAACTCGGGCATGTTCCACGGTCGCAGCCAATACATGAGGGGTTTTAATGAAGCAACGTACCTGATTCTTTCAATACCAATATCGAAAAACAAGGGGACCAATGGAGTGCTGGTCGGGACAGAAACAAGAGATCTTACATAAGTATTCTCACACACCGTCAGTCTATGGGTGTCAGCATGACCTCAGATCTCGGTTTCGTAGTGCGCAGCATTTGGGCTTTGGCATTGTAGACTTCTAATGCAGAGGTTATTGACTGCGTATGGGTCTGCATGTGGTAGCTCAATATAGACTTAGACTCATGACATAAAGTAAAATAACTTTTATCAAGATGTGGTTCCCATTCTAATGAATCAGTAAACCAGACCCCCCAATTAGTCAAACCTCTGTACCCTATCAAGGGGTTTGCCTGCAATTGCACTTCATTGCTGGTGCTGCTGTGCCTGGGCTGCGAGGATATTCCTTTATAATTTATATTGTTACCAAAATTGTTTTGCATATTGCATATAGGTGCAAAAATGAAATAACAAAAATGTATGCTTGCTGAGGTGAGGTCTGTTAGCTTTGCCAATGCTTGTTAAATTTAATTCTCCACTCCATGGCAGCACACCTTCATTTCTTGCTCCCCTTCCAATCCACTTCTTCGCCATACGATCCTTGCCCAGTTCCTCCATTGCTCCCAGTCCCACAACTTTTTTTTATAAATGTTTTTAAATTCCTTGCTTTTTCTCGTAGGACCCCCACCTATGTGCTCTCTAGCTGCTCAAAGCCCCATGCAGTACAAAAGGGGATGGTGATGGACGGAGCATCTGAACCAATCAAACACTCACACCCAGTCAAAAGATCTGGGTTTGATCCATCACCGTTCTTTAGCCCACTCTGCCACCCCAGTTCAGACATGGCTATATGCAAATCAGTCTGATCCTGTGCCTCATGGGAACAGTCCAGCCCGAACTGCCAAGCCATGCCTTCCCTGGACCGGAAACAAGCTTCAGAGGACCGGTTTCTGGCATTACAGCCGTCTTCAGCCCGGCTTGCTTGAATCCAGTGGCAAAGTGAGCAAGGGACTCACGCCTGAGCATACCCTGCCACACTTATGCCGGCCAAAGTAGTACAAAAGGGGGTGGTGATGGACGGAGCATCTGAACCAATCAAACACTCACACCCAGTCAAAAGATCTGGGTTTGATCCATCACCGTTCTTTAGCCCACTCTGCCACCCCAGTTCAGACATGGCTATATGCAAATCAGTCTGACCCTGTGTCTCATGGGAACAGTCCAGCCCGAACTGCCAAGCCATGCCTTCCCTGGACCGGAAACAAGCTTCTGAGGACCGGTTTCTGGCATTACAGCCGTCTTCAGCCCGGCTTGCTTGAATCCAGTGGCAAAGTGAGCAAGGGACTCACGTCTGAGCATACCTTGCCACACTTATGGTGGCCAAAGCAGTACAAAAGGGGGTGGTGATGGACGGAGCATCTGAACCAATCAAACACTCACACCCAGTCAAAAGATCTGGGTTTGATCCATCACCGTTCTTTAGCCCACTCTGCCACCCCAGTTCAGACATGGCTATATGCAAATCAGTCTGACCCTGTGCCTCATGGGAACAGTCCAGCCCGAACTGCCAAGCCATACCTTCCCTGGACCGGAAACAAGCTTCCGAGGACCGGTTTCTGGCATTACAGCCCTCTTCAGCCCGGCTTGCTTGAATCCAGTGGCAAAGTGAGCAAGGGACTCACGTCTGAGCATACCCTGCCACACTTATGGCGGCCAAAGCGGTACAAAAGGGGTTGGTGATGAACGGAGCATCTGAACCAATCAAACACTCACACCCAGTCAAAAGATCTGGTTTGATCCATCAAAACCCAGCTTGTTTCCGGTCCAGGAAAGGCATGGGTTGGCAGTTCGGGCTGGACTGTTCCCATGAGGCACAGGGTCAGACTGATTTGCATATAGCCATGTCTGAACTGGGATGGCAAAGTGGGCTAAAGAACGGTGATGGATCAAACCCAGATCTTTTGACTGGGTGTGAGTGTTTGATTGGTTCAGATGCTCCGTCCATCACCACCCCCTTTTGTACCGTCATGCTGGTGACAGCAGCGTCGTGATTGGCTAAGGGGAGCCTGTGTGCTTCCTGCTTCCAGGAGTCAGAAAATGAAGCGGAGAAGAGGAGATGGAGGAGAGATGGTGGCTGTGCAGAGATAAGTGCTATTTTTTTTCACCCCCATTCCGTACCAGCCACCACTGGTCCTATTGCCAGTTTCTTTACCTGAGTTCTGCCAAGGCCCTGATAATGAGTTGGATATTTCTGGGGTAACTATAAATTTACATGCAAATTTACCGATACTGTGCAGTAAGGGTGATGGAAGGGGTGGTGAGCCAGGTCTGGTGGCTCAGTTGACTAAATGCATCCACTGCAGGGGCCTGTGTTCGACCTCATGGACACAGGTTCACATCCCGGCGGGTACACTCAGCCTTTCATCCATCTGAGGTCGATAAAATGAGTACCGTTGGGTAACAATAAACATCTGTTATTCAGTGCCAAAAGACCTATGGGTGAATGTGTTCTTTACAAATGCACATGGTATGGTATGTTATGAGTGTGGAGGAGGAACAGAGAAAGTAATATCAGGCGGGGGGGGGACATTGTTTGCTCTCTGGCAAAAAAATAAAATAAAAAAAATAAATAGGGAATGACGTCTTGAACAAGTTTAATGTGCAGCCTTCCCCCATAGTAAAATCGAATCTAGTTCTCCCACAACTGGAAAAATCAGGTGTAGGGAAACCTGCCAGAATCAGATGGAGTGAAATGCCCTAACTGACTCACAATCGGACCCAAGAGCCTCCAAGGCCCGATTTAGGCACCAGAGGGGATCGTAATGGGAAGTAAATATCCATGCCAGGAGCCGGACATGCGCATTGTGCCTCCTTCCCACAGAAGTTAAGGACCAGGGTGCGATAGTGGCAGATTTACATTAAAGGTGTCGCACCCGTAACCAGGGACCTTGATTTTGCTGCACTACTTTCTTTCAGTAATAATTATTATTAATATCTATTATCAACACATACAAGAGAACGGAAAAAAAGGAAAATAGATATGATTTTTTTTTATTAACTAAAAGAATAAGAAAACTCACAAGCAGAGCCACAACAAAACTCTAAATATATATTGAACAGCTAATTTGAGCATACATCGCATAACGTCTCCCAAATGTTTTGCTTGCTATGAATGAACATAATTTTTGATATCTAGGTAAAGTTCTCATGTCCATGAGCCATTCTTAATTGTGGGACTACCACTTTGGTTGACTTTTTGTGTGTTATATATTAACACACACACTCACTCTTTAAAACTCCAGTCCCAAAGAATGACTGCCACCAGGTAGAAGGTCAAATGCCTAGGGATGTCCTAATAAAGAACTCAACTCTTCTACAGATTGTCCGTGATTGGAATTGTTTTGCTAAATCATGGGATAGCATGGACTATGCACCACTTGACTGAAGGCTTTGCAAGCAGAAAGGTCAGAGGTCATTTTACATTATCAAGGTTCAGTTGATCTGGACTGAACACCCCAGAGTAAGGGCGAGAATGACTGTCAAATGCGTAAAGTGTGAACCATTAAGGAAGTGACTAACAAAGGTTCAAATCTAAGTCATAAGATTTTTTTATCATATTTTAAGCTTGTGTGTAGATACAAAATGCTCATGTCCTAGTTATTCAAGAATGACCTTGTCAGTAAGTTACTTCCCTCATCGCACAGTTCCACCTGGTAGCTGTTGCCCACTGACCCTTCCAGGTCCATAGTTGAAGGCCCTCTTCCACCTGCAGGCAACCACCTGCACCGCATCCCTGGTGGTCCAGTGGGGAACATCTCAGCTCTGCTGCTGCTCTGCCCTCTGTCTTCTGCATTCAGCCTTTTTTGCTCCTCTCCTAATTTTTTAACTTTCTTTTTCTAGTTTCTGCTTTCTTGTTACTTTCTCTCTTTTCTCCTTATTGTGCCTTTTTGCCTTTCCCTTGATGCTGCTTGCCCCCTCCTTTTGCCTCCCAGCTGCCCAGCCCTCCCTAGCTCTATTTAATGGTGGCTGCACCACTGGTGCATCAAAGGCAAGCCCGTCTGTCCCTGGACCGCGCCCAGCGCCATGGACCCTGGTCCCTGGACCATCTTCCACTACGATTACAGTGCCCACCACGTCCTCAACACCGGACGTTCCACTGCTTGCCACCTCATGTCGCTGAAGAAAACCCAAGCCGCACCTGCAACTGCACCGGCCTCCATAAACCAGTCCTGACAACCACATAACCCTCAAGAACTGGACCCGACCACCTCAGATGCATTCTACTCAACACCTGCTCCCTCAAAAGACCGGGGTGGAGATCTGGTAACTGCTCGACTCTATTTCCCCCGACATTGCCTTCTTTACAAAATGGATGAACCCCAGCTCAGCCCCAGAAATTGCAACCGCCATCACGACAGCAACAAAATTATCCACAAGGACCGCGTCCACCAGCCGGGCGGAGGCATCGCATCATACACGAAGACACCCTCCGCTTCACAACCAGCTCTGATGACCACTCATCCGACATGGAACACCTCCACTTCCAGATCCAGACCAACCCGAATGCCACCCTCTGCGGCAGGCCACCGGGACCCCACCCCTCCTTCAGCTGTAACCATAACCAACTTCATCGCTAACCACTCTCTTGCCACAATGGACTATATCCTACTCAGGGCCCTCAATTTCCACCCAGAGAACCTCAAAGACCACAGCACCTCATCCCTACTGGAGAACCTCGCCACCATCTGACTCAACATCTGGTCACAACTCCAACCCACTCAACAGAACACACGCTTGACCCCATCTTCTCCACAAGCAACAACATCTCCGTCAGCCACACCTCTGAGCCACACAGGACCGACCACCATTGCATCCACTTCTTTTTCACCAAATCCACCATATGCCATCACCCCAACCGCAATCCTCGCAGAAGCTGGAACAAAGTCACTGAAGACCAGCTTACCACCTCCCTTAACAAGACCCCACCACCAACCTCAACTGATGCCAACACCTCAGCATGAGACCTCCACCGCTGGATCTCCAACTGTGCCATCACACTGCCCCCCTAAGGAAACCCTTAGACAAACAGCCATCCAAGAAAGCCAGCTGGTTCTCCCCCACCCTCCAAGAGTCCAGGCGCACCTTCAGATGGCTCGAGAAAAGATGGAGGAGCAGTAAGATTACATCAGATCACACAGCCTTCAAATCAGCTGTCACCAAACACCACCGCCTCATCAGGACAACGAAGAAGGCAGCCATCCCGGAACGCATCAATGCCAATGCACACAACAGCAAAGAACTCTTCGCTGTGGTCAAGAATTTTCTAAACCCAGCACAGACCACCCAGCAGACATTCCCCCGTCACAAGAACTCTGCAACTACCTTGCCACCTTCTTCCACCGCGAGATCAAAGAGATCTACGACAGCTTCGCAACCCAAGACCCACCCTACCCGCAATCACCACACCCCAGCAGAACTTGTCCAACTGGACTACCATGACCTCTGACGACACCCTCAGGATCATGAAGAGCATCCCCTCTGGAGTCCCCTCAAATTCCTGCCCTCACAACTTCTTCACCAGAGCCAGCACCTCCGTCGCACCTGAACTCTGCCGCATCATCAACTTCTCCATCGAGTCTGCAACCTTCCTGGAATAATGGAACCATGCAGAGATCAAACACTGCTGGACAAACCCTCAGCCGAACCAACAGACCTCAAGAATTACAGACTCATCTCTCTGCTCCCCTTCCCAGCCAAAGTCATCGAGAAAGCTATCAACTTCCAACTCTGTTGGTTCATCAAAATAAACAACATCCTGTATCTCTCCCAATCTGGCTTCAGGAGCAACCACGGCTCTGAGACCGTTCTCCCCGCTGCAACAGACGACATCCGCACCATCCTCGGCCGGGGCGAGACTGCTGTCTTCATTCTCCTGGACCTCTCAGCCACCTTCGATACAGTCTCCCGGCACGCCATTGCACAAAATTCAATGACAGCGGCATCCACGACAAAGCCCTAGAATGGATACGTTCCTTCCTCAACGGCCAAATGCAGAGAGTCAGACTTCCGCCATTCAAGTCAGAAAACATTGAGATCAGCTGTAGAGTGTCTATGGGATTCTCCCTGAGCCCCACCGTCTTCAACATTTACATGGCACCTTCCTGCAGCCATCGTCAGAATCCAGGGACTCAACATCATCTCCTAAACAGACGACACCCAGCTGATTCTCTCCCTCACAGACAAACTCATAGCCACCAAGAGCAACTTCCACATTGGGATAAAGGCACTCGCCACCTGAATGACTGACAGCTGCCGCAAGCTTACCTCAGACCTGTGGCGTCACTAGGGAGGTGCGGGGGGTGCGGCCCGCACCGGGTGACACCATTAGATGGGGTGACACCAATCTGGTAACCAACTCGTTCTTACTGCGGCAGCCCTCTGAGCAGGCCTGAAATAACTCTACATATGAAAACAAAAGTGCTGCACGCTTACGAGCGCCGGGCGGGGTCACCCCTCTGTCTGAACGTCAAATCTATTGACGTCTGGACGTCACGTCTATTGACGTCCAGTGTTGCAGCAGCAAGGGGGCGAACTGCCTCTTCAGCACAACGAGGCCCTGTTCCCGCGCTCAGAGTCTCGTGACCCAGCTGTGTGAGTCGAGTCTTTGCAGATGTCCTCAGGTCAGTGGGTGCGGAATTACAGGGAAGGTGGGAGGGAACTGTAGGGATTTTGATTTAAACATTCCCACACGGAAGAAGGCATGGAGGCGAGTGGTTTAGTCATTTGCAGGTAGCACTTAACCAGAGCTTACTACTCCTGCTCAGATCCTGCCTAATGATCACTTGCACTCTAGCATTATAGATGCATTTTAACAGCATCTGATAACGCGCTCGAGCAGCATATCGTAGCTGTATGTGCTAAGTATTTTTGATTGATGCCGACATCACATTCCTTGTACGGCAATGAACAGTGCAGTCCCCCTCATAATAATTCTATGTGTAGTAATCTTTTGTATATTAGAAACTGCAGTTTTACATTGAAGTGGGATTTTATTTGCTCTCGAAGACGTTCAAAACCCACCCAGTCTGCTTTTCAAAAGTGTACATAGCACGGAGGGTCTCCCTTTTAGGAGCAGGAAATGGCATTGTTGATGTTGCCCTTTGCCTAAAGTGATTTACAGGTTTGGTGGCCTAGTCTTTTGACCCTTCTGGGGGTTAGGAAGATGGATGGTCGTAGGGTGCAGTAGGGGCTGTTGGTAGTTGGTAGTTTGGCAGACTGTCCTGTCTATGCCAACAATGTAATTCTAGCTCAAGGGCTTTGTTTCACAAACTCCTATTAGCGTTTATTATTGCACACTGCTTTTAAAGCTTACATGGTATAGTAAGCGTTTTTATTATTGTTGTAGGGTCCTATCTTCATATAATGAACAGGTCATAGATGTATTAAAAGCGGACAATCTAAACATGAGCTAGGCAAGGTGATAAAGTGCCTCATCCCAGCGAGTTAGGGCTCCCTCACAGAGGATAGGGTTGAAAGTCTGAGGTCTCTAGGAGCTAAGGATGTCCTAATCTGATGAAAATATACCTTTGCTCTTTCCCAGTCTTTGTGCCAGGAGGAATCTGTTACGGTGAGCATTTTTTTTGCTTGAAGGGCACCCATGCGAGTTGGCAATTTCTTTTCACAATGTGCAAAGCAAAAGAGTGCACCTTTTGGCTGTTTGGTAGATGTGATCTTCACATGAAGCAATTAAGGTGCGCCACTGGAAAAACGGATGGGTGTAGCTTCCGTCTCACAATTTGCTTATTCACATTTCCATAATAGGTCACGAATGTCCCTCTAACAGAGTATGCACACTGCTATGATGATTAAGGCATATTATTATTGCATACCAGAACAGATCGGATATCTGGCTTTTGCCAGTTAGAGAGTTCATTGTTTAGGAGTGGAAAATGTGTCTGCGGCTAGTATTATTCTCCACAGAGTCCTTCTCTACAGCCCACAGGGTGGAAAAAGATGGGTCTAAGGCTATACATTATAAAGGACTTGGACCAGTTGCCAATTACTATCTCACTAATGGATGCTTGCGGGTGGCTCTGGGTTCTCGAACAAAGCTATTCTCAAAAAGTGTCTGTCTTCTAGCCAATAAGGGAGAGGGCCTAAGTTTTTAAGCACACTCAGGCACTGATGTATTCTTAAAAATTCAGTCCACTGTTCTGTAGAGGAGCCGTAATAATTGTGTAAACACAAAAAAGACCTACCCCAAGAAAAATTGTGTTAAGTGATTGAGTTGTGAAAGGTGAAGCTAACAATGAGGCGCAAGAATGATATTGAATATATCGCACAAGTGTTTTTCTTTAGGTCTCAGTTTTTTTTAATTTGACCTCTTCATCAAATTATAAAGAATTAATGTACACTTGGATATTTCCACACAAATTTTCTTGGGTGATCCCATGGCAATGGCACAGTTAACGAACGCAAGTCAGACCTATAGACGCCATACTCCATAGGAACTGGGATTAATGTATTGAATCACTCTCCTTTTGGACTGGGCCTTGTAAAATCAAGTTGAAAGGCCATTGGGAAGAGTTGCTGTAGACTTGTAGTAGTTCCAGCTCTGTTTTTCATCTTGCACTGCTAACTACATTCTGTGATCTTAAAATAGGAAAAGATGAACTACGCTGGGCTTGTAAATTCTATTATAAATACCTATAAAGCAGAGTGAAATTTGAAAGCATAAAAATGTCAATATTAGTGTCAATGGAGGAGCATTGCAAATGGTTTATCATGGACCTAAATTTACAAACTTTACTAAGGATTCTGTATGGTCCCGTTATTTGCCAACTGTGTCCACTGGGGGGAACAGCGTTTACAACGCAACTTTAACAAAGCAGTACCTTTACGACGCAACCATTACAACGCAAGTCATTACAACGACTTGCGCTGGGGGGCGCTCTAGGATAGGGAATAGTTTTAATTTACTATCCAACACCTTCCCTACTATCCACGGGGACTGGAGTTGGAATAGTAAATTAAACTATTCACTATCCAGCGCCCCCCAACGCAAGTCGTTGTAACGACTTGCGTTGTAAAAGTTGCATCGTAAAGGCATGCGTTGTTAAAGCATGCGTTGTAACGACGTACATCCAACCACTGGCGGACTCGGAGCGGAGGAGGTCCATACGGTAAGTCGTGAGGGGGTGACACCATGAGTTACCCGCACCGGGTGACACCAACCCTAGTGACGCCACTGAGTCCCAACCTATATAGGGCTAGTCATTTACTCCTATCAAGGACATCAGTAAAACCCTATCCGGTGGATAGAGAACACCACCAACATTGGTTGTGGTGTAGGGAACGGGGTTTCTCTCGAGAAGAAAAAATATTACCACGTGCAAATTTACTCGAGAAATATATTTGCACATGCATACATATACATCATGAATCATAACACCTTACGCAAAAGAATTCTCGCACTCGAAATTTGTGTGTTACCAGTTTCTGTAGAACTGGTCGCCTTAGATCGTAAAATGAAATTCTGAAACCAATTGCATCCTTCATTAATGCTTTTAGGGTGTTGCTTTGTGTGCAGAAATGAAAAGATTGAAAAGTCCCACTTCATGAGTTTCAGCACAGTAGTTCTGCACAATATTCCTGCAGATAATTCGCAGCAAAAAATAGGATTTACTGAGCTTTTCACAGCGAAATTGTTGAAATTGAATTAGTTTTTAGCATACATTGGTGTTTATTACGGTATGTTTGGTATGCATGTTTTAATACGAATCATACATAGTTGATTTTTTTAGAGGTTTTAATCATCAGCACACTGAGCTTTGAAGGACACTTACCAAAATTCTTTATCTGCAGAATATTAATGAGCAAAAGAACTCTACTTCGAGCAAACACTGGAAATTGTTGTTTGAACCAGCGTGTCTGTTTTTCTTAGGAAAAATAAAAGTTTGCTAAGTTTGTTTCTCACTGTACGGTTTTGTAAAGAGATAAAAAAACACAAACTGTTTACGGAAATCCCACACTTCAATAGTTGGACCAAATTATGTCAAAACAATCACTTTGGGAGGAGTGTTTCACAGTTAGCCACTAAACACAGATTTTGACACTTCATGAAATAAATAATTGGGAAAGTTGAAGAATTCCACCTGCTCTGCGTGATACTTCAATGGTGGTCCTTAAATGTGCACCAATCTTTCAACCAACCTCAGTGAGTTTGCTTCATCTCAGCATTCTTCTGATGTGCAGGTCCCATCCATTCAGGGTTGGACTGGCCTCCAGGGCAATCAGGCAGTGCCCACTGGGCTGATCTGACAGGTCAGTGTCTGTCCCACTGCTTTACGAGTTTGTGGGCCAGTTTTATGGCCAGGTGGGACGGTTTTTACTGTTGATTTCCCTGCTATTACCAGAAGCAAAAGCAAATGTATAGGGTTACACATACCTTGCAAAATACACCTACAATGTGTCTTTAGATGCTCAAAACCGGCGTATTTACAAATCTGGGGCACTTTTTTTTTAGCTATCGGTGTTGTTAGTGGGCACCACTTTTGGTGCCGTGTTGTTCAAGTCCGACCCTGTATCCATTCCAAGCCCACTCCCTCTTCACTCTACAAAGTCTCTCTAAAAATTTGTCTGCCTCAATCCAGGACTCAGAATGTGCCATGAAATAACCAGCTTGAATTAAGAAAAGTAATAAATGTATTGCAAAACTTGGATGCAAAAAGTAGAATCAACTACATCCGCAGGAGAACATCAAAATCACTGTAGAAAGCAAGATCTCTAAGCATTGGAGAAATGTTAATTACACGGGCGAAATTAATAAAATTAATACAATTTCCAAAGTTCGCATCATGTGAAATGCATGACATTTCTCCACATTATGCATTATCCCCTTTTGCGCTATTTTTTCAATCCAAGTGAGCATCTTGCATTAAAACATCTTGTGAAATACCAGGAGGAGACTAGTGTGACTAAAAATTGCCTCACCAAGAGACATTTTACACTCAAACCGTTCTTGAGCTGGTATCTCGTGAGACTTTCTAATATGAGGTGTATACTTGGGTAAACAAGTCGCACAAGATACCAGCAAAAAAAGATTTAACTCATCATCAGGGGTAGTAAGCGCTATATACATTTAATTTCAATTTCTCTTTTTTGCTGGAATTTCAGCAAATTTTAAGAGGAAAAATTACCCGATTTCACACATTTTTTACTGTTTCACAAATTTAAATTAATGGTATAATGAACCTCTCCTGTTTTCGATCATTGTAGCTCTCTTGTCCCTACAAATCCCATGCTATCCACCCTAAAACCCAGTTCCCTTTAGTTCTCTTTCCAGGATGCTGGAGTACAAATGAGAGCGGTCCACTCAGGCACTAAGATTCAGTAGCCAAGGACCCTCTTAGAAAGTAAGGAACATAGTTTAATAAACAGGTGTAGTAAAACCTACCATATAGCAGAAGGGCATCTCAATTCCACATCAATTGTAGCAGTGCATCTTCAGAATTGCAAACACAAACCTGCATCTATCATACAACCGTATTTGTTTACAATTGCAGCACTCTTGTCCATTCAGCTCAAGGCAGTCCACTCCCGTTGCCAGTATCCAGTTGACTTCACTCTATTAAGCTTGATCACAAGCAGGCCGGGAAGTTATATGACAAAGTCACCAAGACAAAGGAGCCCTAATTCAAATGCACAGAATATCTGCCATGCATGTTTTGCAAGTTGCATGAAATAGCGTACATGAAATGACAACTCATGGTATTTGCCATGTCAGACTGAGGTCTTCCCTAGTAAACATATCATTAGAGTCAGGCTGGTTCCTGACTGCTGAAAGAGAGGAGTAGTGTCTCTGTATTTAAAAATAGCAGTCTTATGGCCCTCACAAAGTGGTTGGTTATCATCAAATTACCCAACTCTCAGCCTTGAGTAAGATCTCTGAGAGAATTTTGGCTGAATAGCTATCCCAAATTGTAAGGAGTCTGAATGGTGAGATCCACAACAGTTAGATGTTTGTCCAAGGAGGGGCGTGAAGGCTGCTTTGGCTTAGGCCACAACAGAGCTGATGTCCATTCTGGATGAAGGCTATGTGGAAAGAGTGATCTTTTTAGATTTTTCCACCTCATTTGATACCGTGAGCTATTCTGTTGTATTACGGTGTCTTTAGTAATTTTGCATTGACACCTTGGTCCTCCATGGTGTGTATCTTTTCTGGAGCGTCCTACACTTTTCATAAGGATCCACCATGGGGATCCTTCTCATCGCCAATCCTATTAAACATTTACATGCATCTTTTATGCAACATCAGATAATTTGGGTGTTAACCTCCATCTTCCCTAGATGACACATAAATAACTGTTAGCTCGGACACTCAATCTCCTAGCTCCTTGATCATTTTCAACAATTACCTTCAATCAATCAATCAATCAAGGCATTTGTAGAGCGCATTACTCACCCGTGAGGGTCTCAAGGCGCAAAGGGCGGGGGCAGCTATTGCTTGAACAGCCAGGTCTTGAGACATGTCCTGAAGGTCAGCAGGTCCTGGGTCTGCCGCAGATGGGCAGGGAGGGTGTTCCATGTCTTTGCGGCGAGGTGGGAGAAGGATCTGCTGCCTGTGGTCATTCGGCGAATGCGTGGGACGGTGGCGAGGGCGAGGTCGGCGGAGTGGAACTGGCGGTTCGGGGTGTAGAAGGACAGGCTTTCGTTGTGGAGTGCTTTGTGAGCGTGGGTGAGGAGTTTAAAGGTGATCCTCTTGTCGATCCGGAGCCAATGCAGATCTCTGCGGTGGGTGGTGATGTGGCTGTGATGGGGAGTCCCAGGATGAAGCAAGCGGATGTGTTCTGTATGCGTTGGCGTCTTTTCTGGAGTGTGGTCGTGATTCCTGTGTAGAGGGCGTCGCTGTAGTCCAGCCTGCTGCTGACGAAAGATTGGGTAACTGTTCTCCTGGTTTCGGTGGGGATCCATCTGTAGAGTTTGTGGAGCATTCGGAGGGTGTTGAAGCAGGAGGAGGAGACAGCGTTGACTTGCTGGGTCATAGAGAGCGTTGAGTCCAGAATGAACCCCAGATTGCGTGCATGGTTAGTGGGTGTTGGGGCAGCTCCCAGCGAGGTGGGCCATAGGAGTCATCCCATGCGGAGGAGGTGGAGCTGAGGATGAGGACCTCCGTCTTGTCTGAGTTCAGTTTTAGTCAGCTGGTCTTCATCCAGCTTAGGACAGCCTTCATTCCCTTGTGGAGGTTGGATTTGGTGATGGCCGCGTCTTTGGTGAGGGAGAGGATCAGCTGTGTGTCGTCGGCGTATGAGACGATGTCGAGGCGGTACGCTCTGACGATGTTAGTGGGCGGTGCCATGTAGATGTTGAAAAGGGTTGGGCTGAGGGATGACCCTTGGGGTACGCCGCAGGTGATCGTGGTGGCTTTAGATCGAAACGGGGGGAGGCGTACTCTCTGAGTTCTGCCGGTGAGGAAGGAGGTGAACCAGTCCAGTGTTTTTTCCATGGATCCCTGCGTCGTGGAGGCATGTACGCAGGGTGTGGTGGCAGACGGTATCGAAGGCAGCCAAGAGGTCCAGGAAGATGAGTGCCGCTGTTTTGCCCTTGTCCAGTATGGTCCTGATGTCATTAGTTGTGGCTATGAGGGTGGTCTCCGTGCTGTGGTTGCTGCGGAAGCGTCCAGGACATTGTTCTCCTCCAGGAAGAGGGTCAGTTGTCTGTTGGCGGTCTTCTCGATGACTTTGGCCGGGAAGGAGAGCAGAGAGATGGGTCGGAAGTTCATGAGGTACTTTGGGTCCGCCTTGGATTTCATGAGGAGGGCGTTGATCTCGGCGTGTTTCCAGCTCTCTGGGAAGATGCCGGTCTCGAAGGAGCTGTTGATGATTTTTCGGAGTTGGGGTGCGATGATGGAGCTTGCCTTGTTGAAGGTGTGGTGGGGACAGGGGTCAGAGGGTGATCCGGAGTGGGTGATGTTCATGATTTTGATGGTATCTTCGTCGTTGGCGTTCTTCCAGGAGAGCAGAAGGTTGGGGAGTATCGAAGCTGTTGTGGATGTCTGTGACCTTGCTGTGGAAGAAGGTAGCCAGGGAGTCGCAGAGTTCTTGTGACGATGGGACGTCATTGGAGCTAGAGCTGGGGGTGGTGAGTTCTTTCACGATGTTGAAGAGCTCTTTGCTGTTGTGTGCATTGTTGTCGATGCGTTCCTTGAAGGAGTTTCTTTTGGCGGATCCGATGAGTTGGTGGTGTTTGCATCTGGTGTTCGTGAGGGCTGCGTGGTTGTCCGGTGTCTGGTCCTTGCGCCATTGCTTCTCGAGTGTTCTTCAGGTGTGCTTGGAGTTCTGGATGTCGGCGTTGAACCAGGTGGCTCTCGAGTCCTTGCACCTGTTGGAGGGTTTCTTGATTGGGGCGAGGGTGTTGGCGCAGTCGTTGATCCATTGTCTGAATTTTGTGGGCTGCTGCGTCGGTATCTGAGGGTTCGGGAGGAGGGGCTCGGACGAGAGTGGCGATGAGCTGGTCTTCGGTGACGTTATTAACGTGGATATGGAAGTGTAGGTGTTCAGCCATGCTGAGGACGTCTTCGGTGCTTATTGAGATTCTGATGGTGTTCCTGTGGATGATGGCGATTCCTCCTCCTGGTTTGTTGTTGTTCCGGTCCCTGCGTGTGATCTTGTAGCCATCAGGGATGGCTATGGCTATGTCCGGTGCCGAGGAGGAGTTCATCCAGGTCTCCGTCAGGAAGGGGACGTCCGTGGTGTGAGAGTCTAGCAGGTCTTGTGTTAGCACAACTATGCATGGGGCATAATTTGATTTTATAAAACTCCAAGGAATGATGGGATGACCAACAAATGTGGGAGATGCTTCTAGGCAGATCCATGAAGTTAAGTCCTTGGATGTTTCCATTGCTCCTCAAGACGTAACTAACATTGCTCAGACGTGCAGTGCCTGTTTTTGTTCCTTCTCTGACAAGCGTTATTACAGCTTCTGTTTAGGACTGTAGGCATGTGCCTTGGCTAAACTGCAGCCTCTTCTGAATACAGCAATTCACTTGATCTAACATTTAAAAAACAGCAATCACATCGAGTGCCTGCAGAGACTTCCACTGGCAGGAAGGGGAGCAAAGCATCCAATTCCCTTTTTGGTGCACAAGGTTCTTTATGAACCTGAACATTCTGTTATCGCCCTTTGCTTCTGCCCTTAAACTACACCCCATTGGAGGCTCCTAAAACAAAGCACAGGTGTATTAGCTAAGATTGCTCAGACTGCTAGACTGTATAAATTGAAACAGAATTCTACAACTTCTTAGGACTTCTCATCAAAATTTTATAAGGGCCTTGTAAACCAGATCAGATGCTGAGGTCTTTAGCTTTTTTTCGTCCCTGCAAAGAAGCCTTTGGGCATCGTTGTGCTTTATAAGAAATAAAAGCAGTGAGAAATGTGCTGGAAATGGTATTTGAATGAGTTTAATGTAAGTCTTATAAAAAAGGCTGTAGGTCAAAAAGTGTAGAAACATGGAGTGAGTCTGTCTTTCTAGTAACAACCTATAGTGATATACATGAAATTATTATCTATCTATCTATCTATCTATCTATCTATCTATCTATCTATCTATCTATCTATCTATCTATCTATCTATCTATCTATCTATCTATCTATCTATCTATCTATCGTTCTATCTATACACACACTCTCTGTCTCTCTGTCTCTCTCCCGCTCTCTGGCATTATTTATAATGAAGATCTTTTTTAAGAGATTAGGCATCGTTGAAGTAGTGGTGTGACTACACAGGTTTTATCTTAGGTATCAATAACTGTTTGGGTCTACGTTTAGCCTGTATACCCATGTCAGTCAGTATACAACTCTGGCTATGGATGTGGTTTTCCTTCTACATTAAGTTTGGACTTTCATCGGCCACATCCCAGGTCAGCAAAATGTAAAAAAAAACTACTGAAGCACTTCAACTGAACTCAGCATTGATCATGACTGAGTGCAGCTGAAGCATGTTGTTTCTATCTGCACTCTGACAACTATAGTGAGCATTTCACACTCTTGGAAGGCTGCAGCTGATAATCATAAGGGAGCCTGATTTATAAGTATATAAAGTGCTCAGGGTATGTGTTCTAACCCTTTAAACATGATAAAATTGGCCAATCCACCCTTGGCATATTTGACATTCTAGTAAGGCAATAGCATATGCTGTAAGAAAAGACACCAATGACATAGAAAGGTATACGCCACCTGTAGATTGTGGCACCTATTGTGCCGTTTAATAGGTTGACAAAGAAATCAAGGTTTCAGGCCTACATGTATATCCTGACTCCTACAGTCTTTACACCTGAAGGCAGACCTGTTATAATAAACCTTTTGACAGCTGAAACACTCTACTTTTAAATATTAACAATGACACCCTAACTAAACATTTTTGGCCAAAAAGTAGGGTGCTTGTTATTTAAAAGTTAAACATGTAAAAAACATATTCCTACAGTGGTTAGCCCCTAAAATCTATTTTCACTCATAGGGCTGGAGCTGGTACTGTGAAGAAAACTACTGTGTGCAATTACTGTTTTAATCCTGTATCCTTGGTTTGGAATAATAGGCAGAGATGGTTCAACCACTGTTTTTAATATGTATCAACAATACAATTCAATTGAGTAGTTGGATTTTTGATAAATAGCAAAATTAACTTTTAGAAAGGTATAATTTCTCCCTGAATCTACAGCAGGGTAATTAGTATTGGCCTTCTTGTAGCTGGCCTGTCGGTGCTACTTTCATGCGGTATCAAATATTTCTCCCTGAACAGAGACAATGGCTTGGGCCTGACAGGATGGCTTGGGGAGGAATGTGACCCAGGTGGACCCAAGAAGGACGATTTAGTGTCAGGAACTTCACTAACTTAAAAAGGACACAGGGAGAACTTTCATTTCATTAGTTTAGTGATAAGAGAAGCTCAGAAAAGAGGGGTCATTTGATCCCAAAACAGTGGTTGAATTTGAGGGACAGCTCAATAACTTAAAACACCAGTAGGTATGCCACAAGCTAACTCCAGGGGCAGGAAGATCTTGCCATGCTAGAACTTACTGTGAATTGTGCACAGTGGGCCAGTTTATAGTGAGGCAAGCAGGATGTGCTACAACAGTGGGAAGGTTTGTCCTTGGAAACTTTTTGCCCATTGGGCAGGGAGTGTTAAGGAGGCCCCCCACCCACAAGGTATTGAATTGAGGAAAAGTAACACTTCACTCAAAGCTTGGCAGAACACTTTCTGAACCTGTGGCAGAATGAAGAGGACTATACATGCTGCCTGTAACCCGTGGAGAGATCTGAAGAACTGGATCTGCTCCCACTTATACCTAGAACTAAAAAGTGAACTCTAAATTGGCTAACCTCCATAGTGACTACAGGGACATAGAAAGCAGCAAGAGACCTTTTCACTGGAGTGATCAGTTGACCAGTTACACATGGAACTGGACTGGATCTTGTGGGTGTGTGTTCTGGCCCCTACATACTGTATCTAAGGGCCTGGGTGCCTTAGAAGTGGTCAAAACACTTTACACATTTCCTAAATTACTCCTGGCTGCTCTGTGCCATAGCTACCAGGGATTGAGCTCAGGTTTACGTTTTTGAAACCGTCTTTAACCTTACAGGATGTTTAGACATATAACTTGGGTAGGACTTACATCCTCCCCAACCAATAACCCATTTTCTTACAATGAATACGAATCTAAATTAAACTAAGTCTGGGAGCATGGGTCTAAACAGAGTTAGTAAAGATAACGGCACTGTGAAAGCAAGCTCACCATACTTGACTGCCAAAAAGATTCCTGCGTGCCAATGTAAGTTGAAGCTAATGCAAAATGTATGCTCATTTAACTTTTTTTCTCTTAGCTGAGTCTCTCAACTGAGGTTGAAGGTTGGTGCCAAACTGATTGTTTTAGAAATGTGGGCATCAGTCCACTGTGGCTTAATGGGAGTCAGCCAATGCTAAATCGACTCGTAGATGATGCCGAACATGGCACCATTTAGTAAGGCATTTTTGTCACTGTCAAACCAAGACAAATGTTCTCATCCTTCAGTGTAACTGTTTCCCCATCCACTCCATAAACAACTGGATAAATGTGCCTGCCTGGATTTGCTGCTTGGTATCAGCTTTGAGACACTTTGAGCGCATAAATTAAACAAGCCGACATTAAGAATGGTACTAAAATTAAGATTTGCATTATATTTACATTGACCCAGTGCCTTCAAATAAAGTCTTTCTAAACTCTTGGAAATCCAATTTTGGTACTGAGTCTTCAGGGTTGCATCTATATTGGTTTGTATTGTAATTGCTGTTGTATAGCACTGCATATCCCTAAAGCGGTGCCAGAGCCCATGTGCATATGGGTAGCACTCTATACTGTGTGGGAGGGCTTGGTTGTGAGAATGGTGGTTGAAGTGTGCACTTTGTGGCAAGCGGTGCCCAAACCTGCCTTTGAGCGTGGTGTTTAATCTTGTAGATAGAGGATAAGTAGTGAGAGATTGGGCACTTGCACTTTATATTAAACAATTATTTTCCCATTACTCTGGAAGAGACTATAGAGTGCACTCAGCACGACAGGAGGCCAGCCCACATCATGAACTGGATACACTAGACATGACAAATGCTCAATATGATCCCTGCGGAGGTCAGTGGTGACACTCAAGAAAGGTTTGTCCATAGTCAACCATGGCAAACGATCAGTTCCCCAGATTTAGGCATGGGAATACTAGGAGATCAGAGTTTCTGCGTCCAATCAGTATCCACACACATCTAAGTCCTGGGTTTAAAAGTCATTTTTTAAGAATTGGGGAAAAACAAATGGCCCCACGCGTACTGGGTCCAATTCCATATTAATTCCCTCCCCCAGAGGGGAAATAACAGACCCAAATCCACATCCATGTACCATCGAGATGGAGAAGGTAGTAGATTGGTGTGGGGCCTGTATTTCTAGGATGTGTGTGTAGGGACCAAGGCAGCAATTTGGAGTGAGTGGATGAAGGCAGAACTGGAGGGGGAGGGAGCATTTGCTTCTCCCACATTGTGCAACAGGAGGACAGGAAGGGTCCAAGCACAGCAGCTGCCTGTAACTACTGCAGCACATCACAAAACTCCAGGACCAATATTTTGGGGCCCAGGATTACCATGGCTGGAATTATTATCTAATTGGGAAGTGTATGTTTAGACGTGGGTCCTCTGCTCACTGTGCCAATGGAATCAAGCTAGCCTGACTAATGAAGGGTGATACCCCGAAACCGGACCCAGGATGCTTCTTTCCAGTCCAGAGAGAACCTGGATTGGCTGTTTGGGCTGGATTGTTCCAATGGCGAGCAGGGTCAAGACTAGTTTACATATGGCTGGGTCCAAACTGGGTGGCATGGTGAGCAAGAAAATTATCGATTTAACACAGATCTTTGACTGGAGGTGAATGTTTGACAATAGTCAGCATTCCGTCAATCATCTTTTTGTGTTAACATATAGTGAAGCCGATAGAGGTAGATTAGGAGTGAGAACCTTACATGTGACGGGGGATCATCAAGGTAGTGGAACCAAATGATAAGCTAGTGGTAGCAATTGTTAACTCTTGTGACCCCTAATTGATGTACATGCTGATTTGAAAATTGCTGAACTTTGATGCAAGGTTTCAAACACAAAAGGAACTGTGTACAAAAAGCAAAATTGCCTTGGGATTCATTCAGGACAGATTTCATGGATATTTTTAAATAACAGCTCCAAATGTCACTAGACTTCCTGTGACAATGCTTACAACATGCAAAGATCTATGCCGCCACATTCTTTCCTATACTTTACGAAGTGGAGATCTCTGTGCTGACTGTGGTGCCTCCTTTAGTAAGGTATAGGGAAAAGTAATACATTTATTAAACTTGGAAAAGTGTATAAAATATTTTATGATAAATATTAGGGTAAATGAATTGTATGTGTTTATTTTAAATGTATAGCTAAAGTAAAAATGATACAGAACTTATAACTAAATTTTGAAATAAAGTTAGATATAATAAAAGACAAACATTTATTTTTTTCAAATTTGTATTAAACCATAGATTGCAACCTAAACTAAAAACATATTTTTTTACAATGCATTAATAATTATTAAGTGATGTATTGAAATAATTGAAATAAATTGTAGTGGATGTAATAAAATGTATCATAAAAAACAATGGTTCTGAAACAGAAAAATGTTGCTAAAATATTTTGGAATTAAAAATATATACTATATTGATATATTTTGCAAACATTAAATTATAATTGTCTATATTTTCCATTATTTTAAACTCTTTAATAGCCGTGCCAGTGGTTGCCAATGTGTGGTGCTGGACTTATTTACTGCCAGTTGGCTTTAGAAGTGCAGTTTGTGAATAGCAATGGCCTTACTGTTAGTCTTTTCTGGGATTGGATAGGAGAAGTGGAGGTGTAAACTCCTCACATAGGTTTGTGAGTAGCATTTTGTAGTACGTTTTGTAGTAGTGTAAAATGTACTAAAACATGCTGTTGGTGAAAAGCCCCCCCCCCAATGTTCTCCAAAAGTACACTTCATTTGCAAATTATTATTATTATTATTATTATTATTAAAACTTATATAGCGCGCAGCTACCCTGGGGCATCCCGGCGCTCTGAACAATGCATCAACCGTGGGATCAAGGAATAATAATAGCGACTCACAAGGGGAACAGATGTGTTTTCACCCCTCTGCGAAAGCGCAGGGTACAAGTCTCAGCACGGAGTTTTAGGGGGAGGGAGTTCCAGAGCATTGCTGTCTGCACAGAGAATCGTCTCCCGCCCGTGCGTGATCTTTTTACTCTCGGGACCTGGAGGAGACACCTCTGGTCCGACCTCAGTGCTCTATTCGCTTTATAAGGCACTACCAAGCTCCTTAAAATAGGAGGCCCACCGCCCTGGAGTGTTTTATGGGCGATGGACAGTGCCTTAAACTGTACTCTCTCCCGCACTGGTAACCAGTGCAGTGCTTTGAGAGCGGGTCTAGCGGATTCTGTTCGGGGGATACCCATAAGGAGTCTAGCTGCCGCGTTTTGCACCTGCTGCAGCTTATTAAAAGTCGATTCAGGGGCGCCTAAGAACAGACTGTTGCTGTAATCAAGGCGAGATGTTATCAAACCCTGAATCAGCAACTTCCTTGATGGAAGAGGAAGAAGCGGGAAAATTTTCCGCGCAGCCCGCAGCAGGGCAAAACAAACTCCCGCAGTTCTTTTGGCGTGGGTTTGTGGAAAAGTAAATTTTGCCATGTTCTGTGTCCCTACGCCTCATCCATCATATGTTATGTGTGCATGATCAATATGCATATGTTATTCCCCATTTCTGATTAATGACGTAATTACAGTTGTGTCCACCTCTGGTATGTTAGTTTCCAGTCCTCGTGAATACTACGAATATCAGGCCTATGTAAAGTAATGTTGCCACGTTTCTCAGTGTGCACGTTATTCCATTATAAAGTCCCCGTTTCCAGGCCTCAAAAGGGCCCGGACCCTGGATTCAGCTCCTGTCTCCTGAAAGCCTCGCTGAGGAGCGATACAGCCCCCACCTGTATCCTCGACCCTTCACTTACTTCCTGCCTCGCAGTGCCCGGTGCAGCTTGGCTCTGCCTCTGAGTCTGCCAAAAGTATGTTATAGTTCCTGCTATCAGTTCAGTCCTCCTCCTCTGCATTCCTAAGCTACTGAACTGCATCAATAGTTTCCGTCATTGTCTAGCCTTCTCGTCTCCACGTTAGAGAAATACTGTATTTAATGGTCATTTAGTATTCTTCATCACGCACTACATGTAGAATAATGCATGGTCCAGTCTTAGAATCAAGTTAGCTTTTCCCCTCATGACTTCTAGTTTATATCAACATGTTCCCTAAACATTAGATACCAGATAGGGTTTAGGTACATGTCGCTCCGACCCTCCAGACTCTAGTCTCTGCTCCTAGCACAGAGTTCGTAGCCCCAGCTTCTCCTAGTAACACGTCATTGCTAGTTTTCGCGCACCATTAGGTTAGAGGTCCCGGCTCCTTAGGTAGCCCCCTCCTATGTTTCCGCCCATTCATGACATATTCTGTTACGTTCGCATCACATGTCTATGTATACTCCCAGTTACACCTCTTTTCCCCCTTATCTTTCGCGACTGCTACGAGTCACGCCTTCTACTCCACCCACTGTTACGCCTACTGCAATGTAATGCTATGTGTTTGCGCTATGTATATATATCAATGTTATGTTATTGAATGTTAGCGCGCTCATCCCAGACCTAGCCCCAGCAGCTGCTGGGCCTCTTTTTCCCTGCTGGGTCCCAGTTGTCCTGCTGGGTCATCCTATGCAGGTTGTCCTGATCCTGTCCTTATGCTGTAATAAACCTGCAGAAACTCCTACTACCTCGAATCTTGACTCTTATTTATTGAGCTATCTGTTATTCATTCATACATCCAAAAATAGGGTATTATTTATTTATTTACCACATAATGGCGCCCGAACAGGGACTTGCCCTTTCCCCACGCGTCGGTGAAGCCACGCCGACCCCCTGACCCTCTGCAGTCGTGACGGAACTCTTCTGCGCAGTGGCAGATATTTCTGCTCAAGTATCCCTCAGGCCCACGGAGGAGACGGAGGAGGCGGTCCAGCATCCGAACGAGACGGTGGAGGAACGCGGCGAGTCCCGACCAGAGCCCAAGCCGAGAGTCCAAGGTCCGAGGTATCCGGAGGTCCACCCGTAATTGAAGTCCGAAGTCCGAAGTTCGTCGTCGTAGTCCAGTCCCGTCCGAGGCCTTCCGTTCCGTGCTGCCCGGTGAGTACCATTGCTGGGGTAGTGTCTAGACAGGGTCAGTCTAAATTGACTCCTGGTCCGTGGGTTGGTGGTACCCAAGCTCACAAACGAAGTGTTCACCTAGGTGGATACGGGTCTTGATGTGTTCCTTTATGGGACCGGTATGTTCCGTACTGTTATAGCAGTGCATCCAGTAACTCTAGTCTGTTCCGTTCTCGAGAAATTCTGTTCTGTTTCTGTTTTCAGTTTTTTCAGGTAGTATTCTGTTCGAACTGTTATTTATAATGTTGTTTAATGTATTTCCAATGTCGTGGTATGCCTGAATTGTTTTCCCAATTGTTATTGTTTTTCGTGTATTGTATTGTGTTCCGATTCAAGTTTAGAATGCCGCTCTTTTCAAAGTTACGTCAGTTAAAAACTAGAAAGGGTCTGCTGGAAGCAGCAGTTCCTGTTCCGCCTAGGGACAGTCCAGGTCACTTTATGTATCAGAAACATGGCATAAGCGCCATATTGTATCTAGATTTATGGGTAGAGTATACCAAACAGTTAGAAGAAAAGTATAGATGGCCCGTATCGGGTACATGGGATGCCGAATGTATCATGCGAGTAGAAGAAGCATTATGGAAAAAGAAAGCCAGACAGTCACAGAAAGATGCCATCGAGTTATGGCGTAAGGAAGCGCATAGAAGAACGGAAAAGGAAGTCAGAAAGTCAGAGTCAAGTAGAGAATCCCAAGAACGAGCCCAAGAAAGAGAATTGATCGAGATAGGTGAACAAGTCAAAGCCGAACAGTCAGACAGACAGAGGCATGCCCTTATTAAGGGTATGTATCCTCTCCTTGCCGAAGGCTTGCCAAAGGCGACCCCAGAGGCACCCAGTAATTTCCCGCCACCATTAGTTCCGACCAAACTACGTCACAAACCGACCGCAGCTGATATTTTTATTTCGTCCTATTTGGACGACACAGTCCCCGAATATGCCAATCCTGTTCGCGCTCCGCCAGTCCCTGTAAACCAGGTAATTCATGTTCCTCCAGACACCGGAGTACCTGTTACGGTACCCCCGGTCCAGCCTATAGTTCCACTTCCCACTCTGTCAGGACGTAGAGCCTCAGTCGACGATTCTAGTCTAGGGGCCGCAGGAGGAGCTCCTCCTCAAACCCCGCCGCCACACAAGCGTTTATCAGCACTCGAATTACATGCTCAAGCATCACAGCGTACTCCTAAAAGTAATAAGTCTGTTACAGAAATCAGGCAAGCCCTTAACGAATGTGTTTATGATCCAGTTCCAGGCGAATATACTATGGTTTTATATTCCTTACGTGTAAGGAGAGTGACCGAGTATCTAGTCACCTTGCCGAATATGAAAGAAGATCTAGACAGAATATATCGTTTCATCCGTACAGGGGATGATCCAGAAAGTATTGGCGAGATTATGTCTCAAAGGAAAGCCGAGATTCAGCTCATGATATTAAAGTTCCTGATCAATTGTCTAATAAGAGAACAAGATTACCCGTCTAAAGATCCCGCCGAAATGAGAATCCTGACAAGGTGGAGTGATAATATAGCCGAGGGTAAGCACAAGACCGTCAGTGCCATGGAGAGTATGTACAAGAAAATTCGTAAAGAAATAGTAAGGTTACACGAACAGCGTAAAGCAGCACAAGTAAGCGAGAAAGAAAGTATCTCTGATCCTGAAGAGGAAGAGAACGAGAATCCCGCCAGAATAGCGTATGTAGGAAAATCCAGATTTCCAGATCGCCATTTACGCCTAGAACCCAAGTCTGTTTTTCATCATCCAGCACCAGAACAAGGTTCTCTAGAACAAGTATTTCAAGCTACCGATCACATTCTGAAATCACGAGTCGGTTATAGTGAGTTAAGTACCATGCATGAACAAGAACTAGCCCGATCAGCAGTCCGATGGATTACTGATTCTACCACTTTTCCAGACGAAATAGTGGCACAAATGTTTCTGAAACTGCCCCCAGCCGAGCAACGACTGGTGGGTATGTATATGATCCAGCACCTCATTACTCTGTATGAGGGTCAACATTCTGATCCAGGCCCGTTACACGATATCCTGAACGAGTTACTCCAGTATAAATGGAGAGGTCTAGGTACCGATTTAATTATTGTCATTCTAGAACAGCGCCACAAATATAGAACGTTCTTGAACCCGCATTTTGTTCATGTCTCACCCCCAGAAAGTAAATCGTTTTACATGGACAGACAGAATCCGTTACGAGAAGGCCACCCAGTCCAAGGGGCGGGTGGCGTAATGCAACGAGTGTTTGTATACACTCCGATTTCAAAGATGGAACTCTTAGAAATGAAGAAATTAATTCCCTGTCATGACAAAGATCCAGCAGGGTTCCATAGAGAATTAAAAGACATGCTCCGTATGGGAGAATACACTTACCCAGATATCATTAAAATGTTAAAGGTCCTGCTACCCGCAGGGGTGTACGAAAAGTTAAAGGAAAAAGAATGGGAGGTGGGAGAGAAAAAGATCGATTGGACAGCTCTAGAAGCTGAAGACAAGGCACGAGTACCAGGTACCGGTCTTGGAGATAAATGTAAAGAATTACCAGAATTATTGATTCAAGTTTTACCCAGATTATTGACAACTAGGAAAGAAGACTGGGATGCAATCTCAGCCTGTAAACAGAAACAAGATGAAGACATTAGTGATTTTTATTCTAGATTCGAGAAATGTTTCAGTATTAACAGTGGTCTCAAGACAAGTAGTGAGTCATACCCTCATCTTTTCGTTTCCAAATTAGTCGAGAATTCAAGTCCACAAATTAAAAACCGAGTTTTGAAAGTCGAAAGCACCTGGCAAGCAAATACTCCGTCCCAGATGCTCCAGATGCTCCAGTATCACCAGAATAGAATCAGAGAAGAGCAAGAACACGAAAGAAAACGTATGAAAGACACGAAAATGAAAGTGCTAGTTGCACAATCTATTCCTCAAGACAGTCAGAAGAGGGGTCCGAATCAAGCCAGTCATCCTGCGACTCCCGTTAAAGGGAACTGCAATTATTGTAAACAGCCAGGTCATTTTATAAACGAGTGTGCAGTTCTGAAACATAATATAGCTACTGGTAAGACTAAAGAAAGACCACGTCCGCCTAGACAAGAACAAGTTTCACAGATTCCTCAGCCACAGAATGCACAACAGACAGTTACAGTACCGCAGCCTATTGCTGCAACACAGCACGTTACATCGCAGATGTACCAGTATGCACAGTCTGAGTATCCAGAGTACCAGTCATATTCATGAAACAGCCTAGAGAGGGAGGTAGGCTTGCCTCTCATCGAGATACCTGTAGACCAAGAAGGTCCCTATGTTCATAGTCAAGTATTAGGGAAAGACAGAAAGTTTTTGATCGATACAGGGGCAAGTAGGACCACAATTAGTCACGCCGAAGTTCCAGGGGCTCCGCTCTCAGGCTCAAGAAATGTTTCCCTTGGATTTTCAGGAAAACCCATAGTTAATGAGATATCAAAGCCAGTTACTCTAGAAGTAGGTCCATTGTCCCGCACTACTGATCTGTTACTTACTAAGTCATGTCCAGAAAATCTATTAGGCATTAAGACACTGAAAGAATTAGGTGCAGTTATTTGCTGTTCCCCAGAGGGAATACGTCTGTTCCTACGTGACTTTAAGGGTCACTATGTGTTACGAGATTTTGATTCAAGATTGTCTAATGTTCCGCAGCATTTATGGGCGCAAGGTCCAACTGATGTAGGTTACATGCAAATCACACCCCATCGTGTGACTCTCAAGCCAGGTGTAGTGTTACCCCGAATCAGACAGTACAGATTGCCACCTGAGGCTGTAGCAGCCTTATCCAAAATTATTGACGAGCTCATGGCTCAAGGAGTAGTTGTAGAAACTGACTCCAATGTATGCAATTCTCCGATCATTCCAGTCATGAAACGTACTGATCCAAATGCACCCCCAGTATATCGATTAGTGATTGATTTACGAGAGCTTAATAAATGTATAATTCCTCAGTATCCAGTTGTCCCAGATATTTCTTCCCTGTTAACAGCCATTGATTCCGAAGCCATGTTTTTCACTGTTATTGACCTCAAGAATGCATTCTTCAGTGTTCCAATTCATCCAGACAGCCAGTTTCTTTTCGGATTCTGTTTAAATGGAAGGAGCTATATGTTTACACGCGCTCCTCAAGGTTTCACAGAAAGCCCTAGTATTTACAGTCAAGCACTCAAGAGACAACTAGACAACATTCACATGCCAACTGACACTGCCCTGCTCCAGTATGTCGATGATCTACTGATCACAGCCCGTTCTGAACGTGACTGCGAGCAAGCATCACTTACAGTTCTGTATTTTCTAGCCGAAATGGGGCACAAAGTGTCACCTTCGAAGCTTCAATTCTGTGTCCAGCAAGTGGTATACTTAGGACACTTGCTGTCCAAGAGGGGTAGGCAGTTGACACCCGACCGTATCCAGTTAATAGCGAATCTTCCCCAGCCCAGAACCCAGAAGGAGGTACGTGCTTTTATCGGCCTTACTTCTTATTGTAGACCACAGGTTCTGAGGGAAAGATCTTGCTCCAGCCAGACTCCCAGGCTCTTAATCTCCTCTTTCATGGTTGGAAAGTCACCCATACAGCTTGGCCAACATGCCGGTGACAATAGCGGCCCTTTGTTTCCAAGCAGCATAATCTCTGTTTTAGAGCCATTCAGCTTCAAAGCCGAACTGCTCATCCAGGTGTGGACGTCCGCCAGACATGAGGACAACAAGTCAGGGTTCTCCACCAGTTGAGGAAGGGCGACCACCAGCTGAGTATCATCAGCATAGCTGATGATTTTGATGTTATACGGGGTCACCACATCCTCCAGGGGGGCCATATAAACATTAAATAATGTGGGGCTCAGAGACGAGCCCTGCGGCACCCCCCACTGGAGAGAAATAGATGGAGACTTGTTGCTTCCTTCCCAGACCTGATAGGAGCGATCTTCCAGAAATGAACTAAGCCATTTCAGGGCGACACCCGCCACACCCACCTTTGATAGCCGTTGGGTCAGCACCTGATGGTCAACGGTGTCGAATGCCGCACTCAGATCCAGGAGGATCACTGCCACTGATCCCCCTGAATCTAAGATACGCCTCGATTCCTCAACGACCGCCAGGAGGGCCGTGTCGGTACCCTGGCAGGGACGGAAGCCGGTCTGCGAGTCTCGGAGCAGACCATTCGACTCAAGAAAGTTGGACAGTCGATGGTTGGCAAGTTTCTCGGCAATTTTGCTGAGACCTGGCAACAGAGAGATGGGCCTAAAATTGGCCAGCTCAGCCGTGTCAAGGTTAGATTTTTTTAGAAGAGCCTTGACCACAGCTTTTTTCCAGGTGGGTGGCACCAAACCACGAGAGAAGGAGGCATTAATCAGGTTCGTGATGGGCCCTACCACAGCGACTGCCGCTTGTTTTAGAATTTTAAAAGGGACAGAGTCCGTGGGAGAACCGCTTTTTATAGAAACTATAGCTTTCAATGTTTCCCTTTCGGAGACTGGGCCAAACGTGTCAAGGGAGAAAGGACACTCTCTTATTCTCGTGGGGAGGGGTTCTTCTTGCATCCCATGAGGAGTAACACTCTGGGGTAGAGAGTCGAGTATTTTTACAATTTTGGTGTGGAAAAAAGTAGCCAACTCCTTACACCTCTCAGGGTCATGGGTGACTGCTGGCTCAGGAACTTTTAGCAGTTCTTGCACCACCTTAAAGGTCTCCCTGGAGGAGTTTGAGGCAAGTTGTATTCGCTCCTCAAAAAATTGTGCTTTTGCCAGGCGGAGGGCCGCTTTATAGGCTCTCATCGCTGTCCAATAGTCCTTACGCCTGGCCGCATCAAATTTCTTCCTCCAGGCCCTTTCCAGTCTCTTGCATCCTTTCTTAAGCCGGCGGAGCTCAGCTGTGAACCAAGGGGCGGAGCCCACTCGTTTCTCCCTCTTCTGTAGGGTTTTCACCGGTATGAAGCCATCAAGCGAGGCAACCAACCATCGGTTGAGGTCAGCATCTCCTTTAATCGGGTCTGCCTCAAATACGGGTTGCGAGTTTGCCAGGGCCTGAGTCCAGTCACCAATCGGTAGTCTGGACCATATACGGTCCAGCACCACCTCTTGAGATGTCGGTTTTGGGGGCAGATTGATTTGCCATTCCATCGGCACTAAGGAGTGATCTGACCATGGAAGCGGAAGAGCTGGTCTGGCCCTCAACCGAGGGATGTTCGAAAATACCGGATCCAGCAAGTGGCCCTTCACATGGGTGGCTCCTGTGTTGACTAACCGGAGCTCACAAGCAGATAGATCTCCTTTGAGGTCTGCCGCGATCATATCCGCAGTATCCTCAAAGTGCAGGTTCAGGTCCCCTAGCACGATAAAGGAAGATGTGGAGGTTGCCAAGAGTGTTACCGTTTCCATCACCGAGCTTACAAAATTACCGACCTTACCAGGGGGTCGGTAAATCAACAGGCCCGCCAATGTGATCGTTGGTGATACCTGTATGGAAAAGTGGCAACTCTCACAATCTGCCACCAAACCCCTCCAGACCCTACACTTAAGGTTATCACGGTAGATAACCGCAAGTCCGCCCCCTCGTCCCTCAGATCTATCCAAATGACCAATAAGGTAACTTGGAGGGAGGGCAAGTACCATGTCTGCATCAGAACTGGGAGTAATCCACGTCTCCGTCAGAAACAAGATGTCCAGTTCATGCTCTTGAATAAGCATGTTAATTTCTACGGCATGACGTGGAAGTGACCTGCAATTAAGCAGGCCCCATAGTAAGGTACTTGTGTCTAGAGGAGGGTGAAGCACAGCGTCCGATCCTCGTCGAGGAGGTATCCGCACACCCAAGTTGCCGACAGGGTAATTTTCCGGGGAATTAATGCGTAATGCAAGTAGCTCATCTCGTGAATAGATGATACGCGGTGATGGGAAATTTGACAGAGTGCCATGCCCTAAGCCCGTCTGAGCCCGGACGAGCCCAGACGGGCAGGACTCTGGCTGGACTCCGGCGTGAGTCCGGCGACTCCGCTGCGCGTCTCCGCTGCGCTTCGTCATAGCGAGCTTTAAGTAGGGCGTGGAGTCCGGTCTGCGAAGCTAGTGCGCTGGCCGAGTATCACCACGAGGAGCCCCTGCCTCACCCAAGATGGCGGACGCCGTTCTAAAGTGTGTTCCAGAGAGCTAAGTGAGTCCGCTCCCAACAGCGGTGCTTATTATCTTTTATGTGGGGGTAAGCGCTATGTGTCAGGTCCCAAAACAGTATTTACAGCCTAAAAACGAAATACTATTAAAAAGCGCAAAGCGCTGCAAAAAATGAAACCTAAAGTTTTAAAAGCGCGAGGGCGCTGACAAATGTAATGCAAGCGCGTCAAAGTCTTCCTGGAGCGCGGTTCGAGTGCCTTAGTTCAAGGCAGAGCGAACCTAGAAGCTCACCTTAAGTAGGGCGTGGAGTCCGGTCTGCGAAGCTAGTGCGCTGGCCGAGTATCACCACGAGGAGCCCCTGCCTCACCCAAGATGGCGGACGCCGTTCTAAAGTGTGTTCCAGAGAGCTAAGTGAGTCCGCTCCCAACAGCGGTGCTTATTATCTTTTATGTGGGGGTAAGCGCTATGTGTCAGGTCCCAAAACAGTATTTACAGCCTAAAAACGAAATACTATTAAAAAGCGCAAAGCGCTGCAAAAAATGAAACCTAAAGTTTTAAAAGCGCGAGGGCGCTGACAAATGTAATGCAAGCGCGTCAAAGTCTTCCTGGAGCGCGGTTCGAGTGCCTTAGTTCAAATTGAATTCAAATTAACAAAACATTGTATTAATAATGGAAAATGGTACTCCACACAAATGTGCTTCATTTGTTTTTTTTTGTTTTTTTTTATATTTATTACATTTTTCATAAAATTTTTCCATACATTCCAGCGTATGTTTACAGCACCTTCCAATTTCGTATGTTTACAGCACATTCCAATTTCTCAGGTGGTTATATATACAATTCATTGTTTATACAATTTTTATATCACAAGCAGATGTAATAAGATGAGACAAAACCTATCCCCTAGCCCAAAAAAAAAAAAAAAAAAAACCCGCCCTCGGAAAAATCCTAATTTCTTATACTATTCTGGATTTATCCTACTGGATTTCCACATCGTGATGGGTTGCCATATTATTTTACCTAATGCCTTGGCCCTTCTGCCTTTCCTATCGTATATTGCCTTTTCTAGATTATAGATGTTAAGAAGGCTGGCCATCCACTCTGAGAATAGTGGGGGAGCCTTACTCAGCCAATTCCTTGCAATACAGATACGGAGCACTGCGATTGTAACAAAAATAAACTCAACTGGAATTGCTTCTTCCGTACTTGCTACCCCCAAAATAATTAATTCATCTACAAGCTTAATCTTAATATTGAGTGTTTTATCAAGAAACTCTTCTATAGCTATCTTCAAGGTAAACAGTTGTGGGCACTGTGAGAACATGTGTACAATGTCTGCACCACTCGCATTGCATCGCGGGCATGTTATTCCTGTTGTCCCTCCCCACTGGGCAATTCTATCCGGTGTATGATAGAGTGAGAACACTGTTTTGAAATGCTGTGATTGGAGAGTTGCCGAGCATAGCACTGTTCTACCCAAATCCAATGACTCCTGGAAAGTTTCTGAGCCTGACCCCAACTTTTCCATCCATTTTTGCGAAAATGTTGCCCTGTCATCTGTTTTGTTTTCTTTCAATTCTGTATACAGGTGTCTTATCGTACATTTGATAGTTGTTACTATATAATCCATAATTTTGCATTGTCTCATCCCTACCGGGCCGCCTTGTTTTTGTACTAGAAAGCTCCTCACTTGGAGATATTTAGAGAAACTGTTTTGTTCTAATCCAAATTTTGCTTTGAGTGCCCCAAACTGCTCAATATTACCCTGTCTATCCAGTAGGTTCCCTATTTGTACTATGCCTTTATTATCCCAATCATACATAATGGCATCTTTAAAAATCTCCCTCGGCAGTGAGCTATTTGTGTATAATCTTGTATAGTGATTAAATCTACCTAGCCCAAATTTCTTAGCCACCCCTTTCCACACCCTATATACTGCTTTCAGAGTCTTAAATCTTGTGTGCTTAAAATACGTGAATTCAGTTGTATTTAGAAATCCATTCTCTGCTTCTTCCCCTAATAATAAGGCATAGACATTAGGTAATCCTGGATAAGTGCCTGATAGATGTCAGGAGCAGAGGGGCAAGATGGCCGCCATGCTGTGGTAGAGAGCAGTCGCATTAATTCCTTCTCCTTGTCCCAGGGATTAAATGGCTGGATATAGGAGCAAAATATGCTGATTTTTCAAGGCGTACTGAGCGCCAAAGGAGTTACTAAAGGAACCACAGGTACAGGCACCAAAGCACTGCAAAGGGTGCTTACAACTCTGAGACTTTTCTACTGTGGACATTTCAAGAAAACGCTGGTCTATGGTATCACTGCAGCCTTGAGAATGGCACAGCGCACAGGCACGATACCAAAAACCATGCAGAGCAAACGTGCAACAACTACTGCATCAAGCGGCGCTATACAAAAGATGCAGTCCAAGAAAAGCGAGAAATCTACAAAGGACAAGGAAAAAGCCGAAAAAGCCGATTCTAAGGCAGCGGCCAAAGCAACTACTCAAGTAACATCAACGGAGACTCCTGGAGGCAAAGGGCACGCACAACAGAGGCGCTCTCATTCGGAAAGCGGGGCAGTAAAACATACGATCACTCCGATCACTGCACCTACCTCAAGTAGAGACTTGCGGCAATCCACGGTCACTGAGGCATTTGCGGGCAAAAATCAACAAGCAATATCGGCCGCCGGAGGTGCTCCAGGTTCAATCTCAACACCGAATGCGGAAACCGTGCTCGCCGACCGCGAGGACGCAAGCACGGCGGCTGCTAGGCAACCAGGGCCTGAGACGCCTACGCTTCAAGCGGGAGCCACGCAAGGAGCGGAGAAGACTGGCGAGAACGCCAACAAATGCAAGAACGATAATGCAGGCGAAAAAGCTGGCAGAGAGACGGCGAACAGCACCAGCGCCAGTACCTGTAAGCCTAGTAATGGACAACTAAAGGAGCTGACTGAAACGGTAAATTCTGATAACAATATCAATACTAATAATGCTCAAATGCTTGAGGCTCTGTTGGAAGTGAAACTAGCGCCAACACCTGTGGATAGGAGTGTAATGGCACAATCAAACTGGGGGAGTATGAAAAGCATTCAGAGTGATCAGAGCTACACAAAAGTGGCTAAAGGGAGGAGAGTACGCTCCCCAGAGGGGGAACAATTTTACTCAGTGACTGAGGGGTCAGATTCTTCATTGTTGGGGTCAGAGGAGGAAGCTTTGACCACAGATCTTTCATCAGGGTCAGAGTCAGAAAGATCTCTCTCTAGCGAACACAGAGATAAGGAAACACAAAAGAAAAGAAGAAGAACTATGATAAGGCGTGATAGAGAGATGGACAGAGCAGCGACAAGTACAAACCGGAAACTGCTATGGGATTATGGTAGTGCTTCCAAAATGTATCAGGAGCAAGATCTGGGTGTTGCACCTGAGAGTTACCCCTTAAATGACTTGAATGATGCCCCGCCCCAAGCAACTTTGGATGGTATGTTCTCTATGCTGAAGCAAATGCACCTAGAGGCCCGCTTAGAAAGCAGACGAGCAAGGCAGGACACCAAGAAAATACAAACAAGCATCAGGAGAATGAATAGAAAATATGTGGAAGTGGAAGGCAGAGTGGAACAAGTTGAAGAAAGAACTGGAAGGCTTGAGGACGAAGTCACGGATTGGCAGAATGCAAGAACTGAGCAAGGGAAGGTGATTGAGGACTTGCAGTGGAAACTGGAAGGTTTTGAGAATCGCCAAAGGCGGAATAATCTACGCTTTCTGGGCCTAGAGGAAGGACTTGAAGGGAAGGATCCGAGGGGGTTTATGATTAAACTACTAAAAGATGCATATCCGGAGGCACAGTGGCAGTGGGAACTGGAAGTGCAGAGAGCGCACAGATTCCCACTGACACAGAAGGGAGGAAGAGGCGGCAGTCAAAATGGTCTACCTAGGGCAATGCTTGTCTTTTTTGGGAATTTTTTGGCTAGGCAGGAAGTTATGGAGTCTGCGAGACCAGATAGGAAAAAGTCAGTAGAAGGGATTACATTTTTCACGAGACCGGACTTTTGTCACACGACCGTGGAAAGGAGGTGGAAACTTAGGCAGCTTATCACCCCTTTCCAACGCCAGGGTTCCGAAGCTTACCTGATGTACCCATCAAAGTTAAAAGTTGTTACAAAAGGGCGTACCAGAATGTTCTTCTCTGAAGTAAAGGCGGGCGAGTATCTTGCTGAAATTACAGAGTCTCAGAAAGACAGGAAGGGTAGGGAATCAGAACCAGCATAAGACGCATATGGAAATTAATAGGTATATTGGATATTGAATATGGGTTACTAGGGCGGGAGAAGGGAAGCGACACTACTGCAGCGAGCAGTCACACATAGGTCAGTATTGACCTATTTGCCTGTAACAGGGGGGGGGTTAGCAAGGGGTGGGGGGACAGAGGGGGGGTGGGGGAGGGGAGGGGGCAGCACAGTGGTGGGAAAAAGGTATGGATATATTCAGCACAAAATAAGAAGCTATATAGACACGCAAAGGTGGCAGTAAAAAACCTAGAGGAATTAGTTTGTGGGCTCTTCTATAAAAACAGATGGCAATAAGAATTGCTACGATTAACATCTGCGGTTTGAATGATGGTGGGAAAAGGCAGAAAGTAGCGGCCATGTGCAGAGTATTAAAATTAGATCTTATATGTCTCCAGGAGACACATGTGAGAGGGAAGGATAGGTATCTTATAGATCAGTTAGGGTTCGAAGTTCTAGCACACACTCTGCAAGATGCTAAAACAAAAGGAGTGGCTATACTGGCAAGAAAAGGACTAATGGTAGTAAAGAGAAAGAAGGAAGATGTTGGCGGCAGATGGGTAATGATAGAAGGAGAGATAGGTGGATGCTGTTACACAATTGTTTCGGTATATGGCTCTAATGAAGATGAACCTGATATATTTGAGTTCTTAGATACTGAATTGTCATTATGGCCAGAACCAATAATTTTGTGTGGAGATTTCAATGTCAATGGGCTAACAGGATTGGGTATGATGGGAGGGGGGATGAAGGGAGATCGCAAGAAGAGAACAAGAAAGGCTATCGCCAACTTAATGAATAATAATGCATTAGTAGATGTATGGTTGGCATATAATTCTACGGGGACAGGTAGCACTTTCTATTCTGCCCCTCATAAAAGCATAGCCAGACTGGATTATTTTTTAGTCTCTAGCCCCCTAGTACTAGAAGTGAAGATAGAAATGATACCACGGGTTTCCTCAGATCATAATCCATTGGTGTTGACCATCTCCAAAAACCATAGTACTAGTCGCAAAGAATACAACTGGACATTCGAAAGGGGGCTGCTCAAGGAAGAGGACTATGTCAGTAGAATGAAGACATGGATTACACAGTTCTGGGAGGCAAACAGAGGCACGGCAGCTACAGGCATGGTTTGGGACGCATTCAAAGCAGGGGTAAGGGGGGAAACGCTGGCTTACACTTTACATAGGAGTAAAAAAGAGAAAATGGAGTTAGCTAGTAGGCTACAGGAGTTAAAGAATCTAGAACAAAAACTTATTCAGCTGGTCACGAATCAGGAATCTCTTGAGCAGATCCTATTAGAAATAGAATTGAAAAAGGCAGAGACTGGGGAGAGATTGGCTAATAAAGCAGCAGCTAATTATCTAGCAAAAAAGGAAAAGTTTTATGAATTTAATGAGAGGGTTGGGCATATGCTGGCAGTACGCACTAGACAAGATCTGGCAGCTGGGGAAATCAAAGAAATCAAAAATAAAAGGGGGAAGGTAGTAACCAAGGTGGAAGATGTGAGGGAGGTGTTTAGAGAATTTTATTCAGAACTCTATGACCAGGATGTGGAAAGTAAGGAAGAGGAAATAGAGGAGTACTTGGCTGGAATCCCTCACAAGGAATTGACTCTGGAGGATAAAGAGGCTATGGAATTGCCATTAACATTGGGAGAAATATATTATGCAGTATCGAAACTTCCCTCGGGTAAGGCCGCGGGGCCTGACCAGATACCGGCAGAATTTTATAAAACATTTTGGGACACATTAGGGATAGATATGCTAGAAACTTTAAGGCATGCACAGATAGGGGAAAATACACCACAATCATGGGCCGGTGCAAGTATCGTAGTTATTTTGAAAAAGAATAAATCGCATTTGGATCCTGGCTCTTATAGACCAATTACCCTTATGAATGCGGACGCAAAAATATACTCTAAGGCACTCTCACAAAGGCTTAGCAGGGTAATTGAGGGGTTGGTATATACAACACAACACGGCTTCATACCGGGTAAAGGGACTACGGAACACACAAGGAGGATGATTACCATTTTGGATGTTACGGGAGCCGCAGGGGATCCTGCCTCAGCCATCTTCTTGGATGCGGAGAAGGCTTTTGACAGGGTCTCCTGGGGCTACCTGTGGAAAGCCTTGGAGTGGTTTGGGATAGGAACAGGCTATATAGGAGCCATAAAGGCGCTCTATATAGCTCCAACAGCTAGGGTGAGGATTAATAGAGGGTATACAGAGGACATACGTATAAAGCGCGGCACAAGACAGGGTTGCCCGGCTTCACCATTGCTATTCGCCCTATATTTAGATTCTTTTCTGCGAAGACTAGAAGGAAACCCTAAAATTCTCCCGATTGGAGTACATGGTCAGGCATATAAGACACTTGCATACGCAGACGACGTGGCAGTGGTTACACCAGACCCAGGGTCAGCTATAATAGAAATCGAACAGGAGGCTGTATTGTTTGGCACATTTTCAGGTTATTCTTTAAATAAAGGAAAAACACAAATAATACAAAACAACCGGGTAAACTATCAAGATATAAGAATAACACCTGAAGTTACATATTTAGGGGTGAAGATCACAACGGAATTAGATAGATTAGTAGAAATCAATATGAGCCCGCTGTTGGGAAAAATTAAAATAAACACAGAAAGAATGAACAACTTACATCTGACCTTAATGGGTCGAATTAATGTCATCAAAATGATAACATTTCCCAAAGTTTTGTATTTATTTAGATCCATTCCCTTATTTTTTGAAAATGTTTGGTTCAGTAAGTTAGAATCAATTTTGAATAAATTCATTTGGGTTAAAGGAAAAACAAGAAGAGCCTATAGACACTTAACAATGGATAGAGAGAAAGGGGGTTGGGGTGCACCGGACTTTAGGCTCTACTATTGGGCTGCAGTGCTACAGTATAGTAGGGTGTTAATAGGCGGGGGAGGTTCGGAACATCTATCAGGCACTTATCCAGGATTACCTAAATGTGCTTCATTTGTAAAGGAAAATGTATTAAACAAATATTAATTCAGAATGCATTTCAAATGGGAACACAGCATTTTAATATAAACTCTTAACAAAATGCACTTTGTTTGTACATTTGATGGCTTTCATTTAAAAGGAAAACAAATGAATAGTTATTATGAAACTGTAAAATGGAAAATTGAACTTTTAACATGATTGATCATAATGGTTTTGCCTTAGAGCAAAAACAAACTGAATAATAAATCTAAAGTAATTGAAATGTGCATTGCAGAATGCATCTAAATAAATAACAGTGTAAGAACTATACTTCGTGTAAAGCTGATTGCCTTATTCTAAAATACTTTAAAAGGAAAATAAATGTGTAGTCCTTCAATAGTGCATTGCTAATCCTCTAAATTGAACAGTCACATTTTAGCCTTAAAAGAAAACATCATAAAGTGCAATATGATGAGTTATACATTTTGGCTTAAGTATTATTATTTGTGGCAAATTAATTGGACTTTTTATTAATAATATATTAGCATATGTAACGGAGGTAGCAAAAATTCACATAATGCTCTATGGTAATTGACCTTTTGGAAAAGTAATGGTATTTATTGAAAAATAAAAGTGAAGTACAGAGAAACAGTTTCTTAACATTAAAACACGCTTAGATAGGATTATAGTTTATCATAAAAAGTGGATACAGTTTAAAAGTTTGTCAAATACCAGTGCTAAAGTTTTAATGTAACCATTAATACCACGACATTCACATTTTATAAAAAGTGAGATAATTTGTAAAAATACCCTGAAATGTAATCTTATCTCACGTTTAGTGAGTGTTGGAGTGAATGCATTTTGCATCTTATAAAAGTCAATGGATAATATCACAATCCGTTCTCTTTTACATTTCACTAATAACAATCACTGACAAAGACGAAACAGATGCGGAAGCCCTAGGGGCACCAATCTCATAAGAGGAAATCCTCGCATCTTTCCAGAAGTTGAAGCTGGAGAGATGCCCAGGGGGAGATGGGCTCCTGGCGGAGTTTTACCAGAAATATGTTTCCCTCCAGTGGATCATCTATTAGAGGTTTTCAATGAGGCTCAGGATTGTAAAACATTACCGAACACTATGTTGGAGGCACTAGTATCCATGCTTCTCAAGCCGGACAGGTACCCCTTCTCCTCGGGTTCCTACAGGCCGATATCCCTCTTAAATGTAGATCCAAAATACTGAGTTTGATATTGGCGTCCCGTCTACTGCTGTATATACCCCAGCTGATCCACGCAGATCAGGCTGGGATTATCCCTAAACGTAATACTACACATAATTTGCGGGGCCTGGCACAGGTATGGCATGCTCCAAGCCTGGAGAATGAGACTTGGGCGCTGGGCCTATTGGACATTCAACAAGCCTTTGGAATAGGATTACATGTGGGCAGTACTGGACAAAATGGGAGTGGGACGGCCGTTTATACAATGGATGCAAGTCCTATATAACAGACCGACTGCAAGGGTGCGCCTGCGTGGCCAGGTCTCAGAAAGGCTTGTATTACAAAGGGGTACTTGGCAGGGGTGCCCCTTGTCCCCGCTCCTGTTCGCCATAGCAATGGAGCCTCTGGCTTTTACCCTAAGAACAACAATGGGGGGATGGTGGGTTCAGTTGGGGGAAGGGCATCATGGGGTCTCCATGTATGCTGATGCCAAGCTGGTATACTTGTGCCGTCCTGAGGAGGCAGTCCCGGTGCTCACAGCCGAACTGGAAAGGTTTGGTGTGCGGTCCGGCCTACGTCTCAACCGGGTGAAATCTAAACTATTCCCATGGGGAACTTAATAGGGAAACATAAAAATGAGCTGCCCAACGTGGGGATGAGAAGGGTACTAGAAGGGGTACGATACTTAGGGATTACAGTAACGCACACTAGCAGGGCGTAGTTAGATGAGAGGAGAGTGGAAGGCATTATAAAGTCTTTTGCTTTCTGGTAAGAGCTCCCATTGTCCCTAATGGGAAGGGTAGCATTGACTTAAAGGGTCATCCTGCTGCGATGTCTGTATACTCTACAGATTTCCATATATAGGGTCCCACAAAAGTTTTTTGCCCAACTTGACAGCTTGATCATGGAATTGTTGTGGGGTTCGAAAATGGAGAGAATAAAGCTGAGCTGAGGAGAAAAGTTTAGGACATTTTTAGAAGGATATTAGCATGTGCGAACACATTCTTACAGTCCTGGATTCATATTTCTTCAACCAATGTACAACATATAGCTTTGGTGATTCACGTTAACAGAAAGCCACACCCACCAGTGGAGGAATCCCACCCTGTGAATTTGCACTTATGTCAGCATTTATCAATGTATAGGGTTCACTTATTCTGTAAAAGTACTAAAATAAGTTTGTGTTCCTTCCATGATATATCAGGAACAGCAACACACAGCTACGGTGAAAGAAGATCCGTACACACACCAACTGGCCTTAAAAATGTTTATTAATTAAAGTGCAATGTATCTATGAGCCGCAGATTCAGTAGAAGAACCTTCCAAATTGTGAAATTATGTGAGCTCTCAAAGCTAAGACAAGACATAGAAGGGATCCAATTTACTATTTTGTGTGCAAGACGACACAGTACAGCATCAAACACTGTTGTGCTGCATTGTAAAAGGGAGAGAAAAAAAAGCACAGCAACATATGTACAAACACTGGCCTGTTTGTATCATCGCCCGTGCTGCTGACAGGCTTCCTTATTTAATGCACAGCCTCGCACCATGATGCTGAGGAAAGTGTGCATTGTCTAGTTTAGGATTTGCACTAGAGACATACTCTTCCAGTACAAATTCTGATAAACACACAAGCTCATTTCATATGTGCTGTGGAGTGTCGGTGTTTGTGAGAACTGAACACATTTCTCCTTCACATGCTTCTTGTATGCATTAGATTTTGACACAAAGTTCTGTCTGGCTACCTTAGCAAATTAGGCTTTGCATCAAAACCTACAAGTCGTTAATCCACCTCAGTAATTCCCCCTGGATGCAATGCAAAGTGCTGTGCTAGGGTGCTGTATAAAGTTCACCATTCAAGTGCAATACACTTTTTGTGCTGATAGCAAATAGCCTGTGCAGCACTATGCCACTTTAGGTCACGCTAACATAGGTACATAGCTTTAGTACATCTTGGCTGTAGTGTTTTACAAATAGGCTTTCGATGTGACTTACATGACCTTGTAGGACAAAGGGAGCGCAGATGTCAGTGATCATTGGAAAGGGGGTGATGGTCTCCCAACTATAACAGAAACATAACGTTCTGAATAAACTAACTATTAACAAGATTACCATCTCAAGAGCCAAGATGTCAAAGGGAGGCTCTAAATCATCATCGATGGGCACAGTTGACATGATCAAGACAAATATGGCTGCAGTGTTTATATTTGCATTCGTATGCAAATGTTATTTACAGTACCTCAACCTGTATGGAAAGTATACCAATATATATACACCAGTATACAGTCAAAATGTGTGGCACATCTGGAATTATCAATGTGTGAGATACCATAGATTGCACATATTTTTATTTAAAAAATGGCCAGATGCCATATATGGTACTATTATAAAAGGACTCATTCTACCGCAGATGTTCACATTATTATTTGTGACCTTACATCTTTGTCAGATAGATCAGTGAAAGCTTCAACATGCTGCTTCATGTGCATTGAAAACCAACATGGAAAAATATATCACCTAAATGAGATCAACTGAATGTGCATACAGCACAACTTGAAGTGCATTAGACGTCCTCCTAATTCTCATACAAAGCCTCTTATTGAAGATGACATTCGGAGGCCTTATGTTTCTCTCACCCACCCACCATCAAGGGCCCAACTATTTATCTGTGAGGTGGCCAGCCTAAATGACATTTTGAAAAACATGGGTTATTACTTGGGAACAATGTGAGTCCTTAGCAAGTTATAAGGGCCAAACCTTACCTTTGCTAGCCACATTGTAGCACTTTCAGGGTAGTGTGGCAGAGCCGTCCAAGGCATACTCAGGGGAGGTGATGTGAGGCTAGTACCTTAGTCTTCAGGCACACAACAAACACAACTTAGTAAATCATTACTCAGTCAGTGCTTTTTCTTAGAATGATCTTGAGGTGAATTGTGCTTCAGTGATGCAGCTAACCAGCTGGGGCATGATTTCTTACTTATGTTAATATAGATTTTTTTTGTAATGTAAAAAATAGTTTTCTTGCCTATGTTCACAAATTAGCACCAGCCCTCTGTTTGTATATATAAAAAACATACCCTCTTTTCGTTTATGTCTATGAATTTAGCACTAGAACTTTACTGCTTTATATTGTTGCTCTGAACTACAAAAGAAGAAAGACTCAATGGTCTGATACAGGATTTTCTTTATTTCTTTGGTACTTGCAATTTGTCTATGTTTAAAAATGCTGTAAGAAAAGATGGCGCCCATTGTGAGCAAGGCGTAATACACTGAGCCAAAACATGTTGGTTTCGCATCACCAACACCTGTTTCCATGTACTTTATTGGTGGGAGATGCAGAGTGAAAAAAATTTAAGTAGGTTTCCGAGTTCCCATATTGCTGCCTAATAAAGAAAATCCTCAATGAGCCTACTACAATATTAACATAGATCTAAAAAGATGCAAGTTGTTGCCTGATCTTTGGCATTTGACCATATTTAATAGCTTTGATTGAAGTCTCCTTGTGCTTAATACTGTGCACTGAAAGACTAAGAAATACCCTAAGTATTCTACCTTGCTTGCGTAAGAATTTGCATGAATTGATCATGATGTCTTGACCACTTCTTGTAACTTCTCTGGTACCTTTTATAACCTTTATTTGTGTCTTTCCAAAGTTAGTGCAGAAATTAGTATATCATGTTAAAAGCTGCCACACCCTACATATTTACAAACAGATTATTCCTTAACCTTTTAAATACAGAGGCAGCAGATGTCAATCTGAGTGGCATTAGTAAATAACTATAAGCACCACCAGGAGTAAGAAATGTAGTTAAATGTCGCCAATCTAATGACAACAATTTGGTAATCTGCTGCTTGTAACTCTGACATGGAGTACAACTTGGCCTATCATAATGGTGCAATGTTAATGATCTAAAGTTAGTACACAATCTCCACATGTCTGTTTTTTAGTAACCAATAGTATGAGGGAAAGCTATTCTGAATTTTCAACTGGCTGAATGATACCCTCTTTGTACTTCTCTTCTACCATGGTTGGAAAATCTTTCCTGACACTCAAGGGTATGCTTCTTGAGCAATGTTTAACAGGAATAGCATTATCTTTACGATTTCTCAAATGTGTGAAACGTTTGACACTTCCCAAGCTTTGCTTAGAAACATTCACTTTATGATCATCGAGAAATCCTGTCAACATCAGGAGTGGAGGTACATAAAATGGGACATACAGAACAGAACCCAGCCTTAAGGTCTTCTCTAAATTACCTTGATGTCACCAACCAAGCAAATGCTTTCCCTTTTTGACTATATAAACCTTGTCAAGTATCTTTAAGTCTTTATATTGTACTAGCAGCCCGCCCCAGCGTTGCCTGGGGTAGAAGGGGGCTGAGGGCTGCATTTCAGGTTTGCGTGCTCTCCCGCCCAGGCCCCCGCCCGCCACGACATTGTCTGTGTCCCGGACAATGTTGTGGCGGGCGGGGGCCGGGGCGGGAGAGCACGCAAGCCTGAAATGCTGGCTTCCCCTACCCCCGCCTGCCCTGACATTCCCCAGCAGCCCGTGCCCCCGATGCCCCGACCCTGGCTGCCCCGGATTCTTACCTTGCCTCTGCTGCTCACACCGCCGGTCCATATTTCTCCGCTCTGCCACTCACCACCTGTCCGCCTCTCCGCTCCGCCGCTGGCCTCACTTCACCGTTCCTCCCCTGCGCGCCATGTCCGCCGCTCCTGGGACGCTGCTCCTCCCCTGCTCCTGACGTGACAACGCACTTCGCGGCCGGCGCTACTTTGGGGGAACTACTTTTTGTAAAAATGTAACTTTTTATATAACGTTTATTTTTAAATTTTTTAAAGCCTATGACCATCTACACACCCTGCCGATTTCAACGGTGTATCGGGTGTGTAGATTGGCGCTGTAGTTCCCGAGTTTACCTGGCTCAAAGGTGCAAGTTCTCTCTTTATAATAGTAGTATAGACTAGCAGCCCATCCCGACCTTGTCCGGGAGCAATCAGGCTTCCCCGACTCCCGCCCGACATTGTCCAGCAGCCCGTGCCCCCGCCGCGATCATTAGTTCCCTTTGTTATTTGGGGCTCTTGGTATTGAGCACAGTGTACTTTTCTTTTGGAGCAATGGGACATTGCTGCTGTTTGGCTCTATCCATGACGTGACTCCCGCCCGCCCCGACATTGCCCAGCAGGCCAGGCCCCCGCCCGCCCCGACCCCCGCCTGCCCCCTTGGTATTGAGCACAGTGTACTTTTCTTTTGGAGCGATGTGACATTGCTGCTGTTTGGCTCTATCCATGACGTGACCCCCGCCCGCCCCGACATTGTCCAGCAGCCCGGGCCCCCGCCCGCCCCGACCCCCGCCTGCCCCCTTGGTATTGAGCACAGTGTACTTTTCTTTTGGAGCGATATGACATTGCTGCTGTTTGGCTCTATCCATGACGTGACCTCCGCCCGCCCCGACATTGTCCAGCAGCCCGGGCCCCCGCCCGCCCCGACGTCAGCAGCCCGGGCCCCCGCCCGCCCCGTCCCCTGCCTGCCCCGTCCCCCGCCTGCCCCAACCCCCGCCTGCCCCGACATTGTCCGTGGGTCCCCCGGAGCCTCACCTGAGCCGCCGCTCCTCCCCCGCACTCCTCAGTTCACCGCTCCGCCGCTCCTCGCCGCTCGTCACTGCTCCTCCCGCCTGTCCACCGCTCCTCACCGCCTGTCCGCAGCTCCTCACCGCTCCTCCCCCGCGCCATGTCCGCCGCTCCTCCTCGCGCTCCTGGACGCCGCTCCTCCCCGCGCTCCTGAAGTCAGCACGCAGGTCGCGGCCGGCTCTACTTCGAAGGGACTACTTTTTTTTTTAATGTACATTTTTTAAATAACGCATATTTGTATAGTTTCTATAGCCTATGTCCATCTGCACACCCTGACGATTACAATGATGTATCGGGTGTGTGGATTGGCGCTGTGGTTCCCGAGTTTACCCGCCTCAAAGGTTCAAAGTTCTTACTTTATAATAGTAGTATAGATAGCGGAGATATAGAAACCAATCATGTCAACAGTGTTACCCTCAAATGCGGAAGCCTTCACTTATAGGGCCCAATTACGATGTCGGACGGACCTGAGTCCGTCCGACATCGTTTGGGAACTGGGACCGACCGACCTACTGTCAGCGGTCCCAACCCAGCAAGTAGGATGCAACCAAACACTGTTCGGTCGCACTCCTATTCTTTACACTGGGAGTATACATTCCGTCCAGAATGCATGCTCTCAGTGTAAAGGGAAGAGGTGCAGTTCATCCCTGCACCCCCTGGCAGGCACCTCAAGGTACAGTTATCAACAGGGGGGCACCATAGCTGGCCCCTCGGCCGCCATCCGGAAGTCTTGCACTCACGGGGCCCCATTAGGGATTCCCAAAGTCGACTTCCAACAGCCTTTCTGTGTCAGAAAGGCCTCCACAGATAGGCTGTTGAATCCGACATTGTAACCCCTCGGGCGAAAAAGCCGCCCTAGGGATTACAGGTGGCTTTTCGAATGGCAGACGGGCTCTGCAAACCCGTTGGAAGCCATTCGGAAATCCGGTTCGGATTAATTTCCAACTGACACCATCCAAATGGGTCGGTCGGAAATGAATCGGAACAGATTACGATGCCGTAGGAACGCCTCCGACCATCATAATCGGGCCCTAGGTTTCTTTGAACTCATGTTTTTCCTAATATCATCGAAAAATGTATCTGAAATAATGGAGAATAATTAAGAACCTGAGTCAAATACAATTTGTTTGTTTATACTATCAATATAAATATGGCATTCTGGTGGAACATAAAACTCCTCATCTATACCTGAAGCATCATTTTCAGTTTGTTGGGTACATTCACATGTTAATTCTAAAATCCATATGGCGTCTGCTCTTCTGTTGTATGATAATACTTGTTCTATTATTACTGTTGATAGGGATTTTACATTCAATAGGACAGATTATTTTCTGCTTTTAAAACACTTCATCACTTACTGTTGGCCATTTTTTAAAACAAGCATTGTACAGTTTAAATCTACATCAATAACATATAGACGTGTTTGAATAAAAGTTTACATTTTTGTCTCTGTCTATATGTTTCTTCCCATTTTTCAGCATTGCACTTGGCACGAGTAGAGCAGACTTTATTTCTAATTTTAGTATCAGCAATTTCTTTGACACATGGTATAGACACTCCTATGCTTCTGGCAATGTCACTATTTTATTTCAACTAATTATTGCTGTACGTCTGTAATTGTTTCTGAATCTTTTTGTTGAAACAGTGTACAACAATTTGATTTCATATATATGAATCAATGGTTCAATCAAAATCATATTGTGATCCAAAATTCTTAGGGCCTTATTTATGAGGCCCTTACGCCGCCATTGCGTCACTCTTTGTGACGCTGCGGCGGAGTAAAAAATGTGCCACGCTGTGCCATATTTACATTTTTTATGGGGCAAACCCTCATCCCTCGTGCTGGTGATCTCTCCATGGTGACTATGCTTGGGGCTGCAGCCTACTTCTGTGGCTCCACTTGGCTAATTCTGGCAATCTTGGGCTCTTGTTGCTCCAGTTGGTGTGCTCAAGCCTCCTGGACTCAAAAAGGTTTGGGACTCTTTAGAAGCTGTTTTTCCTCTTCTTTCCTTCCAACAAGGGAGAGTGGAGGGCCAGCCCTCCTGCCCTGTAGCTCCCAAGTCCTCTGCAGGCTCCTGGTACTCTCTTGTGTCTGGGGGATTCTCCAACAGTCCCCTGCAGCCTGCAGTACCCACCTACAGACCCAGTCCTCAGAACTCCCCTAAGTCTCCCAGTAGGTCCACCCTTTCACTGTCCTCCTGAGGGACAGGGGAGGCCTTTAAAAACATGTCATCCCTCCACCACTGAAGTCAATGACCAAGATGGAGCATTGTAACAGTGTAATTCATACTTGCATCCATCATAGGGTGTGTACATTCAGGGTTATGCCCCAGTGGATGAACACTGCAATACTTGACTTAGAGGAATACATCAGTCCATCCTTTTCCATTGCAGAGAAAGCATCAGCTAGGACACTATTCATTTGTTTACGTTTGATGTTTGTTGGTACATCAACGACACATTCGGATGGTGTCAATAGATGTACTGAAGTAGCTAACAGAGGAAGGTCCTGATTACGAGTTGCCCAGTACTGGTTGGGTGCAAACTCCATGCACGGACTTTATGTCACCATGTGGTAAAACCACCCCAACACTGTGCAACCATGTGTTAATCTCCCTTGAAACAGGGGACAACAGTGTGGACCTAGTTTTACCCCGCAGAACTTGCCACAGTTTTCCCTGCTCCATGGGATTAACGTTCACCTTTACTGCCTGTCGCGAGCAGTTGGTAAATGTAAGTTGGAGGCGGGTGCTAGGCGGGAGGTGGAGGATGGTGGTTTCGGAGGGTACAGACGGGAAGGGGAAAGGTTGTCATAGTAGGGGAGAGCAATACATGCCCTCCTCTTGCCCCCAAAAAATATGCTTACCCTTGGACAGGGATAGAGGCTTGAATCTGCATCAGCCAAACCCTTATACGATTTTACAGGGCGGAATTAATGTCCTGTAAAATCAGCTCAAAATGAGATTCACACTATATTATGTACAACATGACCTTAAGTAAAGCTGAGTAAAATAATTTCTAGAGGCAATTTGATCAGGGTGACCACCATTCACAATTGCAATCTGTAATGGCTTGATATGTATCACTTCTATGCAATATTAATGACTGTTTTATTTATTTTATGTAATTTATTTATTTTTCTTCATCCTCTCTTACGGTTTCTACAAGCCTTGTATTAAGAACAAGAGCAATCCAGTAGAGGGACCTTAGATGCTAACTGTGTACTGAACTTTGGTTCAACATGGATTTTTCGATTAAAAACTGAAATCCAATGTTGTGCTATCACTGATTAGTCCCAAGTGTTCGAAGCAGAACCTACACAACATTCCTTGTACACGAAAGGACATACAATAGGCACAATTTTTCCATGAACATTAATGTTCACAAACAAGCAGACAATTTACTTACTACAAAGGACTAATCATTCAACATACATATTAGACACCTGTACAGGTCCCAGACCTCCTAGGGATAAACACAGAAGTGTGCAGACATAAAGTGAGTATTGACAGGAATTCTAATGGCCAGGCAACGACACAGTCAGGAATCCACCACGGCGAATCAATTAATTATACCACACCAATGCTATCCCTATTGTATGTGAATGTGGTGTCGTTTCAACCCAACACATGATATCAACGTCCTACTCGGGATGAAGACTATTGAGCAACTGTGGTTGATTTATTTGGTCATCCACCAAAGAACTTGCACATAAAGTGGAGGCCGCTATGGGCAGGAACGTGTACAGTCCTATATCAGAACCTATATTTAATTGTGTTTATCAAACAGATACATGCTAACGTTGAACACATAGTACAACTGAGCATGTTATCACTCTGCTGTGCGTCAAGATTTCTACCACCTGAGACACCAAAGTTGTTTGATACTAGTCATTGAGATGTATAATGACTGTAAGTAGCATATACCTCCTATGCCAATAATGAAAATGACACTGCAAATAACCCATAGCAAACCTGTTTTGCCTGTAAGAGGGTTACCAAAGTGTAGCTTATGAATACTGGTTACAGTAACAATTTTAGTCTAGAAAATTGAGTATTACCAATGCAACTATCCCTAGAAGACAAATAAATGGCTTGCAACTGCTAGAACTCGTCACCTAATACATTATACACAAAACTATAAGGTGTACTGTTTCGCGGTGAAACCCTCATGAGTCTTGGGGTGGCAGGTGGTTGGGTTCACATTTACTTATGAAACACATTCTGGGAGCAGAATTGACCCACCAGCATTGCACACATGTTTTGTATCACATTGACATATCAGATGATATGCAATGCAAAATTACCTCCTGCACAGATGTGCATACATGTCTGAAAATGCACGGGAAGGCATATTCGAACAATAGTGTGTTCTGTGTGGTTGCAATAGGATCCGTAAAGTAGGATCCTTTTAATTACGGCCAGTATGTACCTTTAGTGCAATCAAGGAGACCAACTTTAAGGCAATGATCTGTATTCATCCTCTTCTTTTGTGACAAAAGATTCTCATCTTTGATATGTTTTTTTAAGCCATGGGATCTAGTCATGAGACTCTCTTTTTATAATGTTTCTTATTCACCTTGATAATAAATGGACCGGCCAGAACATCCCCTTGTTGCACCTTCAGTATTTCCTCCTTGAGTACAGCTGTTGCACAAACTACGCTTTTCTGTGTCTTTGTGACATGTTCTTATTAAGAATCTTCTGTCTATGATGCTGTTTCTGCAGTGTGTGCTCCTTGCTGTGCACAGTTGGCTGTAAGCAATGGTTTGACATCTGTACTTTTTGGCCTATTCTTAATGTCTTCCTCACAATAGATGTCTTTTTAATTATAATGACAGGTTATTACGTACCCCTATTATATACTCTTCTTAGTAATGGTGTCATTAAGTTGTCATCAATGCCTTTGTTAAGAATACCACACAATTGTTGATGTTGGGGCGAGTGTTTTCTTTGCCTTTTCATCATTGATGGTTGCTCATGGTTAAATTAGCTCTTATAAACATGGGTTCTTTTCAGGCTACATGTTGTTCTAGTAATTATAGAAATGCTAAAGTCCAAAGTGGTTAAAGATGTTTTTTGATGAAAAAGTTACAACAGTATTCTAATGTCGGGTTCATATTGTATGTTCACTATCCCGAAAATCTTTTGCTTAAACAATCCTATTCATAGTTTGCAGTCTATGAGGGAGTAGTAGATATTTTTCTTTCTGTGCTTTAGAGGTTATTTCTCATAGACATGAAGACAATATCTAGAGGGTGGGGAAAGAAGAAGGCCAGATATGGTAGGTTCAAGTTCAAGTTCAAGTTCAGGAATTTGTATAGCGCACTACTCACCCAGAGGGTCTCAAGGCGCTTGAGGGAGGGTGTGTACATTACTTATCGAATAGCCAGGTTTTTAGCTGCTTTCTGAAGGAGAGGTGGTTCTGAGTAAGGCGGAGGTGAGTGGGGAGAGAATTCCAGGTTTTGGCCGCTAAGTAGGAGAAAGATCTTCCTCCCATGGTGGATCTATGGATGCGCGGAATTGCGGCGAGGGCTTGATTGGATGATCGTAGTTGACGGGTGGGTGTGTAGAAGGACAGTCGTGTGTTGAGGCATTCGGGACCTGGGTCGTAGAGGGCCTTGTGTGCGTGGGTGAGGAGACGGAACGTTATTCTCTTGTTGACGGGGAGCCAGTGGAGGTCTTTCAGGTGACCGGAGATGTGAGCTTGACGGGGGATGTCCAATATGAGCCTGGCTGAGGCGTTTTGGATGCGTTTGAGTTTTTTCTGTAGTTTGGCTGTGGTTCCGGCGTAGAGGGTATTTCCATAATCCAGTCGGCTAGTGACCAGTGCATGGGTGACTGTCTTTCTTGTTTCGGTGGGGATCCAACGGAAGATTTTTTTGAGCATGCGAAGGATGTTGAAGCATGATGATGAGACGGCGTTGACTTGTTTGGTCATCGAGAGGGAGGAGTCTAGGATGAAGCCCAGGTTACGGGCGTGATCTGTAGGTATGGGTGCTGTACCCAGGGCCGGTGGCCACCATGAGTCGTCCCAGGCAGAGGGGGATGATCCTAAGATAAGGACTTCCGTTTTGTCCGAGTTTAGCTTTAAGCGGCTGTTCTTCATCCATTCGGCTACTTCTTTCATTCCTTCGTGTAGATTGGTTTTGGCGGTGTTTGGGTCTTTGGTGAGGGAGAGGATCAGCTGGGTGTCGTCTGCGTAGGAGATGATGTTGAGGTTGTGTTGTCGCGCGATGGATGCGAGGGGACTCATGTAAACGTTGAAGAGGGTGGGACTGAGTGAAGATCCTTGTGGTACTCCGCAGATGACTTCGGTGGCCTTAGATTTGAATGGGGGGAGGCGGACTCTCTGGGTTCTCCCGGCGAGGAACGAGATGATCCAGTCCAGAGCTTTTCCTTGTATTCCGACGTTGCTGAGGCGTTGTATGAGGGTGCTATGACAGACTGTGTCGAAGGCGGCGGAGAGGTCAAGTAGGATAAGGGCAGCTGTTTCTCCGTTGTCCAGTAGCGTTCGGATGTCGTCTGTAGCTGCAATGAGGTCGGTTTCGGTGCTGTGTTTGGCTGGGAGGCCAGACTGTGAGCGGTCGAGGGAATTGTTGGATTCAAGGAAGGCGGAGAGCTGACTATTGACGGCTTTCTCAATTACTTTGGCAGGGAAAGGGAGGGGCGAGATGGGGCGGTAGTTCTTAAGTTCAGACGGGTCTGCTGTGGGTTTCTTCAGAAGGGCGCTGAGTTCGGCATGTTTCCAGCTTTCTGGGAAGGTAGCGGAGTTGAAGGAACAGTTGATGACATCGCGGAGATGGGGTGCAATGATGGAGTCTGCTTTGTTGAAAATGTGGTGGGGACATGGGTCGGTTGGCGATCCTGAGTGGATGGAGTTCATCAGGCGGATGGTGTCTTCAGTAGTGATTGGGTTCCAGGCGCAAAGGTTGTTAGGGTGCTGTTTTAGTTCGGAGGTGGGTGGAGTGGATTGTTCTTCGGACTGTTTTTCAAAGCTGTTATGTATGTCGGCGATTTTGTTGTGGAAGAAAGAGGATAGAGAGTCGCAGAGGTCTTGGGAGGGAGTGATGTCGTTGGTGCCTGTGGTGGGGTTGGTAAGTTCTTTGACGATGTTGAATAGTTCCTTGCTGTTGTGGGCGTTATTGTCGAGTCGATCCTTGAATGCTGATTTCTTGGTGGATCGGATCAATTGGTGGTGTTTGCGGGTGGCGTCCTTGAAGGTGGTCAGGTTGTCAGTGGTTGGGTTTTTTCTCCAGGTTTTCTCTAGAGTACGACATAACTTCTTGGATTTCATAAGGTCATCGTTGAACTAGGGGGCCTTTTTGCTACCTTGTTTGTTCTGGTGGTTTTTCAAGGGTGCTAATTCGTCAGCGCTGTGGGTGATCCATTGTGTGAGTTTGGTGGCAGCTTGGTTTGGGTCCGATGATATGGCAGGAGGGTTTTGGTTAAGCGATGTGAAGAGTTGGTCGGTGGTGATTTTGTTCCAGTTTCTTCGAGGGATAGGTTGTGGGGGGTTGTGGGTCGAGGTCTTTCTGTAGCTGAAGTGAACGCAGCTGTGGTCCGTCCAATGGAGAGCTGTGGTGTGATCGAAGGAGATGTGTTTGCTGGAGGTGAAGATAGGGTCGAGCGTGTGTCCGGCAAGGTGGGTTGGGGTGTCAACAAGTTGTTTGAGTCCGAGATTGGCTAGGTTGTCCAGAAGGGTGGTGGTGTTGCTGTCGTTTTTCTTTTCCAGGTGGAAGTTGAGGTCTCCCAGCAGAATGTAGTTCTCGGAGGTTAGGGCATGTGGGCTGATGAAGTCAGTGATGTCTTCGTTGAATTGTGTGCGGGTTCCTGGAGGTCTGTAGATGAGGGTGCCTCTAAGTGTGGTCCTGGGGTCGGTGTGAATTTGGAAGTGAAGGTGTTCGGCGGCAGCGAGGTTATCGTCGGAGCAGGTCGTGATGCGGATGGTGTTCTTATGGACGATGGCGATGCCTCCTCCTGTTTGGTTGGTGCGGTCCTTTCGGATGTATTCTCAGAGGATGAGTGGCAGCAAATTGATCCATGATCTGACAAAATCTGTTATGAAGCAAAATTCAGAAAGAACCAAAAACAGCTACCAGAAAGGCACTAGAGTGAAAAGAACTAAACATAATTGTAATATTCATTACAAGCCAATCGTTTCTTTTGGATCATTTATATCAATGTTATTATCATTATTCGTTTCTGCTATGAACTGTGTTTGCATTTGACCTCTATTAACTATATATCAATTTCACCAGTCGAGATGTTTGCATAACATTGTCTACAGTTGAGGAGAATCAATCATGGCTACTCCACATGTTGCCCAGAACAATGAGGCTAGTCCTGTTTCTCTCGTAGCCGAGATATACACCTAATTCTTGTAAAAACTAGGTTTGGATTGACCAAGAGATTCAATAAGAGGATGATCCAGATTTGAGCTTCGATAATTCTGAAATTGATTTGAGGGATGCAGGCATCACTTCTCTAGGAACAAACTTTACCAAAGATTTAGCTCTGGGTATCTTACACTTTTCAAACAAGGTCCAAGATTCGTCAGATGTCCCCAAGGTGTTGAACACCTGATGCAGATCTTTAGATGCCACTGTTGTAACCCTAAATTGGCAATCAAATAAGTTGGAAACACAGGTGGATTTATTACAAAGGTTTGCCCTCTTGTCCCTTCCGATGATTTCAAACTAAGCAGTCTGATTAATCTCTTTTCTACAATTAGAGATGAATCCAAAGTGCTTCCTACAATTTGTCATTGATCTGCAGTCGAGGACCTATTAGCTTCACAATCTTCTGTGCATTCTTCATTAGTGGTTAAACTAAAAAATTAATTGTCCGACAGAGGTCTGTAAAGTAAAAAAAACTTTGGCCCAACAGTGGCAGATTATAGCTCGCCATCACGATGGGAAGGCAACCTCTTAGCAAGATTGTAGATGAAATTACTTGGAGAATGTGAATTTGTGTCAGATTAGTATTGGGTATCTAGTAAAGAATGAGGGGACAACCTCATATTGAGGATAGTGGGATGCTGAATAAAAAGCAGCACGTACCTGATCCAGAAGCACCATGCCAGCTAGTCTTATACAAAACTAGGTTATTGCATAAAAATAAGGAAAACATAAATACATTGAATAAAGAGGAAAGAGCTGCTTAAGTGCTCAGATAAAGTTCAAATGTGGATCAGAAGGCTGTTCTATTCCCACATCCCATCGTCTAAGAGACCTGTTGGATTCAGATGCTAAAATGTATGCACGTGTATTGTGAAAAGAGCTAGAGATTTGGTGACCCTAAACATACTATTCCCACTGCCTCTAACAAGATTTTGATCAGCATGTGTCAATGTTGGCAATATTATGATTTATAACGTGCTTCATGTCAACAAGTCACATTCATTTGCATGGTTTCTTTATTATAAAACAATGGGGTAGACAGGCTTTCAATGAGGTAGACAGACCATGTTTTAAAGAAAGCTGTGCAACTGGGGGATTCAGGTACCCTTAGTGGAGAAGTGTGGCTCACTGGTTAGAGGAGGCAGACCTGGAAGCAGAGGTCAGCCCGGGGCCAGGGTTCAATTCCCGGCTCGGCGGGGTCTTGAGTCCTAAAATGTCCATGGACTCGACAATTCTCGCTCTGGTGCCTACTCGATTCACGGGTTCACACTCTGCGACTCTGGGCAATAGCTTGCTTAATCTCCACAACGGCCCCTCGCGGCGGGATGCCTGGCTTTCACCTTGCGGATACCCTGCCGGGGTTATCTCACAGGGGAATACCAGGACGGGTTCCCTAAGCAAGCGCTTAGAAACCGCTTGGTGATTTGCGCTATATAAATTCCTGTACATTTACATTTACATTTACCCTTAGGTAAGAAGTATGTTAGGTTTGAACATGCATCGTTCATGAAATATTTAATCAGAGGCCTTGAAAAAGGTGAACTCTTTGCACCTCTGCGGGGCTTTCTATATGCAGCGGACAAGGGTAGTGAGCTCTTATAGTTGATGTCCGTTCATGCCATACCTGCCCATTTCAGATAGGCATTTTGCAATGTGCAAACAACAGAGGTATAGTTGATCGTAGAACCATGGGACACTAAAAAAGATCACTAACTGAACCAATCAGTTCAATCAGAAGAATGGCTTGAAGGTATAGATATAAACATTTATTAGTTCTAGCTTATTATTAATTATTTTAAATTAATTAACAATCTAATTTTACATACATTTTTTCATCAAATAAATTAATTAAAATGTGTTATTTTCTCTATACTTTATTGTAGGGAGGTTTCTACCCTGGTGACGTAGATCCTCGCCTGCGTGTGAAAAGTTACAACTACTAATATTACACTGATACATTTATTCTTACATTTTTCCACTCTCTGGTTTCATGGGGTAGAGACATGTAAGTCTATACTTAGGTGTAAAACTACACTCACAAATGATGAATAGCACAGAAGTATAGGTCTACTCGTAAGAGTAAATTGACATGTGCTTGAGTAAATGTATGCATGTAAATTTACTTTAGCACAAGTTAGCGCATTCGCTAAAGACGTCATAGCTCAGATATACTGACCAGTGGTTGCTGTTCTGTTTTCTAAGCACTGAAGACTCAAGCGCATTCACTGACTCCTGGAATTACTGAGATAAATCATGCACATGATTCACAGTAGTGAGAGAGATGTCATTGAAAACAAGTGCAAAGTTCCATTATGCTGTTGGATAAGGCAATGATGTATCAATGGTGTATCTGCATATAGTAATTCAGGACAGTGGGCACTGTTCAAGTGCAGTCTTCAGAGAAGTCATTAGCTTATTTTCAAACATTATTAGATATCACACAATAGTAATGGGCCCATAGAAAATCCATGGCACCCACCTTAATTTGGAGGGAGATGAATGAATGATGTAATTTCTAGAGTGCAGCTACAAAAAAAGAGCGTCCGGGCGCTAGACATGCACAGACAGGTTCGCACGCCTACAGGCTGAGAGAAAAGAGGTTGGTTTTAAGGGCTTTCTTAAATGCCGTATTTTGAGATGGCCCCAATGATAGTGGTAGCTGATTCCATAGTTTACTGGCTAGTAACATAAATGAGCACCAGCCCGTCTTACCTGATGGAATCTAGATACCCCAACAAGGACCACCGCAGAGTCATGAAGAGTTCTCAAAGGATTGTAAAGAACCATCCTAGCTATCAAATATGAAGTAACAGGCATGATGGATAGAAATAAGCACCTTAAACAGAATTATTTTCTTAATAGGCAGCCAAAGTAAATTCCTGAGATGATTTGAGAATGTTGTCCACTTCTTGGTTATACCCAGGATTAGGTGGGCTGCTGCATTTTGCATTACCTGGAGGTTCCTGATCCTGTTCTGTACACCTCTATAGGTAGAATATCGAGATATTTCCTCATTGACCGGAGTAGGCCAAAATAGATTGTCGTGACCGACAAAATCTGGGAGTGCAGAGACAGCTTGTCATCTATCATAACTCTTGAGTTCTTGGCAGCAGGACTAGGCAGCAGCGGAGGGGGGTGATACACTGGCCAATTGGTATTTATCCAATCATTTCTGACTTTCCCAAACAACAGGATCTTGGTTTTACCTGCATTGCATTGCAGGTGACTCAAGTGTCCAATGCAAAACCTCCTTCAAACATGTAACAAAGGTCAAACCATATCTGTGGCAGAGTGCTCAATAGTGAGTAGCAGCTGATTGTCATCAGCATATGAAATAGTCACCGATCCATGCAATTCAATAGATCTACTTAAAGGGGCCATATAGATGTTGGGGCTGAGAGAAGAGCCCTGCTGGACGGAGAAGGAGCAGCAAGCCATTTCTCCTCAAATGGACCATTCATGTACTGTATACCCCATATTTAACGGTTGTAGTCATCAGTGGGTAAGGTAAGGGGGTAATCTAGAGATTGACCAAATGGGTGAACTAACATAAATTGGGGTTTTCAACTACCCGCCACTCTTGGAGTTTCTCCATCTTGTTTACGGGTGTGGAAACTAGCCTCAGCAGATTCTAGCAGTGGAAACACTTAATATTGCAGTCTGTGTGCCCCAGAGCCTTGATATCATATTTATGGATGCCCTGTCCAGTTCAGGACTAGGTGATCTGGGTACCTTTGCCTTGCCAGGAGCTCCATGTCAATTGAACTCAATCGACAACATACACAAATCTTTGCTGAGAGGTTCCTAAACTGCAACCAACGCAATAGTGGTTACATTGAAGAAAGTGAGATGTATGCCAGGCAGGTGGGGATTTCATAAGATTTATTTTATTTATTTTTATTTTCAGAGTTTTATATAGCGCTGGCTAGACCCGGAGGTATCAGAGCGCTTTACATAAGGATCAACGAGTTACAAAATTGACTCAATTACAGGAGCATAGGAAAAAGAAACAGTTCCATAGGAGAAAAAAACAGTGTTGCAACAAAAAACATCAGTTACAATAACATAGAATAAAATATATACATGTCCAAAGGGGTAACGGGAGGTGGGGGGAGGGTGGGGTGGGGGAATAAGGGGAGAAAAGAAGATCGTGCCAGTTAGAACCGGCAAGGAGGGAAATACTACGAGGGAACCAGAAGGCAATGCGAAAAGTCAAAATGTGGGTTCAGTAGTCATAACATCCGGAAGCAACGATGACTGAAAAAGAAAGGAGGGAAGAGGAAGACCAAGGGGGGGGGGGGTAAAGTCAGAGTAAAAGGTATTGTCAGGCGACAAAGGGCGTAGTCCAGCAGCATGTGAAACAGATGAAACATCCAAGATAGAGGACCCGGGTCACAGGGGGTTTATGCCCCTCTCCCCGCCCCCACGGGAGCAGAGAAGTTTGTTGACCTGGCAGACTGACAAGCTTCCCAATGAACTCTAAATGTCCATGTAACTGTTGAGGACAGTAACCGTCTGCTTCTGTCCATGTTTATTTCATTATTTCTCAATGGGAATACTCCATCTATGTAGCTCAAATCCTGAGCATGATCAATAAATACAACCTTTAGATGCAAGTTTCTAACTGTAGTAGACCTAACTCTTTAAAGTAAAGTAAAGTAAAGTCCACATTTGTAAAGCGCACAATCACCCGTAAGGGTCTCTAGGCGCTGGGGGCCGTCGGGAAGATTAAGCGAGCTATTGCCCAGAGTCACATGGTGCTGGGCTAACCTGCCGCCGGAGCCGGGGATCGAACCGTGGTCCCCAGATTCCAGCGTCAGTCGCCCTGGCCACGGCACCACACCTCTTCCACTTTAACCATTTTTTTATCAGAAATCAGTCGAAGGGACCCATAAAAGCATCATTTGTGGTGGCCAAAACCTATTTCTCATTCACAGGCTCAGCAGTGGTGAATGTTTACCCTTGCAAAGAGAATTTAGAAATGCAATCCTCCAATATGATGCATTGTTCATATCTGCACTTTTAATAGTAGTGGCTGGTTTATGTGCAGTAATTAAAAATTGCAAAATTTTTCAATTTAACGAGAAAATTCATAAAGTGTGAAGTTTGTGTGTAATATCACACAATACGAAATTTCCCACCTTGGAAAATCACTAACCGTTTACACAAAGAAACTAAAGGTGTTTCTACCATGGAAAACAGAAGGAGCAGCAGATATTGGTGGGTGGTTTATGCTATGGGTGGCTCAAGGGTGAGAAATGTGTTACCCATTAACAAACAAAAAAAGAAAAAATGCATATGCACACTTGGTTACATTTTGAACATCTGCACATGCAATCTTGTACATAACAATTTTGTTTACGGACATTTGCGTGTATTTGTGTACTTCTGGTAGCAAGGATCTGTGACAGACATTGTGGTGCCTTCCTGTGGTTCCTGGGATTTACTTGTCACTCCCATGAAACTCTTACAGCCTTGTATGGCCATTGGTTTATCATGGTATCTTTATATGTGCATTAAAATTCAATCATTGGAACTGGGCTTCAAACATATTTATACTGAATACAAGAATACAAAATAAACACTAGAAATAACCATATCTTAGTGGATAATTCATTGTTTCTATTCAGTGGCTATACCCTAAAAAAGATGGACAACTAGTTATTCTTTTAAATTGAGCTATAAATTGCTCAATTTATTTTTCGAAAACAGAGTGACATTTGGTTTCTTCAGCTAGCAGCAGGCCACCAAGCTGTCCCTTCGAGCACTTTGTTAATATTTAACACCAGGCTGAGTAATTCAACTTGACACATGTTTGCACTTTCAGCCCTTCCTTTCCAGAGGCACTTTGCGTTGCATGAATGATGGCGGTACCCGCGCTTCCCTCCCATGCTGATCCTGTGCTTCTCTCCATCTCTTGCAGTGCATAGTGTGGGACTGGGACTCCAACGGCAAACACGACTTCATTGGGGAGTTCAGCTCAACGTTCAAGGAAATGCGCGGAGCCATGGACGGGCGACAGGTAATGCGAAACCTTCAGATCTTGTCCCTGGCGAGGGAGCTCCCATCTCTGTCAACAGGGTGGGCATGTCAGAGAATTTGTTTCCGCAATTCAAGGTTGTGACTAATTTAACAAGCATGAATCCTACACTGTCCAATGCTTGTCACAGTACAAGACATAATGCGTAATGTATGCACAATATCACAAGCTCAAAAAGCACTTGTTAAGGAAACCTTGAACTCTGTTTATATGAATTTTAGATACAATTATCTGTAAATAAGTCTTATGTCTGTAGATTTTAGCTGTGGAATAACCACATCAATCTCAGGTAGCAGGCTACATTTTGAAAAGCTTTTAAATGTACTTTCTTTCTTTCTTTTTTCTTTCTTTCTTTCTTTCTTTCTTTTCGTTCCAACTAATTGCACCACATTTGTTTATGCGTTGGTAAAGCTAATATCGGCAGGAATGGGTGGCCATCTTTGTATTGTCCATCCACCAGCAAGGATCTTAGACTCAGAGGAAGGGGTGAAAGAGCATCAATGTTCGGCCAGGGATGGGGGTGTGGGGTTGGGGGGCAGCGGAGGGGGGGAGGGGGAGTAGTAAGAATGTGGAGAGAGAAAGGGCCTAGGAACAGGGACAGAGAAATAGGACTTGAAGAAACACGAAAGAGTAGATAAGCGGGAGGCAAAATACCAGGGGGAAAAGGAAGGCCCATGTAATGCAACCAAGTGTCAAAAGACAAATGCTAAAGAAATATGCAAAAGTAAAAAAGTTCTCTGAAGTCAGCAGTGGAAGGATACCATAGTAAACAGAAACATTCCAGCAGTGGGGCAAATGCAAAGATAGGGAGGAAAGCCATTGAATCAGGAGTATGAAGTTGACATGAGAGAGAAATGAATCCAATCGTTAGCAAGGAGCAGACCCAAAACCCACTCAAAGCAATTGTTAAATTCTTGGTGACAATGCTGTCTGCAACAGACAACTAAGGTTATGAAGAGACCACAAAAAGGGCCCAGTTCACTAACTTTAGTATGGACCAATTCTGTTAGCAAGGGCAAATTGCAATTTGCTATAACGTTACCTTCACAAATGAGGGTTATTGATTATGATAGTCTGCCACTATGGTGGAATGTTTACACATTTTCAAATTCATACCAGACCATTGCCATTATTAAGCACTATACGTAATAGGTGGCACCAATGCCCAATTCAGATCACAGCATATCTAAAGCCGCCATACTAGAACTTTTCCCACCCCCCTGCCAAGTGGTCTACAATTACCTTTCGCCCATTCATCAAAATGGTGAGTGCCAATTCCAAGATCCTTTACCCATTTGAGAAATATTAGGTGCCAGTCTCTAATTCTTTTGATACCTTCATCTTCTTGAGTTTGGTCTCTTTGAGATTTTGATCCACAGTGGTTTAAGAATAATTATTTGGTAAAACCAGAGATTCTGGATGCTCCCAAAATTTATAAAGTATATTGGACTTGTGTTTCCAAACCAAGGATGAGAACCTATGTCTGTGATCCCCATTCAAATCGGGGTCACATTAGTAAATTAGCCAACGTCATGCAACCTTCTAAAGATAGAGAACTCTTAATCACTAATTGTGTGGTTAGCACGTTTGTGATGTTGCATACCGCTCACTACATTATCTAGTACTGATACTTTAATTATGAGACTGTGTATATTTAGCGCATGCTTAAATAATGTTAAAAGTTTGCAAAAACTGTTGGATGGGTGACTATGCCCAGGTTCTCAAGAACTGGAAACACATTACTATTAATTCCAATCCCTTTATCGTGACATGCCTCCGGCTTAACTAAAGTACATTGGGAAAGTGAAATAATGTTGTTGACAGGCTTTGAGATACATTTAGTCTTCAAACAGAAATCCATGTTGTGCACAAGAAAAGAATACTGGTGGAGGTATTTTAAAGCAATATCTTCTGACATGTGCCATTTCCTAGACAATGTGAAACTGCGTCTAAGAAAAATCTAAATTTCACAAACATTTAGATGCAATTTTCAATGGGGTTTCGAACTTCATTCAGAGGTGTCCTGTCTTTTTTCAGTGAGAGGGATAGTCCTGAGAATGTCATAGTAAGAAAGCAAGGCCTTTTTGGAGAGGCTTGTTTCTTTTTTTTAACCACATGCGCGCTAGCGGTTTTCCCGCTGCGCGCTGCGATTTGAAAAAAGCCGCGTTACATGACGAGTTCAGCTCGTCACCAGGGTGCGAGCGGCACAACTCATGACGAGCTGAGCTCGTCATGAGTGTCGAAGCAGTTACATTTTTTTTATTTATTGCAAGAAAGAGAGCAAAGAACAATGAAAAATCATGTCTTGTTATACATATATCATTTCATAAGTATCTGGACATAAATTAACCATTAAATACAAGCAGAGGGTTACAATACAGATATTCACCAATATCTAAATCATAGCAGTGATAGCAATGTGCAGGACTCTCTAAGCAATTACATGTATATCAGATGAACGTTCCCCATATTTTTTCCCTCCCTTTCAATGCCTTAGGGCCCCTACACTTAGCCAATGAGAGCTCCATAGTATGTATTTCGTGGATAAGATTCCACCATTCCATAACACTAGGAGGTTCCTTCTAGATCCATGTCCGCGCTATAACCAACCTGGCGCAGGCAAATACAATGGATATCAAGTCTTTATAGTTACTATTAGTATCTTGTATATCCAACAATATCAAATGTGCAGAGAGAGTTGGTAGTGTTATTTGCCTGCTATTAAGAGCCGCTATTATTCCTTACCAAAATTATGTAAGTTCAGGACAATGATAAAGCATATGTTCTATCCCAGCAGCTTCCATGTTGCATTTTGGACATTTAGTACGCTCACTAGAAGCATTTCCAGAAGTCCAACTAGCAATTCTTTGAGGTGTGTAGCAGATTTCAGTGACCGTCCTGTAAAATTGTAGCCTTAAATTTGAAGATTGGACCACTCGATTTATTTGTCTGAGCGACCCTGCAATCTGGTTGGAGTTGATATTGGTTCCTAGTCTGTTGGTCCATTTGTCCGCCATTTTCACGCAGTCTCCTGCCCGGCCACTATTTAAACAAGCATAATTTTTGCTAATAAGTGATTTAGTATACCTAGCATAAATACATTTTAAAGTATCCGAATGTTCTACTCTCTCAATTTTCATTTTATTAACCAAAAAGTCTTGAATCTGTATATATTTAAAGTACATAGCCTCACTGATTTTGTACAGTATTTTTAACGTATAGAAGCTCAAGAGGCCATCCGACCCATATAGATCGCCTAAAGTATTTATGCCATGTCCTATCCATTGCATGCCAGCGCCATCAGAAAATATGCTTGGCATCCCTGGGTTCCCCCAAATTTGTAGCTCAGCATTAAAAAATGCAATCTTATCAATGGTCATGATTTGTTCCCAAAATCTTTAAATATCTCTCGCGGTCTTAAACTTGACCCTCTTGTAATAATTGGGGTCATGTACACGAAACAGAAACTGGTTGCTATCCGATCCTAGCATGAATTGGTGAAAGCATAGGGAATTCTCTTTTGACAGAAGACTACGTATGCGTTGGACAAAAGTTGCAAAAAAATACATTTTAAAATCCGGGAAATGTAATCCTCCCTATTCTATTGAGAGTTTCAGTGTCGCAAGTGATCTACGGGATTTTTTATAGCCCCAAATGTAGCTACTACATATGGCCTCTATTTTCTTAATGTATAAATTGTTCAGTTGCAAAGGAATAGACCTGAATAGATACAATAGCTTTGGTACAATCTTCATTTTTATTAAATTTATTCGTCCTACCAGACTAAGTGGTATTTTATGCCAAATTTTTAGAGTGGCTGCTATCTCCTTAAATAAAGGGTCGTAGTTCAGTGCTATACTTTTGTCTATATCTACAGTAAGCTTGACTCTTAAATAAGTAGCGTTTGGACAAAGCCCCAATATCAGTTGCATAGGTTTATAATTATCAATTACTTGAATTTTACTCACATTTAACTTGTACCCCGATATGTACCCAAATTTGCTTGCTTCCTCAATTATCTCAGGGATAGCCAGTACTAAATCGGTGGTAAAGACAGCTATATCATCAGCAAAAGCTGTGATTTTCAAACTCTTGCCTCCATGCTCTACTGGGATTATGTTATCTTGAGCCATTAATGCATTAAAAAATGGCTCCAAAGCTAAAGCAAAACGCAGGGGTGATAGAGGACAGCCCTGCCTTGTCCCCCTTTTGATAGAAAAGTTAGCCGAGTTGGCTCCTGCATAGCTAACTATTGCCGTTGGTGATTCGTACAAAGATCGGACCCATCCGAGATATTGCCCCTGTAAACCAAATGCACTCAATGTTGCCCACAGATACTCCCACCCCACTCGGTCGAATGCTTTCTCCGCATCTAACATAACCATTCCGAGTGGGGTGAGAGTAGTTGCGGCAACATCGAAGGCAGTCACAGCAGTATTAACATGGGTAGTGGTGTCTCTCCCCACCACAAACCCATGTTGCTGGCAGTTAACCAAGTCGGGCATAATAGGAACTAGGCGATTTGCCAAAACTTTGGCAAATACTTTCGCATCCGTATTAATTAATGAGATGGGCCTATATGACCCCCGTTCCTCTGGCGGTTTGTTCTTTTTCAAAAGGAACACTATTTTTGCATTACGCCATGATATTGGAGCACTTCCTGTTTGCCCAATAGAGTCTATCACCAACTGAAAAAGCAGGAGTAGTTCCTTTTCACAGATCTTATAGATCTCTATAGGCAAACAATCTTCTCCCGCGGCCTTACCAGAAGGCAGTGCTTGTATAGCTGTCTCAATTTCATTAGTTGTAATCTTAGAACCAAGTTGTTTAATTGCTTCCACATCTAATCTTCCGGGTAAATGTTTCTCTAGATATTGTCTAATTTCATCGGAAGTGGATGAGTTTTCTGGAGTGTATAGGTTGCAATAATATTTAGCAAATTGATCTAAAATCTGCTCAGATTTTCTATATTCTTTAGAATCTGACCCTTTTATTACTTTTATAATAGTTTTAGCTTTTTTATCGGCTTCCTTGTAGGCCAAAACTTTGCCAATTCTATCGCCCCCTTCATATTGTGCCAACTTGTATTTATGTATTTTTGCACTGTACTTTTCCCTGAGGGTTTTTTTTAGTGCCGCCCGCAATGATACTAATCCTAATCCTAGCTCTTCAATATTAGTTTTACTCTGTATTATAGCATCAGACAATTGTTGTTCAGCTAATAAAATATTAGCTGTAGTCAGCTTTTCTGCACCACGTTTTTCCGCGTTGTCCCTTAAGATATATTGTTGTACATAGCCTCTAATACTGCATTTACAAGCATCCCATACACAATTAACAGTTGTTGAGTTTATATTCAGTGTTATGAATTCTTTTATATGAGCTTTGATACCAAGAATAAATTCCGAATCCATAAATAAATATCTAGGAAATGTGAACTGTCGGGGGCCTTGTTTTCTATCCAAGGTTTTAAATTCAAACAGTATCGGATTGTGGTCAGATGTGACTTTAATAGTGCATTTACAAGCATCCCATACACATTTAACAGTTGTTGAGTTTATATTCAGTGTTATGAATTCTTTTATATGAGCTTTGATACCAAGAATAAATTCCGAATCCATAAATAAATATCTAGGAAATGTGAACTGTCGGGGGCCTTGTTTTCTATCCAAGGTTTTAAATTCAAACAGTATCGGATTGTGGTCAGATGTGACTTTAGGGCAAAGTTCTATATTACAGTTCTCTAAGATATTATCTGTTGTCCATACCATATCAATTCTAGAACAGGCTTTATGTGGCGCCGAGTAGTATGTAAAGCCAGCTATAGTAGGATGTTTGGTACGCCAAACGTCTTTCAAATTATGAATCCTGCCCAGTTCTATTATGGCTGCCCTGACTTTACCCATCCTGGTTCTATTACCTTTACTTGTAGAGTCCATCTTATAATTCATAACACAGTTAAAGTCCCCCATTATCAACAATTCACCTTCCCACTCAAGTAACTCCATATTCAATTGTTCATACAATTTAGGTTCATCTATATTGGGGCCATAAACAACACAAAATACATAACTTTTTTGAACAAATTGCACCTGTACTGTTGCCCACCTCCCCTTTGCATCGGCTGTAGTTTTAATAATATTCATTCTTAAATATTTCTGTTTCAGAATAGCTACCCCTCGAATTGATGCCCCTAACGTTGAGCAAACAACAAGGTCGTAGCCCATTTGTGATAGAAGCTTGCGATCTTGAAACCCAATATGAATTTCAGAAATAAATGCCATTTGTGGTTTATACATATTCATTTCTTCTTGCACCAATCTCCTCTTACATTTACTATTGAGTCCAGCAACATTTCACACCAAACATCTAAGAAAAGACATATCCTATGATTATATTTTTCAGACTCCTCTGCATATTATATTGTTCGAAATAATAAAAAAAATAGAAAGATCCTTGATATCTGCTTCTAGCCATATTCTTTTCTTGCAACAAAAATTGTTTCCCCTTTTAACCCCGTCCCACCCCAAACCCCAAAACTAACCCGCCCACCCCACCCACCCCTCCCAAAAATGACCAGAGGGAGAGCACCCCTCTATACCCTGCTGCAGATGTAGTGGCAGCATCGCAAAGTAGCATAAGCATAAAGAGAGGCTACAAACGGCTGCCTCTGAGATAAATATGATTTTCAAAACCTTTCTTTAAGGATGAGAGGAACCTAAATATACTCTAGAAAGAAATACATATCAAAGACTTGTTAAATTATAGCCACTTCCCCTCCCCACTCAACTTTCCCCTGCTATATGATCTATAATCGTCATATCATATCAAAGCATATTAATATCAAAATTAAAAATAACCTAGAATTTACGAACAATCCTTAAGACAAACAAAGAATGGAAGAAGAGAGGGGTATAAGAGGGACAAAGTGCATTGCCAAGATCTATTTCTAGGAGGCAATGAGATAGCCTTATAACCTAGTCGACCATCAATATATATCCCATATTCTATATCTAAGTCTCTTATTTACTTATTAACTTCAGCTACTTAGTTTAGTTGGTAGCTGTTCAGCCTCCCTCTCTTCAGTAAAAAAATGAGCCTACCCATTTTTAATAACCTTGAGCCTGGCTGGCTCTTGCAAATCTACAGTGCATCCAAGTGCTTTAAATGGATCTATCATCTTTCGTAATTGCCATCGCCTGTCCATCGTTTCTTTACTCAAATCTGATCGAACGAAGAAAGTAATGTTATTGACTGTAACTGGGTTATTGAGCTTTGCCTTTAAAGATACAGCTTGACGTATCAAGAAATTCCCGAAATTAATCAATAATGGCCTTGGATATTTACTATCATTATTTTTTCGAAATAATGGCAATCTGTGAACTCTTTGTACTTGAGAGTCCCAGTCCCAGTCTGACAGATCGACGAAAGCTTTCTGAAACAATTTGACAACAAAAATCCTGGGATTCGCCCCCTCAGCCCCCTCAGGTATACCAAATAATCGAAGATTATGCCTTCTGGCTCGGTTCTCTAAGTCCTCAACTTTAGCTTCTAATTTAGCAATTCTACCATCATGCAAATGAGAAAGAGTTTCAGTTCTGGCGGCACCTTCTTCAGCCCCCACGACTCTCTGTTTCAATTCTTCCATTTCGTGTGTTACTCCCCCCAACTTATTGGAAACCGCTGACATAAAAGTCTGCAATTTAGAGTTATCTTCTCGTAGCTGTAAGAAGTGAAGCTGATTCTCCTGTCGCTGAGCCGTTAGTGTCCTCATAATCAAATCCATAGAGGACATGTTCAAATTACCCTCACCCTCTTTTTCTTCGTGGTACGAACATGCGTTATTTTCCTCTGCTTGTTCAGTAAGTGCATTCAATTCCTTAGCCAAAGTTGATGTAGACATGGGCGGGCCCTCAGCCGCACTATTAATACCATCACTGTTATTAATGTTCGTTCCCTCAGGGCTTTTACTTGGCTCTATAGTTGTGGTTACAGCAATAGGTCCTTGTATCACCAATACTTGAGTTGTTAAATCAGCCGCCTGTAATTGTGGACCATCTCCTGAGCAATTATTCAACAAACCCTTGGACATATTTTGGTGCTCTGTATTTATATTTGTACTTATACTCGTACCTATATTTGTATTCACAGTTGTAGCTTCAGTACTCGGTTCGCTAGACACAGTTGCGGGCACACCCAAAATTCTTATATTTGGCCCCTGCATTGGAGAAATTGGAATGCTAGAGCATAAAGATATACTTGTATGAGACCTGGCGTTTGAGTCAGCTTCAGGAGTTGTTCCAGAAAGTTTCAGAGACATATTTTTGACCCCCCCCCCCTTGGCATGCATCCACTTCCTTATGGGGCTCTCATCCCTATTTAATTTTCTTCCTCCTACATAATTTAGAGATAGATCTTTAGCCAAAGGGCTGCTAATGGTTTTCTTTAATTTCGTCTTAGCTTTCATTTTGCCCTTTTTTAAACCTGGTACTTTGGGATTTCTTGCCTTGTTGTCCGCAGTAACTTGATCCACTTCATCTGGAATATCTTCAAAATCATAATCTAAGTTTGGCTCGTCTTCCACCATGTCTAGGTCTATATTAATTGTCCCCTCATTAGCCAGTGTCTCAATTGTTTCGCCACCTACAGCCACATTATCCTCACTATTAAAGTCCCCTATAGAATCTGCTGATAGACACTCATTTGCCGTAACATCGCTAATTACATGTAAGCTTGCTAGCTGATCGGCCATTTTGATAGAGCAGTCTCCCATTAAGTCTCCCAAGGGCTCCAATCCTTTACTGCCTCTGTCTTTATCCACTAGATATTCTGTGTCTCTTTCTACCTCTACTTCATCCTCCGCACGTTCGAACGGTGTATCTTTTCTTTGATTTTCCACAGTATTTTCCACCACCACGCTGGAGGTAGCTATGATAGATAGCGGAGACTGGGTTCTTTCTTTGCTAAAATTGCTGGAGTTATCCTCTGGTGCCACAGATGTATCTGGCCTTTGCTTTTGCATGGTAGTCTGATCTATTTGCGAAGTCCCGGCATTCTCATAGCTTGTGTCACCCAAGGTCCTTGCTTCATCTGCTGTGTTTGTGATGGTTTTTATTGGCATACATTCATTAACTCCATTCGCAGTTTTAGTATCCTTAGTGGAGTTAGTAGCATTTGTTGCACTACCCTTTAAACCCGAAACAAACATTGGAGGTCTTATTAGTTGTTTTGAATTTGTTTTCAACCCAGAGCTTAAGCCAGAAGGATCCCCCACAGTTACCTTCTCAGCTGCCGGCCTGTTCCCAGCTGGAGAATCTGTCTTGGCAACCTTCCTCGTGGAGCGCGTGTTCTGTTTTGGTGCCATTTCTGCCCCTCCGTCCTGCCCGACCTTTTCAGCTCTATCTAGCTTCCATTCCTCTTTGCCTGTGAGAAGCGTTATAGTCGCCCACCTGATCCAGTGTCCCAGAGCCAGCCGGCTCCAAGCAATACTCCACACAGGCAGCGTCTGCCACTTCCAGCGGGGTCTCTGCAACTGCATCAGCTGCTTTCGCCCAGGTTGATGTAACCTGAGCTCGTTGTTCAACTATCAAAAAGGCGTGTCGAAATCCGTAAGGCTTAGCACTCTGCCAGACCCAAAATGCTAAAAATAAAACGCCAGGAGCTCAACGCGACGTTACTGATCAGCCCGCCTTCAGCTCCGTAGATCACACCGATAGCCCTGAGTGCCAGTCACTACCGGGGCTCAGTACTCGGCTGGTCTTCTACCTTCTGCCTTCAGCCCGTCGTAATCCGTTGTGGTCCGCGCCGCCGCTATCACCTTTACTATCGTAAGTTCAGCTTTTCAGTTTTTCAGTTTTCAAAGTTTTTATTTTTTTTACGATGCCTGCTGATTTTCTACGAGGTCTCAGCAGCTGTGAACACAATTCGCCACAATTCGCCGCCCAGGCCGATGTACCCGAGTCATCAAGAACTCAGTGAGCCGTTACTCTTCAGCCTGCCTACGGCTCCATAACCCGGACCGATAGCCCAGAACGCAAGTCACCATTGATCTTCCGTCTCTGCCTTCAGTCCGTAATCCGTCGCAGTCTGCGGCACTGTAATCCACCGCCGCTCTTACTGTTTGTAAAGCCGATTAAACTCCAAAGTTCAAAGTTCTTTCAAGCGCACCAACGGCTTCCTCTCTACACAGCAACCTCAGAGGAGACGCGAGCCTCTCATGCCTGCTACCTTCGCTGGCGGCAACAACCCGCCATCTTGGCTCCTCCCCCAAGCCCGGCAAAAAACGGAGAGGCTTGTTTCATTCTTGTTTACAAGACAGATATAATTGGTTGGTTTTTAAAATCAGGGTGAAATTTGTTCCAGGGCTGTGGATCCAATACTTGATTAGATCTGCCTCATATGATGTGCGGTGTGACCAGATTTGCTTTGCTGAGCCCCTGGACATGTTTTCTCTTTGGTCTGGAAAAAGATTCTGTAAGCGTTTTGGGATATGACCTTCCTGTTTTTTAAAATAGTGCATTCAGTGACGTTTGACAAGTTTCTCCTGAACATGAGTAGCCACTGCAGAGCCTTAGTTGGCAGAAAAATGTGAGCTAATTTCTTTAGTTTATGACACAGTCTGGCTGCCTGTTTTTCAATCTCTGTTACTTCTTTGGAGGTCCACCATAGATAATGTTGCAGTAACCCAGTCTTGACGCCATATTGGCCCGGTCAATTCGATACGATGTGGTAGATGGAGCAGCAAATGGATCTTTCGCAACAACGTAAAATCAGATCGAGGGGCTCCCGGGACCCAGTTCAATAGCCGGCCCCAGGGAATGGTCTCCCCGGGGCCTCTTAAGGCGTTAAACTGTGGCCTCAAGGGATGGGGTCCCTGGGGGTTCACTTGGGTTTGTGGAGGCTGTCAGCCCCTATCCCATAAAAGTACACACTTCGACCACGGGAATGGAGTCTCCGGGACATCTTAAGGCTCAGAGACTGGCTGAATGCCTCCTCCCCTTTTAGATTAATTTGGCCCTAGGTGATGGGGTCACTGGGGCCCATCTCCTGCTTAGGTAGAGACTTGAATGGCCCCCTTCTCCAAATATTATAAATATTTAAACACCAATATCAGTTTTCCTTTTTTTTAAAAGTGTTGCAATCCTGTGGAAGCCACGTAAGTATCAAGGGAGTCCCGCAGGATTGCGTATTAATTTATTTTTATTTTTTATTTTTGTCTCATAGTGGATAGGGGGCAGGGTATACCTACCCTGCCCCCATAAATTATTATCATGACAGGGGTGGGGTACCTTCCCCTCCCTTGACCGTTGATACCATCCGGTATGGGTGCTGACAGACGAGTAGGCAGGGGACATGGGTCTCCCACACTGCCCCCAATATTTGGTCATAGAGTGGGTGCCCCAGGTAAGCATGGGGTACCCACTCAATATGGGTGGTGGCTTGGGAGACGGCAGAAGCCGCAGAGGCTGCAGGAGCCTTGGGGCTCTGCCCGCTGCCTCCAACATATGCAGTGTTGTGTGTTCCCCATGAGGGAACCAAGAGACCAATTTAAAAAAAAGTATATAAATGAGTGGCTGAAGCCGCTCATTTATTATTCAGTGTCCATTAAACTAAGGTTAACCCTGCCAGAGTTTAAAGGCAAAAATGCATGTCATGTACCAGAATATGTGTATTCTGGTGAAGTATATCCCAAAAAAGATAGGAAATAGTTTGCTCGCACAATACATTCCGCCACCTTGTGTCAGATTTTTTTATGTGTGATAATTATCACCTTCAACAAGGGGCGCTCATAAATAAGCCCTCAGTTCAAAGAAGTATTTATTGGAAACAGCTAAGGTAAAATCTTAACTAGGAAATTCCCATATGTTTATGCTTTGTGTCGCATTCCCCGTTAACACCCCTTCAATGTTAATTTCTCCTTAATGGTAGTATTTGCCAGTAGCGACCGATGTCCAGGCTGAGTGGCGGGGCAGGAAGAGGAGAAGGGGACTAACGATGACAAGAAAAAACGAATACAAAAATACCTTGCTGCATCGCCACTCTACCTCTCTTCGCCAGAACAGGCTCCCAGAATCCCCTGGAGCCAATCCTGACGCTGCTCTCATGCTGCATGAGAGCAGATTCAGGATTGGCCTGAGTGCCCTCGATTTCCCTCCCAGGGAGACTGGGAGACTGTGTCTGCTGTCTCCAAATTGGCAATGCAGCTCGGGTTGTAGAGAGCTTCAGTGCGCATGTCAGTTTGGCTGTCCTGAGATGGCGGGCCAAACCCGCAGGCTCACTGATAACTGTGTCCAGCACTCCCCCTTCATGACTGCCCCCAGCAATGCCCCAGCCCACAAGACTTGCCCGGGAGAGAAAAATAAAACGATAGTTAACCTGGTTTATTAGCATTTTATTTCAACATTCTTGAAGCTGCTTGTTAGAGTCAATGCTTTCGAGCTGCCACTGGTTTTTGCTGGAAATGTGCTTGCTTTTTAACCCTTTGGCCGCTGCCGCGATAAAAAAATGGGCGGGGCTGCGTCGGCCGTTGAACGTGCGCAGCACCAGCCAGGTAGTGCTCCGAACGTTCAACGGCCAACGGCAGCACTTAACGGGTTAAATTCTTACGGCTGTTATAAAGATTAAAAAGGTTGTTTATAAACATAGTTTTCCCATCGAATATGTTATAGAATCACATTTATGTTATGTGTGCGCCTGTGTGTGATGGCGGGTGGAGGGTGGAGGGGGAAAGTGTACGTATTTAAAGATAAAATGTAACTGTTTATATTTAGAAATAAGCTAACAAGGTTCTCTCGGTGGGAAGCAGGTCTCTGCCTGAGCAATAGAATCGGCGAGATGCTATTTATTCCACATTAATCAACAGCAAGATGGCAAATAAATTATTTACGGCAGTTTTGTGTTCCCATTTAAAAAATATATTGCTATAATATCGGGAACGGTTTGACTAAAGAGAGCCGAGCTCTCTCGTGTAATTCTGGTGCAAACATTTGTTTTCATCACTGGGAGGCAGACCCCGAAGCTGTTTTCTTCTATCTCTGGGTATTCTTCATAAAATGTAAGCGTATGCTTTTTTTAAAGACCTGAGTGGCATTGTACTATTGCAAAAAATGCATTTTCGCAGGATTTTTCTTGAAGTCAGTTAGATACGGAAATAGCACAACAATATCAACTGGAAACATAAAGAAATGTTTTTGCGAGAATTAAAAAAAGATGTAGGCTGTGAGTGTGTGGCACGCGTTTGATTTATGGTAGCAATATTTGAATACAAGAGAACATACCACAGGGGGATCTGTACTGGGACGATCTACCGCAGGGACCAGGTAATCAAATTGAAGCTGGGCCCTTCATAGGAGGGGAACTTGTCCTAAAGTCTAGAAATCTCTCTAGGCGAAATGAAAAACTCAGCAGACCAGCATCTGGCGCCATCTAATGGAATTAACCTTGACTCGCAATTAATAAAAACAACAGCTTTATTTTTTAAATGCCCTATTACTTACCGGTAATCTTCATTACTCCTGGTCTCATTGTCCTCGTCCCATTCATAAACAAGTGAGACAATCCTATCTCACCAACAGAAACAAAGAACAAAGGAATGCTGGCCCTATCCCACCCCCTCCCACCGGGAGTAAAAAAACATACCTTACCCAGCATTCCCTCTGAACTACCAAGCCACAGATGAAGACCAGCATGTCTGGGAGGGAGGGTAGTAATGAATGGGACGAGGACATGGGACCAGGAGTAATGAAGATAACTGGTAAGTATTGGGGCATTAACTCCAGGTCTCTCCTGTCCTTGTCACATTCATAAACAAGTGAGAGTACCCAACCAACAACCGGCTTTCATCAACAACAAACCACCAGGACACAAGGCAGACAGCAACAGCCAGTGATGTATTGGCACAGAAAAACAGGAGCATACAGCCTGCAGTACCACCAACACAAAATTAGCATCATACCCCAGCAAATTCTGGATCCGATGATGCTTCACAAACGTATTGGAGGATGCCCAAGTAGCAGCCCTACAGATCTCCGACAGGGAACCCCCCCTGAACCTCAGCTCAGGAGGTCTCCATTCCCCAGGTAGAACGCACCAGCACAACCCCCCCTGGAGGAGGGGAACCGGAAAGGAAGTAGGCCAACATGATGACCTGCTTTTGCCAGAAACCAATGGAAGAAGAAGAAGCCTTACCTCCACAAGAGAAAACAACAAAAGACACAAACAGAGAGTAGAATTTCCTAAAAGGACTTGTGCAATCCAGATAGAGTCGCAAAGCCCAGTAAACATCAAGCAAAGACCAAGGAAGGTCATTTGCTAGACACCGGATCAGCGTACAAAGCAGGCAACAGCAACTCCTGGGAACGATGGAACTGAGATGCCATCATGGGGACAAAGTAGAAATCCAAACAGAGGACCACCCTATCCTCTGAAAAAGACAAAACGGGCTCCTGAGCCATCAGAGGCTCCAACTTCCCAAGGCGCCTGGCCTCTGTAATGGCCACAAAAAATCCACTTTCAATGTCACAAACCTGATGTCCAACTCAGCCAAACGTTCAAAGGTAGATGCCACCAGAGCACATAACACTCGAGGAATGTCCCAAGAAGGAAATTACAGTTATACCCCAGGACGGGTCAACGAAAAACTCCACAGCAACCGAGAGACCAAGTCATCCACTTCCGACAAATTGCCCTAAGGGGAACAAAATGCCTTAATCGAGGCCTATTGAGCCTGCAAAGTGGCAACAGACAACAGCTTCTCATACCCTCCCAGAGAAATTGCAACACACCAGGTTGAGAGCAATCCAGAGGGGACAACTCCAGGGCACAACACCATCGCTGGAAATTCCCCCAATGCCGCCCATAGGATATGAGAGCAGAAGGCTTCTGAGACTGTTGCAGAGCCAAATCTAAATGCTTGAGGAATTAGATACCCCTCTGCCCAACAAAACACTGGAATCACTACCACATTCAGAGACTTAGACCTGGTCCCCCCTTGATGATTCAGGTAACCCACAGTCACCATGTTGTCGGAACGCACCACCACATTGCACCCCAACAACCGACTGCGGAAGCCCATGACAACCCAGGACACCCCCGTCAACTCCAGCCAATTCGAAGAACGCCTCCCTTCCAGAAGGGACCAACGACCCTGAAGCGAGCCAGACACCAACGTCGCTCCCACCCGAAAGCACTGACATCCATTGTCAGGACCGCCAGAGGAGAGGGCTGCAACAGAAGGCCCCCTGGAAAGATTGGCTGACACCGCCCACCAGCGCAGGGCAGGTAGAATGAAAGGAACATCCGGAACCAGAAGGGCCAAATTCTGAGACAAAGGATCCCAACGGGTCAACAGATGGACCCACAGAGGTCTGAGATGAAACTGCGCCCAAAGAACTGTGAACACAGCCACCTCCATGAGACCCAGAAGCCTCAACCTGAGACGGACCGGGAAGGAGAACCCCCTCAAGAACTCCAGAGCAAGGGAACCCAAAGTCTCAACCCGAGAGACAGGCAGGAACACCCATTTCAGAACGGTGCGGAAGCAAGCCCTGATGAAAGTCAAATCCAGAGATGGCTCCAGTTGACACTTGGGAAGGTTCAGTAGAAACCCATGAGCCCGCAATGCAGAACACACCAACTCCCAATCTATCAACAACTGATACCGAGATGGAGGGTGGATCATCCAATCGTTGAAGTATGATTGGATAAGGACACCCTGAAAATGGAAGGAGGCCACCACCTTGGTGAACCCATCAGGGAGTAAAACTCCCTCCCCATCCCCAGAATCGCACCCTTCGCCAAGAGGGACTCGACCCCTAGAGACAGCTCAGCCCTCTTGGTCCGACAGGACAGCCAAGGAGTCGGACGAATCTCTGAAAACTCAATGCGATACCCCAGTCGAACAATGTCCAGCACACACACATCGGAACAGGACTGTAACCAGGCCAGAAGAAAGAGCTGAAGCCGAACTCCGACCAACAATTCTGAATCAGCTGCCATATTGTCAGGAATGAGGTTTCGGTGGGGGAGACTTCACTTTCCTGTCTCGACCCCTGCCAGAAGAAAACCTCCCATGACCTCTAGAAAACTGCTTAGAGAGGGCGGATGAAATAATTAATTCGGCTTTGAATAAGCAGCCACAGCGAAGGACTGCTTAAAAGAAGAAGAGTGCTTTTTCTTCTTAAAATGTTTGTGTAATCTACCCTCCAACAATTCCCCAAACATCATAGTCCCCTGAAAAGGCAAGCGTAGGGCAGACGCCTTCTGAGCAGAGTCCGTCTTCCAATCCTTCAAAACCAGATTGCAGTGAGCCACCACATCAGCTCCCCTTCCCCCCCCCCCAGAAAGGGCTGAGGCCCATACCACATCTAAAAGAAACTCCACTTGCTGCTTGATATGTTCCAAATACCCAGACAGTCAGACGTACCATCCAGGTACTGATACAGAGTTTTCAGATCAGAAACAAGGGATTCCACAATGTAAGTTCCAAAAAATCTCAGCTCGCAGGGACGAATGGGGACCTGAGTAAACCTTTTTAAGGGAAGCATCCACCTTCTTATCCACAGGATCCCTAAGAAATGCATCCTCAGCCAATGAAATCCAAGCCACCAGACTTAGCAACAAAAGAATCAATGAAGGATTTAGTCTGGCAAGTCTTTCGACATGTCCTGAAGAGGATGCAGCTTGGCCATGAACCGGGATAATCATAATACAATCAGAGCCCTTCCACTCCCATTTCAACACCTCATGGATGTAGGGATGGACAGGCACATCCACTGCCACTGATCTCTGAAGCTGGTGCAGCAAAGAACCACCAGAGGTGTTGCAAGCATCCTCGCTAGGAAAACCCATGTTGGACTTGATATGCTTCAGCAATTCAGGCAACATGTCCTTATCAATGTATTCTCCCTTGAGCTCCTCACCCCACCATCCAATCCTCCTCAGAATCGGAAGAATGAGAGGGTTGAACTAGAAAAGAGTCTTGTGATGGCCCCCCCATCTCCTGCAATGTCTCCATAATCAGTCTCTTAATTCTGGCATCACCCCCCTCCCTGCGGTGTTTAGACCCTGCCGGAGAAGAGGAAGAAGAAGAAGAAGACAAAGTGAAGGAGCGCCCCACATGTTTGCGCTTCCTGGAATGTTTGCCCATTGCAAACACCACTTTTCAACAGGCTCCCAAATGCGAAACAGAACCAGGAACAGGGGCCCACCAGGAACCAGCTATTGCTCCTAAATCAATCGGTATTTCTAAGCAGAGTCCCAAACAGAAATAAACCAAGCCTGATCCTGCTTAACTTCTGAGAACAGGCAAAAACAGGTGCTTTCAGGCAGGAATCTCATCCAAGCACCGACCAGGCTTGACTCTGCTCAATTTCGACATCAGACGATACCAGGTGCCCTCGGGGTAGTATGGCTGCAAGCACCACGAGCCACCTTGCGGCCGCAATAAAGGGAACTGCCAAATCATCCCCGCAGCTGACCAGCAACGAAGCACCTGACTTCCTGGACTGCGCAGACGCCGGAAGTCAGGCCACACAACCCGGAAGGGATCTGCACACCTGGAGCAATACCTGCCCAGGTCACCGCCAGAAACAAACAGGCGAAAGGAGAAAATACTGTGCCTCCTGACGTGCCCAGCAACCCAGGAGGTACTGCCCGGACACCACCGCTGGACACCACCGTCAGCAATTCAGCATGTCTCCCTCCAAGCCCGGCAGGGAGGGAGACACAAACATCAGCAACGTCTCCACCGCCCGGGAATAGAAATGTGAGTCCAACAGAAGCCCACCAGCTCCTGATCGTCTCATTCTATCAGCAGACATAAAAAAAGAACAGAAGGAATGCCTGCTAAGGTACATTTTAGTACTCCTGGTTGGAATGGGTGGGGTAGAGCCAGCATTCCTTCATACTTTTTTCTGTTGGTGAGATAGGAGTATCTCTCTTGTTTATGAATGGGACGAGGACAGGAGGGACCTGGGGGTAATGGCTCCTCTTCCTTCGACCCCTTCTGACGGGCCTGACTGAGACACATTTCATAAGAAGCTTTATGAATAACCAATGAGGAAAAAAAATGAGGAAAAAAAATCCCCGAAAGGCAGAGTTTAAAAAAAGTGCAGGACAGCTGCCATTTTGAGCGTCAACATTTGGGGAAGAATGTCTGTACGAAAGCAAAACTAGCCTAAGTTTTTAAGTTTTTGTAATTAGGTGGAAGTGTTAATAAAGGACTTCACCGTTGCACTGTAAATGATTGTGCATGAACTGGTATTGATGTAGCTACTATCACCACTGTTAAAACCGTGTATCAATGCAGACGTAATTAGCAAGCACAGTCTGTTGCAGCCATCAAGTTACAGATTCAAATCCTTTCTAGGTATTTGATGTTAAAGAGAAGAGAATTTCTATATTGCAGCGGGTATCTCAAATATGAAATGCTGACCATAAAAGAGTATATAAGAAGAGAAGGATGTGAAATAACTCTCCATTTCAATTTTTTTACGAGCTTTGCTTCGGATGTATGACGTTATAACGCATACTATTACTCCGCATACCATTACAACGCGACTTTTACTCCGCATACTGTTACAACGCATAGCGCCTTGGGGCGCTGGATAGTGGTAAGTTTAATTTTCTATTCCAACACCAGTCCCCGTGGACACTAGGGAAGGTGTTGGATAGAAAATTAAACTTATTCCCTATCCTACAGCGCCCCCCAGCGCAATGCGTTGTAATGGTATGCGGAGTAAAAGTCACGTTGTAATGGTAGTGCGGAGTAAAAAATGCGTTGTAACAGGTGTATACCCTTTGCTTCCAACCAGAAATAAAGTTTGTGGTGTAAAATCTATAAACAGGGCCACTGGAATTATGTGATTGTGTGGCCGCTGCAATTTTTGCATGATTATGGAATAGGCACATTTGCCATGTAATCCAGCATCTGCTGCATAATCTTCAAACGGTTCAAAGATCCCCTTTGGTTTTGCTTTGTTCTCCCTAAATTGGCAGGGTATGCCCAGATGTGGGTCCCTTGCTCACTTTGCCACTGGATTCATGCTAACCGGGCTGATGACGGCTGATTAGCCAGAAACCGGCCCCAGGATGCTTGTTTGCGGTCCAGGGAAGGCATGGCTTGGCAGTTCGGGCTGGACTGTTCCCAAGAGGCACAGGGTCAGACTGATTTGCATACGGCAATGTCTGAACTGGGGTGGTGGAGTGAGCTAAAGAATGATGATGGATTAAACCCAGATCAGTTGACTGGGGGTGAGTGTTTGCAATGTTCAGCACTCCGTCCATCATCCCCTTTGGTTTTACTGAAAACGCAGCGCCACGTGTTGCAGCGCACTGAAAGGCCTTTTGCAAGGGTTGACTGGTCACCTTTCTGTTGCTTATTGCTGTATTTGGGTACTAAACCGGTACTAATGAAATGCACCTAATGCCCAGATAGTGTTAACAAATGTGAAAAGTGCTAAATAATGAAGTACTACTTTTTAGAAACGTGCAACATAATTTGCCTTTTTGCTGCATAATTTATTCAGCCCTGCTGCAAAATTTGGCCCTCTACTGCTGCATAATTTGAGTGGCCCTGCCTATAGGTGCCCAGAGCATCTACCCCTTGTAGTTTTCAATTTTCTCATTTTTTTTTTCAGTTGTGCCAGCAAAACCCTAAGTCAGAGGCATATGTGCTTCCGTTTCTGTGGCAGCATTTTCAAAAGGTTTTTTTTCTGCAATAAAAAAATAAAAACTGAGCAATGTGAAGGCAGCCTTGAGCATCTTGGCTTCCATATGTCCACATGGTGAAAGTCACTCCTGCCCTGGGGATTACCCTTCCTAGTCGGCCTAAGAAGGTGAAGTAACCTAAATGGAAATATTTACAAAATGTAACCATTTCTTTTCGTAGGTTACAAAATGAACGCCCATGAAGATGCCATTCCAAAGTAAATTTACATTTCAGTAATTTATAATGATATTTGGATTCACCTCGTTTCATTTTGATGATGTACAAAAATCCCAAAAATGATCTGTTGATCGCAGAATGCATTGATGCTCAAAACAACACTATGTCCATCGTCAAAACATCCAGCCACTTTGAAGAAGTGCACTTTTCAGTTCTACTTGTGCCTTGTTTCTTTAGACCATTTCAGGGAGATGCCGAATGGTGACTGTAGTGTGAAGCCTGCCCCTGCCAGAACCCCAAAGTTCCTTTACAGATGGGGCAACTGACCAAACACAAACGGAATCTTCTTTCCATCAGGAGCTGTGTTGCCCACGGTCTTTCTAAGAGCTAAGAATACCAGTAAAAGATGTGCTTTTCTCTACAAATACTTGCATGACACAATCTGACCTGACTTCTGCTTCGTATACAGTCCTGGGCCACGTCTGTCTAATTAGAAAATGTTTAGCATCGATTTGCAGCCTCAATGACCTTGCTTGGGAATGTGTTCAGTACCTTGAAATCTATTACATGCAAGTTTGTGATAACAAATAATCAATTTGATTGCATCCATCCACAATGTACTATTCTGCAAAGTACTTAATTTTAGCTGGTGTTTGCAGGTGCTCAGCACCGGTACGTAATTCTTAAAACCACAACTTATTTATGGCAGTGTACCTCACGGTGGCGTTATCAGTCTGTTTTGGAGCAGAATACATAGGTTTTACAATTCTATATCCATTTAAAGAGATAAGTCCAGTCCATCCCAGCCATTGGTTCAGTTTTGGCCCTGAATTGTCCAAACTGTCACATATGTAAGAGTATGATGCTAAGTCTGGAGTGTTTATACTAGCATTTTTCAGTGATAGCAAGTCCAGTTAGTAGTGCGAGCTGCAATATCCCTCCAGGTAATACCTTGGGCCCTGGCTCTTATTTCATTACAAATTAAGCACGGGTTCTGCAACTGTGCATTGGGTGGGATGGACAGGGTGAGGGGGACTCTTGAAGGAATGCGGCTGGGCTGAAGAAGCATATCCAAAACTCATCCTCAAGAGGCGTGCCTACGTAACCAAGGGTGGGAGATAATACATATGAACTAGAATCCTGTATTTAACACATTTATCATAGATTCTTACTGAGGAAAGACTAACTAAAGTCAGCAGGCAACCAGCTATTTATGCCACAGCGAATCTACCGCTATTATCCTTGATCATAGGGAATATAGCACTTGACATGCTCAGAAAGCAGCTCCTTGGCTGCTTGCTGATCCTGACCTTGGAGAGTCAAGTGCACAAAGAGGATAACTTGGTTATTCAAATGGAAAGAAATATTACCTTAGGCTCTGGCACACAGATGATAAACTACAGTATCCACTGGGTCTCTTGATCCTCATGTCACAAAGGGGTCTTCTGGTGATCTTACATGGTACCTCTGACATGCTGCTAATTTTACTTCCATCCGCTGTCGAAGATCACAAATAGAGGGTCCCCTAGGGTCCCTGGTAGAATGTTCTTTCTGCTTTACCAAGACCTGGCCCACTTGGAGCACTGCTTACAACAGATAACCCTAGCAAGGGTGGATTCATTTATCTCTCAGCATCTATTCAATGTTGCACTGAGGAACTCTCGACTTCTGTGTGAAAATCTTTCATAACATAGTACATTGTGGCAACCCAGTGAAATGTTGTCTCCTGTGTTTCATGACATGAGATATGATTTGACCAGGAGGTCGCTGTTTCTCACTTGTTGAAAGAATGTCCACACGTTTGCTTATTTCCTTGTTTTCTGCATTTAATTTCATAATGCTTTTCAGTGGGACCAATCTTTCACAAGGCCTACAGGCATGTTTCTAAACATCAATATATTATCTATTTGTAGATCTGCGTTCTAAAAATATACTTGTAAATGACAATCCAACGGAGAGGGATGTTGATTACATAAGGCAAGGCAAGTCAGTTGATTTGGGGTGCCACGTTGTGACAGCACAACATTATTGCAAAAGGCCAGAAATTGCATTTTATATGTATGAGGAGCACTCTGGCTGGGACATGTATTTTTTATTTTTTGGGGGAGTATAATTCCTGCCCGCTACACAGTATGTACCTTCACCTAGGTAGCTGATGTGCACATCAATCTGTACCTAAATCAATCCATCCCCTTTTCTTGCATTCCAGGAGACTGAGATTTGATGCATGCGCAGACATTCTTCTTAAAGTGGTATTTTTCTCTCTAACCAGAATTCCTTTTCTCTTCTCCACCATTTTTCTCTCTAACCTAATTCCTTTTCTCTTCTCCACTGAACCCATGACTCTTGAATCCTCTCAGGCCTTGTGTTTTGCTGCAAAGAGAGATCTGTGTGGAGACCTTTCAACTGGGGGTGTCACACCAACTCCCTCAACACACTTAGGGGAATCCCTGAATCATCCTGACAGTAGGCAACATTTCATTACTGCTGAACTGGATAAAACTGTAAAACATACTGTAAACATTATTATTCAGCGCATCAATACAAAAAAAATGAAGGGTTTTCATGAAAGAGATAAAACTGGCTCATTAAGACACAAAGATTCCAAATACAAAGAGACAGAATAATCTGAATACTTTTTTGTAATGGAAAGTGGATTTTTTGTAAACGTGTACTGGCATAAAAATGTAATGCTACTATAAAAACGGAGAGAGGTGCTATTTTAAAAGAGGTGATGTGTGTAATTAAAAAACAGTCACCATCCTCATTATCAGTAAAATATGCACGTACAAATCTGCATTTGTAGGTTTACACCTTTGCATTGGTGCAGATTTAGTCATATCTTTAATTCACAAACATGCATCTCAAGGTTCCAGAAGTGCTCCTGGAAGAGTTTTTTAAATTCAAAATTATGCACATTTGAAGGTGGTTCTGTATGTGTAAATGTTCACAGTGTGAAATTGAACAGGCAAAATGAATTTGCATAAACTCATCTAGACTTCCATTCTATTTTCTCCATTAAGAAAATCTCATTACCCCCAGGCCACCCTTGTCCTCATCCCATTCATCAGAAGTGAGAGTAACCATCTAACCACACAGAAAAAAGGACATACTGCTCCACCCTCTTTCACTAGGGGATACTTAAGCAGTACTTACCCAGCATTCCTCCTGTTCTTTTTTCTGTCTGCTGACAGTATGAGGGGATGACGGTATGGGGTTGCTCCTGCGGGGCTGGAGTAATTATCATGGAGCTTCACCATCCGACATGTCCGCAAGGCGGGAGTGTCGGCTGGCAGGATTGCGAGTCTACCTGCCTGCTGCGCTTGCAGGGAGACGCCCTGGATGACAGGCGGCTTTTGGCAGCAAGATATCTGAGTGTTGGGTTGTTTCTGCTCATTACAGAAGTGTAACAACATGCAGAGGTATGCGGAGTGGGGCACGTAGAATGGGGATGTGACGCCTGACTTCCTGATTGCCTGCTGTGTTGCTGGGCATGCGCGCCATTCAAGGAGTGCATGCATGCTTAAGCTGTTCTCAGCTTTTCAGATCAGTTGCATTACGACAACGAAATGCCTCTTATACCGGCTTCGGGGATGAGTACCGCATAGCAGTTTTTGGTGATTATTACGGATCATACTTGGATTGTAGAATTGGCTGGTCTGTTGATTCTTTCTTGTGAAAGTCCTTGTGATTGCGGCAAGGATGGGAAATCATGGATGTATGACGTTACAACGCATACTTTTACAACGCCTACCTTTACATCGTAAGTTTTACAACGCATACCATTACAACGCATAATGCTTTTGGGCGCTGGATAGTGAATAGTTTAATTTACTATTCCAACTCCAGTCCCCGTGGATAGTAGGGAAGGTGTTGGATAGTACATTAAACCTATTCCCTATCCTAGAGCGCCCCCCAGCGCTATGCGTTGTAATGGTTTGCGTTGTAAAAGTTGCGTTGTAATGGTAGTTCGTTGTAAAAGTTTCGTTGTAAAGGCTGTATACCGGAAAGCATACAAAGAAAAGAAGGCATGCAGAAACGCCCTCTTCTTCCTCAGACTCTTCCTCCTCTCTCCCTCTGCCAAAGAGATGCATGGAGAGTGATGATGCAAGAATTAAGAGCTTTATCAAGTAAACTTTGTTATAGATGAGATCTGATAATGTTAAACCGATGGATGACTTGCCTTTGGGGTTATCTTAGTCCTGAGGGTCGGAGGCTGAGTTGCCAGGAAAAGAGGATCATAAGGGCAAGCACATTGCTAGGGACAAGCTGCCTGAATTGATCAGACTTGTTACGGCTAACATGGGTTTTCCAGAAGATGAGGTTTTAGAGACATCAAAGGGGCCAATTTCAGAGTACAGCTGCCCTTGATGTTCCTGTCTATCCTTACATTCATGAGGTAATTACAAGAGAGTGGAAGAACCCTGACAAAATTAAGCTTCCTAGGTTTATGGCTAAGTTGTACCCATTGCAGGATATGAAGCAGGATTTTTTCCAATCCCTATTGATTGTTTTGTGGCCAGTATGGTGGGGAGAACATCCTTGACAGAGTATGCTGTAAGAAAAGATTCAGTGGGCAAAACATTTATGCTTCCTTGCGTAAGGTGTATTCCGGCTCGCATCTGGCTCTGCGGGCTGGTATTTACGGAACATATGTGGGTAGCCCAGTCTTCGATGTTTGACAGTAAGGCATTGTACACATCAATCTGATTGCTCAAATTTGTAGGAGAAAATTGAACACCAGGTGGAATACATATCAGATTTTCTTTTGATGTGGTGAGGCCCTCAGCCTCATCCGGAGGGGCTTGTGTGGCGGCCCGATGTAACCTGGTATTAAAAGACTGGAGTACTGATTCAGCACAGATGGTGCCAGCTCTCAGGCTTCCTTTCCAGGGTGGTCAGCTGTTTGAGGCAGAGCTGAAGGATAAACTACACAAATATTTTAAAGAAAAGAAACCTTCTTATTTCTTTAAACATGATTCTTCTGAGAAGCTACTGGGAAAACCTAAGTCTCCATTCCATCAGCTCTCTCGTAGGTAATACCCAAATTCTCAAGGGTGATTTCCGGCCAGTTTGGGTTGAGACAAGAAATCCAAGCTTTCCCCAAAACCTCATTCCTGACTATATGGTGGAAGGTCAGGAGTGTGTGGTAGTAGGTCATATCCAGCAGTTTTTCCCAGCCTGGACGTCATCTACTTCAGACGCCTTGCTCTTGGGCATACTTATAGAGGGGTACAAACATAGAATATGTAGAGCTGTCTCATCCATCAGGGGTCCATCCGACTCTGTGCCCATCCCAGAAAAGAGAAAAGGATGGCTCTGGCACAGGGCACCACTTCACTTCTGCAGAAGAAAGCAATTGTAGAAGTTCCCAGGATGGAGAGGGGCAAGGTTTTTTATTCCATCATCTTTCTTGTGGCAAAGTCAACTGGAGTTTTCAGGATTGTGTTGCACCTGAAAGCTCTCAACAAGTTTGATCAGGCCCTGACCTTCAAGATAAAAACTCTGCAGAGAGTGAATCAGTTGATAATCAAAGCTCATCTGATGTGCACCTTGGATCTTCAGGATGCACATTACCGTGTTCCACTTCACCCTCAGTTCCAGCAGAGACACATTATCAGTTCTGGATGCTGCCATTCAGTCTCACGTTGGCTCCCATTGTCTTCAAGAGGTGGTGGCACCCTTGGTGGAGTTGGTTCTTCTACTGGGCATTCACCTCTGTCCATACTTAGAGATTGGTTCATCCATGCTCCCTTGGAGCAGCAGCTTCTTCTCGATCTGGGTTTGGTCTACTCGATGGTCCAGGTTCATGGGTTTTTGCTCAATCAAGGGAAATGTCAGTTGGTTCCTTGCAGGAATCAGGTTTTTATAGGGGCCAGGTTCTGTACAGATCTGAACAGGGTGTTCCTTACTGCTCCCAGGGCTATACTACCTTCCAGTCTGTCAATGGTTGAGACTGCTGGGGCTGTGTTTACGGTCCATTGGGCCTGCTTTCATCTTCGACCTTTGTGAGTTCATCTTCATTTGTTTTAGGACCCAAAGCGGGGGAACTTCAACTATGTGGTGCCAAGGACTGCGAAGGTCATTGAGGCTCTGCATAAGGGCTCTGCAGGAACCTCTCTCCAAAGGCATGGCATTGCAGCTAGATTCTCCATTGGTTCCCACAATGGATGCCAGTGCCTTTGGTTAGGGGGGCTACCCTTGGAGCTGGGTCACTGCAGGCATGGTAGTCTCTACAGGAGGGCCAGCGTTCTTCCAGTTGGCAAGAACTTATGGTAGTTTACTTAGCTGTGATGGGGTTCAGGCTCAGGACCGCCCACCCACCCGCCCCCAACCAAACCCTTCTGCAGTGTGAGAAGTAGACACATAAAATGGTATTTATAATACCATTTTATGTTTCTGCTTCTCACACTGAGAGAAAGCAGTGAGGTGACGCTCCTCCGCACATGTGGAGGAGCCGCCCCTGTGGGTAAGTACTGCTTAATTATCCCCCAGTTAGAGTGGGTGGGCCAGTATGTGCCTGTATTCCTCTGTTCTATTGTTGCTCTTTGTGGTGAGACAGTTAATCTCACTTGCGAAGAATGGGACAAGGACAACAGCACCAGTAATGAAAATTACCTGTAAGTAATAAGAAATTCTTTACACCCTCTCAATTTTCCCTTCCCATTCCCACTCTGCAGTTGATAGGAGTAAATCTCTCACTGTTTCCACAGTGGGACTGGATCATGTAGAAGTTTTGGGATACCCATGGGAACCCCTTTATGAGTGGAAGTTTAAGACTGTGAATTGCAGTAGTGAATGTTCACTCGTAAACCAATTCATTTGCATATTTAAGCGGAATTTATATCTGCAAATGGCTTTGGAATGAGACACTTCAATTACAGCATAGTTAAAGTGTTTTGAAACATGCTATAGGATGACAATAAAGCTCGTTTTAAAAAGTACAATGTCTTGCCATTCAGGAGTTACAATTCTAGGAATATTAAAGGGTGTTCTGCTCAAAGCCACGCGTGTTGGAATTTCATTTAAATATGTCCGTTTTTGTTCAGAAACCAACAGCACCCTCATAATGGACTGGAGTGGTGACATCCCATGCCATTTTAATTATTTTTTTGGGGCTCCAGGCAAGACATCCTTTGAGGGGTGGTTAGTTTCACGTAGAGACAGTGTGTGTCAGAGAGGTGGTGATAGAGGCTCAAAGAGGTGAGGTAGAGATGTATGATGAGAGAAAGATAGAGAGGCGTGCTAGGGAGGGTCGTTGTCATAGACAAGGTATGGAAAAGGCTAGAGAGACAGGGAGGAGCTAACAAGATAAAAAAGGTAGCGGTAGAGGTAAAGGTAGAGAAACAGGTAGCGAGAAAGGAATGAAGTAGTTATATGGGTAGAATATGTTTTTTTTAAATTAATTTGATATGTTATATAAATATTTATTGGCAATTAATTTTGCGATTTTTTTATTTATTATTTTTTATTTCTTATGTAAATCGATTGTTGTGTTTTAAATAATTGTTAATTGATTAACGAAAATTAAAACATTTAACAGGGTTTTACAGATAACACTAATTAATGTCACAACATTGTAACAACAGCTCAGCATATCACCCAATTGTGATATTTTTTCTTTTTCCTTCTTTCTTCTGTTTTTTCTTTTTTTTCTTCCCTGGTGCAAACTTTTCACAATTTGGATCTTTTGATAGATATACATAAAGCATTTCAACTGCACCAATCATAGTGTCTCTTTCTCCCACGTAATCCATAGTTCTAGGCTTCCTCATTCCCCCCAGTTATCACACAGCGAGAGTACAGTTCACACATCCATATCCTTTCCTTCATCAGGGGATTTGTTAATTGATTAATAAGTCCATCTCCATTGCTTCATCTGTGGAATCATTAATTGGTTAACAAGTGTATTTGTAAAATGTTGTTTTCTTATTTATTTTTGGTTTTAATTTAATTTATTTTATTTAGTTATTAATTTACGGTTATTAAGGTAATAATATATTTTGTTGGGGTGGTTGTAGATATTTTTGGGTAGTAGGGTAGGGAGGGAAGAGTATTTATCCTAAATTATTTATTTTGTTTGTTAATTTTTTTGTATTGTTTTTCTTTTACATTTAATGGTATCGGTTAAATTGTAGATATTTATTATTTTAACAATGTTATAAATAAATATATTTTGATAAGTATTTAAATGTTTATTAAAAAAATGATTCGAAGTTCGGAGGGTATATGTAACCGTTCCTAAGTCCAACACTTTCCATGTTTTCTCTTATGTTGGAGTGGGAATATTAAATTTAATCCATCCAAAGTTCAATACTGTCCCTACTGTTGCTTCGATTGGATTAGGAATAGTAAATCTAACCCCTTCAAAGTCTAAAATTTACCCTACTGTTGCTTGGATGGGAGTGGGAATAATAACTCTAACCCCTCCAAAATCCATCACTTTCCCTACTGTTGCTTTTATTCGAGTGGGAATAGTAAATTTAAAATCTCGAAAGTCCAACGTTTTCCCTAACTTTGCTTACATTGGAATGAGAATTGTATATTGGACCCCTACAAAGTCCAAACATTTTCCCTTCTGTTTCTTCTAGTGGAGAGAGAATGGTAAATCTGACCCATTCAAAGTCCATTACTTTCCTTCCGGCTGTCAAAATGGAATGGGAATAGTAAATCTGACCCCTTTAAGTCCAACAATTTCCCTAAGTTTGCTAAAATTGGAATGAGAATAGTACATTTGACCCCGTAAATGTCCAACACATTCCCTACTGTTTCAAAAATTGGTGTGGAATACTGAATTAGACACCTCCAAAGTTCAACACTTTCTCTACTTTTGCTTATGTTGGAGTGGAAATAGTAAATCTGACCTCTCCAAAGTCCAACACTTTCGCTAATTTTTCTAACATTGGAGTGACAATAGTAAATCTGACCCCTCCAAAATCTTTCACTTTCCCTTACTTTTGCTTAGATTGGTGTGGAAATAGTAAATCTGATCCCTCAAAAGTCCAACACTTTTCCTACTTTTGCTTATACTGGAGTGAGAATAGTAAATCTAATCTCTCCCAAGTCCAACATTTACCCTACTGCTGGTCAGACTGTTGTGGCAGTAGGGAATTTGAACCCCCCCCCCCCCGGTGTAATACTGTTTTCAGATTTTTTTTATTGCTTTAATACATATTTTTTGTTTTGATTTTCAAAGTTAGTTTAATTAAAACATATATTTACTTTTTGTAATATTATTTTGTTTATTAATTTGTTTTATTTTAATGCTATTTGTCCTTTTTTAATATTCTTTTTATCTAGTATGTGCAACTGTAATTAATTGTTATTAGTATTTTACTATTTATGTTTAAATAATACTTTCTAAAAAATTATTTTAATTAATTTTTGTGATTATTTTAAAGTATATAACTTTTTGCTAAGTTTGTGAGTTAACTATATTTTTTATATATGGTTTCCCATAGCCCCAGCCTCAGTATAGCCCCTCTGAACACACTCAGACACTCTCACATTGTACAGATCCAGATTCACCTCTTCAGGCTCTCCTACATACACTCAGGCAGTCTCCCTCTTATGCCAGGCTCAGTACAAGTACTCTGCTAATACAACATCTTTTAGCTAGAACATAGGAAAACTGGACTCTCAGACATTCACACAATATGGAGATGGTCTTCAGTCATCCTCGCAGTGTCACTAGCTACAGAGAAGCCCCATCTCAAGTACAGCCTAAAGAGCACAGCAAGGCACTCAGGCGACTGGTCAACAAACGAAGATGGTACAAGCCTCCTTGGCCCTCTCCATTAATGCCAAAGGATAGGAGCAAAGAGGAGAGCCTGCAGCCCCACATATATATATATTTTTTAAATCTCCCAGCAACCCCTCTTACTCCTCTTCTTAGGCTCATGCATTATTGGGCAGGATTAAGAGGACATGCAGGAAAGGGTGGGTTTAAATCAAATAGATGAAGGATTGAAGGAAACAGGTGATGAGGAAGAGGCAAATTAGCTGCACTGTAGGCCATTGGAAAGTAAGATTTACATGTACATAAAAGACAGTGTGTACTTGAAACTGGCATGGTCATGATCATATGCACTTTACATACTATGGGGAACTGTGGAATCTGGCAATTCATTAGTGATATGCCATGTCTATTTGAACTTTACCTATTTGGGTGTCATGGAAGTGTCTGTCACGGAAGGGACCATTCTCCTATCTGAGTAATGAGCGCAGCTAATGTAAAGTTAAACCAGGAAGCACTCCAACTATCTGGTCTTCAGCCCAGGCCCATTGGTCTCTGAGAAAAGTATAACAAAATTGACCAACTCTGTCTACTACTATGGTTCTTACACTCTCCTGCAGCCACTTTGGGCTGGCAGCCAGTACAGCGACACAAACTTCTACACACATTCTTATTACGGGGCATAACGACCTAGTAGAGCCAGCGACATGACGAACTACACATTGCTCCATCAACTTCAAGCTCTCTGTTGCCCGCTACACTCCAAAACACCTTCAAGATCTACGTATTTATTATTAACTTTAAAGGAACGTGGACTACACAGGCTCCCCCACTAACTAGCTCTCCGACAAATGTTGCATTTTGCACCATCCGACCCCCCCCGAATTGGCTGTCCCATACACCAGTTTTTATTCCCCGCTATTTTACGGAACTACTGTATATTAGCAATTTTAGCATTATTAATGTAGCCGTTTTGTTTCTTCTAATCTATGTTTTATCTGGTTGCAAAGGTTTTAATTAATCATGCAATAAAGTGTTATTATTCTTCTTACTATCTGAGTAGCTATAACCACAAATGCTAGCAAGGATGCTCAGGCGCTGAATCAATGGATAGGGGACATGGTGTCGCAGATTGCTCCCGCCAAGCGGGCAATGTTTCAGAGGGAATCTCCCTCGGCCCCGTGGTTCTCCGCCGTACTCAGGTCGGAAAAATCAGACTGTAAGAGGTTGGAGCGCATCTGGAGGTCAGACTACTGCCCTTTGGCCAAGGCCCAATACAAAGAAGCCATGAGAAAATAAAAAAGGCCAAGAAAATGTTTTTTGCGTCTTCGGTCCAACAAGCAGAGCACTCAAGTAAAGAGGTTTTTAAAATTGTACAGTCGTTTTTCAAACCTCGCTGTATAGAGAGGGAGGTTCCCCCGTCCATAGCACTCTGTGATAACATATCAACTTTTTTTGATAATAAAATAGAGAAAGTTTATGATTCCTTTGTTCCTTCGAGGCCCACTGTAAAGGTTGATTCAACAGCCAACGGTTTATTTTTAGTGTCACTTGGCCAATTTCAGTTAATATCACTGGATATGGCTAGGCAGGAACTAAAGCGCTGTAAATCAGGTTCGCCAGACGACCCCTGTCCACCAAAGCTCTGGGGGTTGATGGCGGAATCAATTGCTCCTACTCTGCAGCATATCTGGAATACCTCCATCAGAACGGGGGAGTTCCCGGAGGGCTGGAAGCATGCCACGCTTCTTCCCCTGAAAAAAAATCCGAATGGGGACCCGGAGGACCTGAACAACCTCCGGCCAATCTCTCTATTGGCGGCTCCGGGTAAAATGCTGGAGAAATTGATTCAGTGACAGTTAAATAGCTATATTGAGGCCAACAATATACTACATGAGACCCTATCGGAGTTTATACCCGGTTTTAGCACCGAGACAGCTTTGATCGAGGTGGCAGAGTCAGTGAGGTGGTCGCTGGATTCAGAGGACTCAGCTATGCTGATGCTCCTGGATCTGTCAGCCGCTTTTGATACGGTCGACCATGGTAGACTATTACAACAGCTCGCAGCGATCGGGCTTCAGGATCAGGCACTCGGGTGGCTGCATTCTTATTTATCCAATAGATCGCAGAAGGTGTCGCTGGGGGCGTGTTCCTCAAAGTCTAGGGATTTGAGCTGTGGCGTCCCGCAGGGGTCGGCATTAAGCCCTCTATTATTTAACATTTACTTGGCCCCGCTCTTTACATTAATTGCCAACTGGGGGGTCACTGCAATATCTTATGCAGATGTCACCCAGCTGGTTTTTCCCTACTCAGAGGTGTCAGAGGCAGCCTTCGCCAGCTTTAAGGGCTGTCCGTGACGTGGCAACCTGGATGAATAAGAATAAATGAAAGCTAAATCCGAATAAAACAGAGGTGATATTTTTTGGGAAAGGCACTCCTCCTGCGGCAGAGCTATGGTGGCCCGCTGAGATGGGGCCTGCACCTCCCCCCAGTCATCTAGTAAAAAATCTAGGAGTTAAATGGGACGACAGTCTATCCTTCTCTTCCCATATTCAGCAGGTGACGGGGTGCTGGCTTAGTAAACTGTGGAACCTGCGAAAAATTCCAAAGCTGCTGCCAGAGAATTGTCGAAAAACGGTGATCCATGCCACAATTACATCTAGGCTGGATTATGCTAATGGCCTATATCTGGGTCTCCCGAAATACCTGACCCAGCGCTTGCAAACCGCGCAGAATGCTGCGGCTAGGCTGCTAAAGCATATACCGTTTAAAGACCACGTTGCTCCGCACCTCCGATCATTGAACTGGTTGCCGGTAACCAGCAGAATAAAATTCAAGGCTCTCACGCTGGCATTTAGAGCTCTACATGGAAACTGCCCACATTATTTAAGATCTCGGCTGCCTAGATACTCCCAGGCCCGTTCTCTCCGTTCGAACTGCCGGGTCCTGCTACTCGTGCCGCGAGTCAGAAGGGCTCGACTGGGGGGCCGGACGTTCTCGGCAAATATGGCTTGGCTCTGGAACACCTTGCCACCGGGCCTCCAGAGCGCATCCTCGGAATCCAGCTTCAGAAAACAGCTGAAGTCTTGGCTCTTCACACAGGGAAGCTAAATGTCTTCTTCTCTGTGTTTTTGGCTTTGCTTTGCTCTCACAGCGCCGGGACACCTCCTTGTTGAGGTAGCTGTTCGCGCTATACAAAAGTCTGTATTATTATTATTATTATAATGTACCTGTGGGCAATAACTAACATTCACCTGCTCGAGAACTTGAGCAACATCGCCAGCATTGAGACCAGGGCTGGACTGGCCATAGGGGGCACCAGACGTTTCCCCGGTGGGCCGCCAAGGTGGGGGCCGGTTTCAGACCCCTTGGGGGCCCTATCGCACCCTGTAACAAAAGCAGCGCAGTGTTTTCCACGTTCAAACCCCCCTCACCCCACCCCCTGCGGCAGGTCCACATCAATTGCCAGGGTCGGTTTACGTTCCTAGTCTGGCCCTGACTGACACCCCCTCCCCACCCCACTTCATCTGTAAAGTGGGCATATCCCTGGTACAATGGGCAGTCCTGGCCTCTTTGAAGATCAATTACCAGCCCTGGCACATTGAACACTTCTCTGGCGCTTTGAGCAGCGCCCTTGGCAGGATGAAAACACAAGCATCCTAAATTTTACCAGCACTGTGGAATATTTTATCAGAACTCGAAAATATTAATATTTTAATTCACAAAGTGATGGGAGGAATGCTTAAATTAATACAGGCACTTGTGAACGCTCGAGGACTGATTCCATTGCATTGTTATTCACCCGCTGTGCCATTCCAGACAGAGACCACTTATATGCAATCAGTATTGATTGAATAGTCCGGTCCTAAGTGCCAGACCAGGTTTTTGCCAAGAAGGAACAGAAGTAACCCCAGAGCAGTTTCGGCCTACTGAGGCTTCATCAATGAGGAATAGGTTGAGTCCTATGGCACGGTGAGCACAGGATTGATACCAATGCCACCAATTCTAATGGTATTTTATTTTTAGTCATGGGGCTTTCAATTGCCATGTTGTCAGTGGGCCACATTAAATCAAGCACTATGGTACAAATACATTTGCCCACTGTGCACACAGTCATTTGTATCTACTGATAACCAGTTTTCTCAGCACATGCATAATTTGCAGCTGTGTTGAAATAGTGCCCCTGTTCACAGAGGCAGAATATGAAATTTTGGAATATTACATTAGTTCCCTTAAACATACTAACACAACACAATTGTGCTGTAACATGTGACCTTTGGCCTTCATTTTTCCACAATTTACTTGGGGAAGCACTCCCTCAAACCCTCCTCAGTGTGCTGGGTGTCTCAGTGCACTTGGCCCAATGTGCGTGAGCAGTACATGCTTTGCAAGGCCTGCCTTTGGTTCTCACTTAGGCTCTCGCCCCAAGAGAGAGAAGATGCTGGGGTAGGCCTGGAAAACATAGTAATATTATTCGCACCACATATACTCTGCAATCCAAAGGATCTGAATTTATTGGGTGCAATACATAGCCCCCAATTAAGAGTATTGCCTGAAACATGGGGCCTAGCGTGCAGATGTTGGCGCTGAGCAGTCCAAAATATACATGTCGAGTTACTTATTGGCAGCCGCTGCACGTGCAGGTAAGAACAGTTGGGCCGTGTGTGTGGTATTTCTTCAAACGATGACGAGAGAAAATTAAATAAATAAATAATTTCCCCTCATCATCGTCCGTCGAAATACCCCCCACACGCCCCACTGCTCTTACCTGCACGGGCTGCGGCTGCTTACTGGGCATTTTTCCTTTGGTATATTAGGAGAGGGCGCCACACACATAGCACAAATTGTAGTTGTGATATATGCTGTGACATGAGTTAAGATAAAGAAAAGGCCTTGTTTTCAACAGGACATAGATTTTGATGTGGTAAGCACCAAAATCCGCACGGTATTCTCCCAAAACGAGGATAATGCGATATGTATCACATGCAATAAAATACAAACACGTCGGTGTTGGACTTGGCCCTTTTGGCAAGTTCACCCCGAAACTTTTTGCATTTTCCTAGCCTGTTTCTCTAACCTGGTGTTGGTGATTTTAGGCCTCTGCGCCCTTTTTCACAATGGCCCAGTGTAAAGTGCGTGCGCTCTCTGAGTATGTGTGGTGAGACTGGCCTGCCCTCCCATAGGAATGCATGGGGGAAATGTGTGTCCCTGGTAGTTCCTGATGTGAGCGGAGTGCAGGGGCGAGTTTGGTATGTGCGATCTCGTGAGATTAAATGCTGAGCGATGGTGTGCGCAGATTGATTGTGGCTAGTGGAGAAGTACCACTTTTAGAAGTTGGTATTTCTGTGTGCAGTGAATGTGAATTGACTGTCTGGCTTGTGATTGGCTGGAGCTGACTGGTGTGCCTGGCTCCAGGAGTCAGGATGGGATGCCCGGTGGTGAATGGGGAGATCTGCGTGTAGATGGGAGGGAGGAGTTGCACCTGGGACCTGAATAGGGCTGTGCCTTCCCTCCACAATGCTGGCTCCACCCCATGTGGTGCGTCTGATGTTCCTAGCCTGTCCAGTGAAAGGGAGAGAGGGGCTGAGCAAAACAAAGTGCTCAGGAGCTCCCCATAACTAGTTGTAGCTGGTTCTCCCATTGCCTGCACCTTTTAGACAAAGGATTAGGTGTATAAAAGAGGGGATGTGACCTCATGATTTTGTTCTTGCTTTTGACTTGAAACAACCAGGGGCGTGCTGCTGCTGGGGCCCAGGGGAAGGCTTGCCTCCCTGGGCCCTGCCCTGCCCCAGGATACCTGGAGGACTCTCTGATCCTTTGGATCCTGATTACCGTAGGGCATGCTGCTGCTGCGGGCCCAGGAGGACTTGCCAGGAGGGCTGCCTCCCTGGGCCCAGCTAAGCCCTGAAACCCTTGGGGCTTGATTTCCTGATTTAAGAGACTTTGGGGACTATGTACTTTATTCCCCTGGCCCCAGGACTGTGGCTGCCTCTTAGCGCCTGGGGAGTGCTGTGTTTTAAAATTCCCCAAGGAAGGAGGAATGCGTGGACTGGGCAGCACAGCGCTGCCTAAACGAGGAGAGGGAATCCCCAGCAAGGGAGTCCCCTGTGATGTCGCCGTGATGCTGCCAAAATCGCGTATGCCACCCCACTTATATGTGATTTTAATTACAGGTGCCCACCCCGTTTATTGGAAAAAGAACGGGAGCCTACCCCATATCGTGGCCAAAAGAAGGAAGATTGCAGCCGCCCGCAGCCCACCTGGTTGTGGGCGGGCCGCCAGACGGAAGCAGAAGTGACGCCGGGTAGGAGTTGGCGTGTCATCAGTGCGGGGCTCCCATGAGTTGATGGGAGCCTGAGGTACACAACACGGGAGAACGGGAGCCCACTCACCTCCCGAAGCATGACCGCAGAGTCCCGGGTACCGAGAGGGGGCCCGGGTGAAGAGGAAGGCGGGGCTCCCGTGCGGAGAGAGAGCCCCGCAGGTGCTGCAGCCTGACTCGTGAGGAAGGGGGGGGGGGCGAGGCACATTGCCGGTGCCTGCCCTCTTGCCGCATCCGGAGGAGAGGAGCCCGCATGTCCAGGAGGTGGAGAGAGCAGCGCGAAGTGTCCTGCCCCCAGAGCAGGTGAGTGGCGCTCCGTTGGGCCTCGGTGGTGTTGGTGCCTGTTCCAGGCACAGTGATGGTGATGGGCGGCCCCGCCTGACAGAGGGCTGCCCCAGCGAGGATGACTGAGGGCCAGTGAGGGCTCCGTGGCAGTCAGAGCGGCCCCATCTTGCAGCAGGACGCTCCAACAGTTGTGGCATGATTACCCATGGAGCCAGAGGGCTCCAACGCTCGCCCTTGGGGCATAATCCTTTTCCAGAGCCTGTGCATGGCTCCAACGTTTGGGGGCATCTTTGATTATTTAAGGAGCCAGTGGGCTCCTGGGGCACAGTTGATTTCAGAGCCAGAGGGCTCAAATGCTCCACAGTTTGGCCCTACTATTCCAGAGCCAGATGGCTCCACCGTGAGGCGCAATTCATGAGAGAGCCCCTGAGAGGGGCAGAGATGGCACAGAAGTGCCAGGCCTTCCCCAGCTGCGCAGCACTTAGTGCCAGCTGCAGCGTTTAGGCCCCCTGTGATGGTTCTCAGCTGCCCAGCAAGTAGTAAGCAGCTGCAATGTTTAGGTTTTGCGCAGATGGCGCACCCTTGACTTTCGCTGCATTGGCAGCGTGCCCTGACACTCTGGACACAGGGCATTTGAGCCCCTTTGGAGATGGCCAGTTGGCCAGGGGTATGGGTAGATGTATAGGGCGCAAGGCCCTAATGTGATTGCTGTGCTCATGCAATGTGGTACTAGGAAATGTAATGCATTTAGTATGTTTCACGCATCCTGTTTGATACCTCTACATATGGTTTATGGTTATGAGGTTATTTTGCATTTCATGTGGTTATGCTAGTGAGATTATAATTCACTGTGCGAGGTACGCCCCTAATGTGAGTTATACTTAGGAGCTAGGGTCTAATGTGTTTAGACTAGCGAGGAGATTGCATAATGAGTCTATGCTGGTGAGGTTGGTGCAGAATGTAATTCGCGCCTGCTGTGACTGTGCATAATGTAATTTACGTTACAGGTTGAGGTGGAGCACAGTGATTTCCAGTGGTTACTGGTTGTATGTTTATGATCTACTTAACTTTTACCAATTTCTGCTAAGTGCTGATCCTGACAGTGGCCCACTTGCCCCTGTCATGTGTAAATAATCCCTTGTAAATATTGCCCGTGCCAGTTGGCACAATGTATATTGTGTGATTACTATCTGATGTGTTTTGAGAATACAAAGGCTATTTTTATATAACCTTGTGTGAAGTTCCTTTAGTAGTGTGTCTGGGATCTTGTTGCTGTGTGCGTGCGCAAATGCTTTACACATTGCCTCCGGGATATGCCTGACTGCTTGTGCCGCGCTACCAAGGGGGTGAGCAGGGGTTATCTTTGGCGTGTAACTCCCTTGCCCTGACTAGAGTGGTGGTTTCTGCCTGGCTTTGGCGCAAGCCTTTGCCAACCAGAAATCCCATTTCTAACAGTCGGTGTCATATTTTATCCCTGCACCCAGAGCCAGCTTTAGTGCTGGTGGTGCCCCGTGCGACAATAGCACCACTCACTAGTGTGAGGTGTCTGAGCACTGTACATCACACACACACTACACAAAGGCAATCAATCATGTGTGTGTTCATCAGTGTATAGGAAATGTTGCATAAGGCAGAAGACTACAAGGTGTAGGAGTCACATGTGATCCATACTGGTAGGCAGTATAGTTTAATGATGCTTGGTTTGGAAAAGCACAAACTCAGTATTTAAAACGTACCACCATGAATTGGGGTTCTAGTTTTTGATTTCTATCCGAGTGAACCCTTTTTCCACCATTAGGATAATGAAAGACTGGAGAAAAAAATCATAACGCTCTAATCTATACCGTGCACTTTGCATGCAGCTCTTTTATGACAGTTAATAGCTCACTGTTCTAGGTTAGGATTACAATTTATAAACTGCAAATAACAAAAGGATCTCTCAGACAGAAGCAGTAACCCACTGACCTATTTACATTATGTGCACTTTGTGATCTGAATGGTATAAATTCTTTGTAGCAGGCACATTAACCTACCGTGCTACCTTATAATGAGTCAAAACTTCCAATAGACCAACCTCGATCTGCCTGTAGGAAGAACATTAATCGCTGGAGTTATCTTGACATTTTTATTGTTGCCTGAAAATTGCTGGAGACCAGGAACACTGGTCGCACCGTCCTAGAGCCGGCCCTGCCTGCGACACATGTAGCATCAAAATACCGGGCCACTCCTGATGACGAGCTATAGTGTTTTGCTTCCTCGGGTACTTGCATATGCAGTTTTTTGCTTTGTTGAAGTCCAATAACATGTCCCTGCTGAGCAGCAGAACAGCTGGCGCAGAGATTCCACAGGAACATGTGCGCCCATCTTCTGCCTGTTACCTCAGCCAGAAAATCCATTTCATAAGACAAATACTTGCACCATGGTGATAAAGGGGGATTCTGCTGACGCGACTCCGCGATCCGCTCCCGCAAGCGCGCGCTTTCTTTCAGCGTGAGATCATGCAGGGGACATTGAAATATTCACTGATGCAAGAGGAGCGGTTTATATTACGAACTGACCATGGACATTAAAAAGGCAATGGTTTCATTTCTAACCCTTTTATTACATTTTATTGCGGCCCAGGCCCGTCATGCTGTGCCGCGCGCACAATGGCGTGAAAAGGGGGCAGGCTCCCAGGGCTGGAGAGCATGTCGCACATTGTATTCCATGCTGGAGGCAGGTGTATTTTCGCAGAAAATGTATGTAAATTGTTGACACCATCCATAAAAATAATATAATGTAGGTGTAATCTCACATACATGGCATTCCGCAATTCCTGTATAAAACCCTGGGGTAGATTTACAACTTCTGGCGCATCCCTGCAAATCAGCAGGGATGCGCCAAGAAAGATGCAACACGCAAAACTACCCGTGCGCCACTATGGATGCATCGCATTTACAATGCGGCGCACTGTGGCGCAAGGATAGAGAAATGCGTGACGCATCTGACGGTGTAAAGGTGACGCAGTACTGGAGTTGTGTTGCAAGCGTGAAGCAACTCCAGCACTGCTCAGGGGCGCATCTCACTAGATGCGTCACGTTGTAAATATGTTGCATAGTGGCGCATTGTTTACGCCGTTGCTGCATCACACAAGTGACGCAACGGCGGCGTGAAAGTGACACAAGGGGCTTGTAAATCTGCCCCTAGTCTCTAAATTCTTTAAAAATGGTGATTTGTGATGCAACCAGTAACCTATGATTAAGAAATGACTTAGCTACACAACTGTAATAACTTATATGGGGTGAGTTCTGACATCACAATGCCTGCTGCCACAGCCAGCAGCTGAGTGGAAAGGCAATTCAGTCATAAAGCTTAATTAAAGCAGCTGCTTAAAGAAGGAAAACCAAATGCAGTTGTTCTTTCTTCAGCTCTACTGTTCTAGCTGTACAGTGACTAGCAGAGAGAAGATATTTATGGCAACATGTTTATTTTTTCCACACCTTAGGCAATTATATAAAAGTAAGACTCTTCTGCTTGTTTCTACACATTCTGAGCTGCTACTGCTCCTTTAAAAAAAAAACTGTCTTGTATAAAACTGATTCTAATATATTTTTGCAACAAATATCTAAAAGCTTTTTGATGTGTTTAATTGTGTACTAGCGATTCTATTTTTATTTTTCATGTTAGCAAACATGCTCTCTCTTTTATATGAAAGAGCTACGCACCAAGGCTTTAAGTAGTTTGTGGGAGAAGTGTTGGTGTGACCATGTATTAAAAGGAATAAGGCACCTCCTGCTGACAGGATAAGGATATTGCAACTCACCTTGGAGTTCCATAACCTTCTAAAGGAATTCGGCCTATGGCCTCCTTCCTCTATATGGTCATGGAGCTCCTCGGTGACCTGCAATATCCTTATAATGTACAGTGGGAGCACATTATCCCATTTATGAAACAAGGAAGCCGGCTTTATAAAAAGCATATCTTTAATTTCCTCATTATAGGAGACTTGTGACACAGCTAGTAACCTATTATTACGAATTGACATTAGGGGGCCGTTACCTGCAGGGGCAAGATGGTGGACGTGTCTTAACGCTTCTCTGCCCCCCTTCCCCGTTAACTTTTTTTCTCCCTGGGTCAACATCCACGTATTCCTGAGACCTTGTGCACCTAATTGGGCCCCCTTGACTGCCGGTATGCAACGGAATCACCTGTAGGGGCTGACCCGCCATCGCTGTAGCCTGGTGGCCTGCTGCAAGGGAAACTGAGCGGCAAAAGGACCACGTGTGGGACCACGTGTTGCGGTGGAATGCGATCTGCTGCTGGACTAGTTGTCACCCAGAGGACCTGTGACTGACTGAGGACGGGATCACTGTGGGGCCTCTCAGCTGCCGGTCGCTAGACGTGACCCACCTGCATTGGAGGTGAGGCGACAGCAACACGCTGGAGGAGATCGCGGATGGGATCAGGACATACTGGGATTTATAGGTGAGACTTCAGATGGATGCCGGCTCCTCCCCCGTGCGTTCCTCACATTGCGTGTGCTACTGGGGACCGTTCCCTGTCAGCTCCTTATACCATGAGGCTGCCAAGTGCGCTGCCCGCACCCCATGTGTTGCTGATGCTGTCCCACGAGTGGTGGTGAGGCCTCCTGCACGCGCCCTGGTGGGCCTGTGGCCTGGATCTCCCCCCAGCCCTCCCAGCTGGACATTGGATATGGGAGAAGCCTCCCTCTGGTGATCACTGCTGCATCACTTCACAGTTTATATTGCACAGCAAGTACTTCCTCTCTTTGACAATGTTATGATTTTGTTCCTCACACTGTCCTAAGCTGTTGTGACTGATACTGGCTGCTCTTGGTTGATGCACCATCTGCAGTGCCATACCTTCAGCTGACCCTATTTTTTCTGCCTCCCTGGATACTGGGACTTTCTCTGTTTCTGGGGTTTTCGCAGCACAGAGCTGTGTGTGTTGTACTGCGACACAGCTTGCTGACGCGCGACCGCAAGTGCGCTTATACACTATTGAGTATTGACCCACCATTTCTTAAGATCATACTGAGTAGGCGAACACACGGCTGGCTGTGGGGACACTAGGGGTACTGCCAAGATGGGCCGCACATGCACTACAGGCTCCAGGACCTCCTCACGCTCTCTGTCAACTGTGGGGGCTGACCAAATGGACTCCCAGATTCAACCCTCTACTCCTGGGTATAGATTTGATGTAGTGCTGGCGGCCATAGAACGCTCCTGTGTCGCCTTGGAATCCAAAATTGATAAGGTGGTCCCAGATCTTACACTATTTCACGCAAATCACAGAAAACTGACTAACCAAGTAGCGGCCACAGAGAAGGCTCTCTCAGAGTTGCAACCAGCCACTGAATCGCTGAATCGACAGCTGGGAAACTTCAACGCTAGGATCCAGTGCCTGGTGGCCAGGGTGGAGGATGCAGCGGGGCGCTCAAGGTGAACCAACCTCTGCCTTATAGGTCTCTCGGAGGGGGCGGAGGGTCAGGATGCAGTTACATTTATTGAGCAATGGCTCAGGGAACTATTGCCAGAATCCTGCCTGTCGTTGTACTTCTCTATTGAAAGGGCACGTCATATTACCTCGAGGCGGCCTGCACCGGGCTCCAGCCCTAGACCGTTCATTTTCAAAGTCCTTCATTTTTGCAACAGGGACTCAATACTGTCTGAAGCCCGGAAGCTGCAGGAAGTCAGACTGGAGAACACACGTGTAATCTTTTTCCTGGGCTATACCTTAGGAGTACAATGCCAACAGAGTTCTTTCCTAGCAGTGAAACAGCAACTTCAAATACTGGATGTAAAATATTCTCTACTCTTCCCTGCGAGACTGAGTGTAGCGATCAATGGCAAAAAAAGGTTCTTTGACATACCACAACAGGCCTGGGATTGGCTTGAAGCATCTGAGCAGTTTTTTGGTCTGTGGCTGAGTGGTGGGAGGGAGAACAGAGTGCAAGAGGAATACGCCTGGATCGTGCCAGCAGCGTGGGAAAATGGCGTCCCCCTAGCTCGATAGCAGTGCGAACTTGGAGCAAATGATCAGGGAGCGAAGGCAGGCTGTCCAGGAGGCATCGCAGATTTCTGATCCCATCCAGGGCGCTGATCAGGATGCAGTATAAGCCCGATCATCCAGAGACGAGGAGTCTACAGTAGCCTGCCCATCGGATACCAACTCAACAATTCTGTCAGATATCATGTCGCAGACGTCCAATGACATTATTTGAGTTGCAATTTTTTACCAGCTACTCCATATCCCATGCTGATCTTGCTCTGTACCCCCTTATGCATGTATATTTTTGCTCTCTGTTATATTAATGTTTTCTCTACGATAGGGGAGGATTGGCCATGGGGACGTCAGATGTGATGCTTTCCACTCCTTTGGGCCGATGGGTTTGAAGGGAAATTGATGTTGAATTAGCAATTAGAATGCTTCCTGGGATTTATTTATTTATTTATTTATTTAATTTATATGGCGCGTTATAACCACAGGGGTCTCTAAGCGCTGTCTGTCCAGATTTACGTGATAAGATGTTACATTCACTTCACATCTGCAGTGATAGGGGATGTTGTTCTAACTGCTTTGTGAAGCCACCCACCCTCCTAACCACATCTGTGAGGGTTCATTTTGTTAGACTTACTTTGATGTCTTGGCTTGGGCAGCCCTTTCTTAAGGCCCACGCTTTTGGTATTGACGATACGCCACAACGGCATCAAGTTCAAGAATTACATTGTTTGGTTTCTGCTGCACACGCTCCTTGTGGACCCTCAACCCTGCTTTGACATGTAGTCAAATGTACACTCTCAGATTTTCATGTCCTACACTTTAACACATAATCATAACATAATGCCTCAATGTTTTATCACCTGGAATGTTCGTGGTATTCGTACTCCAAATTCATCGCTATGCAGTATACGCATATCTCAAAAGACATCATGTGCAAATTCCTTTGCTGCAAGAGTCACACTTAACACACTTAGAAGCAACTAAATTACAACGCAGATGGAGGGGACAAGTTTTGCGACAAATTTTTCCTCATGCCCCCGTGGTGTGTTAATCTGGATCCTTCTTATGGCGGAGGAGTATGTGGTAACGGATACCGAGGGCAGAAATATTTTCATCAGGGGAAGGTTTGTTGGCCGTCATATCCAGTTAAGCAACATCTATGCCCCTAACACTGACCAGGGTTCTTTCCTGTGGTCGGTGCCACAGGTACTATCTAAATGGTGTGATTTGCCATGGCTGGTGGGAGGAGTTCTAAATAGCGTTTTGGATACAAGCTTAGACCACTCCTTTCCTCCCTTACAGTGCACAGTGGCCTCTACTAATGCCTCGACGCTAAAGGACTGGACACCCCAGTGGGGATTTGTAGACATATGGAGATTCTGCAGCCCCATGTCACAAGTATACTCTTTTTACTCTCACCCACATCAGGGCCGGCTCTAGGCTCATGGTGGCCCTGTGCAGGGAGCGTAGGTGGGGGCCCCGGAAGAGGGGGTCCGGACGGGGCGGAGCTCAGGAAGGTGTTTTAATAATACGTCCAGAAAAGTCGTTAGATGATTGACCAGTACCTGCGGCTGCTCCTACCCTTCCGAATTCGTCTCAGAACGATACAATTTAGGAGGAGGAGGGCATTGTGACACACGACATGAGGGACTGTGACACACACGCATTCAAACTACCTATGTTTTAACCATGGCGGGACGACAATAACACCCTGTGCGCTGCTGTAATATGGTATTTGCCTCAAATATGTCAACTGAGCCAGGTATCATCCCAAGGTACATTTTGTGTGGCTGAATAGCGATCTTTCACCTGATTTGGCTTCGGTTGGTTTCTAAGTACAAATAGAATATGTCAGGCAGTACGACTCAGTACGTTTGTTATAATTAATGGTAGCTCCTACCCGAAATTCATCTCTCGATAACTTTATAAAACAAGCCTGCTGTGCACTTGTTTGTTATCGTGGCTGAAGGCGCCTTTCATTTTTACAATGACTGGTGCCTGTAGTGTCCCTTTAGGAGCAGCTCAATGGTGTCCCTCCTGCGCCATAAAGAGGCAACACGTCCACTACAACACACCTGCTGCGTGCTGATAATCCTGGAAATAAGAGCTGCCAATCTCATCCAGTACTGAGATTATTCCCACCCACTGCACTGTGTGCCAGCCCTACCCTTTCCAATTTATGTGAATGACGCACTGCGGACCGTGCCCTGGGCCACTTCACAAGCGCCCCAATTAGTGAGCACTTCTTTCAAAACTGCCCCCCTCTATCACTATTGGGTTATTAATTATGCTGTTAGGTCATTTATTGAGCAGGGTGAAACAGGCATTCCCTAAAACCTTCCTTCACTTATAACCACTGTACCCTGTTCATTACGAGAACCAGATTCAAAGGGTTCGATGGCTACCTGGCTACCTTTATCTTGGGTGATAGTATGCACCAGATGGTTAATGCCACCGTCCACAATCAAGTGCAACAAGCTCTATATGTGGTGCTTAATCCCTTTAAACCTCCTCAGAGAAATGCCAGAATTTGCCAATGGTTATGAGGATAGTGTCTGTATTGATAGATAGAATCCAGTTTTAAAATGAAGTCGTACCCTTTACCAATGCTAAGGGAAAGACAAATAGAGGGTCTGAGGACCCCCTGGAGAATTTAAAAGCATTATTTTCTGGCTAGGTCTTAGGAGATCAAAACAAAAGCAAAGGAACTCCTGTTCTACCGTTTCAATGAAGATAAATTGAGTCAGAGGACTCTCAGGAAGAGGACTTAGGGTCCAAAGATTCTAAAGTTGAGGACCAAATATCATGGCTTCCTCTATCCACAAAAAATAAAAGTGTGCTTGACGCTGAAAAACCTCAAGCCTGTTTGCAAATCACTCTTACCATAAGAAAACGACTCTATAGGGAATGTTATTCTCAGGTGAGATTGTCCACTCCAGATCGTCAGAACGGACTCTGTCTCCCATGACAGGTGCCTACGTCCAAACTAAGTAGCGACAACCCCTGGATAAAGAGGTCAAGAACAGACTCAAAGTCCAGAACCCCCGGAGGCCGCCAAATCCTGCCAGGGGGCCGCCAGACGGGCCTGCCTGTCAGTGTATCCTGTCCGTCTTTCTGTGGAGGTCTCGTGTCCTGCCCGCCCTTTAGAGCCGGGCCTGACTGTCAGTGTATCCTGTCCGTCTTTCTGTGGAGGTCTGGTGTCCTGCCCGCCCTTTAGAGCCGGGCCTGACTGTCAGTGTGTCCTGTCCGTCTTTCTGTGGAGGTCTGGTGTCCTGCCCGCCCTCTCCTCAGGGGCGGTTGCCGGTTGGTTCCTTGTTATCCTAAATATTTGCCATTGTGCACACTGTTCGTAGGACAATCTGAGCAGGTGTGCATGTGGGAAGAGGACCAGGCCAAACCCTTCCCTCGCAGCGCCTGGGCGCAAGAGCGCATGCTTCGAGGCTCTCTCTGCCCCGCCCGGGAGGCGGCGAGCCCTCCGGCATCACAAGTTGGGACAAACTTTCTGTTTGTTTCATATTTCGAGGGTCATGGGCCTGTTGACTCCTCGAAGTTCTGCTTGTTGGGTGTAAACCTCCCCCGGTGGCAGGTGTAACCATCGGCCGAGGCCCGCTGTGACGCTGCCTCTGGGCGCACAACAAACCCGCCGACCTCCGGGCAGCCTGCGGCCTCGAGGGTATTTATACCCGTCGAGGCGCTGTGGTCAACACGCGCTGCGTGCCGTGCGCAAAAGTAGCCTTCTGGGTGTTTGTGTACAATGCGGGGCTGTCCCTGGCACGAGAGGAGACACGCCGCCTGCCTGAGTGCCAAGAAGCCAGGTCGGGCCCGGGGCAGCGCCTGGAGGGTGTTTGGGGCCAAACAGTAAGTCCGGGGTTTCAAGGAATCCTCTGCGTCATGGAGCCGCACCTGGAGTCAGGGGCCGCGCCGGGGGTGGCACACAGGCCCTCTGGGGGCTTCTGCACAAGCAGTCAGGACAAAACCCTGCCAGCTGTCAAAAACGGCGCCTCAGTCAAACAGTATCTGTAAAGCGCAATATTCACCACAGTGATCCTTCCGATCCGATCCTCGTCGTGGCGGCCCCTGGGGTTTGGCGGCCCTGTGCAGGTGCACACTTTGCACATGCCTAGGGCCGGCCCTGCCCACATGCTTTACATGTTCGACTAGACAGAATTTTGTGCACACCTAAACTACTGCCCTCCATCACACATGTTGATTATTTGGCCGCACCCATTCAGACCACAACCTGCAATACATTACTGTCGCCTGGGACACTCGGTCTTTCCTGGTCCCCACTTGGCGCTTGCAACAAGCCATGCTGGAAGTCCCCCCAGTGTCACAATTCCCTAAATACCGCCATTACTGGGTATTTGGAACACAACACAGACACAGCCTCATCGGCTTTGAAAGAATGGGATCCACTAAAAGTAACACTGAGGGGCTGCTGTATGGGTCTGGACTGCGGCATGTGAAGGCAAGTGGAAGATGAATTGTTCAAGTTGGAGTGAACCTTGCTGGTCCTTTAAACTCGTTCTGTCACCAAACCTTGTGAATCGGTTCTCACTGTTGCGAAGAAAACGCACACGGGTCTACTCGAATGACTGCGATGCCGGAATTATGCAGCACACACGACCAGGGTGCATGCGACAGCTGATCATTTGGACCCCTTCTTGCCTGGCTGATTTGCCAGGAGTGGCCGGCGCAACCAATTACTGCACTGAGGTCTTTCAGAGGTGAGATGCATTACATGCAACATGAAATTCACGAGGAGCTGGTCCTCCATTAGGCTTCGCTCTACAGGTCGACGTTGGTGGCCCCGGATATCAGCTGCTTCTTATCAGAACAATTTACCCCTATGCTGGCCCCAGATCAACGTTTGGACCTTGATGCTCCTATTACTTCTGCTGAGATCCGAGCTGTGATGTGCACCCTTGCCACTGGGAAGGTGCCGGGCCCAGATGGCTTCCCATCTGAGTTCTATGAAGCATACACAAACCTTCTGGCCCAACATCTTCAGCGGGTATATGATGGAGCGCTCCTCTCCTCACACCTCCCTAATTCTCTCTGCGAAGCCACACTTATCTCCCTACCGAAACCTGATAGAGATCTTATGCATCTGGGATATTTCCGCCCACTGGCATTACCCAACACTAATTACAAAATTCTGGCCAGGCTGGCCCACTAGTACCCTTATTGGTACATGGCTACCAGAATGAGTTTGTCCCGGAACGTACAACTGCCTTTAACTTACGCCGCCTCTTTCGGGTATTGCGATATGCCCGTCGTACTTGGCCACAGTCGGGTGTTTGGTACTCGATCTAGAGAACCCGTTCAACTCTGTTGAAGGGTCTTACCTGTTTGATGTCCTTCTGCGGTATGGCATTGAGCTCGGATATATCTGCTTGGTGAAACTTCGTGACAGACCGACCTTAGTGGTCCGAACTGGATGTCTCGTCTCGGAGCTGATAAAAGTATGCAGAGGCACCAGACAGGGCTGCCCCCTTTCTCCCCTCCTTTTCTACTTAACCATGAAAACGTTGGCTCTAGCCCTGCACGCTTGGGCAGAGTCATGGGGTATACCAATGGTGAGGATTTGCATGCTATATCGTTATATGCGGATGACCTGCTGCTGTATGTCATGAACATCTGCTCTATTCCGAGTGCCACACCTGACCTCCTCAACCATTTTGAGCTACATGTCAATTGGGAAAAGTCCTGTTTGTTTTACTTCATTCCCAGACTACCTGACCAGGCATTCACAGTGCTCAGGTTACTTGGCAACCGACTATGTTCTGCTACTTGGGTTTTCAAATCTATCATACTGATCAGGATTTGCTAAGCGGCAACTTTACAAGGGAACTCACCTTAATGATGTCTTTTTGGAACACACTTGCTCTCTCAATTGCGGGGAGAGTTACTCTTACCAAAATGATGGTACTCCTGTGGTTTCTTTATTATTTCACCAACCTGCTGCTGTATCTCCCTCCGCCCATTTTCTGCTCCCTTGAACGTATGCTTCACAATCTCAGATTGAACAAATCTTGCGGTAGGGTGGCGCTTTTGAAACTGTATTTACAGTCAACCCAGGGAGGAGTAGAGGTGCCTAACCTAGAGCACTACTACTTAGCATATCAGGTGCAATGGGTGGCCTGCTGGATGGCAGGGCTACACCTCTCAGAGACCGCCAGAGATGGACCTCCCTACGGGTTGGACAATCTTTTTTATTTGTTTAATCCCTGCTCTAAGACATCCCGGACTCTCCCTCTACAGGTGGCCTATTGTTGTTTCTATTGTTGTTTATTTCTCACCAAACACATTACACCATACGCCCCAGAAATCCCGTTATTAGGTATGCCCAGGGGTAACCCAGCGGGGCATGCAGCGGTTCTGCACACATTGGGAGACCTCTATACCCATGACCTTTGAAACATAATTGCAGGAAGAAGGGTTGCCCCTGGGACATTTTATTAGTCATGCCTCTTGGACTGGCTCACTGCAGTGCCACTGGGGGGACGTTATGCAAGAACCACAAACACACCTTACACTCCAATATCTACACGTTGTGAGCAAGGGGTATCATCTCACCCGGTGGTTCACGGACGCACTGCATCTGCAGACTGCAACAGCGTTGACCTCCTTTCAACGCCACTAGGATGACCAGGCTCGTCCATGCACCCCTACGAAATGGAACATGATTCTGGCAGGCCCTATGCATGTCTCTCGAAATGCTAGATTTAGGTTAATACAGTTTTACATTATACATAAGGCATATCTTACTCCCAAGAAGATAAATCAATACTTTCATAGACTAGATGCAGTCTGTCCCCGATGTAGCCGTCTCGGGCTGATAGTTTACGTATGTTGTGGTCGTGCCCCATGTTACGGCACTACTGGGAGGGAGTAACACATTATTTATTTGACTGCACCAACCGGCCCCTTACATGTACGGGAGAGGTTTGTATATTGGGTATATTCCTAAGAGATAACAAATACAAGGCCACTACACGTTTTATAGGCCTTTAGAGGTGTGACGCAGCTGCCAGGTGTAGGAGAGTAGGGTCTGCTTCCTATGGTCACACCCACTTTTTGCTCTGATCCACTGGTTTTTCGACTCTAGTGTGGCTGTGGGCCTGCTACTCAGACCCACAGCCCAGCTGTTCTCTCTCTAAATTCATACCATGTACTTTAGGTACATATCCAATTGGGTATTGGGTCACCTTTGTGAGCCCCTGTATAGTGTACCATAGGTACCCATGGCATAGGTGCATCCAAGGCCTACCAGGGCCTGCAGCATGTATTATGCCACCCCTGGCTGGCCATCCAAATTGACACAACTGGCTGATCAGTCAGCTGGGGCAAGGCCGTATAATCACCCCTTGCTTAGGTATAGTATTCCTATACCTACCATTATATATAGACACATATATACATATAAGTCACTCCTATGGCAAGCATTGACAATCCTGGAGGCAGAGTGCTTGGTCTTATGTGAGATGGTGCTCTAGCATGAGCTGAGCCTGTCTGCAGCTTTCGGAACCATGTCCTTATAGCTGTTCTATGATATAGCCATACCATATACTCTTAAGTGCATTATAATCCTCGCGGTTATTGCTAACTTTGGTTTGGCTTTATCAAAACATGTCGTGTAAGGTGTCATATGCTTCGGAATACTACCCCGCCCCCCCACCAGTTCTGGCGGTGAGGGTAGCATTCCACCCTTCTAGAGGAAGAAGACATGTGGTTGTAGCTTTACCCGGTTAAAGTTAAACAGAGCCTCAGCATCACAAAATGGATGCTGCTGCCGCAGACATGAGTCTGACCTCCTGCTGCTGGATGAAACTCCAGCAGGAGAGGCCTGGACAATAGGTTTCCTGTCTTGGGAGGTGCTAGCACCTCCCCAGACAGCCTGTAGTGTATTGGGACAGGGTGGGTTGAATGAAATGAGACACTGCCTGGGGCACACAAGGTGCCCCATGCATAGCCCGGTTCAAACCAGTTGCTGGGGCACTCCAGCCCCAGCTCTGGCGTTAAACTGGACAAAGGGAAAGGGGTGTAACCACCCCCTTCACTGGTTCCACCCATAGGAGGGACCTAGCAGGTAATCCAGCCCCTTGGATTAGTATAAAGCTAGGAGCTGAGTCTAGAGACTTTAGATTATCCTGAACTGAAACTCTGAAACGAAAGTCTGGAACTTCGACATTCTACTGCAACTAGAAGACTGAAGAATCTCCCTTGTGGTCAAGGGGTGACCACCCTGTGCAAACAGGCACCACCAGTAACTTGCCGGTTTGCTTCGTCAATGCTCCAGCCAGATCCCGACAACCTAGCGATGCAGTCTCTGGGCTTCCAGACTTTGCTAACTCCGACCCACATCCACAGCAAAGCTGAGACCCGTGGCGGACACGAGAGAGGTGGGACCGGACATCCTGCAGTACCTGCTTTTTGCTAACTGTGCAGCTTCTGAGGCGTCCTCAAAGTTGTGCATTGGGGTTTGAGAAGCCGCAGCCCCGAGCAGTAAGTGCACCGAAGCTCAGCCCTCCACACTCCACGAGTGCCGCGTGGGGCCTGTGCCTGCATTTCTCCTCGACGCATCTCCATGGTTGCTAGCCCGTTGGCTAGTGGCCCTCCTGAAGACATCACCTTGAATCAACACCACTTGCCTGGTTGCTTTGGGCTTGCTCCTGCTTTCCTGTAAAAAGGAAGCTCCCCAGACCTTTTTTGGTCTGAACAGAAGCTGATCTTCCCTTCCTGCGTGGGTTGCCTTTGCCAAGGCTTGTGGACTCCAATCCGGAAGCCGACACCGCCAACAGCGAGATCCTTCATGGGACAGTCCGTACCAGCTCCTGGTTGTCGTCGACGCCTCCTGGTCCATGTGGCTGCAGAGACAAGCTTCGCATCTTCACCTGATTGCATCTCGACATCGCCTGGTTCCTTTCTGGTTCCTTCCTGGTCACTGGCTAGTGACCCAGACTCTGTCCCCTCTGCTTTCAGGTTCTTCTCGACTCCGATCCACCCTTGGATCCACCCGGACATCTTCCTCCTGGTCGCCTGCAGCAACTTCTTGCCGCTTTCCATAGGATTCAACGACGAAACCCGACACCAAAGAATACCTATGCACCCGGCTTCCCTGGGTGAGGTAACTCGAGTACTCCGGTGCTCCCGTGCATAACAACTATCCAAGTGTCCTAGTTTAACTGGGTTTTCCCGTAGTCCACCCGGAAGTGTCCGAAATCAACTACTTTGTAAACTTTACGTTCCCATTGAAAGTCTATGGTAACTCGCGTGTATGTTTAGACACTGCACACGCATCCTGTGAGTCTCCTACTTCCAGTCCTTTGGTTGTTCAGTGTAACCCCAGTGATTTCCTAGGCCCTAGGCCTACTCACCTTTCCTGAAGTGGTTCTTATACCACTTCTTTAGTATATGGTTCGTGAGGCCCCTAGGGCAGGATTGTATTTGTGCAACTTATAGTATACCTATTGAGTAATCTTGTGGTGTATCTCGAACTCTGACCTCATAAAGAGTGCAGAGGGGTTGTGTTAGTATTAAATACATATATATTTGATATATACCTTGTGTGGTGTCCTTTCATTTGGTATTCAATGGGTTATTATTGGTAAAAACAATTGGCTTCACATGCTCTCTGAAGTGTTAGCCTAAGACTGCTTTGTCCATGCTACCACTAGGATAGCTGGTCCATAAGGTTGACTTTACAACCATCACCATAAGGGTTGTTTGGACTGGTGCAAGGTGCTCACTAGAATAATGAACATCCTATACCAGGCCAACTTCTCACACCAGGGTGCCTGACTCTGGACCATTGGGTTCATGGTTCGATCCCCTGTGCCGGCCTCAGGTTAGCCCATCACCATGTGATCCAGATATTAAATGGGAGTGGCACTCTCATCCTGTCCCAGTTTTTTAGCCAACATAACTATATCTTCCGGAGCCTGTAGTTTTTATTTTACTTTTGTCAGAACTGGATTCAAAATCTTTGTTTGCACAGTGCTTTTAGGATACTTTGAGGGCCTATTTGGCCTACACAAATGCCAAATAACCACAATATCAGCCCACACCTGTCTGGAGGTGTCATACATGGCATGCTGCTGCATGACAGCTGGGATTACCTATCTCTATGCTGCTGCCCATGATGCAACTATTCTGTGTGGTAGGTTAGCTCTGATACTGTAGGAATCTAACTGTTTGGGTGAGACCTGATTGTAAACCTTCATACTACTTACATTGAATGTCCCCCGAGCTGCATGGGCTGGATGGAGATCAAGAGGCTAAGGCTGGATGTCCAGCACACAGCCCGGGCCTGGACAGGTCCATCAAACAGCGCAGATCAGATCTTTCTTGATGGACTGGAACCTGCAAACCCCCATCACCCACCCCCCCAGCATCTTGAGACCCTTACGGTGAGTAGTCGCGCTTAACAAACACCTGATTTGATTTTTCTTGAGTGACCCGGGGAGATAGCACTCAAAACAGCCTGTGTCGGTTGTCCCTACACGGTATGAACAAGTGGTGTGAAGTGGTGCTTAGGAGGGGCAACCTTTATGCTCAAGTCGCTTGAAAGAGTGACCCTGAGTGCAAAAACAGTTTTAGGAATGCCTTTTGCCACTGGAGATGCTAGGGGAATGTTAACATGTCATAAACCAGCAACGGAGTGTCCCTAGGCTATTAGGGATGTGACCCCCAAAGCCCTTAAGGCAGCAAGGCCTGCTTACCATGCACCTTCTTGAGCTAATGATCACACACCGGTGCACAGCTGCTGCCCATGCTATGTTTTGTGCTAGCGGCTTGCACTGTTTCTGGCCTGCTTTGCTGTATCAGTTTTGTAAGGAATGGTTTATTTCTGTGCTCCATGAGTGTTGCTTCTAAAGTTGCTGCCCATATTTTTCATGTTTTATAGAAGAGAAGCTTGCACTGCACCTCCCCAGGTCTGGCCTGCGGCTCACAGTGCAGAACCTCTATGTTTGCCTCAGCTGCAGAAACTCAGTGTGAGGGAAGCTTGCCCTGCAGCTGCTCCTGGTGTGCCTGCTCTATGTGTGAAGGAAGCATGTAGAGATGCAGTCTTTGCTATCCATGCTTTTCATCTTGAAAGCTTTGATTGCTTCTCATTGTGCTAAACCTGGTCTGCATAGAGGAAGCTTGTGCTGGTGATGCACCTATGCTTTGTGTGGGGGATCCTTGCTCTCCTGTCTATGCTGTTTATGTTTTATGTGCTGCTACCTGTGCACTACCTGTGTTCTAGTGACGCTTGCATCGTTGCTTCCTATGCAGTACATTTTTGTGTGTCAGTAATTCGCATTACTGCTGCCTTTCCTGTACCATTTCCTTGAGGCAGATACTTGCTATTTTGGTACTTTTGCTATTGCATCGGGATTCAAGTGCTGAAGGGGATCCTGCGACCGCCTCCTGAAATTTGCTCTCAGTACTCGGAAAGAAATAAAGTGTGAAATAGAATGATAAAGGAGATGGATGGTGAAAGAAATATAAGAAAAAATAGCTAAAATGCAAGACCAGAAAGAAGACAAAAAGAAAATTATTGAAAAGTGGAAATAGGTGTATAAAAGGGAGTTAATAAAGGAAAAGAACAAAGGAATCAATGGAAGAAAAAATGAGGAAGAGAAAAGATAGAGAGAATAGGTAAGAGAAAGGTCTAAGAATGGTGAAGAGAACGTGAGCAAGAAACCAGCCAAGAGATTGGTGGGACTGGTAAGGGTACTGATACAGTGTACGAATGCTTTTCAGAGTGCTTTGCTTTTGTTGATCACTTAGTTGATAGTAGACCCCTCCCAATTTCTTCCTTCCTCACTGACTTCAGGAGTAGACTCAAGACCTGGCTGTTAGAGTAGCTCCACATCACGCCATCGCCTGGACACCCCTTCGGGTGATTAGCGCCATCTACAATCTCTGATTGATTGATTGACTTGTATATGCTGGCTTTGAGTCTGTATGCAAAGGTGAGTGCTATGACTTGAATGAGATCATGGGGGCTTTGTGTGGTCTCCAGTTCTCAGCATGTCTGCATGTGGAGTACATGTTACAAGAGAGCACTTGGCAGTACTGTAATTCTGACATTCTTACAGTTCGGGTTTGGAAGATCTCATTGATGTGCCTTGAAGTCTTCTTGGTTTTTCAGGATGGTGGGCTATACGTCGAACTATGTTGAGATCGAGTGGAGGCTGCTAGGGGCGAGAGACGGTGATGAGTGATTAATGGACAGAGTCATTGGGGAATTCCTTGAGAAGGCAAAATGTTTTCTGACACTCATGTAGCATGTAGGAGGAAGAAGTAGGGGATGTGGCCTGTAATGAACAGAAGGTGGAGCGCTTATGAGGTTGAAGGTGTTTTCTTTGTGAGTAGGTTTGGGGGTGTTATGCTTGGCATCCAGGGTGATGAGGAGTATGCAAATGTATTTGTTTAATTTTCTTTGTGCTTGTGTCTTTGGAGAGATGGAAACCACCATGTAATTTGTCTTGAATGGAGACACAGGTAATGAAGTTTGAGATTTCTTCATTGAGGTCCTTATTCGTTTTAATCATCTGAGTGTTGCTGGTTTACAAATCGCAGTGAGCCAGAGGGACCTATGAATGACGGCGAGAGCCCCCCACCTGTGTGATTGGTGATTGGTACATTTGATTGGTGCTGTAGCCTGTGGCTACGATGACATCCAAAGTGTATGAGGGTGAAGGTATAAACAATGCTTCTGTGATGAAGGATTCATCCAGGTTGTGTGGTTCAGTGATGTGTGCAAGATCAGGGTTGTAGAAAATTGTCAAATGTGCATTGATGGGCAGGAGCAGGGAGGTATGTTTAGCATCTGGAAAAAATTCTGGAAGTTTGCCAAGTGAATGTATGTGTGGTCTGGGTCTGAGTGTAGGCATAAGGTAAGATGCATGGATCACGAGCCACAGGATGAGTTTGCTTTACCTGGATGTGGAGATTCTGATCCAAAATATGTCATGGTCTTAGAAGGCCCAATCAGGAGGAATCCTTGTCCAGAAGTACCGTTTTCTGAGGGTGACTGGGCAAAGAATGGCTTGGCAATAGTAACTTTTAGAAAGCAGGTAAAGGAAGATGCACACTGATTTTATTAGCGTAGTCTGGTTGAGGTGTCTGGCTGTCTGTTGTGGCTTTGGACCAGAGTCCGTCTTACATCAGTCAGGAACTGTATCTGAACGACCTCCTGTCATCGGTTACAGCCCTGGAAGTAGGATGCGACCGAACTGGTCGCAATCCTATACTTAACAATGGGAGCATGCATTCCAAACGGACTGCACGCTCTTATTGAGAGAGCAGAGGTGCAGTTCATCCCTGCACCCTGTGACAGGCACCCCTAGGTGCCTGCCACCGGGGGCAGGGATCAACAGAGGGGCACCATAGGTGCCCCCTAGGCTGCCATCTAGTGGCCTTGCACCTATGGATGCCCTGCTGGCGACCCCCAAAGCTGTTTCCCAATGCCCTTCTGTGCCGTAAAGGCTGGCACAAAAAGACAGTGCGAAACTGCCATCATAATCCTTTAGCCGGAAAGAGCCGGTCTGGGGATTACTGAGGGCCTTCCGAATGGCGGACGTTGGAAGCCATTCGGAAGACCGATTTCGTTTCCCTTCCAACCGACCCTATCGGAATGGGTCAGTCGGAAGGGAAACCAAATCGGTGATTCCGATGCAGTTAGGATGACTCTGCCAGAGAGTCGGAGTCATTCCTAACCACATCGGAATCTGCCCCATAGTTGGGATCCATATTGTTTTGTCACACCACTGATGTGCCGCTGTGTTGTGTGAAATGGAATGGAGTGGGGAAGGCTGAGCGGCTCAGGTTGGGCTGGCACAGTCTAAAGACCCTTGACTTGGAACAGAACAGCAGAACCCTGTGTTGTCATCTCTGTTAGATGGCACTCTGATGATGTTTGGCTGAAACACAAATTGAGTGCTCTGAGTATGAGTCTCCCCAGTAATCTGTATAAGCAGCGCTATACTTCGGACAGTTTTAAACTATCCGGTACTGATATTTGGCACCTCTCTTCTCTGGCCAGTGTTTCACACTTCTGAATCAAGTAGAGCAGGATGGTGAGTGGTACCTTAGCCATATTACACCTATCAGAATCCCTGCCCCTGCAAAATCTCCTAGTGGTATGGCTGTTAAAAACTGGATGTAGCCGTGCTTTAATAATAAATGTTTAATTATTAAAATGTTATGGTGTTTGAAGGTAGGGTAACGTTTGTGGTGAATGATGGAGAACCTCTAAATATAGATATAGGAAGATGATGTTCTATCCATCCATCTCCTTCCTGCATCTTGCTGCAAAATAACTCATTTCCAAGACAAATTTGTGGAGAACAACTTTGTTGCAGTTAAGGACCCACAAATGGTGTGCTACTGTTTTCCACATCATAATTATTTTTTTTTAAACTCGCCATTGGGGCAAGGTCGTCCTCTCTCCAAGAGCAGAGCTAACAAGTACAATAAGATATGATATCCAGACGGCTTACATGAGCGCTGATGCAAATAAAAGGAAAAAAAAGCACACACACTATGCTGATGGTTTTAGTTCCTCTTGTTACTTTCGTATTTTCACTGTACTAATTCACCACTAATCCTTTATGGGTTCCGGAGTAGCATGCTACTCGCTGAAAAAGCGCGTTGATGCCTTGTCAGGGGCAGGATGCGCTATATAAATGCAATTACAGTACAATACAATCTGTGTCATGCTGAGAAAGGCAGTATCCCCCTTGAGTTTGTTTCCTCACTTAAGCTTTGTATCAGCGCTTCATTTTATATCATTGCTTCACAGCAAGCCCGCTCAAGGAAATCCCACAAAAACGTATCCACCGTAGTCTTAACTATTGATAACAAAATAAGGCCCCCATTTGTGTTTTCACCGTCACGATCAGGAGAAAAATTAAAGCATGTCAATCCCCTTTTTATCGATTTGCTCTAGTACTTTATTAAAAAAAACTGCAGTGAAAACAAGCGTGAAGAAGAACTCCTGAACAAGGTGAAAGGTACCTTAAGATGGGGGAAATACTTGAACGCTATGGTTAAAGGGAACACGTGGGGGCCGTTAGGGGATGGGGGGAGCGAGGGGGGGGGGGGATTGAGGAACAGTTATTGCCAGGCGGGATAACAAACAGTACCCGTGAAAGAAGGGAGGAGAGAGAAGGCCCCTGATGGTAGGGGAACACAAAAATACTTAGAGATAACGGAAGACGGATGTCAGGGAAATTGGGCTGGCAGAGGTCACCAGGCCACGGATGAGGTAGAGAACAGCTCAGAGGAGTTGGAATAAGAGTTTCTGAGAATAATGGATCCGAGAGTGTGAGGGGTGAGTGAGAGAAAAGTACCCGATGGGGTATGATGGCAAACCTGTCCCTCAGGAAAATGGAGGAGAGAGTATAGTACCTTGGGGGGTGGGATGCTAGGCCCCATCCTGGCAAGAAGGGAGCAGAGATTGCTTGAAGACGGAAAAAGCTGAGAGTACCTCAGTGAGGATGGGAGAAAAGGCACTTAAGGGGAATGGTACCCATGGGAAAAGGGAACAGCAAGAGCGAAAGTAGCCCTGAAGAATACCCGGGGGTATTGGAGGAGAGACTGCAGAGATGGGGTGGGCAGAGATTACAAGAGCAGGAATGGAACTGAGAAGTTTGCTTTACCTTTCACACACCTATGGCTTAAGGATGTAAGTTCTACTAGTCCTTCATCTCTGGTTTAGAGAAACCTGCTCTAACTGTTCATGGCATAAGGCTTAGGCAAGTTGACTCTCCATGTCTTGCACCCATGGCTCAGGAAAGCTTCTTCTACCTGTTCTATGCCCAACAGAGTCTCGTCTTCCTGTCTTTCACCTATGGGGTAGAGAAGCGAGGTATACCTGTCCAGCACTCATGTATTAATCAAGAAGCCTCTTTTGCCCTTCCCCCATGCATGGTTGAGGGAAGCTTGCACCTATGGTTCAAGAAAGCCTTCCTGGCCCTCCACCCATGATTTAGGGCTGCTTGCTCTACTTGTCTTGAACATGTGGTTAGGGAAGCTTGATCTTACTGTCCTACACCGATAATTTGGGAAAACCTATTCTACCTGCCATGAACCTATGTTTTAGAGATGTTTGTTGTGATTTCGATGTCATTCGTTTAGGGAGGCCTGTTCTGTCCATCCTCCACATAGGGAGATATGCACCTCCTATCCTGTACTAGGCATTGCAACCAATACCATGGGTCCTATAAAAGCTTAAGGTCTCTATTTTGTTTACCAGTGGTTCTTTATTAGGACATAAAGCGTACATATACCAGCAATAGAACAAGCATACATGGTGCAACAAAAGAGTTGTAGATTAGGTGTAAATAACACAAAAAAATGAACATCACAAGTAAGCACATCTTCTACACAAAGCAGCACATAGTTCCCAACGTCTGCAGCTGTAACCAATTGTACCGCATTGGACCCCTCTAATGAGTGGGAACACAAACCCATGCAATATATTTGTCACAAGTTTGGAAATTTCTGCGGATGGGGAATTGTGGTCCCTGACTGTAGCCTTGTGTCTGTCTTTGCTGCCAATTTTTCTAGGTTGCATCCCAGACGTGCCACTGTGGTGTCTCCCCTTGTCGTACTGTTAGCGGGTGCCAGCCCGTGACCTCTTTGGCCACTCACTAGGACAGGTCCCTCAGCCAGAGCTGTGTCTGGGGCATCTTGGGTTTTTCAAGCTCTTGCTGTGCGATGTTTTGCAGGAACATAGGCTAGGTCAACGAATTCCAATGTGGTGGACCATTGTCTATGTGTGAGATCCTGACCCTCAGAGCTGGGCCATTTATCCTTGTTGGTGCGAAATCTTTTGGTGCGGGCATCTAATGAGGTTCTGTTTGTCACTGTGGTGAGCACTTTCTGGAAGGTCAGAAAGGGTTCAGTTTTATCCCATATTATCCCTATTGTAGTTGACAATGCGTTAAAAGTAAGGAAATGACCCTTCTCTATGTCATACGATTCCCTAAGCTACTGGAAAGTCAACAGAGTGTTGTACGCATCGCTCAACGTAGAGAGGCCTGCCTCTGTCCATGGCCTGATGTTGTGGTGCACAGTTATACCCAATGAATGCCCACAGTGGAAGATTTGGAGAGTATGGTGATGAGTCACATTTAGGCTAGACATCAGCGGAAAGAATACAGCGTCACAAATGTGGCTGATAGCTCGCCTGCCGTATTACGATCCCCACAGGATAGAATGTGATTGTATTATGGCGAACAGGATATCACTCACGTTTTTGTTCCCCTGCAACGACTTCTAAATCAGGTTCATAAAACCGAGATCCTGTTCTGGAGCCTGAATGGACTGACAGTACCAGTCCACTTGTCCAGCTATACCCAGAATGGACTCAGGTGAACAACCCTGAAGAAAAAATACGTTTTTATGACGTACCCGGGCCTCCGAAAGGCCAGTATGGTCAGGGGTAAGTCACTTACCTAAATTTAAGAACCAGAGGTGTGTCAGTACATTTTCTTTCCTATCATATAGGCAAGGCTGTAGATATAATTAGTGCAGCAGAGCCTATGTTTGTGATGGATCAATGGTGACCCGTGCATGTCAATATTCACTGTCTTGGGAGGGAGGGCAATTGGTTTAGTTTCTTTAGGGCCCATGATCTAAAAGAAGGAGGTTAACTCTAGGACCCAGTGGACTATGCCAAACAACATATAATCGCTTCCTCTGGGACAAAAACTACATATGTATTTTAATATATATGAGGTATATGTAAAAAAAAAACTCAAATGGGTTAGAGTGGCCGATGCCTATAATAAAAGTACATGCCAAAATAAACATGAAAAAATAAACAGATAATAGGATCAAATAAATTACTTATAAAAGTTGTATGTATTCAAGAGTGACTTATCAGCACGTTCGATTTGTAGTTTAAAGAAGGAGGAGGACTGTCTTCCAGTTTGTGAAAAGTGAGAACGGAACAAGACTCATGGTAATCACATGGTAACCACACGTGCTATTCATAAAAAATAATATGCACGTAAGTCAACCAAGAGAAATGGTTGCTAGTCAATAATGAAGGTAAGAGGGGCCTGAGTAGTTATTCCTTCTGGTTAAGTTATCTGAAATATAATAGCATATCTATATGTCAATCTTTTACACTCATGAAGGACAAATTAGCGATCAATCTGATGAGTGACGTGTCTGTACTGTGGAAGGCTTAGGTAACAGATTCCGGGTCAGCAGGGGTCGTGAAAGTGAAGAATCTCTGTGTGCAGTCCTTTGGAAAATATCCAATCAGGCATTGAGATTACGCCCATGTATGGATGTGTGAAAGTGAAAAAGTATAACTGCTATGGACATAGAATTGAAAAATGGACAGCATGAAGACATAACTGCATGGCTCAATATTAAGAATATGGCAGGGATGAAAATAAAATTCAATTAAGCGTAGCCATGAATTGGGCCTAAAAAACTGTCCTTATTATCTGGGAGAGAGAACATTAGAGGAATAACCCTCCTCAAACAAACCATGTGAATATTTATACAATATACAACTAGAATTCTATGAGCACATATGAAGGACATAAGAAAAAACTTGAAAACATTACAGAGTGAACATGTCAAGGACAGGTGAACAAAATATCCACAATCAATTTTCACTGAGACTTGAGCACAGTACACCAATAGTTAACATAAATAGTGCAGTCAACCTCTAGAGGTGGATAAACACCATGCTCATTTGTTGATTATAAAAGTTTCTCATTCAAAAGGATATATTGATCTAAAGTCATTAAATGCCAGCCTCCAGTAGCTTTGAGTCCAGCTTGAACAGAGTTGAGGTGAGGATAGCGTAGGGGTAAAAATGACTATTCCCACTCCAGAGAGTGCAACAGTAGGGAAAGTGTTGGAAAGCGTAGGGGTTCAAAATAACATGCTTATCAAGTTGTAAGCTGAACCGAGCAAACGCCAGCTGCAGTCCGCCGGAGCCGGAACTGATCTCTGTGGATTTCTTCTCCTCTCTTCCTCTCCTTCGTGCCGTGGAGCCGGGAGCCGCGGAGCCGGGAGGCAGGAGGGGGCGAGAGGGGGCTCGAGAAATTCAATCTGCCCTGAGCCCTGTCCTGAGCGGCTCCCGCTCCTGTATCTACCTGTATGTCTGGGCTCCCACGCGGCCGCTGCCGCGGTAAACGCGGGAACGTCCCGTCGGGGGCGGGAACCTCAGCAGATCTCCAGCAGAGCCCACGGCAGTCCAGAGGAGGACGGAGAAATTAACAACCGGCATTGTTCTAGCCTGACTGATTCGTCTTGCGCGGGGACTTCACAGACCTGCCCTTCCGCAGATACCACCTGCATTTCTGTGCTCACCCAGAGCACCGCTGCCAGTGAGCCAGGAGACCTGCTGATCGAAAGTGGAGGAGGAGGGGAGAGCGGAGTGCGCTGCACTGCTGCAGAGCTACCGAAAGCCGAAATACACAACACTTCTGAGGTGAGACTGCTGCAGAGGGCGGGACAAAGGACGTGAGCGTGGCTGCTGATAGAGGCAGCCGCTAAGTAAGAGCCCGGGGGTCTGACCCAGGCAGATCTGACTAGGTCCGATCTTGCCCGAAGGTCCCCCCCCCGAGCGCTCCGCTCGCTACCAGCTACTTCCAAGGGTTTGCTTGCAGCCCCCCTTACAGCCCTCTCATAGCCCTCTCACAGTCCCCTTACTGTACCTTCCCTGCCCCCCTTCCCTGTCTGCTACCACAGGGGCACTGTCTACAAATTGCCTTCCCTCATCGGAACATTATCCAAACCTCCCATCCTCACTGACTCTGTATCTGTTTCTGACCTCAGACCTCTAGCAGAAGTGTAAGTCCCAGTGTGGTGCGAATCAAGCGGTGCCGATCACGCCGGCCCGAGGAGGGCAGGCCATCAGAGCTGGACCAGGAAGCGGGAAACGGGGAACTTATTTTATCTTTATGATCAGGATTTCCCTCATAAAATTCTTGTATACGCTATTGGAGGTGGCAGGAGGTGTAAGGTTGGGAGTGAGAGCTTGGAAACTCGTCCGAGGTCCTACCCTCCTCTCTTGGAAGTTAAAACTTCCCCATAGCGTATAAGACACATCCAGTCAGTATATTGTACCATGGCATACAAAAAGTTGAGATCACGAACAATATTTATGAAAAGAGTAGGAACAGACATAGCAATAAGAAGGAGTGCTGGAAAAATCGTCCGTCCTCTCTCTACCGATTCGCCTAATGGAATTCTCAAATACGTTGCAAACCAGACCACGATGGATCTGGAGCAAAATCAAAATAACCAAATAAAAATAAAAGAAGGAAAAAAGGAACACCTGGAGACCATTAGCAATACGGGACAAGAAGTAACCGAACAAACTCAAACTATCCAAACAAAAGAGGAAGGAAAAAAACAAACCTTGGAAGCAATTAACAAAACAGGGCAAGAAGAAACATTAAACAATCAAAATTGGCCTCAATCAAATACTAACAGCATAATTATAAAATCAGAAAAATCCAATGACCAAGAAAACCAAGAACATCTGGAATTCGACATAACTTGCCCCGACATAAGCCTAAAAGATCTAGTCTTCAGTAGGGCACATCAAAAGGAAATCCAGAACAGTACCCCACGAAAACAGCCAGATTCTGAAATTTCTCTCTCACGAACTCCGAATTTCCTCACGCAAAAATCTATAGATCAATCTACTGATCAAACTACAGTATCCAAAGCACTGCTTATTCTGGAAAGAATCCTAGAATCAGTCCTCTCTCATCTAGGGAACATCCTGGAAAATACGTTAGATACCCAAATAGGAATCTTAAAACACATGGTGGAAAAAAAAAGGAATAAACAACAATTAAAACTGCCAATAGATGGTGAAGACGATAAACGAGTAATAGGGGACAAAGGGCTTACCACACAAGCGCCAAAACTGACAACAGCACCCTACTCAACAAAGGTCGACACGGCTTCACAAACTGGTCAAAGTAAACAAAAAGAAAAAAAAGAAAAGAACAAGTATAATCAAACATATTCATTGAGAAAACTCTTTAGGGAGCAAAAAGAGTCCAAATCCGTGGTACAGTATATAATTTACTATCCATTATTTAATAAAACAAAAACAAAAAACCTATCAAAAGAGCTAAAAGCGACAAATCAAGAAAGACTAGAAACTCCAAAAAATACATCATTAGACCCATCTCTGCATCTAGTGACTACAAAAATCAGGAGAACAAATGTCAACTGCCGTAAGCGGATAAAGAAAAGAAAAAATAGAAGGATTGAAAAACAAAAGGAACGAAAACCAAGATTCCCAGAAATAACACCAATTATCAATGCAAAAACAAACGAACATCAGATACGCAATAACTCTCCGGAGCAAAGGCAACAGTATACGACCTCAAAGGCGCAAGCAGTGCTTTCCCTACCTCTAAATCCTATTACCCCAATATTTGTCCCTAGGATTACAGATAAAGAATTAAAGACGCAAAAGTAAAGCCAACAACAAACCCCAATGATGAGGGATGTGCCTTTCAAATCACAGGTAAATTATAACTGTGGAGTGGAAATTACAGACCTCTTTCCCTCGTGAAAGGACCCCCTAAATAGGGAAAGAATAGTAAATTTGCTTCAATGGATACAACCTCTACAAGCGCTTGCAAGAAATGACATAAAATTAGTCTCCTTCCCAGATGAAAACAAAATTACATTAGCTATTGCAGAATTTTGGTCACCAGTCATCCCAGCAATAATATATAAAGAAAAAGAGACCCTTCATAAACTAGGATTCAACGTGGCCCCTGTAAAGGTGGAAACGGGTCTGACACCAGAACGCCATCGAGTCAAACATCATTATCCAGTAGCATCCCGGCTTACAAATAACAGCTGGTCAAATCCCTACAAAGATGACATTTCGGTTTCAATTAACAACGGACAAAGACGAAGCTGGGTCAAGAATAACCAATCTCAGCAAATAATCCCAATGGACAACTCATGGGCTTGGATCGCAGAAAACCTTAATAACAAAAAAACGGGTCCTGAAATCAAGCGCCCTTTTTAGCCATGGTCTAACCATCTATTCCTGGAACATCGCAGGAAAATCTCAAGAAAAACTAGCAACAATTTCTCAAGATCGGCCAGGGATCGTGGCTTTACAAGAAACTTGGGCAACTACAAACTTCGATTTCCCTGACTACTTTGTGTATGATATTCCAGCAGAACCGGTTAACCATGGACACGCAAAAGGAGGGATCGCTATCCTCCTATCTGAAGACTATCATTGGGATCAGGAAATTATTCCAACACATTCAAAGAACTTTCAATGTTTAAAAATCAAAATAGGGACTGATAAGACCAGAAGCTAGACCAAAATGCTTATCTGTAACGTCTATATTCCACCGGGAGCAAAAATGGATGCATTATCGATAACTATTTTCGAGGATATCGAAAAGGTGGTAGAAGATCAGAATTTCCCGCTGATGCTCCTTATAGGAGACCTAAACGGACAAATCTCTAATGATTTATTAGAAACATGGGATTCAGGAGAAAAAAAGGAGGCCCAGGCAATATCCATTCCTCAATTTCCCTCAGGATGTAAACCAAATAAGAGAGGGAAAATCATTTTAGCATCACTTGCTACTCTCAACGGAGTACTTTTAAATGGCAATATAGAAGGTGACATTCCTGCTTCCTTTACAAGAAGGGGAGGATCCAGTGCATCAATCCTTGACTATATGATCTGCAGTCCAGGCCTCTTTGCTCTAGCCCATCAACTTAATATAAAGTTCGAGAAAGGAAGTGACTACGCTATTCTACAATTAACAACAGGTATAACCCAGAAACAAACAACTTCAGTACATATAATGGAACTGCACAAAACAGCTCTCATAAATCCAGTCCAAGGTCGGTTAGCGTGGAACCCTAAAACCTTCGAAAAAATTACCCAAACCATTGAGAACTCAAATTTACTTTCAATTAATCACAACATAAACCCAATATTAAATTTTGAGGCAGTTGCCAAGAATCTTGTTCAACTACTACAGAAGAGCGAAAAACGAAGAATGATAAAAACACAAGGCAACAAAAGATTGACCTCAGAACCCAAGGCAAGGGAATTAAACAAATTAATTAGGGCACAATTCCTGTATTTCTCTGACACCAGAAAACAGGAAATCAAGAAACTAAAAAACTATCGCAGAAGACAAAAATTAAAAGAAAACCAAATCTTACAGGATAAAAAATGGATAGACCTCCAGTTAGCAGCAAAAAGACAAGACAAACGTACTTATTGGACTATAATAGCGCAAGAAACAGGAACAAAAAAAATGTTAAAATCAAACCCTGTCCCACCTTCAGACTGGGAAACATATATAACTAATTTATACAAAGTAAACCAAGTCTCTAACTGCGACACAGTAATGCAAATCGATATAGGACAGGATAAAGTCATAAATATCGAGCCACTAACACCTTCCTTAGTAGAATATTACATAAAAAAGGCAAGAAGCTCGGCTGCAATGGGCCCAGACCAAATTCCGATTACGGTCTTAAAGAACAACCCAAAAGAGTGGAGTAACTTTTTAACATGCATGTATAACCACATACTTAGTATAGGGGAAACCCCAAAGTCCTGGAAGGGAAGCATAGTAATCCCGATTCATAAAAAGGGTTCGAGACTGCTCCCCGGGAACTACTGACAAATAGCTCTCCTAGATGCAACCGGGAAGATTTTTGCTGCCGTACTTCTAGATCACCTAAAAGAATGGGCACTCTCAACCGGCTCCATTCCACTCTACCAAGCAGGATTCAGACCCAAACACTCAGTCATAGAAAATATCGCAGTACTTCAAACAATACTAGAAAAATACGTGGAAAAAGAATTGCAGGTAGTATATGCAGTATTTGTCGACTTTACCACTGCCTTCGACAAGGTCGATCGAGTCAAACTTTGGAACAAACTACAGAAAATGGGAATACCACAACATCTTCTCCATTTAATAACATCATTGTACTCTGGGACTTGGTGCCAAGTTCAAATGGGGAGGGAAAAGGGTCTAACCTCCCCATTTCCAACTCCAAACGGCCTGCGACGGGGTGTCTTTTAGCCCCCCTATTATTCTCCTTATATTTGAGCGATCTACCAGAAACTCTTAATCAGGTCAATAACTTTCCGCCGAAGATTGCTTCCACCAAAATTCACTGCCTGATGTACGCCGATGATGTAGTAATCTTGGATCTGACTCCCTTCGGTCTCCAACGAAACCTCACGGCACTCACTACATATACAGATGAAAACTATTTAATCCCAAATACCACTAAAACAAAAATTCTACCATTTACAGGAAAGAAGACTTATTGCAATTATAACTGGCTACTAGGAGGTAATCCAATGGAAGTCGTAAAAGAATATATATATCTTGGAAGAACATTTACTCAGACATTGCGCAACCAGCCTCATTTGCAAAAAATGGGACATAAAGCAGATGCCCATACTGGGGCTCTCCAAAGACTTTACTCATCCACTGGTCGAAGACAATTCTCCTCCTTGCTCCAGGTTTATAATGCGAAAATTCCTGCAGTTTTATCATTTGCAATAGAACATATCCCAACAAAAGAATGGTCTCAAATAGATGTCAAAGAAGGGAAAATCCTGCGGAAGTTAACCAGGATGCCGCAAGCTGTTCCGGTTCAAGCTCTCAGGCTAGAACTATCGTTAGTTAGTTCCTATGCCAGAGGGATCATAAACATAATTAGGTGGGCATATAACCTGGCTCACGCAGACCCAGGAACACTTACATCACTGTTAAAAATAGGGACACTGGAGCAAGACTATCGAAAGTATATATTTGGAAAAAACCTAAGTAATGCTTTTAAATTATCATCAGTCTCTCTAGAAATGTTAATATCTTGGACACCAGCCCAGCTGAAACTCTGCTTGAAGCACTTAACACCGAGGCTAAGTATGGAATTGGATATTCAACACTGCTCCAGGCTCTGAATGTACAAACAGTTAGCGGACACAATAGTTTTTAAAAAAAATGCAACCATATATCTTTTTTAACCTAAATCATGGAGTAAGGCGAGCTATACTTCAAATACGGCTAGGAATTTTACCGCTGAAATCATACACCTTTAAGTGGTCTTCAAATCAAGGAGAGACGAATCTCTGTGACATATGCAAAGGTGGGGTGCAAGATCTAGAACATGTTCTGTTTGTATGTCCTAGCGAGATCGTGGTAGCAGCTAGGAACAGATACATTACCCCGATCAAAACAAAATGTAATATAAACTCGGTCCAGATGTTGATTTCCCTCTCCAATGCTCCACCCAATGAATTTGTGTGTATTAACCTGTACAATTTTTTTAAGTCTTTTTTAAAATTATATTAATGTGATAATCTCTTTTAGCAAAAAATTGAATTTGTATCGTGTATAAATTTGTTGTTCTCGTAAGAGAACTAAATCAAATAAAATTATTGTATTGTAATTATTGTACATGCTTATCAATTAAATAATTGTTTTAATTAAATAATGATGTATTAATAAATTAACAATAAATTAATTATAAATACCAATAAATGAAAATTAATAATTACTTTAATAACATTAAATTATTTCCGACCCTATTCCCCAATAAACACAAAACCCACTCTGCATAACATTTAACATAATTAATATCATTATCAATTAATAAATTAATAACAATTAATTAATAAAAAATTAAAAAATATTTAACAATAACTTAATCATTGCTCGCAATAAATAATAATTAATATAAAATAAGTAATAATTAATCAACAATAAGTTAATTATCAATACCAATAAATAATAATAAATAATTACCTAATTATAATAAATTACTTCCCACCCTATTCCCCTATAAATATACAACCCCCTCCTAAACTAAATTAGCACAATTAATATATTTATCAATTCATTAATTATTAAAAGTTAATTGCCAGTTAATAATTAATAAACAAGCTAAATATCAATACCAATAAATAAAAATTAATAATTACTTAATTACAATTAAATTAATTCCCACCCTATTCCCCTATAAACCCACAACCTGCTACAGAACTAAAATTCAAAATTTAATTAAAAATTATTAATAATTTCTAAACACTATGAATGAATTTACTAGAATTAAAGTACTTTCCACCCTATTCTCCTATAAACCCACAACCCGCTACGGTACTAAAATCCAAAATGTAATTAAAAAAATTACTAACTTCTAAACAATTAATACATATATAGAAATATACAAAATATAACAAAACATGTGGAACACATACATATAAAATACATACTAAAATACATAACACTAACATAATCATCGATATTATTAACATCGATATTTTTAGTAGTGATATTAATAACTTCGATATTAACAAAAATGAAATTTCTTACCTTATGGTCGATATTCTGGCCACAGATATTCTTGATGTCGATATTCTGTCCCTACGATATTTTGTCTGTGCACTCCCGGCATACATGACTCCCACAAAGACATAATTAAAATGTAATTAATGAGAGCACAAGTGAGGTACAGGTACATTTAGTAATTATTGCATTGACTGTTTTGGATGTTAAATATGGCCTCAAAACCCATTTGCTCCTATCTCCGTTTTTGCACTGAAAAAAGAGGGAACCCAAACGCCACCAGTAGGTGTGCAGAATTCCCTGATTCACAGATGGTCCTAGTAAAACAAGAGAAGTCAGTATTATAGAAACCTTGTAGAATGTCTACAGATTCTTTAACGACCAGATACACTTTTCTAGGCAGTGAAGGGGTTTAAAAGACGCTGAGGTCCATGGTTATCATTCTTTCATGCAGCGCAAAGGTGTAAGGCATCTTGCTCCTCTGCGCTGGTGAAAGGGAGAGGGCAGGAATCTGCCATATCTATCAAGATATGGCACATTCCTGACCTTTGCATGTGCTAGAGCACAATCAGCAGCCTATCTTCAATGCAGGCACCCTTGCACCATGGAGCAAGGGTTCCTGCGTTACTGCTCGGATTCATTTGTGGGAAGGATGGCGCAGCGCATCTGCCCCCAGAGTGACGCACGTAAAAAGAGCAATTGACTAACAGAATGCAGAACAATGTCATACATTCACCCCAGTACAGAGATCTGGTCCTAAATCCATTGTTTCGTTGCTCCCCATCCCATTCCAGTTTGAACCCAGCCATATGCAAATCAGTCTTACCCTGCGCCCAATGGGAACAGTCCAGCCCGAACTGCCAGGCCAGGTCCTCCCTGGACTGGAAACAAGCATCCTAGCACCGGTTTTGGGGTTTCACCCCTCATCAGCCAGGATAGCTTGACTTCAGTGGCATGGAGAGCACAGGACCCACGTCTGGGCATACCGTCCCACTTGGGGTGACAAATGCAAAAAGAACAGTTGATAGACAGAATGCAGAACAATGTCATACATTCACCCCAGTACAGAGATCTGGGCCTAAATGCATAGTTTTTTTGCTCCCCATGCCATTCCAGTTTGAACCCAGCCAAATGCACGGCTGAATTTAGGCTTACGACAAGCTCAACTTCAGCAATGTGTCACGAAACAGAAACGATGTGCTGGTTCTGACTAACGCTACTAGTCTATAATGGGGGGACTAATGGAATAAGGTGTGAAATGTGGAAAAATCATCTTGGACACTATTCCAGCCTACAAGCTAGAACTGTGGAAAGCCAAGAGGGAGTGGGATGAAGACAGATGGCAGTCCTGCAAGGAAGCGTGCCAAGATAGAGATAGTAAAACGTTTTCGACACTGATGGCTCGGGGTGATGAGATAGGCCTTGCTGAACCAGATAATCATATTCCATCTTCTGCTTGGCACACCCAATTTTCTACATTGTACACTGATCATGAAGCATTTAAGCCACTAGTTACATCAGCTAGTAGGAGCCTCCAGACCAAAGGGGCCTTTTTTACTAAGAAAGATATTTTGGCTGCAATTAGCGCCATTGTTCCATCTAAAGCACCAGGCCCAGATGGGATATCAGGCGATCTTTTCTTCTGGGATATTCCCGGCTGGATGCATTATATGCATGCACTATTTAATGCCGTAGCCAATGGTGCCCCTATTCCAGATTCTTGGAGGGAAGCAGAAGTTATCCCAGTATTAAAAAAAGACGACAAGTCCTCTCCCGGTAAAAATAGGCCTATCAGCCTCATTGATGCAATCCAGAAGGTCTTTAGCAGGGTTCTCCTGGGAACAATCCAGAAAATGGCCAACTATAATGACATTTTGCCCCTTATCAATCAGGTTTTCTGCAGAAAATAAGGACCATAGATCAAGTGTTCCGTTTTTTACTTCTCTGTTGCAAAATAGTGCTCGTTGGGAAAGGTAGTTTGTTTGTTGCCTTCATAGACCTTAAGACGGCATTTGGTCTAGTCCCAAGGCATAATTTGTTGCAAACTCTTAGCGATCTAGTGCTGCCAGATAAAATTGTAGTTCTACTCATTCGCTTGCACGAAGAAAATATTGCTGAGGCTTGCAAGGCCAGCTCTCCGATTTAATCTTCGTCAATAAGGGTGTTCGTCAAGGCTGTGTCTTGGCTCCAACGCTATTTTCTTTATATATTAACAACATGGTACAGTTCCTTAGTGAAAGACATACTGCAGGGGGTGGAGTTGTTACCCTGCTGCTTTTTGCTGATGATACCTTGCTGGTATCCAAAACACCTGGAGGGTTACAACGATTATTAAACCAGTTCCATTAATTCTGCGATACTAATGGTCTCATAATAAATAAATCTAAAACCAAATTTATAGCCCTAAACCCCCACAAATCCTATCGGGGCAGCCCTAGGCTTGGTGGTGAACTACTTGAAAGGGTCAGCACCTTTGATTACCTAGGCCTAAGGTTAGAAAATAATTTGTAAGGGAAACCCCACATCATTAAGATGGTCCTGAAGAATAGACAGTTGTCTGGAGCCCTAGGAAGGGAACGCCGAATATCTTATACTAAACCAATTTGAGACAGCCTTGCAGCTATATGATGCAAAAGTGTTGAGCTCTGTGATGTGTGGAATAGAACTATGGGACATAGAACATGTAGAGGACTCAGTAGCCTTGACCTTAAATCTCTTAGAAGCCTAGGGATGCTACTCCAGAATACCCCTCTTCTCTTGCTCATGTTAGACATGGGCAGACATTCCTTTGTTTCTAAAGGAAGATTGCGCCCCTTGCTGTTTCGGCTGAGGATCAAGACGCCACCCGAACTTCAGCCATATGCTCACACGCTGGATGATGTAAAATTCAGGAATACAACCAATAAAATTAGTTGGCTGAGAAGTGATAGTTGCAGCTATCTGGATGTGTGGTTTATGGGAGGTCAACGATCCCACCCTGCTCCCCCAGAAATGTGATGTGAAGAATGCTTACTGGGGTGGGTATCCCAGGAGGAAATAGGCAGCTGGGTTTGAGGTAAGCTCACTCTAGATTTTATGTACCACAAATTGGAACGCTTCTTGGACGGCTACCTGGACTTTATACAACACCCGGGGACAGGAAGCTGTATATTCAATTTAGATTGGGTACCTTGCCCCTGAACAATTTTACCAGCAAATGCAATTGTAGGAATGAGGCTGCCCTCAGCTGCCCTGTCTGTAAAAATCATAAAAGAGACCATATCCCACGCAATGTTTGCCCGTTCATTATATGCGACCCCCAAGAAAAATTGGCTGGCTCCAATCTGCAAGCTACTGAGAACTGATAACTATAGAACCGCCTTGAGGATCTTGAAGTCTGATCCCAGGCCATTGTTTCCTTGTGCGGAGGCAACATTTTTGGGCCAAATTTAGGGTATTAGAAGTAGGGCTCAGAAGGCCAATACTAAATGAAGCCACAACCACACCAGTTAGGCCTTGGTTTTCCTTATCTCTAAAGAAAATGTTTTGTGCGGATGGCCAAGATAAATTTTATATCTCTTGAATTTTGATTTTTTAATTGGCTATATTAGATTTGACTACTTTCGACAAATTTTATATACTGATACATTTTACCATGTTTTTACCTTTTATATTGTATTTAACTATTTTTATCTTGCCAAATGTATACTGCCCGATGGCAGTGGAGATAAGAAGCTAACACGAATAACCTCCGACTGCATTCAGCTGGGAATAATTTTAATGCAAGATGCGCACTTTACAAAGGGCTACCAATCAGACACTGATGATATTAATTTTATCGATTTTTATTAGATTGATATAGAATCCGGACGGATTACAAGAGCGCTAAGAGTGAATGCAGAGATAACAGATTCTGTCATACTATTGTTATACATATGTTTGCTATATCAAGTTTTTGCTCAAGATTTGCACTATACTGTATTACTCCTGTACCATTGGTAAATTTCAAGCAACTTTTATGACCTGTAGTCGAAATAAGGTTATTGAACTGAACTGAACTATTCCATTGGTCCTGGATGTAAAACATGCAAGTATGAAGTATGGCTATGTGCCACATTACTGTGGGCTTATTCTACTTATGTGTACAAAGATACCTAAGTATGTGTGACACATTGAGTAAAACTTTAATGTGAGAGGATACAAGTAATTATTGTAGTGCAAACTGACAATTCTAGTGTTACCTACCTTATGTGGGTACTTACCTTTTGTGGTTTGGAGTAGGGTTGACAGGACTTGGGGACCAATTCCCATAGGTATATGTGGCAATCCCGGGCTGTCCCTAACATGCAGTACACAGCGTCATGTTGAATTGCGGCAGAGCATGATAATATATTAAGAGCCGTGGTCTCAGGTTACTCAAGGGGTCTGACAACATGATTGATACATGTGTAGGCCTGCTATTAGTTGCGGGGATGTGATGTAATTAATTATTAAAGTGCCCTAAGTGACTTCAGCTGGTCACTTTTTTAACCGCATGTTATATTCCATTGAGATGCTGCCTGGAAGGGCACATCTCTATGATGCTGTGGAGATTCTGGCGTGAGGTCATCTCTGTGGCATCATTGACAGTTGGTCCAGCTGTGTCCGGCAAGAAGCTGTTTGGGATCTTTCTCCAATCAATAAATCTACTTGAAGATATTCTGCTCCTGTCTTTATGCCTTTCAATCATAACACCGCAGCAATTGCGTCATTCCCTACGGCTGGGCTGCCAAGGTGCAGGAGTTTTGACGCATTATAGGCTCTGCGTGCCACTTGCTGACGATGCATCGATTTTGGAAAAACGCATAAATATCACAGTGTAGATTTTAGGTGAAAATGCCTACCTTGCATATGTTAATTTCTGCGTGTCACAGCCGGTTCTAGCACAGGTATTTTCTGACGAAGGCCTACAAAAGCTGACACATTGGGTCTAATCCGTCACCTTGTAAATATGGAGCAAAGAAAGCGCCACCGGAGTATCAAAAATAATGACACAATGGCGGTGCAAACTCAATGTAAATATGACCCATACTTTTTGTGAAGGGCACATGGGCAGCATGCAACTGGCAGGTTAGAAGTCAAAAAGTGGACAGATTTGCCAATCACAATATGAAGTCTTTGTTGTAGTCTGTGCTTCAACATTCTTTAACACTGCTTGTACCTTTCTGTACCACCCAAAGCATTCCCGCTCTTAGACGTGCGTATGGTAGATGTCGAACTGCAGTGTACTTGGAGCACCTGATGCTTGGAGTTAGCAACATTTTAATACTGCTGGTAAAGTTTTGCAAAGGTGATAAAGGTTGTGATTTCAGGAAGTTGTGCCGTTTTTGCTAGTTATTTCATGCAAATAATGTCATGCATGAGAGTACATTTTGTAACTATTTTCTTGTTATTCCCAAATTCATTTCTATTTTTTGCAATATGTTTTAGCATGGACCTCTGATAAAACTAACATAAACAAGATTTCCGAGAAAGGAAAGGGATGGAGGAAAGAGAGCTGCAGCAGGACATGAAAGGAAGTAGAAAGAATTAGGAAAATAGTTATTGGGAGTAAGATATGTAGAATTTAAAGTGGATGGGTTGGAATGTGTAGAGAACAAAATGATTATCATTAAAAAAAAGTATAGTAGATTTATAGCTGCAAACACACTTAATCCCATATTTAGACCTTGGCCAAGGACCCCCACTCCTCCAAGATTTGTCATCCCACATCCCAGCTGCCTGCTACAAAACAAGGGGTCAGAGGCAGGGGCAGTGCTAATCAAGTGCCAGTAGCATCAGCACTCAGGTGGTGATGAATCCCAACCCCACTCCCCCCTCCCCCACCTCCAGCCTCAGAGCTGGGGGTAGCACTCATATTCTCAACATTCCCAGGGCGGGAGGGCACCCCTGAGCCCTGCTGATAGGAGAACTCTTCTGCCCCTCTCTTGGCAAGGCACCAGGGGTATCCTTAAAATGACCTTCCCTGGGGTGCATCATTTGGAAACATTTAACACTTAAATGCATTTTGGGCTTGGGTCCAAATGTTTAGTTGCCTTCTTAATTTAGGCAGCTGCGTTTTTGCTGTTAGTTCCCATGTTTTTTTAAATCTAATTGTAAGTCGTTTAGTTAGCCCCAGATAGAACTGCAATTCTGTACTTATTTGCCTCTGTATCAGCATCATTAGCTTAAAAAATATGCATTTATTCATTTGTGTATTTAATGAGCAAAACAGATGAAATCCTGATTCAAGACCGTTTTTGAAAGTTTGGTTAAGAGAAGGAACATATTTACATGGTAATGTGCTGCTGTTTCACATAACTTAAAGAAACATCAGGATCTTATCATTTCACCGACAGTGTTGTTCATTTACCTTTATTTCAATTGTATTTTAGAATGTTGCAATTCCTTGCTAACACAACACTAGCTTTTGAACAGATAAAAGAAGGTATTAGAACATCTTGTTACACAGATGCAATTAAAGCTAAGAAGCACAATATATTCGATAGATTTAGAAACATCTGAATTAAAAATATATATAAAAAACGGACTCATGCAGAAATCCTTTTCCTGGCACCCTGATAAGCATTAAAAGACTACGGGGCATATTCACAAGCCCCTATCGCCACCACAATGTCACTTTTAGTGACGTTGTGGTGGCGATAGGGGCCTCTCCTTATTCACAAGGCAGCATTAAGCCACTTAACGTGGCTCAACGCTGCCTTGTGAATAGGCCCCCTTTCACACTGTGTTTAGCGTGAAAGGGGCGTGCAGTGGTTTTTTGGTGGGCGTTCCAACGCAACACCCGTTGATAATTATGCTGCCCCCTATTCACAAGGCAAAACCAAACGGGATGATGGACGGAGTGTTGAACAATGCAAGCACTCACCCCAGTCAACTGATCTAGGTTTAATCCATCATCCTTCTTAAGCTCACTCCGCTACCTCAGTACAGAAATGGCCATATGCAAATCAGTCTGACCTTGTGACTCATGGCAAAAAGTCCAGCACGAACTGCCAAACCATATCTTCCCTGGACCGGAAACAAGCATCCTGGTACCGGTTTCTGGCTAATCCAAAGCAAAACCAAAGGGGATGATGGACGGAGTGTTGAACAATGCAAGCACTCACCCCCAGTCAACTGATCTTTAATCCATCATCATTCTTTAGCTCACTACGCCACCCCAGTTCAGACATGGCCATATGCAAATCAGTCTGACCCTGTGCCTCATGGGAACAGTCCAGCCCGAACTGCCAAGCCATGTTTTCCCTGAACCAGTAACAAGCATCCTGGGACCGGCTTCTGGCTAATCACCCGTCATCAGCCAGGCTAGCTTGAATCCAGTGGCAAAGTAAGCAAGGGACCCACGTCTGGGCATACCTTGCCAACTTAGGGCGAACAAAGCAAAACCAAAGGGGATGATAGACAGACTGTTGAACAATGCAAGCACTCACCCCCAGTCAACTGATCTGGGTTTAATCCATCATCATTCTTTAGCTCACTCCACCACCCCAGTTCAGACATGGCCATATGCAAATCAGTCTGACCATTTGCCTCATGGGAACAGTCCAGCCCGTACTGCCAAGCCATGTCTTTCCTGGACAGGAAACAAGCTGCCTTGTGAATAGGCCCCCTTTCACACTGTGTTTAGCGTGAAAGGGGCGTGCAGTGGGTGTTTTGGTGGGCGTTCCAACGCAACACCCATTGAAATTTACGCTGCCCCCTATTCACAAGGGCAGCCTAAATAGGAGCTAACGCTAAGCTTAAGACCAGGAAAACCCTGGTCTTAAGTTGGCAATACAAGGAGAAATGTTTTATTTCCCCTCGTTTTTGCACTATCCATGTGTGCTGCCTTGTGCAGCACACATAGAAAATGCAAAATGCCACGGTTTGTTTATGTACAGAAAGGTGTCCCTTCCTGTACATAAACAAACCTTTTTTTTAAAAGCTGTTTTGTAACTTACATGTGTGCTGCATGAAGCAGCAGACATGTAAATTACAAACTGGCATTTTAGGTTTGTTTCTGTGCAGGAAGGGACTCCTTCCTGTACATAATATGTACACCATTCGTAAGGCGGAATGGGAGAATCATTACCATACGCTTCCATTTTATTTAACAGATTCTACTCCCCAAAAGAGCCTGACAAAACAACCGGTGATTGTTTCACACTACCCTTCCTGGGTCCAATCAACAAGGGGCCCCTAGGTGAGTGCATAATTATCCCTTGTCGCTCGCTGTGGGTTTTTAACTCGTTTCATTTACTTTTTTAATAACTTTACGCAAATCCATTCCTGATGGCTTACCTATTTAACCAACAGGTGCCACATCACTTCCCCCATCCTGTCCCATGTCCTGAAGAAGACCCGCATCAGACCCATGAAGAGGGTCGAAACGTCGATGATATAAAACCATCGGACCAGTTGAGAAAATTCAGTTAACAAAAGCCAACTGAAGTGGCATACTGGACTAATCAAAATTGAATACCAAAACTGGCCTAAAAAAATCACCGGCTGTCCTGCGTTACCGCCGCCGTGGGTTGGGTAGGTGCTGACCCGGTTTGCCTAGAGCCATCCAGGGGACTCCTCGCTGCTCAGGCCTTCCCAAGGACAGTTCGTGGGGCCCGGCTACCAGGGGTTATGGGGCATGGACCACCGCAGGATCATTCCCTGCCCTGATACACAGGTTGTATATGAAAGTTTCTTCAATTAGGTGGAGACTTTGCACTAACTGATGAGCTACCAGAGGTCCTGAAGAATTGCCATTACTGGCATGAAACATGTCGACCACACCATAGGCGAGGGTTGAACGAGGCCACATTACCTTACTTGTTGCGCTTCGCTACCCCTCCCTTTACCAATTTTAACTAAGCAGTGAGCCACACCATTAAAGTTGTCCTAATGGACTCTACTGACTTATTTTAAACTCTCACTCACGCTCACAATTGCACTCCCTAGGTCCCTCACACGCATGCGTTGACGCGCAGCGGGCGCGCCGATTGTGCGCCGAAGGCGCGCCAAAGGTAAGCCCGTCTGCGCCCGTCCGCGCCTGGACCGCGCCCAGTGCCAGGACCCCTGGCCCCCACCGACGGAAGCCGACCCGACGAACCTACAACGCCGCCGATCTCATCGCACTCAACACCGGCCGCATCCCAGGATGTCATCGAGCCGCCCCGAAGCACACCCACGGGCCCTTCAGCTGCCACGCCTGCAAATTCACCTGCATCCGGACTCACCCTGCACCAGCACTCGCCAAGCCGAACATCAGCAGCAACCACCTCAAGTGTATCCTGCTCAACACCCGCTCCGTCCACAGACACGCCGTAGAACTCTGGAACCTCCTCGACACCACCGCCCCGGACGTTGCCTTCCTCACCGAGACCTGGATGAACGCCTCCTCAGCCCCAGACATCGCCATCGCCATCCCGGAGGGCTACAAGATCATCCGGAGGGACCGCACCGCCAACCTGACGGGAGGAGGCATTGCCATCATCCACAGAGACACCATCCGCATCACGACCAACACCGACGACACCCTAACCTCCGCTGAACACCTGCACTTCCAGATCCACACCAACCCGAAGACCACCCTCAGAGGCACCCTGATCTACCGACCCCCGGGTCCACGCACACGATTCAGCGAGGACATCGCCGACTTCGTCAGCCCGCATGCCCTCCCCTCCGCCGACTACATCCTCCTGGGGGACCTCAACTTCCACCTGGAGAACAACAGCGACCGCAACACCATCAGCCTGCTCGACAACCTCGCCAACCTCGGACTCAAGCAACTGGTGACCACCCCCACCCACCTCGCCGGACACACACTCGACGCCGTCTTCTCATCCAGCAAAGACGTCACCTTCAGTCACGCCACCAGACTCCACTGGACGGACCACAGCTGCGTCCACTTCAGCTTCAAAAGAACGACGATCCACCACCACCAGCAACAGGTTGCCCGAAGAAGCTGGAACAAGATCACAGCCGACCAGCTCACCGCTTCCTTGAGCCAGCACCCCCCCGCCAGCTCAGCGAACCCCAGCCAGGCCGCCGACAACCTCACGAAGTGGATCAACAACAGCGCGGACGAACTCGCCCCTCTGAGAACCCCGCCCAGCAGACCCTGCAGCAGAAAAACACCATGGTTCACCGACGAACTCAAGAGCTCCAAGAAGAACTGTCGAGCCCTCGAGAAAGTCTGGAGAAGGGAACCAACGACGGACAACATGACCACCCTCAAGCTCGCCACCCGGAAACACCACCAACTGATCCGCGCCACCAAGAAAAATACATACAAGGACCGGCTGGACAACAACGCACACAACTGCAAGGAACTCTTCAACATCGTGAAAGAGCTCTCCAACCCCAACGCCGGAAACAATGACATCACCCCGTCGCAAGACCTCTGCAACTCCCTCGCATCCCACTTCCACAACAAGATCGCGGACATACACAACAGCTTCAGCAACCAACCAACGCAAGCCACAACCGCAACAACGCCACCCACCACCACCCTCCGCACCTGGACTCCGATCAGCACCGAAGACACCATCCGCACAATGAACTCCATCCATTCCGGATCTCCGACTGACCCCTGCCCTCACCACGTCTTCAACAAGGCCGACGCTGTCATCGCACCCCACCTGCGGGACATCATCAACACCTCCTTCGACACCGCCACCTTCCCTGAGAGCTGGAAGCACGCCGAACTCAGCGCTCTTCTCAAGAAACCCACAGCAGACCCCACCGACCTCAAGAACTACCGTCCCATCTCGCTCCTCCCGTTCCCGGCCAAAGTCATCGAGAAGACCGTCAACAAACAGCTGGCCGCCTTCCTCGAGACGAACGGATCCCTCGACCCCTCACAGTCTGGCTTCCGAGCGAACCACAGCACCGAGACCGCCCTCATCGCTGCCACCGATGACATACGAACTCTGATGGACAACGGTGAAACAGCGGCCCTCATCCTCCTGGACCTCTCCGCGGCTTTCGACACTGTCTGCCACAGCACCCTAGTACAGCGCCTCGGCAACATCGGAATCCAGGACAAGGCACTGGAATGGATCCAGTCCTTCCTCGACGGAAGAACACAGAGAGTCCGCCTACCACCGTACACGTCAGAGGCCACCAAAGTCATCTGCGGCGTCCCTCAAGGATCCTCACTGAGCCCCACCCTCTTCAACGTCTACATGAGCCCCCTCGCGGCCATCGCACGCCAACACAACCTCAACATAATCTCCTACGCCGACGACACCCAGCTGATCCTCTCCCTGACCAACGACCCCGCCACCGCCAGAGCCAACCTGCACGAAGGGATGAGAGAGGTAGCCGAATGGATGACGACCAGCCGCCTGAAACTGAACTCGGACAAGACGGAGGTCCTCATCCTGGGCTCCTCGCCCTCCGCCTGGGACGACTCCTGGTGGCCCCCCGCCCTGGGCACCGCACCCAAACCGACGGACCACGCACGCAACCTGGGCTTCATCCTGGACTCCTCCCTCTCCATGACCAGACAAGTAAACGCCGTCTCCTCGTCTTGCTTCAACATCCTGCGCATGCTACGCAAGATCTTCCGGTGGATCCCCACCGAGACGAGGAAGACGGTCACCCAGGCACTCGTCACCAGCCGACTGGACTACGGCAACGCCCTCTACGCCGGAACCACCGCCAAGCTCCAGAAGAGACTCCAGCGGATCCAGAACGCCTCGGCCAGACTCATCCTCGACATCCCCCGACGCAGCCACATCTCCGGACACCTGAGAGATCTGCACTGGCTCCCGGTCAACAGGAGAATCACCTTCCGTCTCCTCACCCACGCACACAAAGCCCTACACGACCAATGCCCGAGCTACCTCAACAACCGGATCAACTTCTACACCCCCAAGCGCCTCCTCAGATCAACCAGCCACGCCCTCGCCGCCGTCCCCCGCATCCGAAGAGCGACAACAGGAGGAAGGTCCTTCTCCTACCTGGCCGCCAAGACCTGGAACTCACTCCCAACCGACCTGCGCCTGACCCAAGACCACCTCTCCTTCAGGAAGAAGCTCAAGACCTGGCTGTTCGAGCAGTAACGGCACCCCCCCCCCCATACCAGCGCCTTGAGACCCTACGGGTGAGTAGTGCGCTATATAAATGACCTGATTGATTGATTGATTGATTTGATGCACCCATTGGCCAAGAATAAAAGAACTCCGCCAAAAGAGTAGCACTACGTGCTACCCGGCAGGCATTGCACCGCCAGCTTGTCGTTGGAGCAGGAGGCCAATGATGACACAATACAGTCATTAGGTCGGATGGCTACTGTTGTCCAGCCTTTTAATTGTGTGAGGCATCCTTTATTCCGTTAAGGGTTCACTTGATTCCCTGCTGCAAATTGCTATCTTCCCTAGAGAGAGCGGCTTCTTTCTTTCCCTTCCCGTAGTGAACTCACCCCTTGGGGAACTTTTTACACCTTTTTGATAACTCCTTGTTGGACACGTACATTGGACCCCGGTAAAAATTGTCCTCCATTGTCCCCCTTGATTGCTTACTAAAAAATCCTTTCCCTTGTTCCCCCTTCCCCTCCCCTTCACTCAATTGTATATAAATCACCAAATTTTTGTCACTTGTGAACAATATGTCACATCGCACTCACTTTATCTGATGCGCCGTTCAGTATAAATTATATTTGATTGCTGATTTACTCTTTATGCATTATCGCAGGGTGTCTATGGATGAAAAATAATTCACAGATTAAAATCTACAATTACCCTGTCTGTTTTTGGTTTGGATTTGCATTTAATCATTTTTTCAAATGGAGTATTGATTGAAGTAACCTATGGCTAATTTAAATTTGGAATGATTCATTCACACTTTGAAGCAATCAGGCTGCAAACTTGACAGAACCATTGTATACACTAAACGGTATTGGCCAGGTTCTGAGGGATACTGGGTTATCCCATAATAGTTTACTTTGCCTTACTTTAGGCAGCCTATTGAGCATAGGGCATGAGGTATTATCAATAGTGTAGCAAGGGCACAACGGGCCTTGGTGCAAGCAAGGAATATGGCCCCTTTGACTGCGGTTGGGATAGTAAGATACAGCAATTTACATGATTCAATGGGCCCCTGAGGGCCCTGGCTCCCGGGACACTGCCCTGGTGCACCAATGGTAGCTAAGCCCCTGGGAATGATGCATAAAATGCGTGCTCTAGATTCACCCAAAAATCACATTTACTAATAATAGTGATAAGTTCGCGGGCAGGGAACCTGAGTACCCTGAGGGGACACACATAAATGTTTGCAAAGTGTTACCAATACGGAGACATGCGTTGGCATATTGTTTACCCTACCCTCGACTCAGATAGAAACGTTCTATTCTGTTGAGGAGTTTCTTAAGTGCTGAACCATCTCCTTGCAATTCGATTGAGTTTTGAATCACATTCTGAATAGATTGAAGTACAAATAAGGCTGATTTGTTTTGGTGGTGTAACTAATAACTTGATATGACAAGGGTTTGTGCTACTAGTGATGAATTAGCTCTTGTAGACACAACCAGTCCAGATTATCCTTTTGAAATATTTTACTAATGAGTAGAGTTTGCACTAGTTCATGGTGTTACTGGACTCCGTGCACATGTAACACAGCACAATTATTTATGGTTCAATTGTGAATTATCACATGCAGTGGAGCTGGCTAGAATGGGTCCATTCGCCTTCTAGGACCTACATGGCTAGTGTTAATGGAATACACACCACATACACAAAATATGAATGCATACCAATTAGGGAACTTGTTGTGGGAATTGGACAGTGTATATAGACTGGGGGTACACAGACAATAACTCGTCAAACTATAAATGCAGTAATTGGCAAGATGGGCGCTAAGAGAGACAAAGTACCATCACGGAATGCTTATAAAACGAGTGAATTATAGGTCGTAGATCCAAAGACAATGTCCCAAGACAAACCCAGAATATAGACAACGTGCCTTCCATTGGGAATGGTACCACCTAATGAACAATGTTGTGCATAGGCAAGATTATATACCATTACACATGGTACATCCTCGTATGTGGTATTACCAGATGCCCTAAAAAAAATACAAAATGAACATAGGCTGCACAGCAGTAGATTTGGATATGAAATTGATTGATAACTTTTGATAATACAAATAGAGGTGCACCACAATCAATATTTCCATATGAAAAAAGTCCCATTCCAATTACGGAATATTTTCAGTTCTTCACTTTATATTGCAGTTAAGACCGCCTACACGTTTCGTCCACACAAATGGACTTCTTCAGGGCATATTCTATTAGATTATCCAATCCTCTAGTATAAGTATATCAATCAACATCCACTCACAACCATGTAGAACTCGCTACATGGGTGGGTGAATCCAGTTTCGAATCTAGGAGTGAACATGGTTTGGGCCAATCTGCCCTGTGACTGGCACTCCAATTAGCCTCGGTGGCCACACAAACGGGATCCATTCACATTCTGTGAAGTAAAATGATGAGGAAAAGCGCCCACCCATGTAGCAAATTTTGCATTGTTGCTAGTGGATGCTGAGGCCAATTTATCAGTGGCACATTGAACAGTGTTCATCAGGGTTAAATAGACATTTCAAAAGAGCAGATGGGTTTCCACTTGCAATGTGAAACATAGAGTAGCTTTTAAACAGCTGCTCCTTATTAAACTTGAACGCACTGCCCTGGGAGCAGCGCATTCTTTGAAATAAGGTGCACTTTTATTGTTTATGCACCTTTTGAGAGGTGCACAGTGGTGCAAACAAGGAAAGTGTGACATATTCATAACAGGCCCTAGGTGCAGCAGATTGTCCGATCTTTATGCTAGCAAAATATGACACTATTTCAGCTCCCACAGTACCATCACCAGCTGCCCATCCAACAAACGTTTGATTTTTAAGTCTTGACCTAGTTACATTGAAGTCTGTGTAGACAGGGCCTTATCCATGCTGATGGTCCTTCTCCTTGGTGCAACCCTGCTAGATCCTCACCTAAAGTGAAAATTAGCAATTCCACGTTTCCAGTACATGACATTTGAAGTGGGTTCCTCTCTTTTTACTGCTCTCCCCTCAAGGATGGTCAAATCCTGTATCTTGGTTTTATGACAGACTAAGGATGTACAAATCATGACTAGTTGTAGACCCAAAAGATGGGCATTGAACAATGGTTTTTCATGCTGAATGCGCAATAAACATCAATGATTACTTCTTGGATGGAACACAGTGCACATGCGTCTACAAACTTTCTCGAAAGACCAATGTCATTCCAGGTAATACCCCGGTATACATAAAAAATGGTCATGTTACAAAATAAAATCTCGAGAACACTAAGGGTTTTCCCATTTCACCCCATTCGGACTGGGCATAATTGAAAAATGAAGTGAGAAAAAGTCATAATAGGGGAGAGATTTGCAAAATGTTTACATTTTCAAAATATGCTATCCATTTTCAATTTGCGTCTTTATATATTTTTGAAGAATGTTGTTATGTACAAGACAAACAGAAATTTACATTTGCACTATCAATTACGATTTGTACAGTGCTGCTAATGACCCACAAGGGCATCCAGACACTTGCAGTGTGCAGTAGCTAATTCGAAAAGCCTGATCTTGCATGCTTTTCGAACTCCGTTAGAGACAGGGTGGTACGAAGCTGTTGGGGGGGGGCATTCCATGTCTTTGCTGCGAGCTAGGATATGGAGCATCCTCCGTTGGTGCTTCTGTAGATACCGGGCTGTAGGGAGTCGATAGGGCTGAGGAGTGCAGGTTGGTGGAGATTCAGGCAGTTGTTGATATAGGCTTGTCCTTGGTTGTGGAGGGCCTTGTGCGTGTGGGTTAGTAGAATTGGCATCTCTTCTTCACAGGGAGCCACTGAAGTTCTTTGAGGTAGTGGAGATGTGAGTCCGACATGAGAGGTCGAGGATGCGTCTGGCTGCAGCGTTCTGGATAGCTTGTAGTCTGTTGAGGAGATGTGTGGAGATACAGTGGCAGAGTGCGTTGCCATAGTTGAGTCTGCTTGTGACGAGGGCTTGAGTGACGATGCGTCTGATGGCGGGGAACCACTTGAAGATCTTCAGAAGTATTCACAGCATGAAGAAGCAGGCTGAGGAGACTGTGTTAACCTGGGCTCTCATTGTCAGCTTGCGGTCCAGGATGATGCAAAGGTGCCTTGTGTGATCGGGTGGTGAGGGTGCATGTCCTAGTTCCGTTGGCCACCACGGGTCGTTCCAGGGGGTGAAGGTTTCAGGACTTCTGATTTGTCAATATTACGTTTTAGGCAGTTCTCTATTATCCAGTTGGTGATGCTTGTCATGCAGCTGTGGAATCTGGCTCTGGTGATGGGGGGGCGGGGTCCATGGAGAGGAAGTTGGTATGTTGAGTGTCATCTGTGTATGAGATGATGTTGAGACCGTGGGATCTGACGATATTGGCCAGGGGTGTCATCTAGATGTTGATGAAGGTAGGGCTGAAGAATGAGCCCTGGGGGACCACACCTTTGGCTCGGAGGTGTAAGGAGGTAGGCAGACTTTCTGGGTTTTTTCAGTGAAGAAGAAGATCCATCTGAGGGTGCTCCCTTGGATCCCGATATTGTGAAGCCTGCTGATTAGAGTGTGGTGCAATACCGTGTCAAATGCTGCCAAGAGGTCGAGGAGGATCAGGGCCTCTGTTTCTCCTTGATCGAGGAGGGTTTGGATGTTGTATGTAGGGTGGTCTCAGTGCTGTGGTTGCTGCGGAGTCCTGATTGGGAGAATTCAAGTAGGTGGTGTAGCTCAAGGTGGAGTGTGAGTTGTTTGTGGCTTTTTCTAGTACTTTGGCTGGGAAGGGGAGTAGGGAGATGGGTCGGCCGTTTTTTAGTTCACTGGGGTTGGCTGATGGTTTATTGAGTAATGCTTACAGTCTTCTGGGAACAAGGACGCACTTACGGATGTGTTGAGCAGGGAGATGAATTCTTGGCTGATTTTTGTCTTTCACGAGGTTGAAGATGTTGTGTGGCAGGAGTCACTTGGTGCGGCTGAGTGGATGGAGTCCATGAGGGTGCCGGTTTCCAGGGAGGTGAGGGTGGTCCAGGTGGTTAGTCGAGGTTCTGTGCTACTGTTGGTGGGGCTGTGTGATACTTCAGCCATTGTTTAGGCATATATACAATTTCACGTATACTTAAAAGAAATGCATATCAGACATTATGTGCAAATTCACAAACTATATCTACATCACTTGTCCTTACTTGTCTTGACCTGGAGGACAAACACTAAGAGGCCCATAATACGAGGTCAGATAGACAAGGAACTTCTGTACCAGCGCTATGAAATTTAGGGTGACGGTCCATGGGAACTAAGCCCAGATGAAACCAAACTTTAAGGACCCGGACAAAGAGGATCAGGACTAACTGACACATAATCTTGAGAATGACAAGGAATATGAAAAACAAGACTAGCCCGGCAATGGCAAGGAGTGCCGGGGAGGCAAGACAAGGGACACAGGCAGCCAGAATGAAAAGTCCTAAGAGGACCCGGAAAGAAAGGACAAAGGTGACTAGAAAGACCAGGGCCAAGAGGATCAGGCAAAGGAGTACCAGGACTATGAGGATGAGAGTGAGGAGGAAAAGTAATATCAGCACCAGTAATCTCAGGTCCGGGATGACCACACCCTGGTGCTCCACGCCACAGGGCTAGGAACAAGATGGCCAGGAAGAAGAGGATCAGGATAGCCAGTACTAAAATGACCAGAGCAAGGAGGACCATGATCAGTTGGTGAAGAACATGAAGACAAATAGCTGGAGGATCAGGATCGGATCCTTTGAGACTAGGGCGATCAGGAGAATGAGGATTGTGGCCAACAGGACCAGTGGACAAGTATAAGTGAGGAAGACGAGGGGCCAGTAGCAAGAATACCAACAGACCAGAGCAAGGAGTATTAGAAGGATGAGCACTAAATGGACCAGGAACCGACCCATGAATGCCAGGTGGGCGATGACCACAGGGCCAGGGTCCAGAGTACCACATGAAGCAGAAAGACCAGGGCCTGGCAGTAGTAGAACCATGGTGAGGAAGAATAGGAGGACCAGCCAGCCAGACCCAGGAAGACTAAGGGGACTGGACGTGAATGTTCAGGAGGACCATGACCAAAATGATGAGGCTCAGAAGGACCCTATCAAAAAGAACTAAGACTGAGAGGGGCCAGATCATTTGGTACAGTGCCAGATGGGCCATGAAGACAAGACACAGGGCTAGGAGGAGCAGCAATAATGCAAACCAGGAAGACAAGAGCTAAGAGGGGAAGGCCTAAAAGGGCCATGGCACAGGAGACCGGGTAGACCCAGGGAACCAGCAGGACCAGTTACTTGATGTATTAGGAATCAGAAGAGCAGTGTGAACATAATCAGAAGGACTAGGTCAAATGGACTAGGGTTAAGATAATTAGAAAAGAAAAAGAAGATCTAGGAGAAGGGGGCCTGAAAGGATCAGGACACCAGAACCAAGCAGATTAGGCATATACAGACACAAAGAAGGAGGATAAGAAGCAAAAGGATCATGTCTACTGCACACCAAACTAGGAAGAGAACATAATAATAATAATAATAATAATCCACATTTGTATAGCGCACAATCACCCGTTAGGGTCTCTAGGCGCTGGGGGCCGTCGGGAAGATTAAGCAAGCTATTGCCCAGAGTTGCATGGTGCTGAGCTAACCTGCCGCCGGAGCCGGGGATCGAACCCTGATCCCCAGATTCCAGGGTCAGTCACCCTGGCCGCGGCGCCACACCTCATGGGTTGTGAGGACCAGGAATAGGACAACCATTGCTAGGCAAACCAGACTGAGACCATGGAAGACTAGGTGAACAGGATCTGAAGAATCATGACGGGATAGCCAGGCAACAAGAGCTAAGAGGAATGGGGCAAGAAGGAACTGTAGGACCTCAACCAAAGGGAAACTGAACCTCAAGTCACAAAGGCCCCAGAGTATCGGGACTGGCATCCCAGGACAGGCAGGACCAAGACAAGGAGGAAAAGGAAGACCAGGACCAGACATGCCAGGATGACAGAAGACATGATGACCAAGACGGGTGGCTAAGAAAAAGTTGACCTGAACAAGAATGATCATGACAAAGTAGACACATTAGATCAGGATGACCATGAGCAGGAGGTTTAGGGCCATGTGTATCTTGACATATTGGAAAGGAGGACCCAGTGAACTAGTCAGGTCAGGATAAGGTGAACTAGGACCATTAAGACCAGGGACCAGATGGGGGGAGGATTAGGTGAGATAGAAGGATCAGAATAACCAGGACCAGGAACAGGCCTGGCAGGACCATAGATGTCAGAACCAAGGGGAGCAGTACCCAAAGTTCCAAATGGAGCAGGAGGACAAGAAACTAGGGGCACGATGTAGGACACCAAATACCGGTCGGTAACGGCCGATTTCGGCCGTTACCGACCGGTATTTGGTGTTTGAGATGTAGGGGGCCTAAAATTTACCGATTCGGTGAAATACCGAATCGGTAAATCTAGATGTAGGTGGCACTGAAAACAGTGCCACAGGCCCTTAAGAATTCGTTATTTACCATGAAATTCTATTTTGTGATAAATAACGAATTCCTGTGTACATGCACATCTGTGCATGTAAACCTGTGCCATGTGGCACACATACATGCCCTAAGGGCATGTATGTGCGTCACATGGCACACATGCCAGAATCAGGGGTGCAACAGGGTGTCAAAGTGACACCCTGTCCCCCTTGACAATTCGGTAATTTTACCGAATCTTAATTCACATAGATTCCTATGGGCCTCAAGGCCCATAGGAATCAATGGCAATTATCGAATCGGTAAATACCGATTGGGTAATTACCGAATCATACTGATTCGGTAAAAATTACCGAATTTTTTCCTACATCTCATTTACCGAATCTAGAATACCGAATCGGTAAAATTTGGTATTCTAGAGTCGGTAAATAGGATTTACCTACATCGGGCCCTAGGTTATTAGCACCAGGCTGGTGAGGGTCAGAGGAAATAGGACACATACAGTCATCCACGTGGACCAATGGAACTAGACAAGGACCAAAATGACCAGGCACAGCATTGAGGATGAATAAGGAGGACCAGGACCAAAGGACACATTGCCAGGTGAACCACAAGTACAAGGAGCAGGGCAAGGAGAATCAGGATGACCCAATCAGGGAATCTAGGAGTGTCAACCATAGGACATACAGGACAACAGGACTGGTACATTTTTGCATACAAATCAGAGCATACAAAGTGAATAAAATACCGGGCCTGTTACATCTGACCTCTGGGTGATAGAAGACTCTACCTGATACCAACAGACCAGAGCAAGGAGTATTAGAAGGATGAGCACTAAATGGACCAGGAACCGACCCATGAATGCCAGGTGGGCGATGTCCACAGGGCCAGGGTCCAGAGTACCACATGAAGCAGAAAGACCAGGGCCTGGCAGTGGTAGAACCATGGTGAGGAAGAATAGGAGGACCAGCCAGCCAGACCCAGGAAGACTAAGGGGACTGGACGTGAATGTTCAGGAGGACCATGACCAAAATGATGAGGCTCAGAAGGACCCTATCAAAAAGAACTAAGACTGAGAGGGGCCAGATCATTTGGTACAGTGCCAGATGGGCCATGAAGACAAGACACAGGGCTAGGAGGAGCAGCAATAATGCAAACCAGGAAGACAAGAGCTAAGAGGGGAAGGCCTAAAAGGGCCATGGCACAGGAGACCGGGTAGACCCAGGGAACCAGCAGGACCAGTTACTTGATGTATTAGGAATCAGAAGAGCAGTGTGAACATAATCAGAAGGACTAGGTCAAATGGACTAGGGTTAAGATAATTAGAAAAGAAAAAGAAGATCTAGGAGAAGGGGGCCTGAAAGGATCAGGACACCAGAACCAAGCAGATTAGGCATATACAGACACAAAGAAGGAGGATAAGAAGCAAAAGGATCATGTCTACTGCACACCAAACTAGGAAGAGAACATAATAATAATAATAATCCACATTTGTATAGCGCACAATCACCCGTTAGGGTCTCTAGGCGCTGGGGGCCGTCGGGAAGATTAAGCAAGCTATTGCCCAGAGTTGCATGGTGCTGAGCTAACCTGCCGCCGGAGCCGGGGATCGAACCCTGATCCCCAGATTCCAGCGTCAGTCACCCTGGCCGCGGCGCCACACCTCATGGGTTGTGAGGACCAGGAATAGGACAACCATTGCTAGGCAAACCAGACTGAGACCATGGAAGACTAGGTGAACAGGATCTGAAGAATCATGACGGGATAGCCAGGCAACAAGAGCTAAGAGGAATGGGGCAAGAAGGAACTGTAGGACCTCAACCAAAGGGAAACTGAACCTCAAGTCACAAAGGCCCCAGAGTATCGGGACTGGCATCCCAGGACAGGCAGGACCAAGACAAGGAGGAAAAGGAAGACCAGGACCAGACATGCCAGGATGACAGAAGACATGATGACCAAGACGGGTGGCTAAGAAAAAGTTGACCTGAACAAGAATGATCATGACAAAGTAGACACATTAGATCAGGATGACCATGAGCAGGAGGTTTAGGGCCATGTGTATCTTGACATATTGGAAAGGAGGACCCAGTGAACTAGTCAGGTCAGGATAAGGTGAACTAGGACCATTAAGACCAGGGACCAGATGGGGGGAGGATTAGGTGAGATAGAAGGATCAGAATAACCAGGACCAGGAACAGGCCTGGCAGGACCATAGATGTCAGAACCAAGGGGAGCAGTACCCAAAGTTCCAAATGGAGCAGGAGGACAAGAAACTAGGGGCACGATGTAGGACACCAAATACCGGTCGGTAACGGCCGATTTCGGCCGTTACCGACCGGTATTTGGTGTTTGAGATGTAGGGGGCCTAAAATTTACCGATTCGGTGAAATACCGAATCGGTAAATCTAGATGTAGGTGGCACTGAAAACAGTGCCACAGGCCCTTAAGAATTCGTTATTTACCATGAAATTCTATTTTGTGATAAATAACGAATTCCTGTGTACATGCACATCTGTGCATGTAAACCTGTGCCATGTGGCACACATACATGCCCTAAGGGCATGTATGTGCGTCACATGGCACACATGCCAGAATCAGGGGTGCAACAGGGTGTCAAAGTGACACCCTGTCCCCCTTGACAATTCGGTAATTTTACCGAATCTTAATTCACATAGATTCCTATGGGCCTCAAGGCCCATAGGAATCAATGGCAATTATCGAATCGGTAAATACCGATTGGGTAATTACCGAATCATACTGATTCGGTAAAAATTACCGAATTTTTTCCTACATCTCATTTACCGAATCTAGAATACCGAATCGGTAAAATTTGGTATTCTAGAGTCGGTAAATAGGATTTACCTACATCGGGCCCTAGGTTATTAGCACCAGGCTGGTGAGGGTCAGAGGAAATAGGACACATACAGTCATCCACGTGGACCAATGGAACTAGACAAGGACCAAAATGACCAGGCACAGCATTGAGGATGAATAAGGAGGACCAGGACCAAAGGACACATTGCCAGGTGAACCACAAGTACAAGGAGCAGGGCAAGGAGAATCAGGATGACCCAATCAGGGAATCTAGGAGTGTCAACCATAGGACATACAGGACAACAGGACTGGTACATTTTTGCATACAAATCAGAGCATACAAAGTGAATAAAATACCGGGCCTGTTACATCTGACCTCTGGGTGATAGAAGACTCTACCTGATACCAACAGACCAGAGCAAGGAGTATTAGAAGGATGAGCACTAAATGGACCAGGAACCGACCCATGAATGCCAGGTGGGCGATGTCCACAGGGCCAGGGTCCAGAGTACCACATGAAGCAGAAAGACCAGGGCCTGGCAGTGGTAGAACCATGGTGAGGAAGAATAGGAGGACCAGCCAGCCAGACCCAGGAAGACTAAGGGGACTGGACGTGAATGTTCAGGAGGACCATGACCAAAATGATGAGGCTCAGAAGGACCCTATCAAAAAGAACTAAGACTGAGAGGGGCCAGATCATTTGGTACAGTGCCAGATGGGCCATGAAGACAAGACACAGGGCTAGGAGGAGCAGCAATAATGCAAACCAGGAAGACAAGAGCTAAGAGGGGAAGGCCTAAAAGGGCCATGGCACAGGAGACCGGGTAGACCCAGGGAACCAGCAGGACCAGTTACTTGATGTATTAGGAATCAGAAGAGCAGTGTGAACATAATCAGAAGGACTAGGTCAAATGGACTAGGGTTAAGATAATTAGAAAAGAAAAAGAAGATCTAGGAGAAGGGGGCCTGAAAGGATCAGGACACCAGAACCAAGCAGATTAGGCATATACAGACACAAAGAAGGAGGATAAGAAGCAAAAGGATCATGTCTACTGCACACCAAACTAGGAAGAGAACATAATAATAATAATAATCCACATTTGTATAGCGCACAATCACCCGTTAGGGTCTCTAGGCGCTGGGGGCCGTCGGGAAGCTTAAGCAAGCTATTGCCCAGAGTTGCATGGTGCTGAGCTAACCTGCCGCTGGTGCCGGGGATCGAACCCTGATCCCCAGATTCCAGCGTCAGTCACCCTGGCCGCGGCGCCACACCTCATGGGTTGTGAGGACCAGGAATAGGACAACCATTGCTAGGCAAACCAGACTGAGACCATGGAAGACTAGGTGAACAGGATCTGAAGAATCATGACGGGATAGCCAGGCAACAAGAGCTAAGAGGAATGGGGCAAGAAGGAACTGTAGGACCTCAACCAAAGGGAAACTGAACCTCAAGTCACAAAGGCCCCAGAGTATCGGGACTGGCATCCCAGGACAGGCAGGACCAAGACAAGGAGGAAAAGGAAGACCAGGACCAGACATGCCAGGATGACAGAAGACATGATGACCAAGACGGGTGGCTAAGAAAAAGTTGACCTGAACAAGAATGATCATGACAAAGTAGACACATTAGATCAGGATGACCATGAGCAGGAGGTTTAGGGCCATGTGTATCTTGACATATTGGAAAGGAGGACCCAGTGAACTAGTCAGGTCAGGATAAGGTGAACTAGGACCATTAAGACAAGGGACCAGATGGGGGGAGGATTAGGTGAGATACAAGGATCAGAATAACCAGGACCAGGAACAGGCCTGGCAGGACCATAGATGTCAGAACCAAGGGGAGCAGTACCCAAAGTTCCAAATGGAGCAGGAGGACAAGAAACTAGGGGCCCGATGTAGGACACCAAATACCGGTCGGTAACGGCCGATTTCGGCCGTTACCGACCGGTATTTGGTGTTTGAGATGTAGGGGGCCTAAAATTTACCGATTCGGTGAAATACCGAATCGGTAAATCTAGATGTAGGTGGCACTGAAAACAGTGCCACAGGCCCTTAAGAATTCGTTATTTACCATGAAATTCTATTTTGTGATAAATAACGAATTCCTGTGTACATGCACATCTGTACATGTAAACCTGTGCCATGTGGCACACATACATGCCCTAAGGGCATGTATGTGCGTCACATGGCACACATGCCAGAATCAGGGGTGCAACAGGGTGTCAAAGTGACACCCTGTCCCCCTTGACAATTCGGTAATTTTACCGAATCTTAATTCACATAGATTCCTATGGGCCTCAAGGCCCATAGGAATCAATGGCAATTATCGAATCGGTAAATACCGATTGGGTAATTACCGAATCATACTGATTCGGTAAAAATTACCGAATTTTTTCCTACATCTCATTTACCGAATCTAGAATACCGAATCGGTAAAATTCGGTATTCTAGAGTCGGTAAATAAGATTTACCTACATCGGGCCCTAGGTTATTAGCACCAGGCTGGTGAGGGTCAGAGGAAATAGGACACATACAGTCATCCACGTGGACCAATGGAACTAGACAAGGACCAAAATGACCAGGCACAGCATTGAGGATGAATAAGGAGGACCAGGACCAAAGGACACATTGCCAGGTGAACCACAAGTACAAGGAGCAGGGCAAGGAGAATCAGGATGACCCAATCAGGGAATCTATGAGTGTCAACCATAGGACATACAGGACAACAGGACTGGTACATTTTTGCATACAAATCAGAGCATACAAAGTGAATAAAATACCGGGCCTGTTACATCTGACCTCTGGGTGATAGAAGACTCTACCTGATGCTAGCACAGTATTCTGAGTGTAGATCTGAGGGCATAGGGACTGAAAATTGGCAGAGGAGTTTAAAGGTGGATGGGTGAAAATGAGTGCCCTCTTTGAAGCATGGCAGGAAGGGTTTGAGAAATTCAGATGGCTGAAGTCAGAAAAAATGGTTAATTGTTAACAAAGGGGTCAAATGGGCTAGATACCATCTACACTATACAGAGTAAAACGTTGCTGTAAGGGACAGGGAAAAAAATAATGATTCTGTCACCTTGGGTGGAAATCTCCCAGAGTTTCGGACCATTCGTTTTTTAGTTTTTCAAAATAAACTCATGCCTTGTGAGTCTGTGGTTGAAAAACGAAATTTTTTTGAAAAGTTTGCTGGCTGGACATCATGTCTGAGGTACTGTCCTTTAATGTTCTTTGCATAGACAGGAACCACCATGACAGCATTTTCAGTCAAAGTAGAGAGGTGTCCGCAGTGACAGAAGACAACACTAAATTTGGCATGCAGAGCTCAATCAGGGTGGTGAAGGTATTGTCCTCTGTATCCTGACAGAGTTAACTTCATCTTCGAAACTAAATCAGGCATATAGTTGTTTTTCATTTTGTCATCAGATTGGAAGGAAACCTCTCAATTGTGCTGTGCTGGTCACCTTGTAAGGTGCATTATGCAATTGTTTCTATTTTGGTAATATCACCCGAACTATTAGATGATTCTATGTCACTGATATCCAATATTTCCAGTACTGGTCTTTGCTTTTACAAATCATTAGTTTCAGTTGTTTTAGGCTGATTGGTATAATTTAACTGAACCACAATTAATAATTGTAGAACTGATTGATTTGCTGCAGGAAAAGATATGTTTCGATAACACGTAGCCTTTAGGTAATCTTATATCTAGCTCAGGTTTTGTGAGTAAGAGCGGGTAGTACACAGCTTTAAATAGTATTGCAATGGTTGTGATCATCTTTATTATCAATCACCCCTGCAGGTAAATGATAAGGAGTAGGAGCATTTGTGGAGCATAAGAGAGCTCAGTAAAGAGCTTGGCCCATGGTGTAATGGAGTGGCATTTTGTGCCATATCTGTAAAAGTAACTTGGAAACATTCAAACAGTTCTGGCGATTATACCTATAAGTTAGTGCCTGCATCAAAGCCCGTTTTAGCAGTAATGGTCTAATGTTGTAAAATCAAAGAGTTTGTGACCACAAAAGTGCTTATCATTACATACAAAACCCTTTTTGTGAGTTTGAAAATTATTTCAACATATAAAAATTCTTTTGTGATAGCTTCCAAATTACAAATGGAAGGGTTAATGACAGAAAATAATATTTGGACAATTTATGACTGCAATTGTTGTTGCATACCATTGATAGCTAACAAAACCTGAGTTGAGGTGGTACCTAATTTGCAAATGGTAAGGGGTTCATTGAGGACCCCTTTCCCTTTGGAATCATGTTGGCAGCCTCAAAGGGGAGAAGTTGTTTGAAACCGAAAACTTTTGTTCTTTAAACCGGCACTGGTTCCTTTAAAGAACACAGGCTGCTTTGAAAATCAAACTTTGACATTGTGTCATAGAGATGTTAGCGTGTAATTGAACTCCTGCCGGAAATTCATATTTTGCCAATTATAGATACAGTAAAGTCTACTCTACAAAGGCTTGATAATCTCCATTTGTCTTTATTTGGATGGAGGAATTCATTGAAGATGTTGGTGTTGCCAAAATTTCTGTACCTATTTAGGACCATTCCTTTGGAATTTTCTCAATCTAGTCTTTCCAGTTCGCAAAGATGCTGCAATCAGTTCCTTTGGCGCTATCAGTCTCAGCGGAGAGCTGCTAAATGGATGTGTCTTCCATTAGATAGGGGTGGGTGGTCAGTCCCTAATTTACTGTTTTATAATTGGGCTGCTCTCATACAACATCTGGTTGTTCCACTATTTGCTACACGAGCTCCACTTCCACTGGCTTGTTGTCCTTCTATTTTTGAGATTGGTCTAGGGGCTGACGCCAACGGGACTCTTCTTTCAGTACTAGAACCTAGTTACTATAAAAAAACAAAGTTCAAGGTTATTGCAACAATGTTTTCAGTTTGGAGGAAGGTCAGTCGTTATTGCTCTATTCCGAATATTAATTTTTATACACCTGCGGCTAGGCTATTGCCATCTATCTTTCAGGACTCTGTTACATTTAGGTGGAACTCCCAGGGTATTAAAGTACTAGGTGATCTAGCTTATGATGGTAAAATAGCTTCTTTTTCGTTTTTAAAAGATAAGTATGGTTTGCACACCCATGAATTTTTTAAGTACCTTCAGGTGCGTAGCTAACTATCTAACCCAGCTTCTTTGTACCGTTCCAACTGTGCTATCTAGAAGCCTACTGATGGATTTGATCTTAAGGAGGGCTCGTATTGGTGATCTGTACCAAACTCTAATATTGACCCTCCCTGACGACCTTGCTGCACAGAATGCAAAACTAGAAGCTAAGTTAGGGAAGGGTGGTTTAGACATAGCTTACGCATTAGAACTCTCTAACTCTGTTTTAATTTCTGGGTCCTTACGTTCCCAAAGCTATATGGCCCTATTCGATTTGTATTTCACTCCTGCCAAAATATCAAAATGAGGAGGTACTAATGCCCAGGGGTGTCCGAGATATGGTCTCTTGGCAGCTAATGACACACATATGTTTTTTTCATGTACCAAGTTAGACTTATTTATACAAGATATACAATCTTTCATTAACATATCCCTTAAAATACAGGTGGTCCTTTCTGCAGAATTGGTTATTATGGGCTGTGAGTCAGATATGTCTGTATCCAGGTCCTCTCATGAGATAGCGCTTTTGTGTATTTTTATGTCACTTATTCGATTATGCATAACTTCGGAATGGACCAACCCAGTTCTACCTACTTTTATAAATTGGAAGGCTAGGGCCATGTCTGAACTGGGGTGGCGGAGTGAGATAAAGAACGGTGATGGATTAAACCCAGATCAGTTGACTGGGGGTGAGTGTTTGTATTGTCAACGCTCCGTCCATCACCACCTTTGGTTTTTCTTTGTTCGCCCTAAGTTGGCAGGGTATGCTCAGACGTGAGTCCCTTGCTCACTTTGCCACTGGAGTCAAGCAAGCCCGGCTGAAGACGGCTGTACTGCCAGAAACCGGTCCTGGGAAGCTTGATTCCGGTCCAGGGAAGACATGGCTTGGCAGTTCGGGCTGGACTGTTCCCATGAGGCACAGGGTCAGACTGATTTGCATATCGCCATGTCTGAACTGGGGTGGCGGAGTGAGCTAAAGAACGGTGATGGATTAAACCCAGATCAGTTGACTGGGGGTGAGTGTTTGTATTGTCAACGCTCCGTCCATCACCACCTTTGGTTTTTCTTTGTTCGCCCTAAGTTGGCAGGGTATGCTCAGACGTGAGTCCCTTGCTCACTTTGCCACTGGAGTCAAGCAAGCCCGGCTGAAGACGGCTGTAATGCCAGAAACCGGTCCTGGGAAGCTTGATTCCGGTCCAGGGAAGACATGGCTTGGCAGTTCGGGCTGGACTGTTCCCATGAGGCACAGGGTCAGACTGATTTGCATATCGCCATGTCTGAACTGGGGTGGCGGAGTGAGCTAAAGAACGGTGATGGATTAAACCCAGATCAGTTGACTGGGGGTGAGTGTTTGTATTGTCAACGCTCCGTCCATCACCACCTTTGGTTTTTCTTTGTTCGCCCTAAGTTGGCAGGGTATGCTCAGACCTGAGTCCCTTGCTCACTTTGCCACTGGAGTCAAGCAAGCCCGGCTGAAGACGGCTGTAATGCCAGAAACCGGTCCTCGGAAGCTTGATTCCGGTCCAGGGAAGACATGGCTTGGCAGTTCGGGCTGGACTGTTCCCATGAGGCACAGGGTCAGACTGATTTGCATATCGCCATGTCTGAACTGGGGTGGCGGAGTGAGCTAAAGAACGGTGATGGATTAAACCCAGATCAGTTGACTGGGGGTGAGTGTTTGTATTGTCAACGCTCCGTCCATCACCACCTTTGGTTTTTCTTTGTTCGCCCTAAGTTGGCAGGGTATGCTCAGACGTGAGTCCCTTGCTCACTTTGCCACTGGAGTCAAGCAAGCCCGGCTGAAGACGGCTGTAATGCCAGAAACCGGTCCTGGGAAGCTTGTTTCCGGTCCAGGGAAGACATGGCTTGGCAGTTCGGGCTGGACTGTTCCCATGAGGCACAAGGTCAGACTGATTTGCATATGGCCATGTCTGAACTGGGGTGGCGGAGTGAGCTAAAGAACGGTGATGGATTAAACCCAGATCAGTTGACTGGGGGTGAGTGTTTGTATTGTCAACGCTCCGTCCATCACCACCTTTGGTTTTTCTTTGTTCGCCCTAAGTTGGCAGGGTATGCTCAGACGTGAGTCCCTTGCTCACTTTGCCACTGGAGTCAAGCAAGCCCGGCTGAAGACGGCTGTAATGCCAGAAACCGGTCCTGGGAAGCTTGATTCCGGTCCAGGGAAGACATGGCTTGGCAGTTCGGGCTGGACTGTTCCCATGAGGCACAGGGTCAGACTGATTTGCATATCGCCATGTCTGAACTGGGGTGGCGGAGTGAGCTAAAGAACGGTGATGGATTAAACCCAGATCAGTTGACTGGGGGTGAGTGTTTGTATTGTCAACGCTCCGTCCATCACCACCTTTGGTTTTTCTTTTCTAGGGTACTAGCCCTTCATAATTTAGAATCAGCAGTGTTTTTGAGAGGGGGTAAGAGGCGGCGCGAAAAGGGTTTGAGGATCTGGGGGCCCTTTAAGCTCTGGTTAAATAGCTAATTTTTTGCAGGGATATTATTGATAATTGCTTTCTTGAGGTTTATGTATTTTCTTTTCGAAGCTCATTCCACACTTATCTTTTTCTTCCCAATGTATTCTTTCTTTTTCTTTTTTTTCCGTCTGTGAATAGATTTTTAGGTTTGCCTTGATGTAATTTATATGTACTGTATTTGAATTTGTTTTGTGTATTCCTCAAGCTGACTAATAAAAAAAACCAAAAGAGATGTTAGCGTGTTGTCCCTTGCAGGCTACCATTTCTGTGATTGCAGCCAGTCACAGAGGGTCGCAAATTGGCGCCTGTCTTATGCATATTAATTTGGCAGGTCGTTCTGCAACCCCCTGCAATTCAGTATTTTGTGAATGAACTGAACACTACATATGTTGGTTTGCAAAATACTATTCCATTCACAAAACGTATGTGTTGAATTTGCAACCACTTTTTGTAACTGAAATAATACAACCGGACCCTACATTTCACAAAGAGATGGATGCCAATTGTTTTCAATCCTTGTTTGCTGTTCTACCTGGTGTAAGCACTTGTGAAATTTGCATAAAGCATAATAAAGGAGAGAGGAGTTGGCCTAATGGCTAGGGCGGTCAACCTCAATTCTGGGGAACCGGTTTCGAGTCTCAGCAATGATGCTGAACATCCTGTGATTCTGGGCAAATCAAAATGCCCGTGCCTAACTAAAATAAATGTATCCTCATGTACCTTAGGGTCAAGTTTGCGCTATATAAAACTCTGTAAAAGAAAAATGTAAGCTGTTTAGACAGCAGCTGGTAAATAGTGAAGATTCTCTGCAATGTGAATAGTTACTGGCCAAGTTGTGCACAGTGTCTAGTATTCAGCCAGCCGCTAGGTAAGTATTAATTATTTTCAAGTTATTTGCAAGACCACTAACAATGCAGTACATCTTGCTATTTAGTCAGCTGTTTGATAAACTTTCCAGGCTACAGGCCAAATAATTTGACATTTCTGCTGTTTACCAGCGGACACACAAATGATTACGTTTATTTTGTATTTACATGGCTGCTGGCCAAATTATACATGCCTGCTGTTTGGCCAGCAGCTGTGTAAAGAGGGAAGTTTTTTTGTTTTCTTGACTGCTAGACAAATAGTACAAAACCTCTGCCATTTAGCCAGTGGGAAGGTAAATAGTGAAGTTTCTTGATTATCTGTATGGCTGGCGGCCAAACAGTGCATAATCTCTACTATTTAGCCAGTGGCTGGGTAAATGGTCAAGTTTTTCTGTCATTTGCACAGCCATCAACCGAACAGTGCAGAATATCTACTATTTAGATGGCAGCCGGGTAAATAGTGACATTTTTTCTGCTATGTGAGTGGCCGTCGGCTAAACAATGCAGATTCTCTACTCCTTAGCCAGTGGGCGGATAAATAGTGAAGTTGTTCTATTATTTCCATGGCTGCCAGGCAAACTGAGCAGAATATATACTATTTAGCCAGCAGCCAGGTGAATACTGATGCTCTTCTGCTATTTGCATAGCAGCTTACAAAACAGTGCAAAATCTCTTATATTTAGCAAGCAGCCAGGTTAATAGTGACGTTTTTCGGCTATCTGCACAGCCGTCAGCAACATTGCAGAATATCTACTATTTAGCCAGCGGGCGGATAAATAGTGAAGTGTTTCTGCTATTTGAACGGCCACCAAGTGAGCAGTGCAAAATCTCTACTATTTAGCCAGCGGCCATGCGAATAGTAAAGTTTTTCTGCTATGTGCACATCCACCAGCCAAACAGTTCAGAATTTCTATCATTTAGCCAACGGCCTGTTAAATTTTGAAGTTTTTCTGCTATTTGCATGGCCGCTGGTCAGAGAGTCCAGAATCTCCATTATTTAGCCAGTGGCTAGTTAAATAGTAAAGTTTCTCTGCTATTTTGTAAGCCACCGGCCCAAAAGCAAATCATTTCTACTATTTAGCCAGAGGTCTAGTAAACAATAGAAAAAATGCACTATTTACCCAGTGGCCGGGTAAACAGCCACTACCTAGTTTTAATCCTAGAGTGGTGTTAATGCAGTACTGGATCTGGTAACCCGTGATTTACAATGAGATGTATGACGTTACAACGCATGCTTTTACCACGCATGCTGTTACAACGCAGTTTTTACAACGCATACCATTATAACGCATAGCGCTTTGGGGTGCTGGATAGTGAATAGTTTAATTTACTATTCCAACTCCAGTCCCCTTGGACACTAGGGAAGGTTTTGGATAGTAAATAAAATCTATTCCCTATCCTAGAGCGCCCCCCAGCGCAATGCGTTGTAATGGTTTTTGTTGTAAAACATGCGTTGTAATAGCACTGCGTGGTAAAAGTTGCGTTGTAAAGGATGTTTCCCTTTACAATGCTATTGCCCCTTTGGCTACATTTCTCCTGTGTGGAACTTATCATCACTCCTGAGCAGGACTGTAAAAGCACTTACAATAGCTGCCAATATACAGTGCAGGCTGGTGGGTCACATCTGTCACTCCTGGTGGTCCCTCAGAACTTTTTTCAAGGTGCCCTTAAGTAGTGCACTCCTCTGGTTTGCTCCCCTGTTACTCATGGGAAACCCGACAAGCATTTACTCCAGCTGTGCTTCTTCCTTGCAGGCCTGCTAGCCAGTCTTCACCACTCCTGGATGGAATCAGATCATTTAATAAGCATGGGTGTACACAGTGCATGCCTGTCCGCCTCCCTGGTCACTCAAGGGGAATTATATAGAGCATCTGCCATGACTGCCTATATCACTGCATGATGTGGGTGGATTATATAGAGACCCGTTCAATCAGACACTACTATAAATCACGGTAGAGTGCAAACCCTTTATCAATCCCTTTCCGTCTGCCATTAAATGCCTAAGCAAAGAGGACTAAAACTGGATAAAAGCACTGCTGTGGTCACTCAAGCACAACACTAAAATCCTCCCCCCATAAGCCATGCAGCAATTCAACAGCCTCCCAACCAAGCACCCCCATGGTGTTGCATGCTGTCAGTCTGCTGATGTTCTTCAGGATCTCATCAGGGTATGAACCACCGCATAAATGGAATTACAATTCAATACATATGCTACTGATCTACAGTTTCATAATCAAAACAACATGGTACCTGGTGACCCTCCATTAATATTCTTGAGTCTGGGCAGGCCTTCAAAGCTGTGCTACAAGGAGACACACCCAGCACTTCATGAAGCACCTTCTGGTGCCAAAGAGAGACCCCCTCCCTGGCACTCCATGAAGTGCCATCTGGTGCCAAGGTGGGAGACCCCCTGGTACCCCAGAGAGTGCCTTCTGGTGCCAAGGAGAGACCCCCCTGGCACTCCATGAAGTGCCTTCTGATGCCAGGGAGAGACCCCCTGGCACTCCATGAAGTGCCTTCTGGTGCCCAGGAGAGACCCCCTGGCACTCCATGAAGTGCCTTCTGGTGCCCAGGTGAGGCCCCCTGGCACTCCATGAAGTGTCTTCTAGTGCCCAGGCGAGACCCCCTGGCACTCCATGAAGTGTCTTCTAGTGCCAAGGAGAGACCCCCCTGGTACTCCATGAAGTGCCTTCTGGTGCCCAGGTGAGGCCCCCTGGCACTCCATGAAGTGTCTTGTGGTGCCCAGGAGAGACCCCCTGGCACTCCATGAAGTGCCTTCTGATGCCCAGGTGAGGCCCCCTGGCACTCCATGAAGTGTCTTGTGGTGCCCAGGAGAGACCCCCTGGCACTCCATGAAGTGTCTTCTGGTGCCAGGGAGAGACCCCCTGGCACTCCATGAAGTGTCTTCTGGTGCCAGGGAGAGACCCCCTGGCACTCCATGAAGTGTCTTGTGGTGCCCAGGAGAGACCCCCTGGCACTCCATGAAGTGTCTTGTGGTGCCCAGGAGAGACCCCCTGGCGCTCCATGAAGTGTCTTGTGGTGCCCAGGAGAGACCCCCTGGCACTCCATGAAGTGCCTTCTGGTGCCAAGGAGAGACCCCCTGGCACTCCATGAAGTGTCTTCTGGTGCCCAGGTGAGACCCCCGGGCACTCCATGAAGTGTCTTGTGGTGCCAGGGAGAGACCCCCTGGCACTCCATGAAGTGTCTTCTGGTGCCCAGGGTTCATGCTGTCCTGGTGGTCTGGCTGCCATGGCAGAGCGCAGGCCTAATGAATGTATTTATGAATTATTCTGTTTTCTACATTAATTAGCCCTGGGGTCATGCCTTCTTCCTCTTTTGCAGGTGCAGTGGGAATGCATAAATCCAAAGTACAAAGCGAAAAAGAAGAATTACAAGAACTCTGGCATTGTCATTCTCAACCTGTGCAAGGTATGTGGACCAATCACTCGCTCTTTTAGGCGTTCCAACTTATCACCGGGACAACTGCCTCCTGACCCATCTCCTGTCACATTCTTGTCACCTGGCAATGGGTGAAGGCAGAGTCCAGTTCGGGGCTTGTTTTCATTTCACTTCCTCAAAATAAAAAATAAAAATCTCGTTTTTACTACAACTTCCTGGGAATGCTGGGGTCAGTTCACAAAGCAATTTTAGGGGCACAAATGGCAGAATTTACAAGTGCAAATTCAAGTTTGCAGTTCACAAAAGGTGAATTCGCACTCATAAATCGACTCATCACACATGATATTACACCAGTATGGTGTAAATTAATGGGGGTGTGAAAGATAAGGGGAACCTGCAAACGTATTAATTTGTGGAAATTTACAAATATCTGCAATGCATTTTTCCAAACCTTTATTCTATAAGAGAATTACTCATGTCAAAAGCAAGAGTAAACCTGCTCCCCCGGTTATATTGGGGAGAGAGTTAATACCGGAGGGGGTTGGCGTGGCGCTCGACAGACGACTTGTTCTCAAGGAGGGGCGGTAGTCGACAGACACGACCCCGCCCCCTCTAGCTACCCCACTGGAGAATACTTGATAGGGGTGTAGGGGAAGTCGTTTCTCCATGGAGCAACATATTTTGCTAGAGAATGAAAAAATGTCAGCCTCTGCAATTGTACCTTCTTTACACATGCATCGTTATACAAGGTATCATTATGCATGTCTTATTGATTACAGGTGTGAGAACTGTTGGAAAGCTATGACAGTGGACACCTAGAAGTAGTCCTCACATTTTTTGAGAATTGAAAAAATCATAATCTGCTTCAAAAATACGTGAAAACCTTTTGGTGTAGTTTTGCAAATTGTTGTGCAAATCAGACCAATATTATATTTATGGGCCTGAATCACTGTCATACTCAAAAGTTAGAAACCTACGGCTATGATTCTTTGTTCATTTTGAGTAGTTTCTGGCTTCAGAAATACCACATATAGAATGGGGCAGTATTTGTGCAACCCACGATATTGAACATTCTGAGGGTGCAATTGCCGTACCAAATTAGTGCCTGGCATGGAATCTTAAAACCAGTCTGATTCATGTGTTTCTTTTCAAATACCTGTTGGCACATCTTCTGTCCTTGTGTGTATCTCCTGCAGGTGAACAATGCACAGGATTCCTTTTTGCCCATTTTTCCTCTACATGGTGAATATTAACAATTGCCCCACAGCTTTCTTAAAATTACGACAATTAGATATCCACCCACGACAGAATTTACAGTTGCAAAATGAAAAAACTCTTGATTATGTGAAGCAGTATTTAAGATTTTTTAGCGTAAATTCCACTTTTTTAACCTTCATAGTAAGGGTTGGGAATTTGCTTCAGAAAGCATATTATTTATAAATATTTCCCAAAATGGTCATGTAACCTAATTTTAAAAATGATGTAAATGTTAAGCGCTCAATTTGGATGTCGGATGGAGAGCCTCAGACCAGCGGACGGAGGCTCTCTGCCTGACATCCTGAGGTTTCCATCCAACCCCCGTATTTTGATTACGGCGGTCGGATTAAAACCGCAAGGGGATTACCCTTCGACATGGATTGGCTGTTGGAAACTGACTTTGAGGGCCCCTAGCAGACCCTGCTGGCACTTCGCATACAGGCCTGGGGGGAACCTATGGTGCCCACCTCAACATCCCTGCCCCATGTTCCTGCCACATGGGGCAAGAATGTTTGCAAACTTCCATTTTTCAATGGGAGTTTGTGCTGCAGGAGATCCCATTGAAAAATTAATATTTCTGTGCGGTTGCATCCAAAGTAGGGTGTCGGAGCCGCCGACCTATGGTCGCGCAGTTCCTTCCACGCAACGGTATTACATCTGCCCCGCCCGACGTCGTAATGAGGGCCGTAATGTGCTTACACTCTGCAGCACAAATGTAACAAAAAGTTTCAATAATATTGTTTGATTGAAAAATGTGTAAAGCTTCATTTCAATTTTGATTGACTGTGAAACCTGAACATATGTAGTAACTGTGGCTCAGAAAGTGTGACTTAATGTGCCATTTCCACCTTTCTTGTATGAAGAGGAACAACAAAGTAGGGAATATTTTTGCTGTAGAAAATTGCTGGATCTTATGACACAGTGAGCAAGGACCCATGGTCCGGCATACACCTGGCTTCTTAGGATGGTACATCAAACACACAAAAGGTGACCGGAGGAATTCTTGTAAATAGTAGGTATGAGTAAGTAGAGTTATTTGGTGTAGCACAATTATGCAAAATTACAGTAAAATTACACAAGATGGAGTGGAATTAAGTGCACTAGCCCTATTTATGTCAAAAATGGACCCAAGGAACCATTTTTCTGAAAGAAAATAATTCTAAATGCAACAGAACATGAACAGCAGCCTCTCACGCTCTGTTCCTGTGCTCCTGTAGTAGGTCTTCATGCCCCAAATTACTCTAAATTATGCGAGTGAGTGTAATCGTATACTTTTCCATAATTTTGCATCACAGGAGTAACATGAAATTACTAGGCCTGGGCAACATTTTAACATAGTTACAATTTCGCTAAGGCCTGGTAAATAGCCTGCCTAGTCAGAAGAATGCACAGACAAATAAAAATGGATTATGATTAAGAATCTCTTGGCTCATCTCTGAAAGCTTGCCCAGAGCAGAAAACTACTCTCAGAAAAAATGCATATATTCTGTTTTTGTTATTCTGCCTCTACTATCTATCTGTATTTTTTCATTTTACCATAATTGCTTATTTACTCTTCTCCACCCAATGTCTTAAAGCAAACTCTGACTGTGGCTACTATTCATTGACAAGTCATTCTAGCGTATCCTTACCAATGTTTTTTTTTTATTTTGTTGACAGATCCACAAGATGCATTCTTTCTTAGACTACATAATGGGTGGCTGCCAAATACAATTTACAGTAAGTAAATTCAAAGCGGGCGGGGGAATGGACACCTGTTTTGCTTTTGGTTGCATCTTTCACTTGGAGCCTGATTGTAATGCTTAACTTGAGAGTGGCCTATCCCAACCTGCCATCAGATTTGATATTTCTGATTTAATAGATCATGGGGCATATGTATCAAAAAAATGTTTGCGATTCTCAATTTGCGATTTTTACCAAATTGTAATTAGAGAATCGCAAAATGCAATGTATGTAGGATTTGCTAAAAATTTTGCAAATCCTACATATTCCTTATTTGCGATTTGCAAATTGAGATTCGCAAATAAGGAATTCCTTCCCATTAATTCCTATGGACTAGGAGGCCCATAGGAATGAATGGGAAGACATTCTCAATTTGCGATTCACAATTAGAAAATCGCAAATTGAGAATGCAATTTCAAGGGTACCAGGGTGTCAACCTGTTGCACCCCTGAAATATGTATGTGTGCACATGTGGCGCACATACAGGCCCCGAGGGCATGTATGTGCGCCACATGGCAGTTTGAAAAATGCAAAAAAGTGCATTTTCAAAGAAATCGCAAATTACCACCAACTTGAAGTTGGTGGTAATTTGCGATTCCTTAAGGCCAAATAGCACTTTTTCTGTGCTTCCTACATTGCATTAAAGGAATCGCAATTTGAGATTCCTTAAATGCAATCGCAAAATAGAGAATCGCAATTTTTGCAATTCTCTAATTTGCGATGCCCATTTGGCATTATACATCCCAAAAGGCCTTTCCCATTTGCATATGGGCCGATTCTGAGAATCGGCCCGTTTGCGAACACGAAAAGGGATTGATACATATGCCCCTTATTCATTTATTTATTTCACTTTTTGATAGGAGAGCATTTAGGTGCGCCCCTATGGAAATTAGATGTTTTCCAGCAGTTTGTACTAACTAGACGGTTGTACTAATATTCTGTGTGTCTGGTTGTTAGGAGTTAGGGGATAGGAGGGTGTAAAGATAAAAAGGTATGTGATGTTATTAAGTGTGTATGCATATTTGTATCTATGTATCTGCATTTTCTATAGCCCAAACCTAGCCAAAAGGCAGCAGAGCTCTGTACATGGTCAAAGACAAGCATAAAATCAATGATTAATAAGCGAGGAAGCTGGGTTGTTGAAGGTTAATGCATTGTGATGCAGTGCTCTTAAAATAGGTGAGATGACAACTCTTCCTAAATTGGATTAGCATTGAGGTGGTGCTGATAGATACTGGGATGTTGATCCTGAATGCATACATGTAAACTGCCTGCTGCCTTGCTTTTTTCTTTTTTACACATCTTAGTCTGCAGTTGGATGGTGTCCTGGCTGTGGATGTGCCAAGAACCAGCAGGGATGGAGAACGTATCTGCAGGATAAGTTAGAGTTATGGTCTTGATGAATTTATAAATGAAGCAGCTGGTTTTGAAGAAGTGCAGATCAACAAGGGGAGCCAGAGGAGTTCCATTAGTACAGGGTTAATATGACAGTTCTGAAGTTGCTTTCCAGAAGAAACAGTTTAGTTTGAGTGTCTATAAAAGGAAAAGCTGATACCAGGCCACCTTGTTTCCTGGCAGGGTGTTCCTTGAGGGTGAAGTTGGTGTTCAGGGTGACTTCATGTGACTTGGCATTCTGTGGAAATTTGGGTTCAAGGCCTCAGGTAGGCACTGGACACCCAAGTCTAGATGATATGCAAGCAGTGGCTGATGCACTGGATGTCTAAAGCAGAGGAGATTATCAAGTAGAGTTGTATATGATATGATATGATAGCAATTTATAACGTGCAACAGCTACTCCAAGGAGTGTCCTGTCACGAGCAATGAGATTGGAATATGAAAAAGAAGGCTTTGATTTGCACAAAGAGCAAGGTTTTTAGTTTCTTCTTGAACAGTGCTGTCTCACTCATCTCCCACAACTCCAGAGGGAGCTGATTCCAGACTGCCCCCTGCATCATCAGCATATTGGTGAATATTGATGTTATTATCCAGGAGTAGGGCTCCAGGCAGCTCCATAGGAAGATTGAATATGCCGGGAGACTGTATTGATCCATGAGGGACTCCACAGGTGACAGCCATCTATTGTAACCCGGAGATGCCCATGTAAACAGACAGGTGTCTGTTGGAAAGGTAGGATTAGAACCAGTGAATGGCATTTCCAGTGAATCCCATTTAAAACTCCAGGGTGCATATGAGGATGGGATGGTCAACTGTGTCAAAAGCAGATCAGAGGTCCAGCATTATCAGCAGTAATTTCCATCTATGGTTACAAGGGCATCTTCTACAATATGTAAGGTAACGGTTTCTGTGCTGCAGTGTGATCTGATGCCACAAAATGCAGGTTGTGCAGCAGATGGTTAACATTAATGTGATTTTGGAGTTGAACAAAGACTGTCTTTTCAATGGTCTTGCAAATGAATGAGAGGTGAGTGATGAGCCAGTAGTTGGCGAGGTCATAAGAGTCTAGATGAGGTTTCTTTAGGAGTGGGAGTATCTGACCTGTCTTTTCGAGCTTCTTGGAAGATGCCATGAGTGAGGGAGGCATTGACAAAGGCAACTATGGGTAAGAGAGATTCCCAGAGAGAGCTTTTTTGAAGGATGACAAAAAGACATCATCTTTATATGAAGTGGTTTTGAGGGAGTTGAGTATGTCAGTGAGATCTGGGAGAGACAGAGTTTTGAAGGATGACAACATTCTATGGGAAGGGGTGGGTGTAACATTCAAAGTTGGCTTGATGTCACTGATATGCTGCCAAAACCTTCTGCATTTTGTTAATTGAAAAATAGGTCAAGACATAGTTTTCAGTGGAGTGAGGAAAAGGTGGGTTTGGCAGGGGGTTGATGCAATGCTTGATTGTCTTGAACAGCGTGTTACTTCTGATTGTGGCTCCATTGCTGGTAAAGTACTTTGCTTTGCTAATGTGATGAGCTGTCTGCATGTTGCACAGAGGGACTTCCTTCATTATCTAGAGGTTTTCAAGAGTTCTGTTTTACTTCCATTTTCTTTCCTGTCTGCAGATGGATCGTGTATTGTCAGCAAGGTATTTAGAGTACCAGGGTGTTGAAGGTGTAGTCTTACACATGTGCATTGTAATTGGGGAGTGGCTGTTCACATAGCGTTCCAAAACATTGTTGTAGTTGTTTAGCAGGCTGTTATCATCAGAAGTAAAGCTGGTAGGGTGACAGGTGAGTTCAAGGATAAGGTTTATTAATGGAGAAGTCTTTGAAGGATCTGATGTTTTGATCTTCTCTTTTGTGTTAACCTTGGTTTGTTTGTAGTATGGTGAGCAGAGAGATAGAGATGGCAAAGTGGTTGGTCCAGTCTAGGGTATTGAGGTTTGCATTGGATTGTTGGTGATGTTGAGAAGACAAGGCTGAAGGTGTAGCATTTGAAGTGTGTGGTTTTGTGACATGGTGTACCTTGTTGAGTGTATTGCTACTTGGATTCTTATTTTAAAAAGAGTTTTGGCAGGATTCCAGTGATGTCACTTTTTGTGCAGATGATTTAGGGGAATGCTGTGATGTCACTTCCTGAGCAGATGAATGAAGGGAAATTAAGTCCTCTTGCTTGACTTCTTCACCAGTATTCTAGTGATTCTACCTTCTATGCAGTCGGATGATAGGAAATGCAGTGGTGGCGCTTCCTGCGCAGATGTTCATGGTATGATGGTATTATTAATATTAGTCACACATATCAGTCATTGTTGTACTGCTGTGTGTTGAGGCCTAGTCTTTTCATAGTATGATAATGTGGATAGTTGTGTTGTCAATGATTTTGTTAAGTTGAGAGAGGTTGACTGCACCCTCATAACTGGAACATCCTTCAGAGATTGTGCCTCGTGCTCCCAAGGATCTGCCACTGTATTTTAATCTCAGACAGGTGATTTTGGTTTTGGCTCAATTGAGGCCTATCTCTGGGGTATTGTGACCACTTCTGATTGTGGTCTGGACCCTTTTTCAAGAGCTATTTTGCACCATGCAGATACCTTTAAATTTGCTTTTGGATTTCAGCTGTCTAGTGCCTTTCAATTTAGAATCAAACTAACTGTCGTATTTTGTATGCATTGTTGTCTTGTCAGTTGTTTTTTTTATAATTGAGATTTGCCTTTTGTCTAAAAAAATATATATATTTACAACAGACAAAAGAAAATCTTTTGTGTGCTCATTCCATACTAAAAGCATTATGGTTGCGAAAAAGTGCAGAGGCTGCCATTGTCAAGGAAGTTTGCCTTAAGGGCATCCATCACCATATTAATGCCAGGAGCATCCCTTGCAGGTAAAATCGGTGGGGTGGGTTGGGGGAGTCCACAGACGATGACAAGGGGCAAAAAGAAAAAGAAAACCACTTACCTTGCACATGCCGTATCAACGACTCTGCGATGTGGCAAGTGCAAGGTAAATGGTATCTTTTCTTTTTTTCTCTCGTCATTGTCTGTCGACTGTGCCCCCACCCAACCCCATCTCTCTTAAATGCACATGCAGCTCCTGGGTAATGTTTATTTTCTCATTGTTTTGCAAATGCCAGATTTGACGGCACCTTCAGCATATGCAGTGCCCTAAAAGCTTCCAACTTGATCAAAATAAAGTCACTCTTTACAAAGTGACAGGTTCTCTCTTCAGATGCTATAACCTAACATAATCTTTCATTTTGATATTACCTGAGAATTCTATTGTGGCTTGTGATGAGAGCAGCCATTGGCGTTAATTAGGGGTAGCTAGATATGATATATCGCTGTGCTTCTGCTTAGAAAGCCCCAACCCCACCCCCAATAAGCCTCTTCTAGTGACCCCTGGTTTCCAATTCACAGTTCCTTCTATTGGTAAGTGGGGTTCAATGTAATCATTATTTGGTAGAAAACAATCAACCAAGCAGATGTTGCAACATCTCACACATAATTCACATCATACCACACCTCAGGGGGCTCCACTGGCTACTGGTACACAAGCAGGCTCATCATTTCAAACTCCTCAAACACACATTAAAGACACTACACAACTTAGGCCTCACCTAACTGAACAGTTACATCTCCTTCCACAAACCACTCAGACACCTCTAGTCCACAGGACTCCTACTCGCACACAACACACGCATACACAGAACCAGATTAGAAGGGTAGAGGTTCTCTTGTAAAGTATCAAAGGGACTCCCACTCCACACCAGAGCTTCTTTCACTCTTCTTGAATTCTGCAAAAAGCTGAAGACCTGGCTTTTCAATTAACCTACCACCCATAGGTTGGGCAAGACACACACACCTGCTCGGCAACAGGATACCCTTGTGCTTGATAATGCACATTACAAATAAACATAACATAACAATATTCCAAGAAACTGTACATATATTATGCCCTGTAGGGTGAAGTACAAGACTATTAAACTGTATGAGATTGAATGCAGTTTATTGTGCTGCAGGCACAACAAATTAACACTTCAGAAATGTTGTAATTGTCTATAGACGTTTTCTGAATGCCTTGTTTGTAATTTACTAAACTATTAAATTTTTCCTAACATTGAATTGCCTTACTCTCATCATTCCATCTATCAATCCACAGTTTTAACCTAGACACGTGGAAGCGTATAAACACATGCAATGCAGTCATTAGTTCTCTTTGTCCCAAATGTTGTATGTCCGCATATTTATTGTTACTCATGTTAACAATGTTTACATGGGGTATGTGCACGTTCCTGAGATGAGACTTTAAAGAACAAAAATTTGGGAATGAGAGCTTCAAAGAAGAAAAATAATACCTTCCTCAAATGAGATAACTTTCGGTCACTTTCCCCAGTGACTTGCAAAAATTCTAATTGGGAATGTTGTATCCATGAGTCTGCTCTGCTTGAGGTGACAGAATACATTACATTGAGCCTAGATTAGGGGCATTCTTGATCTCTTGGCAGCCTTCGACTCCGTGCCTCACTTAATTCTTTTGAAAAGGCTGACTAAGTGTGGCATCTGCGGTCCTGCCTGGCATTGGATAAAATCTTTCTTGTCATATTGATTTCAGACTGTCCACTTTCCATCTTATTCCTCTGTTCCTAAACCTTCGAGACACGGTGCCCCACAGGGCTCAGCATTAAGCTTGACGCTGTTCAATGTCTACCCTCCTCTGCTGACAGGCACCATACAGCACTTTGCCCTGAAGGTGATATGCAGATAACTCCCACCTCATGTTTTCTTTTAAGGATGTAAACTGTGAGCTACAGGAGGCGATTTGATCCTGTCTAACCCAGAATGAAGAGTGTTGTTCCTGACATCTTTGGCATGGTTTACCTCAACCCTTTGCCTTCCTGCCTCCTGTTTTTGCTGACTTCGTTTTAGCTGGCTTATGGACTCAGCACACTTTACTACTGCTAGCCAGTGCTAAAGTGCTTGTGCTCTGTCCTTTAAAAATGGCAAAATTTGCATACTCCCAATTGGCATATTTAATTTACTTATAAGTCATAGTAAAGTGGTACTACATGCACAGAGGGCCAGTAAATTAAATGCTACTAGTTGGCCAGCACCTTTTATTGTACCCCCACTTCGGTAGCCCTGTAAACATGTCTCAAGCCTGTCATTGCAGTCAGTGTGTGCAGTTTCAAACTGGCATTTAACCTGGCAAAATAAACCTCTTGTCAGGCACAAACCTCCCTTTTTAATGCACATATGTCACAAATCAGTTTTATACAGTCCAGAGGGCAGGGTCAGTGTATTTAAAAAGTTGGACATATTTTTAAATTTTACAGCCTGGTCGTGAAAAAGTCCTAAATTCATTTTTAAAGTACTCTGTGACCTACCTATCCCATTGAATAACATTGGGTTCCCTTATTACATTTAATAAGTAGCAACTTCAAATTGGGAGCAGATAGGAATATCAATGTTGGTGTCTAATGAATTGTAAGTTAAAATCCTTTTTGATGGTAAAGTCTGATTTTAGGTCATAATTCTGAAAATACCACTTTTAGAAATTGGCATTTTCTTGTCCAAACCATTTGGTGCCTCCAGCCTGCATTCTGGGACAAATGTCTAGGCAATTGGTCTTTGTGCGTTACTCCCAGGCAGTGAGACAAAGGAAAGATAGGTGTTGGCAGGTTGGGCCATCTCTGACTTGATGAGGGGGAGGAGCTGTCACCTATAACACTTGCACATCACAAAGGCTCTGCCTGAGTACTCCCAAAAAGGCGTTGACATTAGTATTTTGTGACCCAAGACATGCTGGGGCCAGGGCAGGGAGGCAGAAAATGACAAGCACCTCTGAGAAGTGAAACCTCCAGAACGTTCTCCTACTTCAAAATGGGCACCAGGTAGAAAAAATGAAACCTCAGGCCCAACTCTTCAATACACCTCTGGACCTATGAAAGACTCAGCTCTTCAGAGACTGCTATTCTGGTGCCCTTCTACCCTGTTGCCTGAGTGAAAGGCCTGGGCCTGCATCTTGAACCCAGGACCACAAGAGTAACACCAAGGGCTAATTTGATGACCTCCTGATCAGAGCATCAGGGACAGAAAAGGCCCCAACCACCTTGAACCCGGCCACGGGATTCTGGGTCCTACTCTCTAAGTGGTGCCTCCCCAGTTCCACACCCTTAGAAATGGGCTTGCTCTGCCTGTGAGCAGAACTGATGCAGCACAACGCAACTCATTGCAGCCACTTCGGAACCACTGCAGCGCAACTCATCCCCGATGCTTAACCTTCACAGGCCACAGTCTCCTCAGAGCCCTGCTGTGCAACGCATCCTGGATGCAGGCCTTGCACTGCAAGCTCCTCATCAACGGCATCCTCGACACCGATGCAGGACTCTGTATAACAGTCCCACAGCTTTCTCAGAACTGCCAGTGCATGATGAATCGTCGACATAGGACTGCGCATCACAAGCTCCTTGTCGATTGTCTCCTCAACGACGATGCAGGACTCTGCATCACAGCACAAAAGTATCCTCAGAACCGCCACTGCATGACCCATCCTCGACATGGGATATCGTAATGCTCCGCAAACCAGGACTTAAGGCTCATTATGATGGCAGGTGGACATCACTCCGCCTGCCACCATAACGGTGATGGGACCAACCGCCAGACGTGCGACGGTCCCATCGCCCCAATTAGGATGCTCCTGCCATACTGGTGGGCGCATCCTGGCCTTTTACCATTGCGTACAGTGCTGCTGGCTGCAGCACCGTCTGCAATGGTAAAAGGGCATGCTCAGCATTTCCCTGCACCATGTTGCAGGCACCATGCGGTGCCTGCCACTTGGTGCAGGTAACTGCAGGGGGTACCATGGGTACTCCCCAAGTGCACCACTACCCCCTCAGGGGCCCACAACGGGCGTCCACCGCGATACCCACTGCCATCATAATATGGTGGGGATATTTCTCGCCACGCCATCGTAATGAGCCCTCTAGTTCAGCAGGCCTAACTTGGCCCCTGTATCAAGCCTGTACTCCATCGTGGTTGGCCTGAACCTGTGACTTTGCTCCAGTCCAACACAACCAGATAATCACAGTTGGGACTTTGTGCTTCTAAACACTGTTTTCACTTAAATCTTTAAAACTGCATGACTCCGGTTCTAATTAATGGATTTTTGTAATTTTGATCTCAAATATTTGATTACATTTTACTTTGTTTTTCTAAATTGGTGTGGGATTTTTCTTGTGCTGTGTTTTCACTTTATTACTGTTGGTGTGCTGCATAAATACTTTATTCATTACCTCTAAGTATATTCTGACCACTATGTGCCAAGTTATCAGAGGGTTAAGCACAGGTTAATTTGGAATTTTCTTGTGTTACACCCTGAAAGGAATTGTGGTTGAGTCAGGTTTCACCCCCCTCTACCAGTAACCCAATTTCCTACAAAGAGTAACTGTTTAAAACTCAATGCAGATGAAACAGAATGTCTGTTTTTTAAAGTCTCCCTTCTACCTGGTCTAGCACCTGATGGCTCTCAGAGCTTGGGTCCCTGCCTACTCCAGTGGACATAGTGAAAATGTTGTCATACAAATGAACAAAGATCTATCTGGCCCCAAGTAAAGGCAGTGGAAGGATAGTGTTTGTTGCTGCTGAAAAGTGTAAAAAAATCTTTTAAATTGTGCTGGAAAACTCTCTTTATCCAAATACCTGATTCAGCGCCTTCAAGATGTACAGAATGCTCCCGCTGAACCTATCAAGACAGGAATCAGTTACCACTCATCTAAATATCCTCCATTGTCTCCCAGTATGTAAACGCAGCATCTTCAAATGACTGCTGGTGACTTTAAGAGCAGGTCACAAGAGAGGCAGAGGTTATTTAAGGAAAAGTATTACTCCCTACCAACCTAGTAGCCCTCTCAGATCCTCCAGCCAGCTTTTTTTAAAGGTACCCAGGATACAATGAAATCAAACGATAGCAGCTCTTTCTCTGCCTTAGCCCCAAAGTAATGGAATAGATTTCAATTGGTGACTTGGTGATTCGGAGGGCTTTAAACCTCAGCTAAACACCTGGCTTTTCTGAGGTCAACTAACTTCTCCAGTGGGTATATCTATGCTTGACAGCGATGGGACACCCTTAGGCAGCTGAGGGCTCCACACATTTCTCATTCAAGTACTTTCATTGCACTCTAGTGAAATGCATTACAACATAAGTTGGAAATATCCTTATTTTGTTTTCCAAAATAATTTCCTGTGATACGATCTCAATCAATCAATCAGGGGTTTGTAAAGCACAACTACTCACCCGTGAGGGTCTCAAGGCGGGCGCTGAGTGCCAGGGGATGCTGATCCGTCTGGACGTGGAGGTTCAGTCGAACCTCCACGTACACCTCTGTGATGTCACTGGGGTTAAAGTTTGTGTGATGCCGCTTTTGCTGACATCATGGGAGGAGGTCATTGCCACCAGCCATAGCTGCCATATTGGCGCTTTGATATATCTCTACTAGACTTCTGCAAGTGGACGGCAGGCAGCCGCCACATGTGACCCTCTAACATCTCATCTAAACAGAAGAATCCAGGCCCTCTGGGAAAATAAGAGAACCATCAACATTTGTTTTTGTTGACACCAGCATGGCCATTTCAATCTTTAGGCTGCGGCATAAGTTATTGAGTTTCAGTTGTAGGTTTTTACTTTCATAGATGTGTTGGTGCCATGAGACAAGAAGCCTTTCATACTTAAGGCAATTTATTGGGGATTATTATGTCTGCAGAACACATACATTAACTAACAGAGAGAATAGCTTACTTTGAAAGTATGACTGTTTTCAAATGGTTCGTTCTTATAATGCAGATGAGTACCCATATGTAAGGTTGTGAATTTTGTATTACTCAATTTCAGACTTGCATGAATCCTGGTTTTTGGGTTTTTGCGTATTATCTGTAATTCTTGTTTTTCATGCACTCGCACTGCTCTTGTTATATTTGCTTGTGTGAGGCTTCGTTCAAGCAGATATTTCTCATAAGAATTACGAAACTAGGTATATGTAGCAGCCACAGGATCTGTACCAGCAACTATTTATAGTGGGGAAACATCGTTTACCCCGCATTTTTATTCTGCATGTCTTTACCCTGCATTTTATACTCCACAACGCAGGCCTTAACACCGCAAACAGTTACAACGTATTCCCCAAAGTAACGCCCCTCCTAAAGTTAGAATAGTAATTGCGTTCGAATATGGAACGTGTTGTAAGGAGTGTGTTTTAAAGCCCTGCGTTGTAAAAGATTTGCAGAGTAAAAACTGCTGGGTAATGGCATGCGGGGTAAAAGCATGCAGGATAACGTCAGACAACCATTTGTAGTCTTGTGTGAGTTGGCAGTGATGTAACCCTTTTGGCTCCTGATGGACTCCATAGAACTGTGACGTAAGTGTTAAAGCGTTGTGAAGTGTATGCAGGTTTAGAATGTTGATTTCATGGTTACACGCAGATGAATAAAGATGTGTAATACCAAACTCCGATTGCGGCATATTCATTGGCTGGTGCCATGCTGGGGAGGACGCTACAGTGTTCAGAGCTTAACTTTAGAAACTGTGTAGACAGTACATTGAGCTGCTATCTAGTTTTCTACACAAAGTAATGCCTATTTCTATTTATATAACACAATCAGATTAACTGTTTATAGGCACTTCTTAAGCACAAAAGAAGAGGACTCGATAAGTTCACCATCCGCCTTCATAAACAACCAAGTTTTGATGCCACGTCTGACTTGTTGGAGGTTCAGTTCTGTGCACATGTGGACTGCTGATCCAGGCTTTGTGATACTTAGGGTTATAAAAAGCAGGTAATCACCTGTTGATCCGCATGAATCAACTCACACACAGTCCCAGATTTACGCAGCCCTTGTCTTGCATTGTGTCATGCAAGTCAGCACAAGGGATTCAGTGATATTTACTAAGCCACCCAAATCCACCTTGCGTGGCCCTGGGTTGCTTAGTAAATCCAGAGCAACTCAAGGCAGCACAAGTCGCTGCCTTGTAATAATCTGCGTTGGGAAGGTGTTCCATGGGTGGAGCGTGGGTGTTCCCACGCATCCACCCATGGATATTGGGACATCTCCAGATATACTAAGATTAGTAAACCTGGGAACACATCAAAATGCTATGTCTATTTCTCCTAGTTATTTCCTCTTTCTACGTGTGCTGCATTTTGTAGCACACGTAGAAAGAAGGCACTGCCTTTGAGGATTGTTTTTGTGCTGGAAGGTTTCCCTTCCTGCACGAAAACAATTCTACCTCTAACGCAGGAAGCCTTGCACCATGGCCCAAGCGTGCCTGCATTGGCGATAGGCTGCACTGTGTTGGCCAGCACAGAGAGAGAGATCAGGAATGCACCATATATTAGTTAATATGGCACAATCATTGCACTCTCCATTTGGTGCAGTGCAGCAAGTTGCCTTTCGGCTGTGTGTTACGCCAAATAACAGTAAATCTGGGCCTCGATTTTCATGCAGATGACCACCCAAACCAAAATTATGTGCTGTCAACAGTTCTCATGACAATCACACCCATAAAAATTTGCAATTTCACCCACCCCTGGTCGTTTTTCCCTAGCAGCAACTTTCAATCCTTCACAAATAGCTTTTTTCTCTATATGTGAGTTATCTGCTGCACAAAGTTCTCTACTTTGTCACTTAAAGTATCAGCCATCCTTGCTCAAGCCTGGAATATTTTTCAACATAGACACCTGCGTTTTTTCAGTTTTCTAAACCTCTGAAAAGTATTGAATATTTATCTGATCCTGAGGCTCCCTCTTTTGTTCTGCCTCTATTTATGCCACCTTCTTTCTTTTTGTCAGTGATATCCATTTGTTCACTGCCAGCACCCCATTCAGAGGGCTACAGGGCAAGCAGGAGCTACTGGGCTCAACCGTGGAGATTGAGCCCTTTTACTCCTGATGTGCCTGGCTTCGGCCTACTTTGGATCCTGAGCAACTGGGCTAAGTTCCACCATCAGCACTTGACTCTCTCTGTGGTAGTATGGGTCAAGCAGTCCAAGGCATTCCCGGGGGATGTAGACAGCAGGCTGGACACGGGTTCACAAATCAAAATACATTTAATAGCAGCAATGAGTCATTGTCCAGCAGATACTTTCTTTCATGATAAAAGTAGTATTTTCTATACAACCGCAAAGTAAAATACAGCATACACAAACATTACACACAGCCCCTGAGGTTAGGGCTCTAAAGTTTAATGACAGTCCCCTGTGTCCCACTTCCCTGTCACAAGCGGTAGTGGTTCTTTCCTATTCACTTTAAGCATCATTCAGGTTAGGCCCCACTCGCTATCTGAGTCTCAAGATTCCCACTCCAACTCTGTTAGAAAAGTCAAAAGTGATCCAGCACCAAAGCACTATCTGGCAGACAAATTAGTCCTGGGCCCTATGGCCCGTAGCTCTGTCTTACCTTCAATAGGAGTGCCTGTCTGACCAGAGTCTCCAAGAGCATCTCGCTTGTAGGTGCAGCGTTTGCTGAAGCCTCCTTGGGTGTGTATCACACACACAGCTCGGCAGGGGTCACAGCTGAGTGTCTTCTGCATCCCTACAATGCAACTGTAAGTTTCCATTAGTTTCCCACACAGGGTCCAGGGGTGTTTTGATAGCTTCTCATTCCAAGTCAAGGCTCTGCCCTGCATGAATCACCATGGCGGCCTCTCTCCACGTGGCATCAGCACCACCAGGGTATGATCCTTGTCTTCTTCTGGTAGACCCCTGTGACGTATAGAGTCTCCACACCTGCTCCTCACTCGGACGACTTCCTGATCGACACAGCAGCAGGTTTACCTTCTCAGCAGTCTCCTCTAGCATAAAGGGTCGCTGACTTACACACCACATGCAGACGATGGCCAATTGGCACAGAAAACTTAACGACAGCCCCCTCTGACAAATGGGGTCACTGACTTGATTCTGCACACAGGCATCGACTAGATAGGTGCGTTAGACTTCACAACTAACTTTACGGTGGCCCCTCCTGGCATACCGGGTCGCCGACCTGATCCTGCCCATGGGCCATGACCTGATCAGTGCAACAGCTGTCTCCTCACACCTTGCTACAGGGATCCACTCACCAAGTACCCCCTCTGGACCTCGCTCCATCCAGTGTTCTCTTCTTCCTCACAAGGCTCTTGTGTATTGGCAAGCAGACAGGCATTGGTACTCAAGGCTTCAGGAGTAGGTGATCTTGGCTGTCCCTGGATGATGCCCCCTCACTCACATGAAAGACTGGCAGCCCTTAGTCACCAGCCCTGGTCACAGGCAGAGGTTTTGCAAAGCTTTCCCTCCTCGCACAGCACATCTGGCTGCGTGGCAATTAACAATTTTGGGAGCTGAGTACCCCTTCTAATAGCCAATGTGATTTAGGATCTGAGTCTTTGAAGTTTGTGTTGAGGTCTGTTTCCTTTTGAATTGCCCTTTTCTCTGCCCTGCCCTTCCTCCAGTAAGTAGTCTGCCTCAGGAGGATTCGCTCCAAATCTGATAGCACCAAAACACAAGCCATGGGAGTAACTAGAGGGTCACACCTGCATGTCAACCACTGTGATGTGTGTATCAAAATGTTACCCCAGGGCCAATGCTCTACTCTTTATGATTCTCTAATCAGCTCCATCTCCTTCCTGAGATGTGCCCAGGCCCCTTTTCAGTGACCAAAATCTCTCTGTTATGCTTCTCCCTCGCGCTCGGAGTTGCTCTCTTCCTCGTGGGCATCTCCCTCCAAAATCTGTGTTGATCTCTCCTTGTGTGTTGCTTTTCCTCTCTTCCAGGCCTGCTGCCTGTTTTCCCTCCAGTCACTCCTTCATTGCTCTTCCACCCGACGCAATCTACAAATTATTAAATTATTTTGTTTAACTCTTTTTGGAGCACCGGGCAGCTCCTATTTGCTGCCAAGACACTCCACTTTAAGAAATGTGTTTTAGTGCAAATAAAAACAATTCTTTGTGTAATAAAATGGCCATCTTAGGTCATTAAATATGAAAAATAAGTAAAATAGCCACCACGTCATTCAGTAGGTGCACACGTGCATGGTGGTTATCACACATACCCGGCATCCGCTTTGCCCATGCTTGTTTTATCATGCACTTTCTTTTCATGACTGCGGTCAAAGGAAACAGTTGATTGGTCGATTGAGTTGAAAGTCTTTTCTGAAACAGTTGGTCACCCTTGAATAAGTGCCAGTGCATCTGGATGATCCTCTTTCAGCTAACTGATTGAATGGAGTAGTGGATAAGGAGTCTCACAGAGTCATCAATTCACAGTTTATTATCAACCCTTTATCAGTTAAATCATTTCTGTGCACATCATCAGCTCTCTTTTGTGCAGATTTGAATTTCTCAGAATTACAGCCTCCTTGCTTAAGTCATTAGAACATATCATTTGCCAACTTTTTGTACTCATCAGCAATAGTAAAATTATGTTTTGTTCTTACAAATCCAGCATAAAAAATACTTTCAGTGGCATGCTTTGGGTGACAGCTTTGAACATTTTAGCATTTCTAAAAAAAAAGAAGATAAATTGGCATGGAGACATGAATTCAAAAAAGCATTGCAAAAAGGACTAAAGCAATATGCGTATTTTAGATTCCAAGGATTGGTAATTAGTAGTCCAATATATGGGCTGTGTTCAGTTGATCTAAATGGGATAAACCGGTTATCCATAGAGTGGGCCAGGATTTGTACTTCTAACATGCACTCTTGCAGATCAGATACCATGTAAATTCAGACCACAAAGAATATTAGTTTGGCTATCTCAGATAAAATGATATGCCACCTATGCTCCTCAAGAGGTAAATGAAATACCCAATTTATAGTGGCGACCACAACGCTTACAGCCTCCCTGGAGGCCAGAAACATTTTTCAAACTCAACACAAGTAGCAGACCAAAGTATGCAAATGAAAATAAAATGAAAATAAAAAGACTGACTTCATAAATGATAGCATTTATAGACTGAGCCACAAAAGGTATTTTTACAAACCCTATGCTTATGCCTTTGGTTTTCATATAGGTACTACTTTTGTAGAATTCAGAAAAATCCCTGTATGTGAATTATTAAATGGTATAGGTGGTGGTCTACCAGATGTAATAAAGTAAAGTCACCAGCTTCTTATGTTTAACACAAGGTTTCAATAATGTAAGCCTGAGCTCAAACACTGGCTATTCCACAGAGAAGACAGGTCTAACTTAAAATTATATGTGAAGCAATTAGAAATACCAAAACAAAAACACAACAAAATAAAAATACCACATCAAGGGTGTACTACTGAACATCAACACAGATAAAAACGAGATACAGGAGTATCAAGGACAAACTATTGAGGGACAAAAAAGGTAAATGCATCTAGTGAAGTACAGATTTACTATTCCTAAATCCACGTCTACAAACCTTGAAGATATATTTACTACAAAGGTACATGTATGTGGAGTTAGTTTTAAAAAATGTAGACTTACTACCTGTTATTTGCTTTTGATAGTTTGTCCTCGATATTCTTGTCCCACTGATATTGTAGCTTTCATATTCAGGCTGTACACCCACTCCAGTTTATAGAAATAGTGAACATTTTAATGAACAAAATGATATCAAAATGACAAATGTTCAATACGAGGAACCAGAGATATACATTTTTTAAGATTTAGGAAAAAAGCACCACGAAAAAGTAAAGCGCCACTCTAGTGTCCACTATTACAGGTGATTGATATGTAGGCACCATTTCAGTCAGACAACAATGAAGCATTGGTAGGGTACACCAAGAGGGTTTACCCTAGTCAAAGATTTACCCTTCTGGTTTGGGGCCTGATTACAAGTTTGGTGGTTGGGGTTACTCCGTCACAAATGTGATGGATAAGCCGTCCACCAAATTACAATTCCATTATATCCTTAAGAACTTGTGATTTGGCGGACAGGATATCCGTCACATTTGTGATGGAGAATCACATCCGTCAAAATCGTAATCAGCCATTAGTCTCTGAAATGGAAGGCAACATCATCCAGTGGAGCACGCTGTATCTGACAAAGTCCCTTCAAAGATGGATGGGAATTGCGCAAGGGAAGCCGTTGGTCTACGCAGGAAAAGCTCAGAAATGTGAAAGTCAAATTTCACACCCAGGGAAGTCTTCTCAGTGGGATAACTTTGGTTCCTTTGCCCAGTCAAGATTTCTACCTTCGATCTGAGTCTCTTCTTTGGGCTTGAACTCCTCCAGGGGGCAAGATCTCAGGCTGTATCTGGGAAGGTCACATCAATGTTGGATAGGCCTGCCCGAGGCCCTGCTGAACTGGATTTTCAGGCGTCAAAAAGCTTTGAGTAGAACCAATCTATTTTCTTGTCCAGCAAGGTTGTTTCTTGGTCTAGATTGACATGGGGTTTTGGTCCCAGTCCACAGTGAATGGACATATTGAGAGCCCAATCTGTCTCTATTATTCAAGGAAAATGATGGAGATGGTGGCACAGCTTCTTCTATTGCGTGCAAGACATGCCTTTCCTTCAAAGACGTGCATCTTGGGCTGTTTCACTTACTATCAAGATTTAGTGGTGGAGGAGCACACTTGATCGGAAGCACCCAGAGGTGCACACATGATCAGATGCACACACAACAGCTCCTGGTACCACCAGGCACATCAGGAGACAGGTCAGGTTATGTTTATGCTATACTGCAATTTCAAACACCACAATTTCCAGAACTCTTAGAAAGATGGTTAAGGGCAACCTCCTCCAGCTAGCAAAACCAAAGCCTGTGCTGGGTGTATGAAGTTCATTTGCCTCCTGGTCCCTCCAGGGCTGTAGAAGAGGTGATATAATGCAGAGGATGGGCTGACGGAAGGTGCAAACTCATCTTACACAAGCAATATAACAGCTACATGAAATGGGTGTTTTGTGAGATGTCCTCACAAACGTCCTCTAGACAGTTGGGCCTTTTGCAGGTGTTCCCAAGAATTAGGTAATTCCTTCTCGCAGGAACATTCCAGCCCCTCAAGAGGCAAGTGCTCTTTCGTCCCCCTAATCACAGCAGCAAATGAACACCTCAAAGTTCCCAGACTTAAGACAAACCTGGTGGAGGAATAGCAATCCAGCAGAAATTCTTTCTTGGGGCAGGGTGTTCTCTCACACACTCATGTGTGGAACTTGGAGTCCTGATAATAATCCAATTGCAGTGCTTATACCTGTATGGTGGTGAATACCAGAGGCAACCAGATGATCTGCCACATTCGAAAGTGTGCAGGGTGCTCTAGTCCTGAAGCAGAAGGCTATCCCTGTTGCTGCTTAGATCTCTTGCTTCTGAGACCAGAGTTCACAGCCCATTGCCAAAGGAGATGGGCACCAAAGGTTAAAGGAACGTTATAGTTAGGTTAAACTTTCAGTGACAACGTAACATTTTTAACTAAAAAAAAGTCACTGAAATTTACCAGTAATAGTTATCTTAAGCAACTTTAACTTGCGCCCTAATGCAACTATAACTCATGGCCATGCCATGCACAGTCTTGTCAGCAATTATGTCATTTTAGATGTTGCAGCCATGTTATCAATGATGTATTAGAACATGTCATTAGTGGCGTAATGTGTAGGGTAATTAGCTGTGCATGGTGAGGGCGCAAGTTATAGTTACTTGAGGGCACATTACTCTAACCTTTGTTTTTTTTAACAAATGTCTAAGTTTTTTTTAAATGTAAAGTAAGATATAATTACCGTTCCTAACTGTAACATCACTTTAACATTTGTGTTTTTCTGTGACTTTCTCCTCTAAGGTCTATTGGGGGAGGGGCATGCAGACCCCCACCCTGAGCCTTTACGACCTTGGGCAGCCCATACCCCAGGGCCTTAGGTGGGTGCCAGTATGCTGGGGTAGTGGGGGAACTCCCTGTGCCCCCACAGTCCTGTTGGCTCCCTGTATGTACCCATCAGCATAGCACCTGGTGGTAGCAGGTGTTTTTCACTGCTCCTGCCGGGTGGGAGGAATCTGAGTTTCGCTGCCAGCAAGATTTTGAATTTAAGGACCTCTCCCTTTTCTCAGCCCCCACTTGACGGATCATATGAGACTTTCCTTGAAAAAACTAACCAAGAAATAGCAATTCTTCAGTAAGTTTTGTGATAATTTGGCAAAGTTTTTAGAATGCCAAAAAAGTAGGGCTGGGTCGAACTTGCGGTGTTTCACAGAGTTACATAAAAACTCTGCAAAATTCCACAGAGTTGGCCAGCCGCCCACAACAAAAAACTCTGCCATGTGGCAATTGGCAGAGTTTTACCTGAACTCCATGTTACAAACAGAGGACAGAGTGGGCAAAACTGAGCGAACTCCGCTGGCGGAGCGGAGTTTATCACCAGCCCCTACAAAAAAAGCATTTTCTATGGCACGCAGATCTAACTAGTGGCAGTTGCCACTGGGCAGTTATAGTTAGGTCAGCGTTACCATGGGAAATTCGTTTTTTATGTTGTTAATAATTTTGGCACCATTTGTCGAATCTCCACAAATATTTCTTAAAAAGTGCTCTTTTTGTCTAGTTTGTGCATGACACATTTTTGGGTGATAAATCAAGGGGGAGCCGAGTAAAAAGGGGGGGCCGAAAATGGCATATATTTTCCATAGACTTCTTTGAGAAGCCCTACCGCTAAAACTGCTGAATGTAATTACAACAAATTAGCCAAGAAGCTAGATCTTGGTCCACAGATTTTGTGCTTTTTATGATTTGCTGTAAATCCGTTCCTCAGTGTTTTAGGAATTTAAGTTCCAAAAATATTTGTATATCTGGACGTTTGGGTCTGCAAGAAGCTCCATGGGATTCAGACTCCTGCAAGAGCGGGCGCTTTGATTGGCTGACAGCAACATCAGAAAAATGTTGTTGGCAGCCATTACATGACTTGGGGACTTAGCTGTGCGTGGTGTGGAGTTGGCAGCCTGTTGGGAGGTTGGCGACAGGGTCTGGCTGCAGGCCAAGCCCTGTGAATAACCCCTTCTGCACACGCCCAAAGGTTGTGTGCAGCGTGTGGCTGGCTGCTAGTGGGATTTGGAAGCCTGGCCTAGCTGCATCACAGGCCCTGCAGGTAACCCCGTGCCAACCACGACCAAAGGCTGTGCATGGCGTGAGGTTGACTGCCTCCAGGTGGCTGCCTCTTGGGAGTTGGACGCATTGCCTGGCTTCAAGCCAGGCCCTGTAGCCAACCCCATGCTGCACACGAGAAAAGACCATGCACAGCATCAGTTTGGCTGCCTCCGGGTGGGTTGGACAGAAGGCCTGGGCGCAGGGCAGTCCCTGTTGCCAAGCCCCTGCTGTGTAAGACCAAAGGCTCTGCACATTGTGGGTTTGGCTGCCTCTGGGGCGTATGCCGCAGGGGCTAGGCACAGGCAAGACCCTTGAGACAGCTCCCCGCCGCTGGGAGTTGGCTTTACATATGGTAACAAAATATTACTTTACTTAAAAAAAAACTTCGATATTCACTGAAAAAAAACAAAGGTTAAAGTAATGTTTTAGTTAGGTGAATATGTCAGTGACAACATTAAAGTTTTTTTAACTAAAAAAAATGCCACAGAAATTTATCAGCGATAGCATAGCTAACTATAACTTATGCCCCCTACATGCACTACTTATGACCTCACATATTACATCACTCAATACATATGCTATGACAACATAATTTATGATGTCACTGGTGACATCTCAAATGACATTATTGATGACATCACTGCGAGACAGATCAATGTCTGTGCGTTTATGGACATTATCCTTTTAAATAGTATTTTACCTTACTTCAATTTATTATGTTTTATTTCAATGTAAAACAAATATTTTGCTCCTGCAGTGAGTGAGTGGGAAAAACGAAGACAAACTATGATAGTGTGGAAGATGGAGGACATGAAATTGGTAATTTCAGCAAATGCCTTGTCATGCCTTCAGTCTATATGCATAGGCCATTACTCTGAGCTTGTCTAAATCCTGGTTCTTTTTATCACACCAGATAAATAACCATACCCCAGGGTGCATTATTTTTCAAGTGTGATAAATGGCAGTTATTACATATTTCTGGTGAATAACATGCAGATCTGGATACTTAATGCGCAAAAACCTGAATTGTTCGGTAAATACATGTTTCCACTGTTAACTTTTAGCAGTTTGACATGTCAGGTGTAATGAAAGTTAAGATATTTAACACACCGAAAAATTTCCAGATGCGGTAAATACCACACAAGTCGTAATTTGACGACTTCGCAAACAGGGGGCTTACAAATGGGTTGGAAAACATGGACCCACTCATAATCAAGGCCTTGGTTTCTAATGTTTTACATCTTGCCCATACGCTCTTAAAAGTAAGGGAGAAATTCGACATTTGTTTGATACTCTGCATGATGGATAGAGAAGTACTTTAGGAGAAAGCCGATCAGCAGGCATATATATGAGAGTGTGATCATAGGTACTAGGTATCTGTCTACTGATCTGCAAGCTGAGATCATCACAGATCCACTCTTCAGTGCTCTGATGTTTAATATTCCTGAGATAGAATAGACAGGAAGATCTCTGGGTGGATATTGGCACCAATGCATCTTTTGGCAAAAGGAAAAATTGCAAGAAACTGGAGGACAATAAACCATCAGGCTACCTTTGTAGATCAGGCGGAAAGTTCAGAGAAACATTCTGCTTTGTGTTCTGTCTGGTTCAGACAGCATGTGGCATGGAGCAGCTGTGGAGTAAAAGGCCCTTGAGGAGGAAGGGAAGGGAGGTGATAAACGCGGGCTTGGGAACAAAAAGCTGTGGTACTCCTGCTAATTTTCATCACTAATGAGAGCTCTAGAGGCGTCCCACTGTGCTCTTTAGAAAGCCTTGCCTCTTTCATTGTGTGTGAATGCTTCTTTATTACCATTGAAGTCTCAGAAACCCATAAATACAGGCTTTCTTTAATGGCTAGCATTATTTTCTGATGTGAAAAGGCACCGATCTGTAGTGGAGGGCACATCCTTAATGCATGTTTTTACCCGTTAATGTTGCGCCACGCTGTGTGTTTTAACTAAGCAAGAAACTTTCATTTTTTGATGCTGGTTGGTGAAGGGTTTCGACATTGTTATGTGCCACATCAGGAGGCAGGGCTTCCGCCGCGAGCGAAGAGCTGCCGGAAGGATGCAACCATGGAGAGCAAAGTACTGTTATTACGAGAGCGCAACCAAGGCGGTTCTGCCCATGAAGCGGGTCAAGACACAGATCATCAGACTAACCCTATAATTGTGTAAATGATCCAGTAGAGGGACAGGTGGTGCCCAGCCCACAACAGCGCGTTCTCCCTGTGGTGACATTGGGTGTAGGACAGAGCAACGATCCGCTGTGAGAGGCGGAGAGTAAATGGTTGACGTCCACATGCAGTGCTACGCATCTCCAGGGATGCTGTCTCAACACTTTAAGACGAGGGGTTGAGAAGAAGACATCCATGGCGGGGGGTCAATTTGAGAGGAGCCAGGCACTCCCCCCCTCAGTAAATGCAGCACAGTAGCCAAAAGACAGAAGTTATTATCACGTGTGAGCTACACTGTGTGAATATTTTTATTTATTGCTTGTTGCCAATTTTTAACAAACTGACTCAGAGGTATACAAGCGCTTTGGGGGGTGGGTACAAGAGCGGGAAGCAGGGTTCTGTGGCAAAGTAAACATGCAGACTTGGGGTTAGGGGTAGGCATAGTTCAAGCAAGGTGAGGTTCTCTGTGTGAGGGTGAAGGGAATTACAGTCCTGGGCTCAAGGAAAAATGTGAATCTCCATCCAGTGTTCTGTTTTTTAGCATGGTTACAGAAAGGATCCAGTCCTCTGTTGAGTAGAGGGATCTGATTACATGCTTACGTCATCCAGCTTGCTTTACAAATATGAGAGATATTTTATTTTGGAGTTTAAGGTGGATTGGGATTTAAGAAACCTGAGCCATCCTAATCAGCTAATTCTGTTGAACACTTATCATAGTCTAAAAAATCCACCGTGAACAGCAATGGACATATTTATGAGAGGTTTGTGTCACACTTGCACCACGCAAAGTGGTACCTGCAAGAGGCAAGCCTCTCAGTCATAATTATTTATGAAGCCTTGCAAAGGCACTTTGCATGGCTTTGAATGGCTTCTAAATATGGAGTAATGCAACAAATCACAAATCGCGGCGTTGCATTATTCTGCGCAAAGGAGGCATTCCATGGGCATTGCGGTGGGTGTTCTTACCCAAAATCCCATGGTTTTATACGCATTCCCAGATTTACAAAACATGGTAATGCTGAGAATGCGCCAAAAAGATATGCCTCCCCCGGTGGAGCATAATGAGGAGAAATATCTTTATTTCTCTTCGCTTTTTCCTCTTTCTATGTGTACTGCATTCTGCAGCACACATAGAAAGGGGAAATCACATCTATGGATTGTTTTTGTGCAGGAAGGCGCCCCTTTCTGCACAAAAACAATCCTACCTACAACACAGGCGCTCTTGCGTGGTGCAAGGGTGCCTGCGTTGGCACTTGGCTGCCAAAACGTAGCCAAGGGAGGGGTATAGGGCAGGTATGCACCATATTAACCCCTTCGCTGCGGAGGCTAATCCGCCGCAGCGCTAAGGGGTGGGGGGGACCGCACAGCGCTCCGGCGCGTGTGACGGAGCCGCTCCGTCATGGCCCTTGGGTGGGCTGTGCTTGTGACGGAGCGAGTCCGTCACGGCCCCGCCCGCTCTTCAGAACGTTCAGCGCAGGTGCGATATTTGCGCCGCGCAGGCGCGGCGAGCGGGCTGTGACGGAACCGCTTGTCAGCAGCACAGCCCACCCGAGGGGCGTGACGGAGCGGTTCCGTCACAAGCATGGGAGGGGTTAAATATCGTGCATTCAGCCTTTTTCCTGTGAGGCAGGGCAGAGCAGTAATGTACATTTCTGCACTCCCCTTCGCTACCTTCTGGTAAATATGCCTCAAGTGCCTGATTTGCCTGTTTACAGACTCTTGTGTCCGTGAAATCACGTGCTGCTCTTTTTCATTGTTTCTCTACACCTGGAGCAGTTCTGACCAGTTCCGCTCTGGAGATTGCGTCATTTCCGGCGGACAGCAGGCGAGGCAGCTGCTTACAGGGCAGGTGGGGTGCCATGGGGTACTAACAGTGGCCCCAACACCCCTTCCTATTCACGGCCTCCTGTAGGTTGAAGCTGGTTTGAACATTTTTGTAGAGTGTTTTTTTCTTCAGTCAAGTCATGGTTCTTACTGCGTAAGAAATTGTAAAAGCTGCTGCAAGATTAGGTCTAAAGTCCACTTAGAATTGCTATTGATGAAAAGCCATGGCGTTTGCCTTGGAACGTCAAATGGGGCATTTGGCATGCGGTATGTGCCTTCCAATAAATCACACTTGCCTTCCAGGCGCTTTGGATTATGGGAAGTCCACAGCAGGGCTGTTGTATCGGAAGATGCTCCAGTAAAACTCTTTCACTGCATTTTCTGTGGGATTCCAGTGTTATGGCAGTGTGGAAACTCCTACCAAACAGCTTTAGCGATTATTATTTTATTTCATAAAATAAGACCTGAGACCTACGCAAAATACATTTTTGGGGGGTTCTGCAGCTATATTTGAGGTAGATCTGACTCCTCACCGGTCGTATTTTTAAATCTTGTCAATTGTATATGAAGCCCAATAATCTTTAAATCAAGAAGAAAAATGTCATCTGCGTCCAGGTGGTCACCCAACCTCAGAGGAAAGCCATAAAGTTAATGTAATGCATATGCAAGCCTGCCACATATGATGAAAATAGCAAGGATGCCAAAATGCACCTTTTCATGAGTCTGGTTTTAGGTCAGGATACAGGGTGAAAGCAAAAATACAATCCGTGAGTGATTGGAGTAGGATCTGGTTCTGGGAGTGGAAGTGAACTGCTAATTCTCTGCGATGTAGTGTTCTTTAAAGAGGGGTTACCAGCTATTATCTAAGTTGGAGCTGAGTTGGGGCGGTTGTCATGGATACAGAGATGTTGTTCAAATCCAGGGTGCTCTGGCTGGTCAAGACATGATGTCATTATCAGCTGGGACAGGTGGGATTGCTGACTGTGATGGCTTTCGTAGATGATACAGCTGCATTTTGAAGATAGTTGGGTTGGAAAGGGCGTCACAGTGGAGTTCTGTGAGAGTGGGGATGATGGCATATTTTTACAGGCTTTTGTTTTGGCAGGCTGAGGAATGTAGGAAATCCTTAAGAGGGACAGAGTGGAGTCTGGGAGGCTGCGGAGCAGGGACATGCTACCACCATCGAAATGCAAGATTGGCTGGAGAGGTGGCTAGAACAGCAGGTCTTTCTGAGAGGAATGTCTTCACTTTCATTAGTAGAAAGAACTGGTTCTAGGCTGTCTCAGTTTTCTTGGCCATTTTTTTTTTTTAAGTTTTATATAGCGCTGGCTAGACCCGGAGGTATCGGAGCGCTTTACATGAGCATGAGTAAAGTTCAGGGTGAAGCAGAGCGGTTTGGCATTGGGTGAAGGGTATATATTCATTTTTTGAACTAGTTAGCACTTGACCCCACACATTGGAATGCAACTCAACTGGCAACTTGAAAAGGTTATGAGGGATACCCCAAGCAGACAGCATGAAACAAAGCTATTGGAAGATCCATAAATAAAGCAGATTCCTCCTTCTGTCAGTGGGCACTGCAGATTATGTGGTGCAGCCATCTTCCTGCCAGTCCCCATATCAGATCTAAAAGCATACCAGGAAGTTCCTTGAAAAATGTTCAAGGTGGGAGCACCGGTAGTGCCGCAAAGGAGTACAGCACCTGTGGCAAGATTACATTTTTAGCTATCAGTACTTGAGACATAGGAGATAACGGGAGGGCGGTCCAAAAGGGAAGGGACTGACAGAGCGATGAGAGAGTCCTTCCACTTTACATTTTTATGCATGGTTTATGTGCATCCTTAGATATTTAAACATATCGGAGCTCATTAAAATAGGGGCAGTAAGGCTGCCAACTTGGCCATTCCCACTGATTACAAAAGAGCCTCATAACTTGGTTTAAAGTCGTATTTAATGGCCTGAAGAGGGCTAAAGATGATGCAGTACATGTAGCTAGGGCTTAGATTACTGATTATACTCGTTGCATGTACAGTGATTAAGAAGTGACCCAACCACAGCTTGCGTGACCAACGTATGCCGGAGATCTGAACACTAGTCTTTGTTAGGGAAGAAATGTATGATCAATTAAAGATTCATACCATTAATAAGGAAGCTTATTAGTGGCTCTGGTTGAAGACTAATTGCATTTTGAAAAGAAAGCTATCATCAATCATCAGTGGCAAGAGATTGCTAGAGAGAAATGTTTGGGTACTTTAAAGGAGAAATACAGCACATTGGCAAATAATGTTGCTAATAAGAAAGAATTTCTAAGAATAGGACATTCTAAGAATAGGAAGTCACTGAATGTTATAGAGAGAGAAAGCTGCCAAGCTTTCCATGTCTATGGCTATAATGGTAGCCTTCTTGTGATTGTTTCATACCATCAGCCATGAAAATCTGCATTTTTTAATTGTGCACAAGAGCTTGTGAGATTTCTGTTACACTCACAATTTATGAGGGGATTATGAAGTCAGAATGTAAATTTACTAGTATTAATCAGGTAGGAAATTAGTAGAGGGCTAGTGTTTATATCACTGTGCAGAAGTTGCAATTTTAGAATGGGGACATCAGTGCTAACTGAATAGAGGACGCCCACTCTTAGGAGTAAATGAACTAGTATTACAAGAAAGCAAAGGATAGTTGAGTAGGGATAACTGCATACATTTCCTGTGGTGTTTTGTAATAGGTTGTGGGATTAATTATTACAATGAAGAAAGATGCTGGGCTAATCAAGTGCAAATGGAGGAACGTGTCATCAATGCGAGAAATCTCACCTATTAAGGTATTAAAGAAAATATTTAATTAAACATATCAAAGTTTTAGATTGACTTTCTCCAGTAATAAAATCTTATGAAGGGATGGTTATGCAGCAATGTATGTATTTTTGAGGATTTTGAATGCCAATATTGTTATGGCTGACTTCTGTTATCCAATGTGGGAGAAATGATTAACTCATTGGGAGGTGCCTGTGTTTTTCTAAATGCTGATCATCTCGCAAAGTTGGAGAAAATATCTGAAAGGTAGTAGTTAGATAATGTACTCCCAGGACTGCATTCTTGCAGCATTTCCACTCTGGAATGCAGTCCATCCACCGCATTGCTGACCTTACTTAATAATACTACGAATTTCTGTAAGTAATTGGGTCATTGGTCGAGGGGGGTGGAAGCCGCACACGGGCAACAACCACAACCCTTGTCAGGGTGAACCACAAATAATCTCTAAATTAAACTGTGCCTAACCCTCTGGTAGCTAGGCACAATTACAGTCAGGCTTAACTTAGAGACAATATGTAAAGTTTTTATGCAGCACACAAACAGTACTAAAGTGAAAACAATCACATTTAGATAATTAAAGCATTTTTTAATAAATAAATGATACCAGAACAACAGAAATACAATCAATTGAACCAAAGGTAATACATTTTATGGCTTTTTGTGTAAAATTAGTAGCTAAAAGCACAAAGCACCACTCATGGTTATCTGGTCACACTAGACAGGCAGGAAGTTACAAGCTCAATATGAATGCAATGGACGTGGGTCGGATCCAGGGACAAGGATAATCCTGCTGAAAAGTTACCTTCTCAAGTGTTCACGTGAGGAGCTGTGGGTGTAGAGTTTTACATTGGTGGGAGCCTCAAAGAGTCCGTTGTCAGTGCAAAGAGCTGATATTCATTGGAGCTTTGCATTGGCGCCTGTCGCAGGTGGTCGCAGTTCACATGGAGTGCAGGTCATTGTTGGATTTTGCGTTGCTGAAGTCTTCGGTGTGTTGCTGTCGGCATGAAATGCAGGTCTCAATGGAACTTCGCATTGGCGGTCGTTGTAGGCAGTGGAGTCTTGACGCAAATGGGCCTGTTTACATTTGTTAAGGGCCCAAACTTCAGGATTTTCACCTCTGTCTTATGGAAGAGCTCTCACTGATGCCAGCCAAGAGTCCAAGATTTGAGGGGGCACCAGGTGGGGACCAGGACTCATTCCAGAAGAGGCGGCAGCAGGGCTCCAACATGTCCTGGCAGATCCAGGCAGGTCCACTTCAGTTGGTCAGCGGGGCAGTTGCAGAGAGGCCTCTTTTGGTCTATGACTCTTTAGGACCTACCTTTGGGTTGACTTATAAGGCTTACTTTGCCAGGTCAAAATGTCAGTTTAAAACTGCCATACAAGCAGCAGAGGCAGGCCTGAGATGTTTTAAAAGGATACTTTAGTGGGTGGCATAATGAGTGTTGCTGCCCACTAGTAGCATTTGATCTAGAGACCTTGGGTACATGTAGTACTATTTACTAGGGACTCACAAGTAAATTAAATGTACTATTTAGGTATATGTCAGTTGCGCAATGTTTTAGGGAGAGAGTACACAAACTTTACCACTGGTTAGTACACAGAGTCCTAATGTCAACAAAAGCAGGCTCAATCTGGGGATTACCCTGCAAAAAAGGGCAAGGACCAACAATAACATACAGAGTCAGTATCAATTTCTAAGCAGAATAGGGCATTCTCCCATTAAGGGATAAACAGTGGCATCCTAGCCACATGGAGTGGAGTGCAGCTTAGGTCGTCAGTACTGACTACAAATGCAGAAGGCATAGATGAGGTGCCAAAGTCGCCAGGTGTATATCAGTCATTACCGAGTATCATGATCCTAGGCACTACATATATATTTTTATTCATTTACTATTATTCATAGGTGGACTTAGAATCCTGATCAGAAATGCTGTACATAAGAACCTGGGGGCTACATAAGAGAATACTGAACGTTGACATAACCCACGGTGTGAAAGCGGGAGTTAGAATGATGTGGTAAGCTGGTAGGTGTCAGTGGGCAGCAAAGAAAACAAATTAGAACAAATCTAGAATTACAATCAAAAGTGTACACATATTCTTATTTACAAATTTATGACACAACTACGCATGCCTAAACCACGTGTTCCTTTACGCAGTTGGAAGAACAAGTGCGTCTTAACCACGCATTCCTTTACTACTCACGTCTTTACAATGACTTGCCTTAGGGAAAGCACTGGACTTTTCGAACAGTATAATTTACTATTCCAACTCCAATCCGCGCGACAGTAGGGAAAGCGTTGGACTCTAAAAGTCCACCGCCGCTTTACCAAAGCATGTTGTGGTAAAGGAATGCATGGTTAAGATGCATTAGTTGTTCCGACCGCATTGGAAAGGCAGCGTGTGGTTCGGCTGTCATTTTAATTGCTGTTTCCCACAAATTTATATTGCATAGCTGTCGAAGTACATGGTGGCTATGCTTTCCTTTCTAATAGCAGGAGATTACTTTTTCCCCAATTTGTAACCCATCTCCTTTTTTGAAGCAATGCAAATTTCCAATGATGAATTCAAAATGACAGGTTGTGGTAAAGTAGAGGTGTTTGTCCATACTGAATATTGACCGTAAGTATAACTTTTTTATGTACATGTGACTCATTTGCTGCCACTCTGAGAACAATACATGCAAAAATGTCACTCATCTTTGTGACCACGGCCAAGAAAAGGACTTCTAAAATGAAATGAGGTGCCATCCCTGTAAAATATTTTACGTTCTCTATTAGTGTAATGCCTTATTAGTGAACAATATATTTGATAATACTCTGCCTCCCTGTGGAACAATTTGACAAGCCCTACAGAATCCTTTTTGTGATTTGCAAATTTTTTTAAAAAAAAGTATGAGTTAATAATGTACTTCAAGGTGACTTTCACTATGTCTACATAAGTGTCTATCACTTCACCAATCAAAATGGAAGTAATGATCATGATATGCAGGATGCACTAACTAGATAATTTAATTACTTTCTAGGTAGCGATTGACTTCACGGCATCGAACGGTGATCCGCGGAACAGCTGCTCTTTGCACTATATCCATCCCTACCAACCCAACGAATACCTGAAAGCACTCGTGGCCGTGGGAGAGATTTGCCAAGACTATGACAGGTCTGTTGAGTCAGCCTCTTCAGCTTTTGGTATCAATTGCCACGACTTTACTTATGGTATTCTATTAACTTACAATGTGACTTCACCTGACTGAGGTGGTGTTTAATTCTTTTTGTCTTGCAAGAAATCTCCTAACCAAAACTCTAAAAAGGGCATCTCCCTCCTGTTCAGAGCTCAAACTGTCAGACACAAGCACCCTTTAAATGGCTACTGTCAGCTGTGTCACTGTCTTTTCCCCTGGGCAAGTTCAACTTTATTAATGTTTAGACAATTGTCTTCAAAACATACATTTTAAAACAGAGTAAACTTCTAATTTAAATCCCCAGTGCAAATACCTTCCTTGGAAAAGTGCTCATGAAGTTCCTCTAAGAATGAATTTAAGAGGCAAATAAACAACCCAGGGACCTAAAGCAGAAGTGCGTTATTTATAAAGGAATTTGTAATACTCAAAACAAACTTTGTCTATGACATTCCAATTCACAACTCAAACATGGAAAACACACCTTTTCCTTTTCACTAACATTGAATACAAACCTACCAGCTCACTTTGTATGGCACCTAGAACCCTGTGTTATTTATTCCAATATTAATCCATTCTACCTACTTTGGCCTTACATTTCTACCTAATGTACCCTACTTTGCATCCTTTGTGATCAGGCTGGTACTCTAGAAATACTGTGAATAAATAAATTAAGTAGATTAAATTAAAACATCTATTTCACTCATCTTGCTACAGGGAAGCAAATGAATACCAGCACTAAGGGTAGACTGGAAAAGGCTAAAAATAGTCTCGGTAAAAAAATCTTTATTAAAACTTTACTTGCATTAATAAGATTAAAACTACATTCTAAATCAGATGAAGCTCATTTCACCATGCCAATTAATTGAACTTTGAACCTTCATATTTTATAGGTACTGGGATAGAATATAGGCCTGGGCAAAACAATGTGACTTAAATTCAAATTACGTACATTTTTGGATCATTTAGTTTTAGCTAAATGTCCTGAAATGTGAAAGTTCTTATCACTATTTGGGTGAGGGCAATCAATCAATGTGACTCATAAAGGCTGGTGCATATTTCATTTTATTTATCATCTTCCGCAGGAAATGGTGTACTCCTCAGGGAAGAAGTGTCTTTTTAGCTCTCCTACCAAATAGAACAAGCCTTATTGTAAACCATTGGAGGGCTTTTAGCCAGCTGATTGCTTACCATTGGTTGGCTTTATCATCACTCTCATTTGCTTCGTTCTTATTCAATGGCACATTCATCTTCTTATGTTTTTCCCTCCCCTGGGGCTTAGCCTCTATACAGTCCTTTTGACCTGATGACTTGTATCCTTACACTACTCACATTTAGGGATCTACTTTTTTCTTTTTCATTCAGAACAGAATAAGATTGCATGTGTTTTCTAAGTCATTTGTCATTTTTCCTCCAGCGCTGTGTTATTTCCCACCCTTCCCAGCTCGTCGGTAAAAACATAAAAAACAGGAATATTTTTGCTGGGGTATGGCTGAAGAATAGACTTTAAAGGTTGGTTTTGTTGTATCTGCATTCAACTGCATATTGCATGAAAGCACACGTTTTGACACACAAAGGCTTTTATGGCACTGGAGGAAATGTCATGTGCTGCACTCACTTAGCAGGTGTCTTAGTCAGAAGGTGTTCTTAGCATGACACTTCTCCTGGAGTCCGATACATCTGCTCCCTGGCTTACTGCAAAGGCCGAAATGACTGAATCCTGTGAAAATTAAATTAGGCCTTGGTAGGGAGTCTACTTTACATACTGATACTTACCTATTCTTTTTAAATTCTGTTCAGAGTTTCTTGTGTGAAACGCTTTTGAAAAATAAAACATGTACAGTTTTGAGATATCACTATAAGATATGTATTTGCTTTACCCCTAGCATTTTGAAATGTCTTTTTCTTAAACTTTTTTAAAACCATATTTTACAGACAAACGTTAGCAAAGCCACCAGCTCGGCACTGGCATTCTAAAGGCAAGACTTAATGTCTTTGACAATGCTTGTTTTGTTCAAGCTGTACTATGATTTGCCCCCATCACTGCATCTGCTTCAATGAAGACTAGCTAGCTGTAGTAGCAGCTAGGGCTGGCTTCCATTTGGAAACTCGGAAACACTGCACCAGGTAGGCGTTACTTAGGTGGAGCACATCAGGTCAAATAAAATTTAAAAATATATGAATAAACGGGCGTGCTCAAATAAATGTAAAATATAATAAAAGTAAATTTACCTTGTAGGACAGGAGCAAAAATATACTTAATATATAACAAATGTAAACTTACCTTAGGACAGGACCTCCTGACCTCTCTTGAGTGCAGCTCGGCCACCAGGAATCTCCCTAGACCAATCCTCGTGCTGCTCTCATGCTGCGAGCGCAGCGCCCTGATTGGAGGGAGCAACCTCATTTGGCACTCCACAGCACCCCGGAGGCCTGCACTTGCTCTAATCTACCTGTCTGAAGACAGCTAGGTTAGAGGTGTCAAGTGTGCATGTCAGGCTGGCTGACACAAGACGGCCGGCCAAAGGGACATGCGCGCTTTGAAAAGTGCACATACAGCCCACCGTCCTCCCTGCTGGTGTCAGCAGTGGCCCCACCCCCTTCCTGACGCTTGGCTCAGGACAGGATGATGAAAAATAAAATAGTAATGAATTACCTTTTTTCTTTTTTTTCATCGCAGCTATGGAGGGATTTTAAGGTGGGGCGACGCTGCTGCGCTCAAACGGAGGAGCCGCCCCTGCGTAGATGTGTACATCCCTGCTGCTGAGAACTGCAGCATTGCCCCTCCCCCTCACAGGAATGATCCTACACAAACTGGTGTATATTTCACTAAACCTGTCTTTTGCCCTCATCCAAAATTCAACAGAATAAAATCAAGTTCCTAAACGCCTGCCTCCCAGGCCTGCAAGTTCAGCTCCTAATTAATCCCCTCAGGTTTTCTCCAGAGTTTCATCCTCTGCTGTGTGAAAAATTGATACATGGGCGTGATTCATTTCCTCGGAGAACAAGGGTGGCTGTGCTGCAGTCCGCCGCCGCCCCTCAAACAAGCTCATCTCAGTACAGCGCATCACACCCCTCGTTATTTCTCACAATGCAATTTACAGCCTTTATAATACTGTGGGGTTTTCTTCTTGTTAGTTTTCATGCCATTGTCTGAAAAATACTCAATATGTCCTAACAATAATGTATTCCTGTACCCCATAAACCTGTCGTTTCCGATTCATGAAAACATTTGTAAAAGAACTGGCGGAGGATCACACCTGGGTATAGTTATGCAAATGTGTTTTTTCTATTCACAATCATCCCGTGTAGTGTGCCACCACGCGCAGGTTGTGAGCCGTACCTCTGGGAATATCACGTGAATTGTCCTTAATTCCCCTGCTCTCCCTGTACGGAGTACTCCATTGCAGGTTGGAGTTTCAGGAACATACAAATATCCCCTGGGAACGCCTATTTCCCACTCCTTGAGTGGGATTTACTTCTGTGTATTTTTCCGCACCCATGGCAGAGAAATCCACATCAGTAAATACATTTACGCCAGTCAGGATTCCTTTGTGGGTTCCTGGAAGGCTGCAAACCTATTTGCAATAGAAATTACCTTCGTCAATAAAGCCAATTTTCTGTTTGTGAAGAGTCTGTTGCAACTCAGTTGTTTTGAAAACAGAAAAAACATTTTTCATTATTTAATGTATTGTTATTACATCGTTCTCAGTGCAGCGAAAGACCCACTTCAAAGCACACCTGTGTGAAGGAAGGACATATGAAGAGAAACCACAGCATACATTCCAAGAACCACCCAATGGGCCATATGTATCAAGGCAAAATGGGTTCGCAAACGCCGAAATTCGCAGAATTCCGGCGTTTGCAAACCCATTTTCGCTAAATGGTATGTATGAAACATTTTTGGTGCAAAATAAGGAATCGCTAAATTTGCCATTCCTTATTTTGCGATTGCATTTAAGGGATTGCAAATTTTGCGATTCCTTAAATGCAATGTATCAAGGAAAAAAACATTCCAAAATGCCATTAAGGAATCGCAAATTACCACCAACTTCTAGTTGGTGGTAAATTGCGAATTCTTTTAAAAAAACATTTTTTTTAAAATCAAAAGGTGCCATGTGACGCTCATACATGCCCTTAGGGCATGTATGTGCGCCATATGCGCACACATGTCATTTTCAGGGGTGCAGCAGGGTGTTCTTGAGACACCCCTGCACCCTTGAAAATATTCACAATTTGCGATTAGCAAATTGCGAATCGCAAATTTCCCCTTCATTCCTATGGGCCTCCTGGCCCATAGAAATTAATGGGAAATTATTCCTTAATTGCGATTATCAATTTGCTAATCGCAATTAAGGAATTTTAAGGAATCGCTAAAAAGAAGCGATTTCCTACATACATACCATTTTGCTATTTCTAAATAGCGATTCCTTAAAAATCGCTATTTAGGAATCGCAAAATGGAATGTTGATACATATGGCCCATAGTGCGGCCACTCGTGTAATGGCAACGTCCCCACAACCACTTCGCCCACTAACAACCAGGACACCATTGATTTGGTTTGGCATGTAGCCAATTCTACTTCGTTTAAGTTCAGCTGGTGATAACAACATTATGACAATACAGACTGTACATTTCAAACAGTGCTTATACCACAAGAAACATTATACTGAAAATAGCACATATTTCTTATTTACATCCCTTTTCAAGGGCGGGCCAGATGGTGAGTTCCAGCCAACATGTCAGAAAGATACAGGCATGGTGGTAAAAGCAAAAATTACCTTAACAGCTTCTTGTTTTTCCAGGAACCGTGTACCACATTATCCCTGCCAGGGTACCTCAAGGCATCTTTGCCTATGCCCCAACATTATTGGGATACCTGTGGTAGAGTTAGAAGTGCGGGAAAAACCGGTAGGTGGGCCCCCACCCGTGCTTAATTTGTGAAATTTGTGAACAAATAAGTGCCGGGCCCTCGTCAGGAGGCCACTGCAGCTTGCACCACCCATTGCCCCAGCCAGCGCTGTACAAGCATACTTCATTCCAGACTATTAAAGGCCCCCAAAGCTATAACATACATTTTTAATGTACATTTAATTTCTAAACAACTGTTGTTGTGCTCATCTCGAAATTAGACAAAACAGCGCCACCATGTGCCAGACTGTCATAAGTGCCGATGTTGACAGTTAAGTTCTGCCACCCAGCACCATATACCACTGGCTCAAATTAAGCACTGCCCCACTTTCCAACTAGCTCATCCCATAGATAACCTCTCATGATGAGAATTGGCGACCATGAGTTCTAGCCACCCCCCACCTACGAACCGCATGGACATTTCTCTTCATATTTCAGCCACAATGTGCAGAAGGTACTGGTGAATGAGCCCTCCTCTCATGCCGGCAATCGTCCCAAGACAAGTCTGCAAAAATAAGTCAAGGCCTTGTTTTGAACCGAAGACGACCCTCCGCCCTGACAGACTTCAGAACACGACCAACCGGGACTCGCACAACGCTGCTGCCCGCTTTCGTGATATCCAGAGGTCGTCAATTGACGCGATACCTCATTACTCAGGCAGATTCCCTATCACTCTAGAAGGGGTTTCCTTCCATCACCCCAGCCACCGGCTTCCAGAAAACCTCCTTAGGTGGTCTGTGATCCACGCCGAGGGTCGCATCGTGCATATTGATTGCACACCAACGCCTGAATTCCTTATACTTGGAATCAGGCTTAGTAACTGACTCAGGCAATAGCACTATTCTTAGTCCTGAAGATGATCCCACATCGCAATTGGAGCTAGGGATTGAAACGTTGCGTCGACTGTATAACAGTGCTGCATCTCTCAAATGTTTAAAATGTGTTGCAGTAACTGTTTGGTTGAGCTTACACAAAATTGTAGTGTATAGTAAGCCACCATTGCTCCTCCCTGTTTGCCTGTTACTTCTTTCCTTTATTGTTTTCTTTTCTCCCTACTTGGTACAGGCTTGTGCCCAGTAGTCATCCTGTTTTGTGTCTCACGCATCTTTTAATGTGTGTTTATCTTTGAAAATAAAAATCCTCTGTCCGGCTGGACACTGGAAAATGAGTCATAGGTCTTATTTAAGTCTATGTACAACCTTTTATGTTCTAACAAATTAAGCTAAGGATCCCTGTTCTTAAAAATAGTATACTACCCGAGGTCCGCAGCTACCAATACGGGTACCCTTGTTGATTATACTACTAATATAAAACTCCACCGCGCAATAGGTGAGCTTTGGAGGTGTAAACGTGGGCTACACCATAGCTGCTTGTACATTTGTAGTACATTCATATGGATCTACGTCTCTATTTCTGATCAACATCAATTCCCGCCTTATAATAGAGTTGTTAAATAATTATGATCTTATTACATCTTCAACTTGTACTAGCATTTATCAAGAAAATGTAATTGTCATGCAAATTCATACGGCGGAATACGGCGGAAGAAAGAAAATACAACAAATTAGTAATAAAATATTTAATGAAGAATAGGTTATCCAATGCCGTGTTACAAGACCTTATCACAAATTCATCAAGAGAAACTTCAGCTAATATAATTCATAACATATATTTTTGTTCTAAGCCAATAAGCTTACAGAACACATCTCCACGGTATTCATTCTTCTGGATGTATGACATTACAACGCATGCTTTTACATCGCATGCCTTTACAACGCAGTCCATTACAACGCATAGTGCTTTGGGGTGCTGGATAGTGAATAGTTTAATTTACTATTCCAACTCCAGTCCCCGTGGACACTAGGGAAGGTTATTGGATAGTAAATTAACCTATTCCCTATCCTAGAGCGCCCCCCAGAGCAATGCGTTGTAATAGTTTGCGTTGTAATGGTTGCATTGTAAAGTCTCTGCGATGTAAAAGTTGTGTTGTAAAGGTTGTTTACCCATTCTTCTCAATTAAATTTCTTTATGTTTTTACCTGCAAACATTTTATTAACACATTGTTTAATTCCGAAGGTATTTGTTTTATCATTAACGAGCCACTGCCAGAACTTTTTAATCTTAAAATCCCTAGGCATCAACAGTTCCTTCCCTAATGTACTCAATCTTTCTGCTTAATCAAAGGGACAGAGTATTGAGTGCCTCTGGGAAGAGACGATGCTGCTTCAGCAGTCCTGTTATCTTCAGTCTACTTGTTCCAATTGACAGGAGTCAGTAATTATTCTATCTCACCTAGTGTGCATGGTAGGTACTCCCATCTTCTAGGATATCTCAATTATTTCACAGAACCTTATATCCCCAGGTTCAATTTACATTTTATTTTATGTTTGTACATCTCTAATCCCTTCGGCTATGGCATGGTCCTCCTGTAGGCGAACCTTCTACAAATGTTAGCTGTTTCTTTTAACAAAATGATATCACATCTATACACTTTCACAGTACAATTAGTCTTTCTATGTGCATTTGTGGCAGAGTAACAAAGGGAGGGATAGGACAAAGTATTCAATGTAATTCTCCGTAGCATAAACATATATGAGGAACAACGTCAATAAATCTGAAGTTTTAGGGCCCCTTCCAAGCTGTTATGGAGAACCTGCATCGACTATTGTCGTATTCCAGTTTACAGCAGGTCTCTCAAGTGAGATAGTTCCATAATGTTTCACTTTGTTGTTGTTCTGTCTTGAGGAGTCAAGTTCTCTTTTTGGTATTGTTCAGTTTATAACTCTTCAGGAGGGCATAGCTTCAGATCTTGTGTAAATCTCTAATCGAATTTAGTATACATTTCTCAATCCGTGCTTACATTTTCGAAATACCATCAAAAGTATTGCATTCTCTAGTATCAATTTAATCTGAGCATTTCCTCCTTTTAGGTTTTCTAGGAAGTCACAACCTCACATTTTCCTAAATTCAGTTATAATATAGTCATTACCTAGTTCAGTTATAACCTAGTGCTCACACAGAATCTGCTAATTAAATCTCACCATGCATTTCTTAAATATTTTCCTGTAAAAACAGCCAAAAAGTACTTTACTCCCAGTTTTCCAATGACCTAATATCCAAGGCTCTTAACATAACTAATGGGGTTTCTCATTGCCAAAAAGACCCAAAAGGTCCGAATGAAGTTCCCCTTAAATTTACCCTTCACTTCTTTTGGGGATTCACAAAGGTTCCCAAGATTATGTCTAGACAACCACAACAATTGCCAGGTACTAGGCACACTCCTGGAGAATAGTTGTGAATTAGCAATTGCACTAATGTGGAAGTGCTTAGACTGAATTTTAGTGTATCTGCCTCTGACAAGACACATGTGGAACTAAGGTGCAGTGGCATTGTGAGATGGTTTTCAATGACTCTCTGTCTTAGAAGTACCTCCTATACAAAGGGCCTTCATAAAATAGCGGAAGTGCTCAGGAAAAAAATACATCTTAAAGGAAGGACTCACACCAAAGGCGCTTCCATAGACAGATGCCTCTTGGATTGGTGCTGTTCTCAGAAGCAGCAGGGGACACTTTATAATATTAGTATATGTTGTCTGAATCATGATAAGAGCAACTAATGGCTACAGTGGGTTACATACATTGGCCAAGCCAATAGGTCTCGCCATTATATGGCAAATGCTGAGCTGTTGGCTTTGCCAATGATTTCTTCTTTTTACTTTAGTGCTCTATCATGGCAGACACGCATTTTAGAACAATAAATTAAAGGAATAAATATGGTGTGCAAAAGTACAAAACTTTATTAGAGTAGCTTGCCATCACCTTTCAGCTGCAGAGCCCCCCAAAAATACAAAGCGTCAAAACATGAATGCAGAACGGGTGGTGCGGGGCACGGAACAAAAGAAGAGCATAGTCTATGGAAATACATTTATGGTAGTTTGATCTGCAAAACGCCCTGCGATGATGCTGAAGGTCATGAACAGTCCTCTTAGCCAACATCTGAAGCCACCTGAAGCACATTGGCCAATGGCAGAAAGGGGTTGTCCAAAAATCCCTTTTGCTGTATGTTGTATGTTTTTTGTGTGTTGTGGTATGTGTACGCTGAAGTTGTCTGCAAGCAAAACCTGGAAAAGGTTTATTTTTGTCATATAATTAACTGGCAAATAATATTGAAAGGTGAGTATGCCACCAACCATTTAATGAGTTTTTAAATAGATGAGGAGTTCTTTGTTGAAAGAGGCACATTATTTATATGGTGGTTATAATATGCATTCCTGGAATTACAGGTAAATCATCACTTTTGTCGAAGCGCATGGCACATTCTAAGTGCTGAATTGGTAATGCACTGGAAAATCTCTCTCTTCTCAGTCTCTCTTGTCCTCATCATCTCTCTCTACTCTTCACTGATCCAATGAAGAGGTATCTGGTGGGACCAGCAGTCCTATTCAGGGGCATATTATCAAGGACGGCGTTAAAATTATCGCCGGTTTAGCAGCAGAAAGCTGCTGCTAAAGCAGCGATAATGGGCTTGATAATATGCCTTGGGGAATTCCAATAGAAGCCCATGTTCACACCAGAACATGGAATTCTATTGGAATTCTCAAGGGCATGTTATCAAGCCCATCATCGCCGCTTTAGCAGCATTTTTCTGCCGCTAAACCAGCGATAATTTTTAACGCATTTCTTGATAATATGCCCCAAAGGGAGTTAAATGCAACCTCCAAATTTTTCAGGAGATCCTACGTTGATTGCTAGCCAATTTAGAGCATTGACCGTGTTTATGCTCTAATTAAAGAATTAGAGGATTGATGCACAGGATCAGGGATGTCTGAGTGTTCGTAACCCTTTATAAGATTATCCCTGGGACAATTAATAAAACCTTTACAACATAAGAATTCAAAATTCAAAGTCAAACCCATAAAGGTTTATTTAAACTCGGATCATCACAGAAAGCAAAAAGATTGTTAGTCAGATCATGAAATAGCTCAAATCAATCTTGTGAAAGACATCATCTGTGAGAGGCGGAACATACCGTCTATCTCCAAAGTAAGCAAATAGCCAGACCCAAAATATAGTTCAGCAACAGGTCAAACATAAATTCTGCCGCCAAAGAAAGTAAGCCAAAAGACTTGAAGTATGAACCAAATGACAGACTAGCACAAAGTATGCTCAATTAGAAAAGCAGGAAAACCTAAAGAATATGCAGGCACATGCATCAAAGGAAATTGCATTCGCAAACGGTGCGAATCGCAAAATTCGGCCATTTGCGAATGCAATTTCCATTTTTGGGATGCATTATGCATTTTGTAATTTTCGCAATTTAAGAAATCGCAAAATTGCGATTTCTTAAATTGCGATTGCATTTAAGGAATCTCAAATTGAGATTCCTTAAATGCGATGCATCAAACTTTTAAAATTTGTGAATTCGCACATAAGGGGTGCAAATTACCATGAAGTTGACCTTCATGGTAATTTGCGAATTTTTTTTACAAAATCCACAAAAGTGCATTTTTGAAAGTGCCATTTTTCACACACACATGCCCTTGGGGCATGTGTGTGTGAAAAATGTACTTCATGGCAAATTTCAGGGGTGCAACAGGGTGTCCTTTGGACCCCCCTGCACCCTTGAAATTGCATTCTCATTTTGCGATTCCTTATTTGCGATTCGCAAAATGAGAATGCCTTCCCATTCATTCCTATGGGCCTCTAGGCCTCTAGGCCCATAGGAATGAATGGGAATGGATTCCTTAATTGCGATTCTTAAATTGAGAATCGCAATTAAGGAATTTTAAGAAATCGCAATTTATTTAGCGATTTCTTGATGCATTGCAGTTTGCGATTCCTTAATTGTGATTCCTTATTTTTCGCAATTAAGGAATCGCAAACTCCAATGTTGATGCATGTGCCCGAAAATGAGAAAGCAGACTCGCATGGAGTGTTCAATTTAAAGGGCAGTGAAAGTCTGAGACATTGGCACAATGCAGCGTAGGGTTTTAAACAGAAAAAGTCACACACTGGACATGGTGTGAAAAGAAATAATAGGACTGAGCTAACATTGTTATACTTTATTCGAGTACACATAAAACATCAAATAAGAATCATTTAGGAACATCTACATTGCTGCACATCAATAAACAAAATATGAATAATAAACAGGATGGATGATTGTGTGTTTAGTGAGAAACAAATACAATGCCTAGTTGAAGCAATATGTGGCCTTTGCAGGAAACAAAAGCAAATGGCCTTGAAATTGTTCCAGAGGCAAGAACATCCCACTGCTTCCCCGCCCCGAGGAGGGCACATTGACACATTTGTATTTTATCTGCACACAGATACACTGAAAAGAATGTCTATTTCTCTTATATATCTAAAATGGAATATCCCACAGCAACATGCACATAGAAACTCTCGTTCACTGTGAAATAAAAGTGCAAATTGTTTCTATGCCAACGTCAAAACACGCTGGCTGCGGCTTTGTCTTCGAAGGAGGCATAGTTATATTAACTTGAAACACACCAGAATTAGGCATTCATTTCTAATTATTAAAAAACACTCTTACAACTCTATGTAGCGATTGCTTCTGCACAGCAAAAGATGCTTTGTGCCCCTCGTGTGATGGGGTCAGAAGCAAGTTACCATTGTAGTTAGTCTACTTTGTCCACTGCTAGTCACAGGACATTTGCAAACATGCAGAAAAGGACACTTCCATGTGTCCCACATGTCGAGTCGAGGTCCCAAGGACTGCATCTCATTTATGTGCCTCAGGTTTTCCCATTTATCCTTTTCCACCTCTGTAGTTAGCTCACACCAGTGACGTGATGTTGTGCACCAACAGGAGATACTTTTTCCAAAGATTCTACCATTTCACTGCCATGGCTCCAGATGTTCCTTCAAAGTTCATCCAGAATTACATCTATGCAGAGGTAGCTTGGGAAGCCTGTCTGTGGTCCACTCTGGGATGAGCCATGCACTGGAGTAAGTGACTTTTATTGTAGGAGTAAGTGACCTGGCTGCCTTTCTCTTCTGTCCTGGCACTTGGCAAAGACCCGGGATGGAGAGAAGGACGGTGATGGCTGTTTTTTCTCTCTAGTGCCAAGTCATTTAAGTTAAGGCCCCTGCTAACCATTGATCCTCTGATGTGTCTATTGACAAAAACTCCTTAGCAGCATAATGAAAGTGAATATCAGAAGTCCTCTTACACTTAGACGGTCGCCACTCTCCTGTGGGACACCTGTACATATCTCCCCTCTTGCCTTCTTTGTCCCAGGCTGCAATTGAGGTTTGATACATTTTCAGGGATATTGTGAGAGCCAGGCCCTTCTTACTCTGAAGCAACAGAGGATACTTAGATGTTTGAGCAAATCTTTATAATAGAGTAAGAGCTTAACTGAGGGGGTGGCACTGAAACACACCTCAGATTAGATTTTTTAATTCTCAGACATAGCTGCTTGTTAGAAATGGGTGTCTCCAGTTGGCAGAGGTAGGTGCCTTTGTCCAAATATGGACCCTTGCTTCTAGTCAGGGTAAAGGGGATACACACTTTAGATAACCCATGCTCATCCCCTTGGTAGCTTGGCACAAGAAGGCAGGCTCATCCCAGAGGCAATGTGTAAAATATTTCTACCAACTCTCACAGTAACATAGTGAAAACGTCACAAATGGACACCACACCAGTTTAGGAAAATAATCTTTATCTAAACTTAACAAGACCAAAACGACAAAACTCCAACAGAAACAGTTAAAAATATGATTTTTAAAAGGTTTCAAGAACTTGTACCATAGAAAACAAAGGATGAGTGACTTTAACACAAATTACCTGTAGTTGCGTCAAAATCCAAACAGCCGCAGAGTGAAGAAGCATCGAAAACAAAGAGATGCGTCGGTTCCTGAGAACTTGGGGAGGCGATGCGACAGTTCTGCTGCACGCAGGAGAAGTGATGCATCGAAGCCGGTCTGTAGGTGGAAGTGATGCGTTGATTCTTCATGATGGTTCCGGTCTGTAGGTGATGCGTTGAGAAAACTTGTCGCACAGGTGGGATGTGTGAAAACCCAGGATGCGTCGTAATCGATGTGGCAGCAGCAAGCGGTGCTGCATCGGTTTTCCTCGCCCGTGACCCCTTGATGCGTCGATTCTGGCAGCAGCAACAGGCGCTGCATTGGTTTTGGTAGCGGCACGGTGATGCATAGAAATTCTTCTCGCACCATGGAGATGCGTCAGAAAAACAGCTGCAAGAAGAGCGATGTGTTGTTTTTGTAGTTCTTCAAGTTCCTTCTCTCTTCCAGCTCCCAAACAGGAGCATCAACCTCCAGAGGTCAAATACTGGCACAGGCACCTCCTGGCAGGTCAGAACTCACAACAGCAGAGTTCAGGGGAGCTGGGGGTGAAGTCTTTGTGTACCTGAGACTTCAGAGCAGGAGGCCTGCATACACACGCCCTTGGATATCTCCTTCAAACAGGGGACACAGCACACAGCAAAGTCCTTCTCCTTTCCTTGGTAGAAACAGCAACTGCAGGCCAAACCCCCACAGCACACAGCAAAGGGGCAGTACTTCTCTTCAGTCTCTCCAGCTCTTCTCCTTGGCAAAGGGTCCTCTTGAATTCCAGGGATGATCCAAAAGTCTTAGCCCCTCTTTTATTATTATTATTACGAATTTTGTATAGCGCGTAGTTACCCTCTGGCATCCCAGCGCTTATCCAGACGCCAACCATTAACACACGGCCGGTTCAGCACCATCACGCAGGAAACAGATGAGTTTTAAGGAGTTTGCGAAACCGCAGAGTACAGGTCTCTGAGCGCAACTTCAAGGGAAGCGCGTTCCACAGGATGGCTGTATTGACCGAAAATCTTCTCCCACCGGTACGGGCCCTTTTCACTCTGGGGATGTGGAGCAGATGTTTCTGGTCAGAGCGCGACGCTCTATTAGCCTTGTAAGGCACAGCTAAATTCCTCAGGATAGGAGGGTCCCCTCCCCTGAAGAATTTTATGTGCAGTGCAAAGCGCCTTGATTTTGACCCTTTCCCGCACCGGGAGCCAGTGTAATACCTTTAAGGCTGGTTTAGCTGACTGTGTCCTTGGCACATTCGTAAGCAACCTTGCAGCAGCGTTTTGGACCTGCTGAAGTTTATTAAACGTTGCTTCAGGGGCACCCAGAAAAATAGCATTGCTATAGTCGAGTCTTGATGTAATAAGCCCCTGAATAAGCAACTTCCTTGATGTCAGAGGAAGAAGAGGCAGAATTTTGCGAGCAGAACGGAGAAGTCCGAAACAGACTCCTGCCGTTTTTTTCGCCTGAGTCCTAAAAGACAGGTCTTGCTCTAACCAGACCCCTAAGCTCTTAATCTCCTCTTTAGGACTCGGGAGCTCTCCCAGACAGATAGGCCAGATAGTCGAAGGAAGTGAGGGGATCTTATGCCCTAGCAACATTATTTCGGTTTTAGAACCGTTCAACTGTAAGGCTGACTCACACATCCAGGTGTGAACTTTGGACATGCAGGAATGCAGCAAGTCGGAATTGTTCCCCAGTTGGGATAGGGCGACCACCAGCTGAGTATCATCAGCGTAGCTGATGATTTTGATGCCGAATGGGGCCACCACATCCTCCAGGGGGGCCATATAAACATTAAATAATGTCGGGCTAAGAGAAGAGCCCTGTGGCACACCACACAGGAGGGGGATAAATGCTGACCGTTCACTCCCTTCCCAAACCTGGTATGTCCGACCGCTGAGAAATGACCTAAGCCACTTCAGAGCCACACCTGACACCCCTACATCAGACAGTCGTTGAATCAACACTTGGTGGTTCACAGTGTCGAAAGCCGCACTGAGGTCCAAGAGGATCACTGCCACTGACCCTCCTGAATCCAGAATGCTCCTGGCTTCCTCAACGACTGCCAGGAGAGCGGTGTCAGTGCCCTGACCTGGCCGGAATCCAGTTTGTGAGTCTCGCAGCAGGCTATTAGACTCCAAGAAGCCAGACAACTGTCGGTTCACCAACATTTCGGCAATCTTGCCGAGTCCCGGAAGCAGGGAGATGGGCCTGAAATTTGTCAAATCCGAAGGATCCAGATTCGGTTTCTTCAGGAGAGCCTTTACCACTGCTCTCTTCCAGCTCGGTGGCACCAAGCCCTGGGAAAAAGATGCATTCATTAGGTCGGTAACAGGAACCGCAATAGTAGTTGCAACCTGTTTCAAGAACCTCATAGGGGCAGGATCCCTAGGGGAACCGCTCTTCATAGAACCCAATACCTTAAGGACTTCAGCCACTGATACTGGCCCAAAGGTGTCCAGGTGGACAAGAGCTCCTCCTGGCTGACTCGCCGTGTCTGTTCTGTGAACAGGCTGGGGCAAGGCGCTTAGTATGTTCTCTATTTTCATGTGAAAATAGTCCGCCAGCTCCTTGCACTTCACACCTGGGCTGTCATGAGTTACCAGGGGCTCAGGAACCTTGAGAAGTTCCTTTACCACTCTAAAAGTCTCTCTAGAGGAATTGCAGGAACTTTTTATTCTCTCCTTGAAGAATTGGGCTTTAGCATGACGAAGAGCGGATTTATACACCCTAATTGCTGAGCGATACTCCTCTCGACTAGCTACCCCCCATTCTTTTCTCCAGCTTCTTACATCCCTTCCTTAGGATACGTAACTCGGGAGTATACCATGGGGCAGAACCCCTTCTCTTCTCCCTCTTTAGCACTCTCTTTTTAGGGAGAGTGACATCAAGGGAGCTGGCCAGCCACTGATCGAGGTTAGCATCTGCCTTTATAGGGTCCAATTCTGGGGGAGGACGCGTACATTCCAGGTTAGTGATCCAGTTATCCACCAGTAACCTGGACCATGCTCTTTCCACAGTACAAACCCTGGGGCCGCAAGTGGCCAGTAAATCAACTTGCCAGGTTGCCGGGACCAAGAAGTGGTCTGACCACGGGAGAGGATAAGAGGGGCTAGCTATGAGACGAGGTATATTTGAAAAAATTGGGTCGAGTAGATGGCCCTTATTGTGCGTAGCCCCCTCATTAATTAGACTCAACTCAAAGGCTTTCAAATCACGCTGCAGATCTAATGCCACTAGATCGGCCGGATCATTGAAGTGGAGATTAAAATCTCCCAGCACTATAAAGTTGGTGGTAGAAGAGGCCAAAAGCGTGACTGTCTCCATTAGGGAGCTGAAAAAATTACCCACGCACCCCGGTGGACGGTAGACCAGTATGCCTGACACCGACACCGTAGGAGACGTCCGCAGGGAAAACTGGCAGCTCTCGCAATCCGACACCGCGCCAATCTGAGCCCTGCACACAAACTTGTCCCTGTATAGAATGGCAATGCCGCCCCCTCGCCCCACAGGTCTATCCAGATGGTATATTAGAAAGCCTGGGGGGAGATCTCGCACTATATCTACCCCCGAGCTAGATGTAATCCACGTTTCCGTCAGGAACAGGATGTCTAGGTCGTGATCTTGTATAAGGAAGTTAATTTCTAGTGTGTGGCTCGGGAGGGATCTACAATTCAGCAAAGCCATCGCCAGGGCATTCTTTCCCTTGTCAGGTTGGATCAGCTGACATATCCTGCAGCCAGAGAAGGGTTTGGATCCTTTATGGACGTATTTACAAGGCGAATCTTTAGGAGGGCGCAGTGACATAATGTCCGCACGGGAATATATCAACCTTATTTCTGGGGTAATAGCCAGAATACCTGGCCCTAAGCCCGTCTGGAACAGGGAAAAATAACGAAAATTAAATAATATTTAGACACTACAGGGAGATATCTTTAAAAAGATACAGTAAATCTCTTTGTTCTCTCCTGGCCCAGGCCTCTGAGCCCAGTCCAAACCAGTTCTGAGGGCACGTTGCAAGTGCACAACAACCTCCATTGTCAGTGTGAGCCCTGGCTCCAGACATACCACAGGGGGCGGAGCCATCATTATGGAGGGCAGGCACAGCCCTATTCAGGTGCAGGTGCTACTCCTCCCACCACTCCAAATGCAGATCAGGCCTATTCAGCCTAGCGCTGACTCATCCAGACTCTCTGGAGCCACTGCACATCCCCAGCCCATGTCACTCCAAAGCCAGACAGCCAATACACATCCTAGCAGAGGCACACTGGATGGCTAAGCAGGAAAATACCTACTTTCTAAAAGTGTTTTTTTGAAACAAAGAATGTAAAAATCACCCTCATCTGCAGCTTTATATGGGGCTGAGATATGGGGTCCTTGGGCCAAGGAGAGTTTCCAAGGGCTCGATAACAAATTTATGAGATCAATTGTAAAGGTCCCAACCAGCACACCACTAATACCTCTTCATCTCGATTTGAACTTTAAGCGAACCGACCACCTAACTATTATAAGACCGTTAATGTTCTGGATTAGGATTTGGTCCACTCCGGAACTGGTAGATTATAGAAATGGTCTCCAAGAAGTATTGAATTTAGATTCTTTCAATTCCATTCGGTGGTTTGGGCATGTTAAAAAATGGCTTAACAATCTGGGGTTGAGTTCCTTCTGGGAAAACCCAGAGAATCTACCAGCTCTTGCCAAAAAAACAGTAAAAAGAGCATACTGGTGTTTCATGAATGCCAGACATATCCATGATAGTAGAACTGGCACCCTAACCAATCTTTTTTTAACCTTTAAAACTGAACCATGTTTTGAATCGTTTTTAGACGAAATAGAGCCTCCCCTCGCTAAGACTCTCTTCCTGAAGTTCAGGTATGGGAACCTCATGCTGAAATCGAATACTGAGCGTTGGACAAATAAAAAACTGGATTGTCCTAATAATATAAGCGAGAGATGCCCTATGTGCTCAGATATTTGTAAGGAGAATGAGGTGCATATGCTATTCATATGCAAAGCATACCAGAAAGCTCGAAAAAAATGGCTCAAACCAATGTGTGCTCTTTTAGGCACTAGATCTTGCTATATAGCATTCAGGATCCTAAAAACTAATACTGCACAGTTTATTGTATTCAGTATCAGTAGGTTTCTTTATTCAGTTTTTATTGTCCGAAAGAAAATGGGGCAGGTGCTTTGAAGACGGATAGATTTTAAATAATGAATTTTGCTGCTAAAACTGTATTTGCCTGCTGAATGAATTATGTCCTTGATTTAATTGGTGAGAATTAACTCTACACCTTATTATTGTAACCATTGTCTTAATTGATTTTCAAACATGTATTACGTTCTAAATGTATGAGTTAATGAATGTACTTATGTGTGTCTTTTATGGCCGTTGGCCGAAATAAAGAAATAAATAAATAAAATAAAAATCACCCTCACTAAAAGATGCATTTAAAAAATCTGAGTTCAGGTATACTAAACTTTATTTTCCTATCTGGTTCCCAAGGGCCGTTATGCTTATAAGATGTTATAAGCAAACTCCCCATTCTATCCTATGGGAACCGATAGCCTTACAATAGTGAAAAACAGAATTGGCAGTATTTCACTATCAGGACATGCCATACACATCAGGGCATGTCCTACCTTTCCCATACATTGCATCCTGCCCACAGGGGTACCTTGGGCCTACCTTAGGGGTGATTAACATGTAAGGAGAGGGAAGGTTAGGGCCTGGCAAGTGGGTGCACTTGCCAGGTCGACATGGCAGTTAACAAATTGCGCACAGGCACTGCACTGGCAGGCCTGACACATCTTTTCAGGGCTACTCATGTGGGTGGCACAAATAGTGCTACAGGCCCACTAGTAGCATTTGATTTACAGGCCCTGGCACACTCAGTGCACTTTACTAGGGGCTTATCAGTAAATCAAATATGTCAATCACGGATAACCAATCATAATAACAATTTACACAGGTAGCACTTGCACTTTGACACTGATCAGCAGTGGCTAAGTGCCCAAAGCATCTAAGCCAGCTAAAACGAAATCCAACACAGTATCAAAAATACAGGAGGTAGAGGCAAAACATCAGGGGAAACCAAGGCAACGATGCCGGGTCTAACACTGCTACAGATGAACAAAGAAAAGTGTCCTACTTCCAAGGCAGACTCTCTTATTAGTGTCACAAATCTCAGAGCATGTCACCAGAACAAGGACAGAAGTTTTATTCCCTTATGTTATGTCATGGTATGCCATGATGCCACGTCATGTTCTGTCGTGTTCTGCCATGTTGTGATATGACCTGAGACTCGTCTCATGAATTAGGTCTTCTCAAGTCTTCCTGAGAACCACATAGGGTTATCTTTAGCTCTGTAAAGCGTGCATGAACTGGCGGCTTACTTGTCTATTTATTATAGAAACATGAACATGACTTACCATAACAATGCCTTTATCTTACCCCAAGGGATATTGCTTTGTTTACAACAAATGCTTTTGAAAATGTACATGACCTGTATGTTTATGTTTGCTTGCAGTGATAAAATGTTCCCAGCATTTGGTTTCGGGGCCCGGATACCACCGGAATACAAAGTAGGTGCACAGGTGAATCATTTGCATTTATTTTGATTTTTTATATCCAAATGCATTTACAAAAACTGAGATTTTTGCAGCTGATGCAAAATGTAGAAGACTGATGTTCATGCTCCTGTAAAAGTCCTAGGGCAGAGGAAAATGGCTGCCCTCAGCAAGATGGGAGTAGGGCGTGGCCACAGACACTGCGTCCAACTAGTGAATGTGTATATGACAACATATACGATCTCTTCTTAGATACTCATTTATAGGTGACTAGTGTGCAACTTTTCTTATGATGTAAATTTTGTAAAGCGCTCGAATACCCTCATCGGGTCTAGTCCGCGCTATATAAATCTCTATAAAAAAATAAAAATAAAAAAAATGATCAACAACCCCAGTTGTTCAGTGAACAATCAAGGTCAAAGTGAAATTATGGTTTGCTTTGGTTGTAACACCAGCACGAATATTTAACAAACCATGGAAAGCACTTCCAAACTTAACTTAAACTTTACTTAAAGTAAAGGTATGGTTACAAGTTAAAACCGGAGAAACAATGAAACTTGCAAGCTGTGTTTAACTCTGCATGCAGTTCATGACTCACAAACTATAACTTATACACCGAACGCAATACCTATGCCCTCAGAAACATAACACAACATGGAACAACACGTAAAAGCACATGTATACTTAAAAACACGATAGATATTCAGACACACACACAGATTTAAAACAACGGAAATCATGTCAACCACTGATGACATTATCTGCCTTTTCTAATTTGCTGCAGTGTTCTTGCAGTTATTAATGATGTGATTAGCTGTGTGACAAATCATTCATTTACTAGATTGGGGGATTAGTTTGATTTATTTCCATAATGGAATAATGAATCCATGAATAGGCTCGTGAGAATGCTAAAATCAATTTCCTGAAAAAAGCATGAACCTTCTTCGATGTAACTGGCACTGATATTTGCTCACAGTGAGGAGGAGGTGATATATGGAACTTGATGTGAGTGAGGCCAGACATATTTGGGGTGTGTAATAGTGAGTGACAGTCATGAGAGGGATGAGGGAGAGGGGTAATCAGTCAATTTATGATATATTTTAATCCTGAGGCATACTTCCAGCCTCCAGGACTGGTATTCCATGTGGACAGTTCACAAAGGAAGCACATGGAACTGATGCAGGGTGCCAACTCACGTGAAACCTTTAAGAACGTCATCATCCACAACCAAGTGTCAGAGCTTCCCTCTTGTGTAAACTGCACTTTGGACTCCTTCCTGAAATGTTGCCTCATTGTCAAAGGCAAAGCATCCACAAACCACTGTGTTAGATTGCACATTGAAATGTCCGATGTGATGGGTGTTCAGAGGTCCCTTACCTTGGGGCCTATGTTGTATGCCTAAAACACACCATGGCAGCAAAAAAAATATATCCACCGTATAAGCTGTTCCCACAACTTAAGCTGGCCAGGCTCATATACACCAGTGGCAGCTTGTGACCTTTAAATGTTATGTGGCATGATCGTTCACTCGCTCGTGAGTGAGCGTACCTGACTGCTACTTGGCAGGTTTGGGGGTTTGCTGACAAATGCTTGCACTCAGTTCGGTCTCTGTCTCTCTCTCTCATTCTCCCTCAGTTTCATTCTCTTACTCTCATTCACACTTGCACTCACTTTAACTTACTCTGACTCAGTCAGTCTCACTGTGAATATCAAGGACCCCCTGTGAATTAATATAATTCCTGGGACAGGGTAAAGACACAATGGAAAATAAAATTCCCAGGCAACAATTGACAAATACAATACAAGAAATGAGTTCAACTAAAAAATTAAAAAACAAGATTCTTTTAATTAAATAAGCAAATATTGTATTAAAAAGACATCATTTGATGACATTGATAGATAGATATATATCATAAAAAACATGATTGAAAGACAATAATCTGTGGCAAAGATAGTTTCTTCGACGTGTGTTTCGGCACTGGGAGTGCCTTCGTCAGGAGTTGCCACCAAACAATCTAAAATTAATTTAAAACACTATTTAGACTTGACTTTCTTATCTTTATTTACTATATCTCTGATTCTATGTTCTGATTTCTTTGTCTTTAGTGAGTCTTATTGTGAATTGTATGTTTGGTATCCACAGCTTTATCAGATATAACCAATTTGACACAAAGATTGTTGTATGCAATAATTATTTAGCCAATTATTAGATATGAGTAGACTGTAGTACAATGTTGACAACCTTGATATAAAAAGATTGAATGTAACATTCACAAAAACAGTGTTTTAAATTGATTTTAGACTGTTTGGTGGCAACTCCTGACGAAGGCACGTCGAAGAAACTATCTCCGACACAGATTGTTGTCTTTCAATCAAGTTTTTTATGATATATATCTATCAATGTCATCAGATGATGTCTTTTTAACACAATATTTGCTTATTTAATTAAAAGAATCTTGTTTTTTAATTTTTTAGTTGAACTCATTTCTTGTATTGCATTTGTCAATTGTTGCCTGGGAATTTTATTTTCCATTGAGTCTCACTGACTCACACATCATTCTCACTCATTCTCACTTGCTCTCACACAGCTCGATTCATTCTTATTCATTCAATCTCACTCTGACTCACTGGCTCACTCATTCTGACTCGCTCATTCTTACTGTGACTCACTTTGACTGACACATTCCCACTCACTCATTCAGCCTCCCTCTAATTTACTTGTTCTCCCTGATTCACACAGTCCTACTCCGTGAAAGTCACTCAATCTCTCTCTGACTCACACAGTCTCACTCAGTCCCACTCATTCTGACTCACTTAATCTCACTCTGACTCACTAAGTCTCACTCATTTACTGTCAATCTCAGTAATTCTTACTTAGCCTCGCCCTGACTCACTCAATATCACTATGACTCGTTCAGACAGGGGCGTAACAAAGGCCCCCGCAGCCCCCGCGGTGTGGGGGGCCCTAGGCTTCCCTACACTTGAAGGGGCCCCCTCTGCCCCACGCTGAAGAGAAGCAAGCACAGGCCTGAGTAATGCACAGCAGTCCTGTTTAGCTCCAGCCTTTCTTCCAGCTGGTAGCAGTGTTCTGAAAACCTCGCAAAGAAAAAAGAAAGTTGCAATTTATAGCTTTAGTTTCTTGCCAGCGAAGAGAGGCCTGGAAGGAAAGGCACCCAGCATGTATCTGTGATGAGGAGTAGGGAGAAGCCAGTCAGGGGCACAGCTGCGCCACTGGCTACCTCTAAATGGCATCCATGGTTGAAAGGAGTACTGAGGAAGGGCCGGGACGCAGTACTGTAGTACTGCATTCCTGGCTGCAGACTTCCATAATAACTTAGCTGATTAGCTGACTCTTTAATTTGTGGGGAATCACTAAAGTCACAGAGCATCGATATACCAGCTGTTATAATTACCCATTTTATTGGTAAATACAATTTGAAACCAGAAGGATGAAATGCTAAACCACCCGATGGATGTTAAGCGCCTGGTTTACAAAAGGACGTTAATTACAAAGTTATTGCGTCTATAACTACATTTTCCTCTGAACCAGAGACGTTTTAAGGGCTGGGCTAGGCAGGCAATCTTCCAGGGCACCCATCTTCGAAGAGACCCCCTACCAAAGTGCCTATGGCAGCCAAAATTCCTCCCATAATTATAACGTCGCTGAAAAAAAAATGATTTTGTGTTTTAATTTGACAGACAAGTATGAATAACATAAAACTTAGGGCCCAGTTTACTTGGGGTTTGCACCAGAGCAAAGTCCCACAAAGCGATTCAAAGCAGAGCAAACTGTTGGAAGGATATTTAGTTTACAGCGCAATAGGTATTTTGCACTTGAAAGGTGACCTTCCTCGCTGCTGTGTGCCGCTTAGTGTCGAGGGGCATTACATGGGTGTCATTCCAGTGGATTAGTGAAAGCACACATAGTTATTGACACAAAGCTTTATTTTCTGTCAAAAAAAATTACGCCTCCTTGAAGCAGACACAAAAATGGAGGAATGTTTTAATTTCTCCCAAAATCTCACACATTGCATATGTGCTGCACTTTACAGCACCTATACAAAAGGTGGAATGTTTAAAAACTGTGTAGGAATAATTGTTTGTACTGGAAGAGCATGTGTCCAGTACAAATCCTATGCTAGCCAGCACATTGCACCTCTTCACCATGCACCATCCCAGAGGTAGTGAGCAGCAACCAGACATTTTTAATATTAATGAGTGCACAGCTTTCTTGCACTAAACAAAATATCGAATCTGCTTCTTGATCTGCAAGCCTGGATTTCCCAGCCTTAACCGTTGCACAGCCAGGCAGGAGGTGGCAATTAAACTGAAAAACACCTTTGTGTCATTTCACTCTCCTTAATACACCTCGGGAAAGATGTACAACGCGCAAAATAGCACCTCGCAAATTGCGAGTCTTTTGCGACTCGCAATTTGCAAGGCACTATTTTGCATGTACAACAGTGTGTTTAAAACTGTTTGCGATTCCCAATGGGGTCGCAAATTGCAAGGGTCATGAATATTAATGAGCCTCTCGCAATTTGCGAGCCCATTGGGAATGACAGGCCTTTCCAGGGATGGTGGTCTGCTTTCCTTAAAGGTTTTTGGGACCACTGCCTGCCCTTAAAAAATATTTTGGGAGCCAGTCACAAAGGGGAACGGGTCCCCCTTCCCTTTTGCGACTTCATTACCACCCTCTTGAAGAGGGCGGTAATTTACGAGTGTTTTTCAACCGCAATTGCAGTCGCTAAACATTCATACATGGCTCTGCGGTCGCTATTAGGAAGGGGACTCCCCTTACACTATTTTGCGAGTCGCAAATTATTTGCGAACCGCAAAATAGTGTAAGTACATGGCCCAAACTGAAATTGCGTGCGCAAACGGGTCGCAAACCGGTTTGCGCATGCAATTTTACGTCATACATCCGGCCCCTCACCTCTTCTATTTTAACCTAGTCTCTTAAACCCTCTTTCTATTTCTACATCTCTTACTGCCTTAATCACGCATTGATCGATTTCATAAACTAACATACAAATGTACATATACACAATATATACAACATATCCCAACCGTAAAAACTACATATTTACATGTGCACTCCTCAGTCTGAGTGATGCACTCTGAGGTAGTCCCCTTCGCACAAGAGGTATCAAACCTCTCTCTTATTTACCACTGTGCGCCCATACACTTTAACTAAGTTCAAATTAATTGGACTCCTCAAACTGTCGACGCGTGCGCGTTTCAGCCGTCAATTTCTTAAGGCTTCCTCAGGACAAGGGTACACCAGGGGCGTAACACAGGTCCCCGCAGTGCGGGGGGGCCCGAGCTGCAAGGGGCCCCCACAGCACTGTACTCAGTCTCAGGCCTGAGAGTTCCTTATTAGAACCGGAGGCTGGAGCAGGGGGCCCCTCTGTGTACCTTGCAGGGGGGATGGCGGGCCCTTCAACTTTCCTTACGCCTGTGGATGAAATAGCTAATAAAGGTCTCAAGATGTGATATTAACTATACAATTCTGCTGGATTAGGAAACTTCACCACCAATGAATCGAAAACAAGCGTGCTCATTTATTTGTTTTGTTGTTCTTGTATTTTGTACATACATTTTTATTGCTCTTTCTAAATTCTAGAAAATGTTACTGATGTCCTTGTCATGCGCAACAACCCTAAAGGGAATTGGATGCTAGGAGCAGCGGAAATGACATCACTAGGTTGTCACCTTGTCCCACCAGTTTATTCTTTGCTTCACATGTATTAGGCAAATAGCAAGTAGTGGAAACGACAGGTGGTGAACAGGGTTCTCTGGGCAGAGTTCACTTTCTTTTCCTCCAGTTACCTTCATGGCCCACAGACATGAGGTAACAAGGGAAGTGCAAAGGGTACAATAGGGCAAGCATGGGGTAGCTATCCCTGGTCACCACTCACTGGCATCCATGTTCTGAATGCCATGACGCTTCTCCCATGTGTATCTTCACCTCTTGAAGCCCTGTAAGGCTGGATTCAGTACAAGCACTACCCTACATGTTCCAATATGATCTTTAGTAATTATATTGAAATCTCTCACAAAAAGGCGCTACCTGCACAAAGGGAATATTTATAGAGGACTGAGACTCATCAGACTGAAACAAAGAGAAATAACTGGATGAACCAGTCACCCCTGACATGTCCAGCTTATTTGCTTCTTCGAGAGTCTGTTTCTTTGAAACTGTGAAACCAATTTCAGCCACCCCATATTTGGATATGTTTATAACAACGAAATCAGTGGCGTAGCCTGGGTGCCAGAGACTCTAATGCAAGAAAGGAACAAACATTGACAAAGCAAATAGGTCTCGCCTTTTGGGAGTTGCCAATGGTTTTTATCGATGCTGTACAGAAACCCTGATCCTGTGCAGCATGGCTAAAGAGGACCCGATGCTGCGCAACATAGATAAACAGGAATATGGGTAAAGAGGACCCGATGTTGTGCAGCATAGATAAACAGGAATATATAATTAGAAAAAATCCTATGACACAACCTGTAGCATCATTTTGTAGGCGCACGCATGTCCTTTTTTAGTTCTCGCCGACACAGTGCAACCAGTGTCCTGCAAGATGTATTGTTTCCAATTCAGTGGGCTTACGGACTGCCCACAGCATACCACTAGTTGTTTTTGTTTTCACTCTTATTTGCAATCTTTCAATTACTTACCTCCCATAGGCATCTCTTCCCTTCTTGTGTTGGCTCCTTCCTGGAGCATGGACCAAGCACATGTGTTTTTCCTTGTCTTTGTTCTTTCTTGTCTTTTTGCAACACACTATTGTTTATATATAAGTGTTTCAATATTACTCCTGGACATGCAATGTGCTTTCCTACCTTTACCACTGGTGTATGGCTTCTTATTTATTTTGCTTTCACCCTATCTGTCATCTCTATTGATGTTTTAGTTACTTACACGCACAACTGTACTACTCTAAGCCATTCTACTCTATGCCACTCCACTCTACCCCACTTCACTTTACTCTACACCACTCTATTCTATACCACTATGGTCTACTCTACGCCACTCCTCTCTGCTCCACTGTATGTCATTCCACTTTACAACACTCTAGGCAACTCAGCTCTACTCTACTCTATCCCACTCCACCCTACTGTGCGCCACTGTACGAAACTCCACTCTATTCTATGCCATTCCACTCTACGCCACTCCATGCTACTCTACAACACTGTGCACCACTCCTCTCCACACAATGCCCCTCTATGCAACTCTACTCTATACCACTCCACTTTACTCTATGCCACTCCACTCTATGCCACTATATTCAACCCCACTTTACTCAACGCTACTCTATTCCACTCCACCCCTCTCTCTATGCCCCTCTACTCTATAATGATCTACTCTACATTACTCCATCTTACTATACTCTATGCCACTCTTCTGTATGCCTCGCCACAAAACACAATGCCAATCCACAGCACTCTATGCCAATTCATTCTGCTCCACGCCAATCTGCAGCAGTCTACTCTGAGCAACTCTATGCCACTACACTTTACTCCATCCCACTGCTGCTCCACTCTACTTTATGCCACTACACTCAATGCCACTCTACTCTACACCACTCCTCTCTATTCTACGCCACTTTACACCACTCTACTCCACGCCGCTCTATGCCACTGTACACCACTCCAAATAAAGACACTCTACTCTACGCCACTCTAATCTCTGTGTCACTCCATACCATGCTACTTCACCTCACTCTATGCCACTCCACTCTGCACCACTCTGTTCCATGCTACTACACACTATGCCACTCTGCTCTACTCTATGCCACCTTACTCTACGCCACTCCACTCTTCATTACTCTACCATAGGTCTTTCCGGTCCACTCCACTCAATGCCACTTTTCGCCACTCTACTCCACTCTATTCTACGTCAATCCGGTCCACTCTACTCAATGCCGCTCTACTCTATGGCACTTCACTCTGCACCACTAAACTCGACAACACTCCACTCTACTGTACACCACTCTACTCTACACCACTCTACTCTACACCACTCTACACCACTCTACATCTCACCACTGTACTCTACACCACTCTTCTCTACAACATTCTACTACACTCTATGCCGTCTCCTCTATGCCACAGTATGCTATACTGCTCTATGCCACTCCACTCTGGACCAATCTAATATATGCCGATCTATTCCATCCCAGTCTATGCCACTTTACCCCACTCCATGCCACTTACTCCACACAATGCGACTCTACGCCACTCCACTACACACCACTACACTTTATGCCACACTACTCTGTCACTCCACACTATGCCACTAGACCTAATGCCACTCTCCGTTATGCCACTCTACGCTACGCCCCTGTACGCCACTCCATTCCACTCTATGCTACTCCCTGCCACTCTACTCTACTCCACACAATGCCACTCTACAGCACTCTACGCCACTCCACTCTAAGCCATGCCAACCAACTCTATGCCACTCCACGCTATGTCACTCCACGCTATGTCACTCTATGCTACTCCACTCTACGCTGCTCCAGCATCCACTGGATCACCTTCAGGTACACTGACGAAAGAAACTTGGAAGTACATCTCATTGTGCATGCTCTGAGTGGCTGAGAGACATCAGTGTGCAGCATTGCGCATGCTCATATTTATAAGAGCACAGTACGCCACATGGCCCTGGCTTCCTGCTGCTAACAAACCAGCCTTGCCCCTGATGTGTGGCTTCTGCTGTCTGTCAGAAGACAGTGATGACTTAGTGCTGCCTGAGGAGCAAACAGGCAAAGGGAAGACTTTGATGGTCAGTAAACACACATGAAGTTACTTAGCACTGAGTGCTAGAACTTTTTTAAAAAAGGAATTCGATGTGGAGGGGTTTTGGAACATTTTATGACAAAAATGTGGTATTACAGGTAACGTGTGCACATGTGCTAGCAAATGTGGTCATTATTGGTTATTGCAGCAGAAGAAGAAGCAATCATTCGTCTGAATCTCCAGGAAACAGGCCAGGATTTTGGAGGACAAGAGGGTGCTCATCGGATGAAGATGCAGATAGAGGAAAACAGACTACCTGTTATATAAACCCAACAACTTTATGAGTCATCAATAGCAAGTTCTGCAGGCTAATCCTGTTGAAATAAATGGAGGATGGGGAATTACTTCATGGTGGGTGGTCATAGTCAAGCATTTTTGAGAATGAAGACAGATTTAAAGAGGATGATCTCTTCTAAATTAGAGTGAATTCAGAAGTGTGTTAGAGGAAAGAAAAGTGTAGTTCAATAGGCAAAGGAATGGTGAATATAATTAAAGAGTGCTGACTGGAGTCACTATGTAGAAAATGAGATACTGGTACGGCTTAGTGGCGTACAAATGGCCCCGCGGAGTGGAGGCCCTGCTTCAGCACTGTGCACGGGCCCCTAGCCAGAGTGCTCCTGACTGGGTCTGGAGAATAGGGGGCCCCCCTCCATGTGTTGCAGGGGGGCCCCCTCAAGTTTCGTTACACCGCTGCGTTTAGAGTCACTCAGTCTCACTCATTTGCACCCATTGTGACTCAATATCACCTTGACTCACTCAGGCTTACTCAGTCTCACGTATTCTCACTGTCACTCGTTGAATCTCACTCACTCAATAACACTTTGACTCGTCAAGTCTGATTCAGTCTCAACCAGTCACACTCATTCTCACTCTGGCTCACTGTCTCACTCATTCTCTGGCTCATTAAGACTCATTCAGACTGTAACTTACTCAGTCTCACACACCGTAATAATCAGTTACACACACTGTCATTCTCCCTTCCCTCCCATTCATGTTTACTCATACTCCCTCTTGCTGTCACTCATTATCACTCCTTCCTTGGCAATCTCTCACTTTCACTCACTCACACACTCACACACCCACACCCACACATGTTCACATTCATAGACACATAGAAATGCTCACACATACACACAATCTCTCACAGACTCATAATCTAACGTATACACAGACAGCAATTACATGTGTTTCTACTTATCTTGCTGCTTGCACAGGTTCCATTTGGACTCCTGCTCCTCTCTGCTTCTGGAGCATGATGTAAACCTCAAACCTGTGCAGTCATATATTTGATGTTTCAGCCTCTGCTGTCTACTCTTTCACCCTGCCCTTTCCAAATCCTGTGATGAGTTAGGAAAGGGTGTGGTGACTGACTGATTGGCATGTAGCCCATGCTACCTTTATCTGTGATGGTTTTGACGTCACAGATGAGGGAGGCACTGGAGCATCCAAGAGCCCCAAGGCCCAGTTTGGGACAAGACATAGTGTAGTGGAATCCATCATTTATTTATTAGAACATTGTTAATGCCAGATGTCAAGCTTCTAGGCACAGCATATATTCTAGTTGGAAAATAAACATTTTAGGAAAGCAATACAATTGAAAGGGAAGGGAAGTGGAGGGGAGAGGAATGATAAGAAAAATGTAACTGTAGAATTTGAATGTTTTAAGTGCATAAAACCAATAGGCATCAAAGCGCTGTTACCGAATAAGGCACCAGATGGAAAGGGATCAGCCCTAGCAGTATAGTTGCAGAAATAGCCAGGAAATCACCCAGGGCAATGTAATGATGAAAATAACCAGGGTTTCGCCTGCCTGTGAAAGATCACGTTGGAGTTCAGGCGCGTAATATTTTCCGGGAGAGTATTCCACAGCCTGGCCACAGCCTGGCCACAGCCTGGCCACTGCCGCAGAGAAAGCTTGATTCCCCCATCTAGCTTTCTACAACCTGGGAACTATCAAATTTCTCCGACCTGCCATCTCAGAAGTCTGCTAGGAGCATACCAGCTGAAGGCGGGCCTAAAATCACATGAGCCCTGCTGATGGTGAGTCTTGTACACCAGGCACAGGGCCTTCAAGATCATCGCTTCCTCACTGGCAGCCAACGGAGAGCTCTCAAGCCCTCCCTTACAGAGATGTGTTAGGCTGACCCAGGACCAACCAAGCAGCCACATTTTGGATGATCTGAAGCTAATTTAACAAATACTGGTTGGCATTTAAATACAGGGCACTACTGTAGTCAAGGCGAGATGTGATAAGCGCAATGACCACTAACACCTTTAACTCCCAGGTAGAAAGGGAAGAATTTTTTTTAAGATCTTAATGATCCAACGGCAAGAACTCACTGTTCTATTGACCTGGGTGCCAAATGTCAATGTATTGTCAAAGACCACCCCCAGATTTTTTGCCGCAGCCACCGGAACGCGTAGCGGACTGCAGGTTTCTTGCCACCAACAGTCAGTCCATATTGAATTCTCTACCCTAAAGACCACAGTCTCTGTTTTCTCTCATTCGTTTTAAGTCAGTTCTCCCTCTTCTAAATACTGACTTCGGCCATTCAGGACCTAAACTTGTATGAGGATAAGCGGGGGAGATGTTGGAAAGAGTCGGAGAGAAGGGAGACAAAGGAAAACTAAAAAAACTGCAGAGATTACAGGTGTTTTCTGTGCTGAATTGCAGGTCTCTCCCCAAACATGCTGCAGAAATATCTCTGTTAATTTCCGATAAAGAACCGGATGCCATTTTTCTCAGGGAAACTTGGCTACAACCGGAATCTGACCCCAATGTCTTTCAAGCTCTCACCGTAGGGTACCAAATACTTCGAGTCGACCGTCCATCTGGGAAAGGCGGCGGCGTAGCCATTATTTACAAGAACTACTACACCTGCTGTTCTTTTCCAACCACTCTGTCCAGCTGTGAACACCTCTCCTTCTCGCTGGACTTTTCCCCTACATGCACATTTTCAGAGACTCTCATCTATCGGCCACCGGGCACTCAGACTACCTTCATAAACCAACTCGCACCGGAGGAAGCCAAACGTGTCTGCTCCTCACCTAACTACACTCTATTAGGTGACCTGAATGTGCACCTAGATGACCCCTTAGATTCGGCAGCCACCGAACTATGCAACAATCTGGAGGCTCTTGAACTCTCCCAGCGAGTGCTGCACCCCACCCACGATAAAGGTCACCTCCTGGACCCAATCTTCACTAACTGTACCCATCTCACAGTTAGTCCATCCATCCCCCTCCCATGGACGGACCATTTTCTGATCCCATTTATCTGGGCACCGTCCGGACCACGCCCCAAACCCTCCACTGCCTCCCACAGGGACCGCAAATGGTCACAACTTAACACCAACCTGTGGACATCCACGCTGAAAGCCTCTGTCCCTGTAAACAACCCTGATCCGATTGTTGATAATGACAACTTCAACAACTGGATCATCACTTCCTTAGATCTCACTATCCCATTGAAAGATGGACCCAAAAACGCCCCTTGGTACTTACAGGACCTGCGCACTCTTAAAAAAGAATGCAAAAGATTGGAACGGAAATGGCGCATTGATTACTCACAAGTCAGTAAAAAGGTATATCGGGCCGCCATAAAAATCTATAAAAATGACATAAAAAAAGCTCAAGCCACCTTCTACGAAAACAAAATTAACGAAGCAGCCTCCAAACCCAAGGAAATCTATCAAATTGCGAAGAGCCTGCTCAAACTTCCCGATAAACCACTTGATCCACTCACCGCTCAAACCCGCTGCAATGAACAGGCAGACTACTTCTTCAATAAAATAGCCACCATCTACTCATCCTTCCCCCTGCCCCCTCATCCCAAAATAGAACAGAAGGACGTCAGCCCACCTCCACTTACCATCCTAGAAAACTTTCCATTACTGGAGTCCACCAGCCTGGAAACCTTATTTCTCCAGGTAAAATCCGGATCCCCCAGTGACCCTGCTCCAGCTCAGTTTCTTAGAACAATCACCCCTACCATCCTCCCCACTATTTTGAACCTAATCAACAACTCACTTTCCTCAGGAGTCGTTCCCCTAAAATGGAAGCAGGCTACAGTCAAAGCCCTCCTGAAAAAATCAAATCTAGATCAGATGAACCCAGGAAATTACCGCCCAATCTCCCTGCTACCTTGGATATCCAACATCGCAGAAAAGCACGTCAACCAATCCCTCACAGAATTCCTGGAAACAAATAAACTACTGGACCCATCTCAAACTGGGTTCCGCCCCATGCACGGAACAGAAACTGCTTTACTGGCTGTGACAGAAGGAGCAAGAATGATCGTGGATCAAGGCGGCACTGCGGCCATTATTTTATTGGACCTCAGTGCCGCCTTCGACACTGTGAATCACGACATACTACTTCACAGAATATCAGAATTAGGGATAACATCCACAGCAGCGGCCTGGCTACGATCATTTTTATCAGAACGCTCCTTCCGAGTCTGCGAGGGCGACACCACCTCGCCCAGTAAACCACTCAGTTGTGGGGTGCCGCAGGGTTCGTCCCTGAGCCCCACACTGTTCAACATATACATGCACCCCCTCGCAGGAATAATCCGCCCTTTCGGCGTCCAAGTCGTGTCCTACGCGGATGACACGCAACTGGTGGTTACCCTAAATCATCCCTCCTCATGTCCTAACGATCTCAGAGGCTGCATGGAAGCAGTAAGTACCTGGATGAGCCAGTCATACTTGAAACTAAACGGCTAATGGTAATGGGTAACTCCCCCCAAAAATCAATTGAGTCTTTATGGCCACCAGATCTAGGTCCAGCACCATCAGCTAGGAACACCATCAAGAGTCTAGGAATTTGGCTTGACAGCACTTTATCCTTCGGACACCAGGCAACCAAATTATCTGCCACATGCATGGGCATTATAAGACTCATCCGAAAAATCCTGCAGCTACTCCCCTATAAGGCTAGATAGATCATGGTCCAGGGCCTAATACTTTCCCGGCTGGATTTCGGAAATGCCCTTTATCTAGGCGCCCCTGAATCAACCTTGAAAAGACTCCAGGTGATTCAAAATTGTGCTGCCCGCACTCTCCTGCGCATTCCCCGGCGCCAATCAGTGAAATATGAACTAAAAACCCTCCACTGGTTGCCAGTAAAAGACAGGATTAACTTTAAAAGCATGTGCTTTGCTCATCGTGCCTACTGGAGGAAAGGAGCAATCCTGAACCATACCTTGATTACTCCCTACCACCCCAATAGATTACTTAGGTCGACTCATACCTTTCAAGTCATCAGACCCAGATTCAAAAGAGAAAGGAGTGGAGGAAGAATGTTCTCAACGAATGCGGCAAGGCTATGGAACTCCCTCCCAATCTCTATTCGTTCAGAACCCAACCTCCTGCACTTCCGAAAAAAAGTTAAAACTTTTTTCTTTAACAAATAACATTGACCCGCCCACACACTTGCATCTGGTTAAGCGCTAGGATGCCTTCGGGTAGCTATCGCGCTATATAAAAACTACATCCAATCCAATCCAATAGAGAAGTTTTAAAGTGGCAGGGATAACATATCTTGCCCTTGGGTTGGAGAGGCATTGAGAATTCATTCAGGTTTTGAGGATTATCTGGTAATCTTAAATGTATTGCTATTCAGTATTGCTGTGTATATCGTACAACTGCCTGGGTCAGAAGTCAATAATAGAAAGTCAAGCAGGGGTCTCAAACTGCCTACACTTTGTGGTTGTTCCATCTGCGGGAACAGCAGGTTAATGGAGGTGGGATTTTGTCACTATTTAATATAATAATTTCTGCCATATCACTGTTTAGGCAGAGGCCATTTACGCTGATCTAATGTTTGACTGATAGTGGTCAATCAGATATTTTTTTTCGTGCTGCTGTTCTTTCTCAGGTGGACTAGGAGGTGGGTGTCATCTTTATTCAACTAGTAATTCAGATCTTACTCACTGATCAAGTAGGTGCAATTGGTAGAATAGGGCGGGGAGAGTGCTGAACCTTAGGCGATGCCTCATACTAAGTTATTGGGATTTGAGACATATAGTTCAAGTGGTATTCACTGTTATCGAGCTTCAAGTGAGAATTTGATCAATTTCAATGCTTTTCCTGTGATGTGAAACCAATGCTTTAGGCGGTTTAGGAGTTTAGGAATTTTGTGGTCCACAGTGGTAAATGCCACCGAGCAGAAGCGCCACCGGGTGATTTTTGTTCTTTAAACTTATAGCATTTTCTTAGAAGTCCTTCACTGGTGTTTCAGTTCCTCATAGAGGTGGACTGTAGATTGTCAGTGAGTAAACTGATTGATTCTGTGTAGAATGTGAGTTAGTTTGCTACCTTTGCTTAAATGATTTTTGATAAGAATCGTTTAGTTGAGATGGGATGAAAGTTGACTGGAATGGAGGTCTTAAGATTTGTGCTTTTTGACATGACTGGGGACCATGGTATGTTTTAAAGAATTATGGAGATTTGATGCAGTCCACTAAAGCTTCCTTTTTTCTCTTTGATATGTTTGTGTGGCCAACATTTAGCACTAATCCTGATGATTTCATTTTAGATATTCTTTTGGTCAAATTTGTGAGGAGATAATGTCACTGAATTGAATTTGGTATTGAAAAGGTTTGATGGAATAGGTCGATGACCCATGTCGCTGAATTAGCACTTATTGAAGTTATTGCAAATGTCTTCGACTTTCTGGGGAAAATTTTTTTTTCTACATTGCTCACAAATTCATGGGCATATTACCAACAACTAGCGATAATTATTGCTAAGTTGGCTTAGCGGGAATATTTCTATCGCCGCCCTTCACCTGTTTTTATCGCTGAGATACCTTGCTATTAGCAAGGTTTATCTCGGGGGCGATAAAAAACAGGCGAAATGCGTGAATATCGCTGTCAATGCAGAGATATTCAGGCATTACAGTGACAATGCTCTTAGCCATGTTATCCACCTCTCATTGGATAACATGGCTAAGAACTGGTCAGGGCAGGCGTTAGCTTTTGGAGATATTCGCGCTTAGCGCGAATATTTCCAAAACTACGCCTGTGTTGATCATAGGCGATAGCGATTGCAGCGACTGTTTTCAGTCGCTGACATTTTGGCACGCCCACTTTGCATGTAATCAGCGATAATTATCGCTGACATGCAAAGTGGGCCCCTAAATGCCCGCTATCGCCTACAAGCTGTCGCTAACTGGTGTTAGCGACAGCTTGGTAATAGGGCGATAAAATTATCGCTGCATTAGCGGGAAAAAGTCCCGCTAAAGCGGCGATAATGGCCCTTGGTAATATGCCCCTGCGTTTTTTGTGCTCTGGGTTGGTAATTGGGGATAAACGTTTTAAAGAATTTTGGAAGGTTCTATGTGGGAATGTTTAGCATAGGATATATGGTTGATGTAGAAGATTTTGCTAGCTATGCAGGTTTATCTTTTATATTTTGTGTAGTGAGACTTAGAGGCTTGTTTGTCAGACTCCTTTCTAGTTTGTAGTCAGCATCGTTTTACCCTTTCCCTTCTTTTTCAGGAGAGGGTCGAACTAGGCTTAAGATGTTTGTTTTTTGAGGAGACTATTTATGGTTTTTAGTGGCACTAGTCTTTCAAAGATATCTACGCGTTTGAAGTGGGATTGACTTGGGATATGATCAGTGGCTTGGGGATGTCAGGTGATAAGATTATCTGTACTACGGGAAGGATAGTGCCCCAGGTGGAATTTCCTTTACAATTTCTCACTTGAAATGTAATGTTCTTTGGTGGTGTTGTGATGTTTCTTTGTAGATCAAGGTGTAGGGAAAGAGAATCTGATAAGTGTGTAATCTGTACCTTGATAGTGGGATGATGGAAGACTGGTGATGTTAACCTTTGGTCTGGGATAAAGTCAATAACCTTGATGGGATGGCCTTTAATATGTTGGCTTTTACGACTGAATAAATTAATGAAAGCACAGGGTTTGTGATAAGGTCTTTTTATCAGGTTGAACGCTAAAGTGACCCATAATTGGAACTGGGTTGCTTTTGTCTTGTAGATGTTTACAATAGTTGTGGAATTCTGGTAGGAAAGTAGGGCTATGTTTGGGAGGGTGCTTGAGTACAAAGTTGCAAAAAAAGTTCAGTTTGGTGGTTCATTTTAATAACAAGCGTTTGAATGGGGAGAAATGGTGCCCTGGAATTTTTTTAAATGGGAATTGTAGATGATGGAAGCATATCCACCATTTCATTGTGATCTGTTTCAGCATAAAGGTAAGTATATTTTTGAAAATAATATATTCAGGATAACAGAGGTTATCCAAAATCTTGAGTACACAATTGGTTGTTAATTTTGTTTTGTGTAGGGACTGTAGTAGAAAGTCAAAATGTTTATGCCACTGTGATTTAGGTGAGGAGATGCCAGAAGGCAAATAATAATTTAACTGATTATGGTTGGAGAGAGTAATTTAGTGGCTGATGCCACTGGTAGAGTATATCAGTTAAATAAATTTTTGATAACTGGGCTAATGTGAAAATCAAAGTTCAGAAGTGGTGTGGGGGCAAAAAGAGGGAAAAAGCTTGTGAGGATCTGGTATACCAATGGGGGAGAAATGTAAGGAATAAAGATCAAGAAGCTGAGCTAGAGTAATGTGTCATGAACAGGAGGGTACACGGGGCGTGGCTGAGCACGCAATGGAGACGGACGCGCCTGGGTAGAGCTCCGTGAGAGGCTCCCCTACCGCAGGCCGTTTATCCGTCATTTTTGCCCGCTACCGCCTGAAGTTCTCGGGGAGTGTGCGCAGGGCACCCTCCTATCGGCTGGCGAAGTTTGGAGCGGCTGCTACACTCCGAAGCGCTCCGGTGGAGACCGACACAATCTGCCCGGCCTCCTGCTCACGCGGGACGGCGTGCAGGGTTCATCGAGGTCGGGGATCCAGCCGGCCGGCTGGGCCCGGCTGCGCAGATTGCCGCCACGCAACTTCTGGCGACTCCTGAGTGCTGCTGGGACTTTCCCTGGACGGCCACCGCGGAACCCGGTGAGGCAGTTGGTCGGAGGATTTCCCCGGGGCGCCCTGTGGTGAGCCTTCTTAGCCGGCCGGGAGCTAGTTTGACTCCGGTTGCTGCCGGGACCCTCCCTGGACTGCTGACACGGGACCAGGAGTAGCAGTTGGCTTGGGGTTTCCCCAGGGAGGCCTGTGGTGTACCTCCTTCAATGGCTGGGACCCAGCCCGGCTGCATGCCTTCCTCTGCGCCCCCGGGACCCGCCTGCGACGCCCCTGCCCGGGACCCCTCCTGGCGGCCACTCGGGCCCAACTGAGATCGGGGTGGCGGCCACCCTACCTGATTTCGCAGTGCGGAGGAGCACTGTGGGCCATTCGCAGTAGAGACACTGTGCTCCATTTCCTGCATGGGGCCACACCTGCCGATGGCGAGCCGCTAGTTGCTGTGCTGCGGAGGCGATCCGGGGCCGCCAGGGGACAGGACTGTGCACGACGAGGAGAGTGGTGAGTGGCACCGGAGAGAAGACTTCCCCCCTCCCCTCCTCCCTCCACTGCCTTTCGGGCGACGGGACTCGGAGCTGGGTCCCTGTGTATAGGGACGCCGCGGTGGGAATTATCATCGGAGGGCCCCCACTGGGACTTCTTTGGCGGCTGGCTCTAACAATTGTTGCGTGGGCGCCTTTGGACACGACCACCCACTCCAGACTTGGATAACTACCACAGGCCTACCCAGTGGTCCTGCGCTTCCTCCCCCCTCATACCACCTTGTAACCGTATTGGCGGCCACGAGGTTACACTGCCTCGCCAAGATCACCTGCACACATGAACAGCGGCCTTTCCTGTGCTTCCTGCCACAGAGGCGCCCGCACGCGGGTGTGGCCGCGGAACATCTGAGACAGCTGGTGATAGGCCCACGCCGTGCGTAGGAACTACAGAGGTCTGCAGACAATCCTAACTGCGCTGCATTCGGCTGATCTACCCTGCCCTGATAACAGGTCTCCTTTTCGACGTGCAATAGTGATTATCTTAGCCCTACACCTCTGGCTGATTATGCTGCCGTCGCCCATGTCGGGGGGACCTAAAACGAGAGCTGTCACGAGCCACACGTCGGTGAAGGGGAAAATGGCGAAGCAGGCAGAAATGGACCAAACAGCCTCCAAGCTCGACAGGATGTTGGCAGCCATGGAAAGACTCAAGGAATCGATGCAGCTAACCCGCGCCTCCTTGGAAACTAAAGTTGATAGCGTGGCCATAGATATGAGGCACCTCCGAGCCGACCACAAAAAACTTTCTGAGAGGACGTCGACTCTGGAGTCTGCGGTGACGGAGCTATCTCCCAAAATCTCACAGATGGATAAACATGTCCAAGATCTCCTTAACAGGGTGGAGTTCCTGGAAGATCGCGCGGAGGATGCGGAAGGACGGTCAAGACGTAACAACATTCGCATCGTGGGCCTGCCGGAGCGATGGGAGCCAAGAGCGGCGCCAGAGCATGTGGAACAGTGGCTCAGAGACATTCTCCCGGGTGGCACCCTCTCGCAGCATTTCGTGGTGGAGCGCGCCCACCGCGTTCCAGCTAAACCTCCCCCTGAGGGCTCCAATCCTAGACCCATGCTTATCCGCATATTGAACTATCGCGACCGGGGCACTATCCTGCGAGAGGTCAGAAAGCTGTCGGAGGTCAGGATCGACAATGCAACAATTATGTTCTTCCCGGACTACACAATACAAGTGCAGCGGCAAAGACACTCTTTCTTGGGGGTCAAACAACGGCTCCGCCGCCTGGCGCTCAAGTATTCCCTGCTATTCCCTGCTCGCCTGTGGGTTGTGGCTCAGGACAAAACTCATTTTTTCAACACTCCGGAGGCTGCTGAGTCCTGGCTTGACGCGGGCATTGTCTCAGAACCGGGTGGTCTGCCCCCGAGGCCACGCCGCGGAGGAGGAGCCCGGCGTCGTCGACGCAGGAGACATTCGGCGGTGAGCTCTGTACAGCCTGAGGCTACTGTGGGCCCAACCCCTGAGCATCGTCATGAGGAGCAGCAGGAGGCTATCCGTAGAGTGGCGGAGATTAGTGGCTCGCAGATGGAAGTCCCAGCCCCGGGAGCTAGCCCTGAAAACCTGGTGAGCGATGATGAGTATATATACGGCTTGCCTGACTCTCAGGCATCGACCGAACTCCCAGATGTCACACCACAGACGGCTGATTTGCTTCATTGTCTTTGGCGTGGCCTCGCCGACCGTTGGTGGAGGGCATGCAGCGCCCGCCTGTGGCCCCTGCGCACCTGTGCCACTGTTGGCCGGAGGAGGTGCGTCTGGGGTTCTGCAGGTACTGTGGAGAGGTCCGGACTTGAGGGCCCTGACACTGGATGCTGGGGCTGGTGTTGGCACCTTGCAGCAGCTGACCCTAATACTGGTGAATCTCCACGGGAGACGCGAGGGTGACACCCCCCGGCGGTAAGTTCTTGCCCACGAACTATCCGATGTGGTTGTGGATCATCAGCTGCTCTGCCTGTACCTGATACCGAGTATTCTCACTGAAACAGGGATGTGAGACAACGGATGCCTGTGGTTGGGGTAGCACTCCCCCGTTATGCCTGCATGACTTGATTGTACATTTCATTCACAAGCTCAGTGAACCCCCCCCTAGAACTTACAAACAATTAGTGCTCTTTAGAGTGTTTGGACGACAGCATGTTTCACAGTCGACCTTTTGGCATTATGTTTCCGAGTTCCTTAGTTCTGGGTCTGGTGTTTATTTCTCTTCCCTTAGATGTGTGTTGGCAGGATGATGTGATAATGCGGTCCACGCTAAATGCACTTTGTAACGAACTGATCAGTGGGGTTGCTGGCTGTGGTGGGGTGGGTGGGTGGGGGGCATGGTTGGTGGGGAGGCAATGTCAAAATGTCTGCGATTAAATTTTGCACATAGAATGTACGTGGTAGGCACACCCCCTCGCGCGGTTATCAGGTGTACTCATATCTCAAGCGTCACCAGGTACAGATAGCGCTCTTACAAGAGACGCACCTGATGGACGCGGAGGTACATACTCTGCGCCGTCGATGGAGGGGACAAGTATATGCTACGGGCTACTCTGCATACGCCCGTGGGACTCTGATATGGATTCGCCAGGGGGTCCCCTTCCATATCACACACTGCAACATTGATGGCGAAGGCAGGTACATGCTACTCCAGGGCCGACTAGATGGCCAACACATAGTCATAGCCTCTGTTTATGCTCCCAACATCGACCAGGGGCGTTTCCTCACACAATTGTCGACGGCGATAGCGGCATGGCCGGGCGTGCCACTTTTGCTAGGGGGTGATTATAATTGTGTTCTTGATGTCACACTAGATAGATCCTTCCCCCCTTTGGTGAATGTGATGATACACGGTGCATCGAGAGCCTTCGCTGACTGGGCGATGCAGTGGGATCTCGTTGATGCCTGGCGCAGCCGTAACCCCAACACAAGGGTTTATTCATACTACTCGGGCGCTCACACGTTGCATGTTAGACTCAATAGATTTATGCTGACTAGCGACCTTCTGCCCTTAGTCACTGACTCCTGTTACCTGGGACGCACCCACTCAGACCACAATCCACACACGCTTCACTTCGCCTGGGTACGCCCACATCCACCGATTCCCACGTGGCATCTCCAGCCAGACGTTTTACTGGACGCCCCATTCCGGGAATTGCTATCGGCCCGTATTTTACAGTATTTTGAGGAGAACACTGATACTGCATCCACCCCACAGGTTGAGTGGGACGCATTTCAAGTGGTCGCGAGAGGCCATTGTCTGGGGACACAGGCGGGACTGAGGCGCCATGTGGACAGGGAGCTGACACTGACAGAGACAGAACGATTGGCGGGCGAGCAGGAGGCAGTGGAGGGGGACGATACGCGGTTGCTGGACGCTCGTGGGAGACATGCACAGCTTCTCGATAGATTGAAGAACTTAAACTATGCAGCGCACTCGGCACGTACGCACCACGCCGGGGATAAACCAGGCAAACTGTTAACTTGGATGACGCGGAGAGACACCCAAACATTACCTGTGATGTCGATCCGTACCACGCATGGGGCTGTGGTTTACACCCAGAGGGATATACATGAGGCATTCACGCGCCATTACGGGAGCCTATACTGCTCCCGATTGAGCGTTACTGCAGAGGATATCGCTGAGTACTTATTAGACCTCCCGTTACCAACGATCACTAATGCGCAGAGTGAGGAACTGGGAGCCCCATTCACGGCGGAAGAAATCCGCGCTGTTATATTCTCACTCTCAAATGGTAAGGCCCCAGGCCCCGACGGCCTGCCGGCGGAGTTTTACAAGGCTTACTCTTACCATTCTCATCCCTGAGCTGCTACGGGTGTATGTGGCAGCGATACACGATGCTGCTCTCCCCTTGTCTCTGAATGAGGCCAATGTGATTTCACTCTTGAAGCCAGGCAAGGATGCTCTAAGCATGGGATCATACAGACCTCTTGCTCTTCTCAATACAGACTATAAGATCCTAGCGTCTGCGCTGGCCCAAAGATTAGCACTTTTGGTCCCTGCCCTAGTGCATGCGGACCAGAATGGGTTTGTCCCCACCCGCAGCACGTCGCATAATATAAGGCGAATGTTTCGTGTGCAGAGTCTGGCGGTATCCCAGTGGCCCCGCTCGGGGTGTATTGTACTAGACCTGGAGAAAGCGTTTGACTCGGTGGAGTGGCCCTACTTGGCGCTAGTGCTGGAAAAATTTGGTCTGGGTGCACCCTACCTTCTTATGGTGGAACTCCTCTACTCCGTCCCCGTGGTGCGTGAGCGAATGAACAGGCTTTTCTCGGACCCGATCCGTGTTCGCAGAGGCACGAGACAAGGGTGCCCCCTTTCTCCCCTAATATTCGCTCTCATAATGGAGCCTTTAGCGGCACAATTGCGCGCTTCTGATGTGGATTGGGGTATTCCATTGCTTGACGGGATACACTCTGTATCTCTGTATGCCGATGATCTATTGATCTATATCAAAGACTTAACCTGCTTCCCGCACGTGCTCACGGACATATTCCGTAACTTTGGCGAAATGTCGGGGTTGCGTGTTAATTGGGCAAAGTCAGGGGTATACTCTTTTGCTGTGGATACCCCTGAGTGCGAGATCACGGTGCTGGGCGAACGGCTTCTTTGGTATCCAACGTCTTTTCGTTACCTGGGAATCCAGGTTTACCGAGACCCTGCCAACCTAATGGACGGCAATCTCACGAGAGCAATATCATCACTCACGGCCCAAGTATCCTTTTGGAATACTCTTCCGCTGAATGTACCCAGTCGCATTACGCTGGCGAAGGCGATCGTTCTGCCCAGGTTGCTGTATTACTATGCAAATCTGCCGTTATATGTCCCGGTCCGCACCTTTCGCGAACTGGACTCTCTAACTAGGCGACTGATCTGGAACAAGGGGCGTCCCAGAGTGGCCTTGAAAACCCTTTATGCTGCAACGGAGAGCGGTGGGCAGGCGGTCCCCAACCACGAACTTTATTACCTGGCTGCGCAGTTGCAGTGGGTCGCTTACTGGCTGAGTGGGAGACACTTGGGAGATACTGCTACAGCGGAGACAATCATGTCGGTTCCGCAGATACATGCGTTGTTTCACCCTTTAGCTAAGACCAGTATTCCGGACCAGTTACTCCTTGCGGTGGCGAAGAGGTGTTACCTGAGAAGTTTGAAACTCACCGCAGTGACTAAACCGTATGCGCCCAATCTCCCACTGCTGGGTACGCCTTGGGGAACCGGGATGCTCACGGCACCTGTACTAGACTGTTGGGGGTCGGCCGATTTGGACAGTTTGGGCAACTTATTTGCGGAGGGTACATTGCTTTCTTTTGCGACACTAGCGGATACTTCGGGACTACCGGGCGGACAGTTCCTAACCCATGCGCAGCTTTTGCATACACTAACAAGGGCCTGGGGTCCGTTGGCAGAGGAACCGCCTACACACCTGCTTATTCAATACCTACATGTGATGGGGGATGGTTCACACCTAATACATTGGCTTGCTCAAGCACTACACGTACATACACAGTTCTCCCCTCAGCGCCTGCGAGACAAATGGACGGCTGACAGAGGTCAGGATTGGACGGACAGAGAATGGACGCTGATACTGGCTGGGGCTTTAAATGTACCGCGAAATGCACGCTTCAAGATTATACAGTATTACATTGTACATCGTGCATATCTGTCTCCGGACAAAATCAACCGATACTTTGGGCTCACTACAACAGCGTGTCCCAGATGCGGGCTAGTGGACGCGCAGTTCCTACATGTCCTTTGGACGTGCTCTTCGCTGCAGCACTACTGGACTGCAGTATCAACTGTATTGGCAAGCACGGCAGGGGGTACCTTACCGAACACTTGGGAAGCCTGCCTGTTAGGTTTATTCAAAAGGACCAAGCAGACGAAAGTCCAAGCGAGATTCTGGGACCTGGGACTGATCACAGCGAAACGACTCATTACTAGGCGTTGGAAGCATGGTGTACCTCCCCGGGCGATACAGTGGCGTAACTCACTGGATAATTGGGCAAGGGCGGAGAGTGTAGCGCTGCATAGGGAGGAGACGGCGGGGCTCAGGAAGTACCCCATAGCGCTGGGTTGGGACAACGCCCTGACAACCTACCATCAAGTGATGTTTGCAGCACAGCATTGTGTAAATATCTTCCACTCCCATTTCTACTGCCGCTCTCTCCCCCCCACTCCTTCTTTTCCCCCCTCCCTATGTGCCCCTCCTTTTATGGGACCCCCCCCGCGCTCTGCTACACGCGAGATTAACCCTATGACGTTCACCATACCACTGTCACGCGGCACTATGGACCTGCTCTTTGTCCACATCGATGTCTTCACACACACGCGCACGATTACCGTTAGACACCACTCGATCCCTTGTTCACTGTATACTTTGGATTGTTCTTTACATTTGATTGTTTTGAGGGGAAAAAACAGCTTTGGATATGTGATATACTGTCATTGTGACTAACTCCTTTGGTTTTACAGCCATAGCATAGCTTATGCTCCGAACTGAACAACTCTAAGATATGCAGTCCCACTGCGGATGTCGCTTTTCTCCGTCGCGGAACACTAACATTACTGAACGGTGTAATGAGACTCTGTCACGCTGTTTAATTGTGCATTTCTTCTTCGCTCTTATTCCTTGTTGCCATGCTTTCGCACGAGAGTGGAGGCCCGCAACGGCCTGTGCACAATGCCTCATGTTACAGCGACATTTATTATTTCTGTATGTATATGTGTAATGATGTACTATGACGAAAATGCAAATAAACATATCCAAACAAAATGAACAGGAGGGTCCACTGGGGATACAAAAAGTCTGACAGAACAGATCTTACTTTCATATAATTTGTCGTTTTATGCTATTAATGCGGGTAGTCAGTCTTTTTATTGTTTTTATGGTCTGATGGTGATGTCATGCTTACTTTAGACGGTTGAGGAAATATTTTAAAATATTGGTTTTGAAACAGAGTACTTTCTTCACTGAACTCTAAATCAGCCCCTCCATGTGTTTTCATAAAAGAGCAGTTTTGCAGATTAGGTTGCAAACTTTGAAAAGAATTTGCCACTGTTAGAGTTACTGCATGCAAAGTGGAGGACATCCTGCCAGATCTTCCTTCAAAACCTGGGAGTAGGACAACCTTTGATCCCCCAAAGTGAGATGGCCAATATGATTGCAAGCTGCAACCTAGGCTGTGTCAGCTACCTGGATGCAAACTCTTATCCCTAAGGACCTCCCAACGAAGACTGTCTATTTACCGCCAAAGCTTACCTTCCATCTTTATCACCAGAAGTGATATTTTCAGGTTCTAAGACAGTACCAGGCACAGGGCAGTTTATAGGATGCAAGAATATGTTTGACATTGTAAACAAGAACTACAGGGCTTTAACCCGTTTCTTGCATCGAACGTTCAGCGCTAGTGCTGAAAGTTCTAAGAAACGGGTGGGGCCGCGTCGGCCGTTGGACGTGCGCAGCACTACGGAGGTAGTGCTCGCAACTTCCAACGGCCGACGGGAGCACCATTACCCCTGACTCTGTGCTTTTACTCTCTTTGGCAGCTTGTCTTCCCTCCTAGATAATAGTGCTCTTCTGTGAATGTAGACCAGACCTTCTACCTGCTCTGCTCAGCCATCCTCTGCTTAGCAATGTGAAACCCCTGCTTGCCAGCCATTCCTCTGACAAGGCTCACAGTCAGAGGTGACAGCCCAGCAATGCTTCCGAACAAGGCCAGATGTCTTCTGACTCAATGATAGACACCGATTAATGCATTTTCTATTCTGAGAACTCCTCCCATCTACAGCCACCAACCAAGGCTCTGACTCCAAGTGGTAGCTGCAGGCTGGACAGTGACAGCAAAGGGCATATCCTATGGTTCCTGTCGCTTTTTGGTCAGGTAGGGATGAGGCGGGTTACTCTGTAAAAACCTTGGACAGGTTTAGCAATGACACAACCTTGAAAGTACTGTCCGGATGTATATCAAGAGTGACTTCTCAGAGGGTGTGTAGGCACTTGATACTTGTGCTCTGAAATAGAAGCCTGATCATTGGTTGAGGTGTCAGAGCCATTTCCAACAGGGTGCTATTGTCAGCTGAAAGCAATTGGTCAGATTTGGACAGTGCAAATGTGAACGACCAAGTAAAAGAAAAGTATGTCTTCTAACAGTAATGTGCTCTAATGTAAAATGCATGAATAATTAGTGAAGAAAGTGAATAATTTATTTTGGACACCCATACCTAAATCAAGCATGTTTTTTCTTATTTGTACAGGTATCGCATGATTTTGCAATCAATTTTAATGAAGACAATCCGGAATGTGCAGGTAAAGCCCAAAATCTTAACGTTCAATGCACCCGCTGTACTCCGGGCCAGTATGCACGCGCTGCATGAAAGTCTGCCTCGAGAGGCCTAGGCTTTATGCAAAAGACAATTTGTCTTGCGAGGTCACGTGACGATTCTGACGATTATGCCATCGTCTGGCTAGAGCCAATTGGAAGAAAGCAGAAAGCTTTAAATAGCTGATGACATCGTAACACGCACACATATATTGACATGCGCTCTGGGGCCCGATTCACAAAGGGCCTTTGCACTGGGGAACGAGACCCCGAAGTCGTGGCGGGGTTCCTCACTTGTGGTGGGACCCAGCCGCGGCCCGTGGAGGGAGTTGCGGTGGGGCAGGCAGGCGGGGCGGGGGAGGGGCAGGGTGGGAGGTGATAAACACCGGAATATGGATGATTACAGGTAAGTAAACAATTAAATTAATAAAATGAATTTCGTTCCATGCCCTGCATCGCAAAATGCAATACAGGGCGCGCTACGAAATTTGTTTCATTAATCTAATTGTTTACCTGTAATCATCCATATTCCGGTGTTTATCACCCCCCACCCTGCCCCTCCCCCGCCCCGCCCCGCCCCGCCTGCCTGCCACACCGCAACTCCCTCCTCGGGCCGCGGCTGATAGGACCAACGCATTGAGAAATTGCAGTTTGGAGATCCCTCTGCGAGTGCGGGCCCCATCCCCACGCCTGCGAGGCCTCCGACACCAGTGCGGAGGCCCTTTGTGAATCAGACCCAAAATGAATAATACACTGCTCATTATGCATAATTTGTGCATATCTTCAATTATTTCCTGATAGGAAGTTTTATCAATTTGTTTAAGAAAGATGTATACTAGTATATGCAATGGCCAATGCTAATGTTTTTCTCAGAAAAATAATGGGATCTTGCTTTGTGTATCCTGTCATGCCATAGAAGAGACGTGAGTTCATTTACTGAACTCTTTCAGTACTAAAACCATGTTTCACATATGTTTTTGCAAACTCAGTAGAAAATCACATTTGGGTCAATAGACCAGTTTTTCCCTTTTCTGCATTTGTTGAGTGGATTGGTGCTGGCTGAATTTCACAAACAGATCCCTAGTACAACATTACACAATCAACTAATATGCAATATTTTCAACTTTTAAAACAAGCAGTATCTTTGTAAATATGATGAAGGTGGTCTCAGCGTTGGAGGAGCATGTGAGACATCTCTGCTTCCTACAGTAAACTCAGAATATGGCTGAGAATGAGAGACCATTCTTGGGTAGTATTTGCTTTCAGTTTACCAATGATGACCAGTGGTCCTGCTGTTCTGGAAGGCAATGTGGCTGGGTCTGGATGCATAAGGAAATGCAATTAAGCACGTTGACCTTTATCTAAAAAAAAACCACAAGTCTTAAATCTGCTATTAGTAATAACAAGATAACTTGATTGCTGTTCTTGATGTTTTTAGTGATCGTTCTGCAGGTGACCAGGCCAATTGAAATAGAGTCAAAAAGAACTCTCTTCAAATCTGGCACAGCAACCTCAGGGGGATATTTACAACAAAAATGTCGGAGCGCAGTGTTACTCCAATATTGGTAACGCTCTATGATTTTTTTTTAAATGCAGGGGTGCACCGTAGTTGTACAAATACGGCACACCCCTGTGTTTCCCCTAGCACAGGCACTAAAAAAGCTACGCCCTTGCCCCAATTTGCAAGGGTGTCTGCGCTGCAGGGGTAATTGTTATAGTGCAGGAAGGGACGCCTTCCTGCACATGAACACTCTTGAAAGGTGATTTGCTTTTTCTCTGTGTGCTGCAGAATGCAAACCATTGCACATTCCTCTACAAAGCTGAAAAAAGACTAGTATGCCCCTTTCACCCGCCATCCTATTTCTAACAATTTGCGAAGGATAGCAAAATAACATTTATATGTCGGAAATGTACAACTCGCAAAAGAGTTTTGTGCTTTCCAAAATCCATTTTGCAGTCACAAACCATATGATTTTGCAAATCGTAGGGATTGCGACCACAAAAGGACTTTGTGCATCTGGCTCTAAAACTGGAGCTGCTAGACCACATCCCCTGGCCTATACCTAGCAACACAAGTTACTACAACTAATTTCAGCCTAATTGGGCATCAGTAGCGGGGGTGTAGCCTGTTTCCCTGAGCACAGCAGCTGACGGATGCGACAGGCAGCGGTGTTAGCTTGAAGGTGGCTTGGGGAGCAAGCGGGCACAGGGCTCTGGTGCTGTTAATCAATTGTAAACAAAAAAGAGCAGGGATGATGCAAAGGAGAAGAAGGGTGGAGCAGGGCGAGACACAGAGAGGGGTTTAAAATAGTCCCCCATGCACTGCAAAGCAAGGTTTTTGCTTCCGCAGTGGACAAACTAATCCATTCAAAACACAGTAAGTGTAGTATAATGAAGGTAGTCGAAATCCAAGAAGTTTTCATGCAGATTTATTGATTAGCAAGATACATGGAAAAGAGCCTCACCAGGAGCAGCCTCCCTGCTGCTCAGCCCATACCCCAACTGACACAGGTACTCCAGCATTCCACATACCAACATTCTCTCACGCATTCATTCTGACTGAGCAGCAGGATACCACAGTTAGACCAAAACGTTTCTTGAACAGGACAAACACAACAATAGAGAGGAAAACCATCACACCAGGAGCAGGGAACTGACTCTGAGCTAGACAATTAAGTCATCAAACCATGAAAAAATGGGGGGGCGGAAGGCCCACTCTAAGGGGGTCATTAGGATGACGGGCGGACTTAGTCCACCCGCCATCCTATCGGGACTAGAGACCGCCTGCCATAAGGGCAGGGGTCCCGTGGGTGGTATTAGGATGCGGCCGCATCCTGCATTTATAACATTGTGGTGGGCGGGGCTCTCTGCACCGCCTGCCACAATGTTATAAATGCATGTATGCATTTGCATACACAATGCGGCAGGCACCACGCGGTGCCTACCGCATTGTATATGCAAATGCAGGGGGGAACCACAGGTACCCCCCCGTGTGCAGCCCCCCCCCACCCCTCCTTCACTTTGGGGGCTTGAAGGCCGCGGAAAGGCACCTGCCCAGGCCCATCGTAATATGGCTGGCGGTGTCTAACATAGACGCTGCCACCATATTATTCCTTTTCCGCCCCGGCCGCAAGGCAACCGGGGCGGAAAAGTGGCGGACGGTCTCTCCGTCCGCCGAGGTCCCCCCTGCATACTAATATGGTGGTGGGAAAAATGAGTGTGGATGTCGGGCAGATTGACCCCGCCAGGCTGGCGTTGGCTACCGCCAGCCTGGCTGGGGCAATCTGCCAGACAAAATAATGGGCCCCTAAGTCTGCATTGGATACATTATGTTTGTTTGATAACAATCAGCTAAAGGCTACTATAGGTGAGATCTGAAGGGCACCACTTTCTCTGGATTACCCTGCAAATTTATTTTAAGCCAATTATAACCACCCAGTGGCAATGGAGATCATTAAAGCACAACTGAAGTCATATGTCAAATTAATCAAGCTTACAGCTGCTAACTAGTCAGATGTTCGGCCCTCATATAGGATGTTCTCTGAGGTGATGGACATTCAGAACAAATTACTTTGTGCCAGAGACAACTAGTTGTCAGCAGCCCATATTTCATGGGACACCTTAGTTACAGAGAAATAGGAATTGCTGCTGGGAAGACTCCGATTAAAAACACAGATAGACCCAACAGGCAACTCTTAGAACGCGTATTTTCTTGAAGGAACAACACAAGTAACAGTTCAAAACTGCTTTTCCCGCTCACTTTGCAGTGGAGCGTTCAACTAGCTCCTTACAGTTTAATGGATACATTCTACTGAAGGGTCATCAGAGCACATAGCACTGATTTTCAGATGTCTGTGAAAGACATTCCTTTAGTGGTGCAGTTGGGGGAGATAGATGGAAAAGTACTTATCTCTCAGCACATACATTTATGACATGGTGGAGCTGTTTGTCTGCTTTTGAGATGAGCTAACAGTATGTTTATTAATTCAATATAATTTAAAAAATAATGCTAGCCATCAGTGCATAATTTGTAACAAAAAAAGTGTCATGGGCCCCTTAGGAGGCAACTGCAGTTTGCACCACCCATTGCCCCTACCACCGCTGACAATAACATTACCAAAACAACTACCTACTCCTGCAAGTGAGTCATTTCAGACTATTCCAGGCTCCCAAAGATGTAAAATTGGCGTGGGAGGCAGGTATTAGTCTTTTTGCATGTATATTGAATTAATAATCAACTGTTGTACTCTTCTCTAAATTAGACAAACAGTACCGCCATGTGGCAGAATGTCATAATTGTTGACAATTAAGTGTCGGCACTGAGCACCAGAATTCACCAGCTCAACTCCCTTTTTTTTTTTTTTACAAATTAAGACATGCCTCAGGGGCATAACAAAGAACCCTGTAGTACAGTGTGCACCCATCATGAGGCCCTCTTTTTTGCCTAAAACCCATACATTTCTCAGAGATATGGGGGTCTTGGGGGCACCTCACCACATATTACAGTGGGAGGTACATCATTTTACATAATGCCACTGATGGCCCTTTACGTTCTTCTTGGTGAACTTGGAATGTTATGCTTGACTGTGCCTCTTGTTGGTACAGCCTTGCCACCTGCTGCCTCATAAGAGGCTGAATCCTTTATTGCCAGCATCCTGTATGAAAATTAGTTGGACTCACCTATGAAAATCCATGTGTTTACTGTGATTTGCTTAAAAATACTTGCAGTACTTGAAGGCCTTTCACGAAGACTTCCCACTACTGAAAATTTCTACTTTCCATGACCATGGAAGTGCCTTCCCTGTGTGTTCTTGTGGTTGGAGTGTCTGCCTTTTTGCAGTATTTTCCATGTACTTGTGTTTGGTGCCCTTTTGTAACATGCACACACCACTTTGCCCTTGTATCACACGGTTTGCTACCTCTCACATGTTTTTACCTTTGATACTTGCACAAGTGCCACCTTTGCCTACGTAACGCTTGTTTTTGTGCCTGAGTGTCTAGCACTTATTGCAGTATTATACCTCAAATTATACTTTGTTTTCTCTTGTAACTGCACACTTGTCACTTTTTCCTCTTGTGCACTTTTTACTACCTCATGTATTTTTGGTTGCTCACAATTTTTACTACCTCATGTATTTTGTTTGCTCACAATTGTCACTATTACCTTATGTAACGTAACGTATGCTTTTGTAATCTGTTCTTGTGTAATGTTTCTCATTATGTTTCATTTCTGTTCCTATTGTGAAGCGCTCTGACGCCTTCGGGTAAAGTCTGCGCTATATAAAAATGCATAAATAAATAAATAAACATACAGGAGCAAAATAGGAGTTTACAGCAATGCTTACTAAATCTCTTTCATTGGCTTTGAGTTACTAACAGCTTTCAGTGCTTAATTTGAGCCGGTGGTTTCTGGTGCCGGCAGAGGCACCTAATTGTCAACATCAGCACATATTACAGTCTGCCACTTGGTGGCGCTGTTTGTCAAACCTAGAAATGAACACAGCAACAGTTGTTAATTAATTCAATCTACATTAAAAATGGCTAATACCTGCCACCCAAGCCATTCTTATACCTTTGGGGGCCTGTAATAGTCTGAATTGTCATATTTGTAGGAGTTGTGTAGGTACTGTCACTGGCAACGCTGGCAGGAGCAATAGGTGGTGCAAGCTGCAGTGGTCTCCTGAGGAGGCCCCTAGCCCTTGTTTCTCTTTTACAAATTAAGCCCTGACTTTGGTGTTTGAACAGTACAGCAGAGCTCAGCTCAGACGTTGTGTGTTACAAAGTGTCCAAGGAAGGCGGCGGTGAAATAATCAGCAACCGTTTCCTTAGCGGGCCTGGGGATGGGAGCCTGGCTGTAGAAGTTGATATAAATTGACACAGATCCATTTTAACTCGCAGCGCGTGTCCTCCAGGGAGCTCAGCGAGCCCGGCCTTTAGAAGCTCAGCAACGGGGCCTTCTCGCGGTTTTAGTTGGATATTATCGCCAGTGCGCGGTCATGCTTTCCCTAATCCTTTCAGAAGGGCACTTCGGATGCTGCCTTCCCTGCCTCAGCGCCCAGGACTGCTGCTGAGTGGCCCTTCCAGGGGGTAATCCGGAGTTCAAAGCCGTGGAGGGCACTGGCCGCGTGCCAGGATGGATCTGCATTCGAAAACAGAGAACAAAAACACAAGAGCAACTAGGGCTAATGACAAACAAGGACTGGCAATGCCAACCAATCTCGCATGTTTACCAAGGAGAGGCTTAAAAATACAGTTGAGCTTCTTTATTAGTTATAATGGAAATTGTATGTCAGGGGTTCTTTATTACTTTTACTAAGTTAAGACTGAAATTTTAAACTTGTGTAGCCTTTGTTTTAGTGCAATTTGGTTTTTGAATTTTGTTGTTTGAATAGCTTTCAAAGAACGTAAACCTGTGAATTTCATTTTTTAAATTGTAATTTTAAATTGTAAAAAGCTATTTGGGAAAGACAATCGGTCTTACATTGTTAGGTGGAAGCCTACCAGACAAACATCTTGGGGTCATTCAGAAAGCTGACCTAGGATTCCATCCATTACCTACCATTAACTTAGTGGTTTGTAACTCACGTTTTCTGGCGTTATTTGTTTTAAGCTGTCCAGCTTGAGTTCATCCCTCCCGTTGCCCAAGCTTTGTTTACTGTAGTCTTCCACAAACTCACTTTCTGTAACCAGGTCTTTAAATCGAATATGACTCATTGCAACACTACCCCCAGCACAACCCTCCCCGACCCCCAGTCCGGTCCCTACACTCAAACACTACCCTGCACGACCCCCCAACACTACCCTAAACCCTAAAACACTACCCTACACTACACAAGCACGACAACACTACCCTGAGCCCTAAAAGACTACCCCCAGCACGACCCTCCCCATTCCCCCAGTCCGGTCCCTACACTCAAACACTACCCTGCATGACCCCCCGACACTACTCTAAATCCTAAAACACTACCCTACACTACACAAACACCACAACACTACCCTAAACCCTAATACACTACCCCCAGCACGACCCTCCCCGACCCCAAGTCCGGTCCCTACACTCAAACACTACCCTGCACGACCCCCAAACATGACCCTAAATCCTAAAAAAACACCCTACACTACACAAGCACGACAACACTACCCTAAACCCTAAAACACTACCCCAGCACGACCCTCCCTATTCCCCCTGTCCGGTCCCTACACTCAAACACTACCCTGCACAACCCCCCAACACTACCCTAGACCCCAAAACACTACCCTACGCTACACAAGCACGACAACACTACCCTAAACCCTAATACACTACCCCCAGCACGACCCTCCCCGACCCCCAGTCTGGTCCATACACTCAAACACTACCCTGCACGACCCCCCGACACTACCCTAAACCCTAAAACACTACCCTACACTACACAAGCATGATAACACTACTCTAAAAGACTACCCCCAGCACGACCCTCCCCATTCCCCCAGTCCGGTCCCTACACTCAAACACTATCCTGCACGACCCCCCAACACTACCCTAAATACTAAAACACTATCCTACACTACACAAACACCACAACACTACCCTAAACCCTAATACACTACCCCCAGCACGACCCTCCCCAACCCCCAGTCCAGTCTCTACACTCAAACACTACCCTGCACGACCCCCAATCCTATCCTAAACCGTAAAACACTACGCTACACTACAAAAGCACCACAACACTACCCTAAACGCTAAAACACTACCCCAGCACGACCCTCCCTCTTCCCCCAGTCCAGTCCCATCACTCAAACACTACCCTGCACAACCCCCAGACACTACCCTAAATCCTAAAACACTACCCTACACTACACAAACACCACAACACTACGCCAACACTACTCTAAAAAACCCTAAAAAAGTAACCCCGTTACCTCTCTCTCCTCGTAATACCTCTCTCCTGGTTTCTGCTTCACATCCTGCACGGTGCACGTCATTGTGAGGAAACAGAAGAGCCTCAGTTTCCTCACAACTATGTGGATCGCTTTTACAGCGCATGCGCTGTAAAAGTGCATGTGATGTAATGGCATGCGTAGTAATGGCTACGGGTTGTTACATCGCATGCATTGTAACGCATGCAATGTGACAACATGCGGGGAAACAGCTGCGTTGTAAAGGCTGTTTCCCCTTTAAATCTGGTTTTTATCTTGTGACATTTGCTGTGCACTCAAAGACAGAGGTCAAATTAGCATCCTCACTCTTCCAAGGGAGCTTGGTGTTTACTTTTCTTTCTCTTACTTCAAAGCGAGAGAATTTATGTGTCAATCCTACTGCGTATCCATGTACGAGGAGAGAGCATAGGATTGTTTTTTTCAAGCAAACAAACAGAAACAAATATTTGAATACGATCTAAAAACATCAATACATTAGGGAATGACATTTGCCCACATTATCGTTAGTGTGGAGTAAAATAATATTTCACTGCAAATGTAATGGTGATTTTAGTTGAAAATGTGTTGTCTGTAATGACAGTGTGGTACCACACCATGCATACTCCATACGACGCCACTCCACTCCACTCCATGCTCTTCCACTCCAAGCCACACCACTCCATTCTACAAAAATCCACTCCACTCTACAACATGCCATTCCTCCCCAAGCTTCTTTACTCTAAGGCACTCTATGACACACCACTCGACTCCACGCTACTCCAATCTGCGTCACTCACTCCACAACACAACACGCCACTCCACTCTACGCCCCTTTACTCCACAACACTTACCTTATTCCATTCTTCCCCACTGTACTCCAATCTATCCCACTCCACTCCAATATACCACAATTTACCCACCCTACTCCACATTGCTACAATCTTCACAACTTCAATCTACCTCATTGCACCCAATCCAACCCACTCCAATATACTCCACTCCACTCCACTCAAGTCCACCCCTATTTACCCACCTCACACCACTCCAATCTACCCCACTCCAATCTACCCCACTTCATTCTACCCCACTCTAGTCTACCCCACTCCAATCTACCCCACTCCACTCAATCTAACCCAATCAAACCCACTCTAACCCAATCTAGCGCGTTCCACTCAACGCTATCCCACTCTCCTGTATTTCACCTCAGTTTACCCAAATTCAACTCCACTCAAATCCACTCCAATCTTCACCAATACACCCCTTTCCAGTGTTCCCCAATCCAACCAACTCCATTCCAATCTTCCCGCCTCCACTCGAATCTACCCCACTCCACTCCAACCAACCCAAGTCCAATTTACCCCAGTCCAATTTTATCCACTCCATCCCAATGTACCCCACTTCCCTTCAAACTCCACTGCAATCAATCCAACTCCTCTCCATTCTAATGTAACCCACTCCACTCCATTCTACTCCATTCCACCTCAATATTCCCCATGCCAATCCACCACGATCTACCCCACTCCAATCTACCACAATCTACCCCACTCCGGGGTACTACAATCTACCCCACTCCAATCTACCACAATCTACCCCACTCCAATCTACCACAATCTACTCAGCTCCACCACAATCTACCACACTCCAATCCACCCAATCTACCCTACTCCACTCCAATTTACCCCACTCTACTCTAAAACGCTCCACTCCCAAACCTACCCCATTCCACTTCACTCCAATCGACCACACTACTTCCCTCCACTACACTCTAACCAATGCTAGCACAATCCACTCCACTCCTATTTACCCCAGCCCACCCCACCCCAAACTACCCTACTCCAATCCACCCCACCCCACTCTACCCCATCTAGTCTACCCCATCTACTCCACTCCGATCTACTCCATGCCACTCCAATCTACCCTAATCCACCCTACTATACTCTACACAATTCCAATCCAACCCACTCCACTCTAATCTACCTCAGTCCATTTCCAATCTTCCCCACTCCAAACTACCCCACTCCAATCCTCCCTCTTCAATCTATCCCTCTTCAATCTACCCCACTCCAATTCAATCTAACCTACTCTAATCCACCCAGTCTACCCCACTCCACTTCACCCTAATCTGTCTCACTACAGTCCACATTTCCCGGATGTATATCATTCCAGTATGATTCAATCTACACCACTCCACTACAATTTTCCCCACTCCAATCTACCACATTCCACTCCAATATACCCCACTCCACTCAAACTAATACAATCAACCCCACCCCACTCCAATCTACCCCGCTGCACCCCAATCCACTCCAGTCTACCCCAATTCACCCTTTTCCAGGGTACCTCAATCCAACCCACTCCACTCTTTCCACCTCCACTCCAATCTACCCTAATCTGCACTCTACTGAAATCTACCCCACTCCCCTCAAATCTACCCCAGTCTATACCCCACTCCACTCCAATCCACACCAATTTGCTCCACTCCAACGTATCCCAATCCAACCTACTCCACTCCAGTCTCCTCAACTCCACTTCAATCTGCCCGCTCCACTCCAACCTACCCCAATCCAATTTACCCAGGTCCAATTTATTCCACTCCATTCCAATTTACCCCACTCCACTTCACAATCCACTGCAATCCATCCAACACCTCTCCACACTAATCTACCCCACCCCACACCAATCTACCCCACTCCACCACAATCTATTGCACTCCAATCAACCACAGTCTACCCCACTCAAATCTACTACAATCTAACCCACGCCTACCACAATCTACCCCCCTACAATCTACCACAATCTACCCCTCCACTATAATCTACCACATTCTACCCACTCCATTCTAATCTACCACACTCCAAACTACCCAATCTACCCTAATCCACTCTAATTCACCCCACTCCACTTTACTGTGCTCTACTCCACTTTACCTAAATCTACTCCACTCCACTTCACTCCATTCTACCCCACTCCAGTTTACCACACACCACTCAAATCTTCACAACTCAACTTCAATCTAGGCCACGCCACCCCAATTCACCGCACTCCAATCTACCCTACTCCAATCTACCCCTCCCCAATCTACCCTACCCCAATATACCCCACTCCAATCTACCTCCATCTAGTCCACCCCAATCTACTCCACACCACTCCAATCTACTCCACTCTACCCCTATCCACCCGACTGCAATCTACCCCACCCCACTCCAGTCCAACCCACTCCACTCCAATCTACCTCCTCCATTTCCAATCTTCCCCACACCAAACTACCCCACTACAATCACTCCTCCTCAATCTAGCTTCAATCTATCTCAAACCAATTCAATCAATCAAGCCTACTATAATCCACCCAATTTAACCCACACCACTCCACCCTAATCTATCCCACTACCTTCCACTTTTCCCCCTTGTTTGTCACACCACTCCAGTCTATCCAACTCCATTCCACCCCAATCTAACCCCTCTACTCAACCCCAATCTACCCTACTCTAATCTACCCACTCCAATCCACTGAATCTACCCCACCCATTCCAGTTGACCCAATCCACCCCACTCCACGTTACTCTGAGCTTCAACAATCGTCTGCTCACTGGTGCTCACACCACCAACGACCACCACAATTATATTTTCTCCTCTACACTCGTGTTGTGCTGCCTGGCCGCCACGAGGTAGCGATGAGGACTTGGCCATGCCAGTTTCTTGTTAACCCAAAAAACCCACTTACTGGGATATTTTAAAAAATCTCTGAAAGGAGGACACTTCTGATTAGGTAAGATGAAGTTCTTTATTCAAATTGAAGCAGTCCTTAATTAACGACCGGCCAGAGCAGCAGCCCAATACAACTGTCTCTCTAACCATTCCACATGCCTCCGTTCTAAGTAGAATGGTAACAATGGCATGTGCACATATTCAAAGAACAGCAAATGCTTAAAGGTACACCCAGAAATAAGCACAAAACCCAATACATCTTCCCCCTTAACCAAAACAAAAGAAATATGTGAAGAAATGAATAACATATGTGACATGGTACCATGAAAGAAACATCAACCATAAATCGCCAAAATAGAAAAATAAAATTTGCAGACAATAACATTAAACATAATCTTTTAACCAAACTGAAGGCTTCTTTTCTCTCACAGAGATCCTGGATTTAGATTCACTTTGACTAGGTGTAGAATCATTATGAGACCGATGTATACCAACAGTTCTAGGCGAATTTTGTTTGGATTACCTCTCCATGTTTCACCATTTACCATCACTTAATTTTACAGATCTATTCTTTATGAAAGTGATTTGTTTAGAACACGAAAACTTAGAGTGACCTTTGATGATATGACCAGGAAGCCTTACCCTGACCCAATCACCAACTTTAAAATCACACTATTTTCTTCCTTTAATGGGTTCATCTGTGACATACTTACTTTGTGCTCTGACACACTCAACTTAGATGCAGCTGATCTACCTTTCAACAATGTGAAAGACGAGACTTTTGTTACAGCATTAGGTGTGGTACGTACTGCCCACAATAAAGTCGAAAGTTATTTTCTCCAGTCTAACCCATTGACCACAGATAATTGAATTGTATTTTTGATGACTCTATTACAGCGTTCCACTAAACCATTAATACCGGGATGATACAAAGAAGTGGTAATGTGTTTAATTCCCCAATGAGATAAAAAATCTTGAAACTCCTTGGATACAAATTGTACTCCATTGTCTGTGACTAATTCCAGTGGAGCCCCTTCCTTTAAAAATAGAGATTGCAGGAAATTGATTACCTCCACTGTTGTTGCTGATTTCACAAATTTTACTGCAGGCCACTTTGTACCATAATCCACCAAGACCAGACCAAATCTGCTTTTATCATCCAATACGTACATTGGACCAATTATATCAAGCGCCAATTTAAACCAAGGTTTGTCAGGAACTGGAATCACTTCAATGGGACTAGGAAAAGTCACCTGAGATTTATCACTGGTTGCACATGATTAGGCTTTCCTGTTTTCAGTTTCTATTTTTGGTAAATTCAGGTGGGGTTTTTTCAGAGTTTTCAAAATCTTAAAAAATAGTTGTTATCAATGGTTACACATTTTCGCGCCACTAAAAGCAACAGAAAAAGTGTTTTTCTGGTGTTTATGGAACGTTTTGCTTTTATTATTGTTTGCTTATTGCACTGAAAGAACATGGTATATAGACAGTGTACTTATAGTGTATATGAGGTCCAAATAGATTTTTGCAAATTAATCTTATTGTAGTACACCATACAATACTTCTTCAGTGAGTCTTTGGGTCATATGCGCTCGCCCTTACCTTCCTATGTAAACTTCTGTGAAAAGGCCCTCTCAGCATTCATAGCCCCTTGGCTGAGAACCATCAGCTAAGGGACACAGTTGGAATGACTCTTTCTTTGATGACACATAAAGCACAAAATGATAAATATTTGCATTTTAGTTCCTGTGCATAAGAAAACAGTGCACCAGAATAGACTAAAAAGTCAATAGCATCCCTCATTAACTCTGAAGATTGTAAAGATGCTTTCAGCATACCATCTAACAAGTGGCAAGGATCTCCTACAGGGAATCACTTCAGCTTGGGTATCAATTTTGACAGGTCATCACACAACTTTTTATATACGTAGCTGAATCACTGCAAATACAAACAATATCACTCCAATCTTTGTTGAACTTAGAAAGCACCTTTTTTGCAAAAGTCTGGTGTCATGTTTTCACCACTATCCCAGATGCTTGATTATATATATACTTGTTACTATACCTTGCATTGAATGTTTAAAGCCTGAGGTGTCGGCAATTCACCTACTATCAATACTGACCCACTAGAAACTATAGTCTGATGTGTTAAGGGTTTTTACCCATTCTCTGTGGGTAAATGTGATGACACATATTAGGAAAGATTTTTATGAAACCAGCCATTTTACCTATAAGTGAAATAATCAAATGCAGCCAAAATATCAAATATGAGTTTGACATTTTTCTGATACTCTATAGTTTATAAAATGATTACATTAATCCTAAAACATGAAACTAAACTCTGCATCTTTAGACCAAAGGCCACAAAACCGAAAAAAGTAAAAGGAAGAAGAAACAATATTTTAGTGGCATCCCTAAAGAACAAAACTCAAGCAGAATAATGTTAGCCAGTCTTTCTTACTGCTAGCTTGTATAACAAAGTTACATTATATTGACCCCTTCAGGAATAAAAAAATGACACTTTCACTCTGTTTTTCCTTTCTTTGAATGGCATTTAGTTTGTGATTGTCCTGGTGTTTTTTCAGTGTTTATATGTTTTCAACAGTCAGGGCTATTTCAGCTGGGTTTTATCAGTTATTATAGGTTTAAACATAAAACCCCACAGCCTACATATGATATACAATCCCTTACAAAATATTCCACAGAGCGAACCATACCAGGCCACCAGAACACTTCCCTAAGCCTTCTCTTCATCGCTCTCATCCCTATGTGACCTTCATGGCAAGAATTACAATTTTATTTTGAAGAGACGCTGGTACTACCAACAAATCAGTTCTTCTAAGAATACCAAATTGCAGACTTAACTCCGGTCGCCAGTGAAAGGCGGACACTTCTGATTAGGTAAGATGAAGTTCTTTATTCAAATTGAAGCAGTCCTTAAGTAACGACCGGCCGGAGCAGCAGCACAATACAACTGTCTCTCTAACCATTCCACATGCCTCCGTTCTAAGTAGAATGGTAACAAAGGCATGTGCACATATTCAAAGAACAGCAAATGCTTAAAGGTACACCCACAAATAAGCACAAAACCCAACAATCTCCCCAACCCCTCTTTGGCCAACTGGGGTCCCGCCGTTCTACCTAGCACCTTGGCGACCCACCCCCCTTTCCCTTTACCGGAGGGGGCATTTTCTATCGCCTTTTCTTTTTGCAGCCCATTGTCTGGGCTTTTGTGTGGTTTAAGCACCAGCCCCTTCATTCCCCCTGTGGGTGTGGGCCTTTGCCCGAAACCTCTGATCCCTTCCACATGCGATGTGACTTCAGATTTCCACTGCCGCCCACACCACCTCATCATTGCAGATGCTGTTGAATTTGTTCAAAAACACCTTCTCACATTGCAAAATCCTGTTTTCGCTCTTCGTTGATCTGACCTCTATGATGTGGCATCTCACAGTGGCATCTCACAGCTAGCATGACCAATGCCAACCTCCTGCATACCAACTCCACTGGGAGCTACCACCTTTCATTCAGATAAAGCGTCCCAATAAATGTACGTTCCCCAGGTTGCATTTCTTTTTTCCTTTCACCTCTCACACCAGTTTTCTCAATCTGTCCAACTTTTCCCTGGAAGCTTGATAGCATCTCTTCAGATCTAAATCTATCCCTAACAACTCCAACTTGATTTACCAAACACTCAGTACCTCATTGAGAGTTTGTCGGAATAGGGAGGGGTATTTACCGCACATGGTAAATACCATTACCCCAGAGTGAGGGTCCATCATCTAATGCCTGAACATGTCATAAGGTTAATATCTCCTATTCTGCATTTACAAAGGAAAATGGAGTATAACAAATTACATCGTTTTTACCAATGAATTCTGCATGGTTTGGCTTTTTTCCAGACCTTCTCCCCCCATAAATTACGGCATGTTTGACCTGTTGAAATATATCGGGGGGAAAACTGCGATGATGTTATCATTATCACACAACTCATAATTCCAATACCTGTGCCAACACGACTTTTCAATGAGAATCAAACTTAGCCCTTAACTAGTAGTAAGGGCATCAGTGCTTTCAGGGTGCAATGGTACCCTGCGGTCCCTGGACAGTCACCTAAAATTCTCTTCCAAAGCCCTTCACAGCAGTACTTCCTATAAAGAGGAATTTATCTTAATGGTGAAAAACATATCCCTTTGACTGTGTCATCCATCCTGGAAACATGCTGAACATTTTGAACAAGGTGCAAGATGCCAAACTCCCCATCAGCATCTCCTTCTTAACAAATATCTTTACACAAATTTGAATTTAAAGTAAGAAGAAATCCACTGACTGTTCCAGAAATAAACTACTGAGGAAATTTTCTGCTTAATGAAGTTATAAGCAGGCTCCTTTCTGGCCATGGCAGGATATAACTGAGATTGAACTCTCCTGATGCTTTCTTAGATTGTATTGTAATTGTATTGTAAGGGGAGCTTGTAAAGCGCACTGACACCGTGGGTTTCCTGGCGCTGGTTGAATGCTGAAGGACCAGAGGGATTTAGCCAGATTGAGGGAAGAGCCATGTTTTTAGGGATTTACGGAAAAGAATGAGAGAGTTAGAGGTTTTGAGAGAGAGGGGAAAGGAGTTCCAGAGTTTGGGGCCAGGAATGCGAATCTCCGGCCTCCAGATCTGCAAAGTTTGATGGGGGGGATGAGTAGGAAGTGAAGGTGGGAAGATCTCAGGTTCCGTGAAGGACAATAGGGCCTATAGATACAGTGCCAATAGTAATATCATCAGGCCTTTGAACAACCTTGTGCAGGCAAGAGGTCCAGGAGGATCCAACCAGAGTCAGATATAGAGTCACCACAACAGGTTAGGTGGAGGACTTCACTGTGAGTCACCATTCACAAACAACCCACTGCATACGAGGGGGCTTATTTATGAGCCCTTGCGTCACTTTTGCGCCGCCTGTGTGTCACTTTTTGTGACGTACCAGCGGCGTAAAAAATGTGCCTTGTTGCACCATATTTACAAAGTGACGCATCTAGGTAGATGCGTCACTTTGTAAACCCCTGCACCACATTATACCTGCGCCAGGTATAATGTATGCAGGGTGGGCATTCCCACGTAGGTCAGCCTCGTAGAAGTGACGCAGTGAATTCTATAACATTTCACTTCGCCACTTCTAGGGTGCAAATGCGTCAATATCTTACGCCTGCCTCACAGCAGGCGTAAGACTGACCCAAGCCCTTTCACATGGGGCCTGCCCCTTGTGAAAGGACACATTGCTGGAGTTGCGTCACTTTTGTGACACACTCCAGCAATGCGTCATTTTTGCGCCATACAGCTACGTCAGAAATACTGACGTATCTGTAACTCCTTGCAACATGGTGCGTCATACAGTAAATATGACGCATCAATTATGTCGCAAGGAGGGCGCACTAAGAAGTGACGCTTAGCTGCTTTCACGCAGTGATGCGTCACTTCTCATAAATGAGGCCCTAGACATCCACACATGCAAGGCTAGAAGACAGAACACCTCTACAAAACATCTCCGTCTGTGTGGATTTGATATCAGTGGGGAACATCTACTAGATACCTCGAACAGGGCATTAAGGTAGCAAATGAATGGCAGAGTAGAAGTGTCACCAAAGGGCTGAGGAGACAAGGTAGCTAATAGCTTTTTGTACCACAGAGCGAGGCTTCAATTGAAATTCCTTAATGGTGAACAACTAGAGATCCAAGAGCAAAAGGGTGTTTGTATTACCATCACAATACAACGGTGGGATTTACTGGAGGAAACTGAAGGGGTGTCTGGTCCCCACAGACCATTCTTGTATCAGGGGCTTCACACATTGTTCCTCGTGCCAGGAGGCACGCTTGCTGACACTGCCCAGGAGGAGGCGGGCCTATTTCTGTCACACTGAAATCGCATTCTGCAATCCCGCAGCGCGGGATCCGCCCGAGATGCACCCGGGCAAAGCCCAGGCCAAGTGCAGACCCATCTGCGCTAGTCAGAGCATGGAGGAGACTGGACTGGGCCACCCCTCTAACATCCATACCCCTGCAGGTACAATATTTCTAATTCAGTAGAGTTGAGAGGAAAGGGGCTAATATTCTGTGAAACAAAGGGCTACCCAGACCTATTGCGGCTTATTTATTATGGGGAAAAGGAAGCTTTTGGAGACTTCAATAAGGGCATCGACATAAAAAAAAGTCCTCCTCTGGAGTCACTAACACCATAGCAGAGATAGACAATTTAATTGAGGAGGTTGAAACAATGTTGCATCCCAAATCCCCTCTTTTCCCCTCTGCTTCTGCTAATTGGACACCCGCACCGAGCAAGACTATACTTGTTGGCTCCAAAGGGCATTCCAAACCTGTTACTAGGATTTTTGTAAAAAAAAATGGGAAAAAAGTCCAACGCCACAAGCATGCAGCAATCGTTCTGCCCCTGTGACAAGTTTGGGGCCCGATGATGCCGCCAAGCCGCCTGCCGCAACTGCTATAAGTCTGAAAGAAGACCAAGTTCACTCCTTGATAAGACTGGTTTGCTCCTTGATTGAGTCTGTGGGGATCTTAATGCAGAGGTACAGGATTTAAAGGTTCAGATAACCTTAATAACAGACTCTCAAAAAGTCAACTCCTTGCACAGCGACATTCATCTCTGGGCATCTCTTCTATCTGGCATGCTCATCTGGCTCATGACCCTTTGAAAATCCCAGTGCATCCCTGTGTGTGGAACTTGGTTGTATACTTCCAGTGCCTAGTTTTTTTATTTTAACTCCTTGCTGCCGTGGGAGGAGAGGAGGGATGGACCAGCCTCAATTGGCTACCCGTGTTATAATCATTTCTCCCCAGCTCCCCTTTTCTACGAGATGCATGCGCCCAGTACTTCCCTCCTTACATCGGGCATGGGTCGTGGGCCATTGAAGCAAACTATAGCACGGTGTCAAGACAATTTGGCCCCCTTATCTTTTGCTTCCACTGGGGGGGCGTAAATCTGAGAAGCGAAGTACCATCTATATCATGAAAGTCCCAAGAATTACGGAAGGGGCAAGAGAAGGCCAAGACTCACTATTTAATAGAGTTATTCATTGCCTACGAATTGTGAGGAAATGCTTGTCTATTATTCGACAGGACATCATTGGAACAAAATGCATTCCCTCCCCCCAGGGCGGTCTAGATATTGTAGAGCAGTGATTTCCAATTCCAATATCATCCAAGATCTGTCTGAAGCTCAATGCGCTATGTGCCTCAGCTGAGACTGACAAGACCCAATTCCAACCTAGGGGTGTGGATCCATCTGATGTCCATCCCCCAGCAGATCCACCTACATCGCTTGTTGCTCCTAGTTCTGAACCTGGAACATTTTGACATGGAACATTGCTGGTCTTAACTCCAAATTGGTCAATCCGAACTGGAGGATTTTAATTGATTCATTTGATGTCTGTTAGTTTCAGGAAACCTTGTGTGTTGAGCCAGTGCATAGATCAGGACATACTAGTCCAGCCATCTCACAGGGTAGGGGGAGACCTGCAGTGGTTTAATTGCCTGGATTAAGAACTTGTTAGCCTGTACTGTCTCCATGGATATTTTGGGGTTCCTCCTACTATCTCTTTTTAATATCTACAACAGGCAAAATGGGCCAAATAGATAATCTTGCACTCTAAAAACTTTAGAGGATGCCATTGACTCTCTCCCTAATAACAATCAGGTAATTATTGCCGCCGATTTTAACGTAACTTTTCAACTAATGGCCATAGCTCCCTTAAATTAGCGGTCGAAGAAAATGTGGCATAGCGTGTCCCCCAGTTAGAGCTGGAGCCTGTTAAGACATGTAGTGTGGCTGTTAATCAATTAATGAGCCTATCTCTTCGATTAGGTCTCAGAGCATGTAATGGTAGGTCCAACTCTGATCGTACAGGCTCCCACACCTTTAAGCGTCTCCAGCAGAAGTTCTGTATCGGTTATATATTTCTATCCTTACAGGTATGGCCTTCCCTCATTGATATGACCGAGGGCCATGACAGTGACATAACGCTCTTAACCTGACATTAAAGGGGTCCAGGTCCTAGATTATCAGAATGGCAGCTCTAAGCTACCGGGAGATCTTGCCATCTAGAATAATAAGCATGCCCTAAAGTGGGAGTCTGTTTGCAGGGATCCAAATGTGTTTGAATCAATTTTTAGGCATGTTTCGACACCCTGTAACAATTGTCGTCTAGTGGCTCGTGTACCCAAGATGATGGTCTCCTACCCAACCTTTATGAAACGTTGTTCATCTCTCTCCAAAGGCTCTTCAGTAAGAAAGGTAGTAAGGTTATTAAATCTGAATTTCCCTGCCCATGGTTGAATAGACACTGTAGGACAGCTAGATCTACTCTTAAACAGGGAATAGAATTTATATTCATGGCGCCAGGAAAACCTATAAAGACGTGATGTTGCAGACCTAACTGGCTTGGGAAAGTGGGATTTGGGAAGATCTGATATCAGCAGTTTGTGCAGGGGACACCAGTCTTTTTGGGGCATTGTGGCCCATGGTAGTGGTTATGCCATCTCTTGTGTGGCTTATAATTTACAACCTGAGACCTGGGTGAACCACTTTGAGAAGGCCTATGCACCCAACCCTAAATTCCCCTGCAGTGAAATTGACATGTCTCTTATCTCCTTGGGAAGGGGGACACTCCGTTCTCCTTACAGTTTAAATATGCTTGGGAGGCAATAAAGTTGATTCCCTTTCATAAAGCTTCTGACCTGGATTCTATACCTGTGGATCTTTTTTGTTCGGAACCTCATATCTGGACTTTTTGTTGTTTCGTTCCATTCCAGGATAGGGGCGGCTCCTCCACTAGGGCGTAGAAGCGCTGCCTCACTGCTTTCTCGCAGAGCGAGAAAGACAAAACATAAAATGGTAACTTTTGGTTATTACCATTTTATGTTTCTTACCGCGTTGCGGGCGGGCGGGTGGGCGGAGCTCTCCTTGCATGCGCATGACTGGTTTGGTTGGCCCTCTCGGGCCGTCTAAACCAGTCATGCGTACTCTGCACTTCTCTAAGCAGGCTGCATTGCAGCCTACATGGAGAACATGCAATCCCCTACAACCCCTGGCTGGGCGGCATCCAGGCCAATCACAACGCTAGTAAGGAAAACAATGGTCCAGAACCTATTTCTTTCTATTAACCAATTCAATCAGTAAATATTCAAGCATTCTTAAATTCATGGGCGTTCCTTGTGTTCGCACCAAAGCAAAAAATATATAAACTCAGTTGTTTAAGCTAAACCAAAACAAATGTATCACTACAGCACCAATATTCCAAACGGAACATGGAAAAACATCATTTTATTTCTCACCATGAAATTATTATTATTTACAAATTACACATTATATTTGCAATAAAAGGTTGCCCAATAGGAGCGTGCACAAAAAGAAGTGATTGAAGAGAAGTGCAGTGAATCAAAGAAAGAGAAGAAATTCAAAGAAATATACAGAATATTTTACAATAGTTTCAATAATTATGGTATTTACAATTTCCATAACATTGTCACCTGGCCCATACACAGATAAACAATAACTAATCTCTAAGTTATGTCAACACAGCAGTCATGTCAATTGTGTGCACTTTTTGACTAAATGCTGGGTCCAAGGTGAATCTAATATTGTCGACGTTTCGACTCGACTTAAAGGCGTCCGGTGAGTTAAACCTGGACCATGCGAGTCTTCATCAGGACGTTCAAAAGAACGGGCAACCAAGGGTTAAGGATGACCCTAGAAAAATCAAAAGGGGGGGGGAATATAAGTTACCCCGCTGTAGTGATATATTACAAATGGAATTAAAAACACCAGGGGATGATTGCTTACCCAAGGGTGTGCAGACTAGGCTGCTTGTGTCTCGTAATCAATCAAGACAATAATGTGCAGAATGTAGGCTGCTTGTGTCTCGTATTCAATCAAGACTGCATCCTGCAAGACAATAATATGCAGAATGTAGGCTACTGTTCGTAGTGCCCCTTCAGAATTGAAGTAGTAAGGATGTCCCGTGGGTATAGCCCAGGGCGTTACCTTATATTGAGGGTGAGTCCAACATCCCTCACGCTGTGGCAGTTCATATGGGCGTTCTCTTTATCCAACTCCTTTTTCTAAATACAACGTATGGCGATTCTAAGGGGAAAGGAGGGTAAATAGTGTAAACCCCCAGGGTTAGGTAGTAACGTCTTATAACCCCTTGTTCCCCGAATTACCTTTCGTGATGCAACTCAGTGCCTCAGCGCTCCTGTCCTCCGTGGATCAGGTAGCAGAATCTGGGGAAAGTAAGAAAAGCTTTAAAAACCCGAGTTGTTGATCCAGTAATATGCCCCACTCATGAGCCCCAAAGAAAGAGTCTCTTACCGCTGCCTATCAACTAGTACTCCGCAGATTATCCAGTTTCTCCGTCTCTAGCCACATCAATGAAAACAGTCATGCGGCGCATGCGCAGTAGCCCTTGTTCTAGAAACCCCGGGACCAAAAATGGAAAAAGGGACTACGCGGGCGCTACTATTGCACCGGTGATACTACTGAGGTGCCCGACTAACGGAGCCCCATAAGGTGATCCCCCTGTTGATGTAAAAATCATCATCTGTCTCTAATAGTGGACATATCCAGAGTTATAACGTGCCGGTGTCAATAAAAAGATAGACGAGATCCATCTATCATACGTGCTCGCGTTATGTTAAATTATCTAAACCAGTCTGTTATGCTCTAATACTACCCTGTGCATAAAGTGTGTTATCAAAAACGTCACAGTATTAATAATAAATGCCATATAGTATAGAATACATGTGATTTGCAGGCGCCATCTTGGATTGGGAGAATGCTAAGCTAAACGTGATGTATTAGTCTGAGCTGGAGACAGATATTACAATACAACAACATATAAAATTGAATTATTATAAACCACAGTTCACAATATGATATTATTAACACAACATTACATATTAACTGTTCATGAAAATAAGGACATGAAATATGGTCGTTATTAATCATCAACAATGATTAGCAAAATATGCAAATACTTGCCTAAACAATATTTAAGCAAAGCCAATCAATGAGGACGTGAGAGGAAAGTAGGGTCATATTCGTTTCTCGCCCCAAATCTCCTTATATTGTAGAACAGGTCTTATCATGAATTAATGACACACATACTAAATCCCCAACGCTACACTGGAACACTGTGATTGGCTTAGGGGAGGGGCGGGAGGCTGCCTGCTTTCTGTTCCTGGAAAGGAGGAGCAGACCAAGCAGTGAAGGCACGGGACCCGGGCCGGAAGTAAGGTAGGTTTTATGTTGTTTTTTTTATTGGAACCCCCCTCCCCGCGTGACCCGCCCTCCTTTTGCGACCCGGCGCCCGCGCGACCCAACCTGTGAGCCATGCCGGCCGCGACTGTTCTAGGAGAGATTCAATACCGAGCTCCTGGCTGTCTGCTGAGATTGTCCCTGTATTTCAAAAGAGATGTAAAAATGAGCCCTGGAATTATAGAACCGTCAGCCTAATTGACGTTTCCCAGTAGTTATTCTCCTGCCTCATTCGGGGGAAACTGATGGAGTGGATACAGGAAAAAAAACTCTTACAGATATGCAGGCAGGACTTACGTACAGGGTTAGTACTATCAATCAAATTGTACGATTCTGTAGTATATATTGGAAAACTGTTATCCTGGACAACGCTACTTGTGTGTGGTCTTTGTCGATGTAGGATCAGCTTTTGATATCATTCCTAGACCAAAGTTGTGGGAAGTGCCAAAGGAAATGAGTGTCCCCACAAATATCTTGTCTGTTCTTGGCAGGCTGCATGCTTCTAACTCTGCCTCTGTCAGATATGGAAGCAAGGGTGGCTTACTGATCCTTTTAGGATCAGGGCTGGGGTCTGCCAGGGTTGTGTCTGGCACTGACACTATTTGCACTGTACATCAATGACTTAGTTAGGGAGCTCGACCTCCCTGGCAATGATGCTCCTAAATTGGGCCCCTACAAAATCTCCTCGCTGTTATTCACAGCCAGCATGCTTTTAATCGCGAAAACTTTGCTTGGTCTGCGGGTGGTGGTTGATAATTTTTTTACGTTTCTGCAGAGCTCGGAGCCTTGACCTCAACGTTAAAAAAGCTAAATGTATGGCCTTTAAACCCATATAAATTAGGGAGGGTGAATATTCTGGTGCAGGGTGTGCCCTTGGAGCGAGTTGTGAGTTTGTGTATCTGGTGGTTTGCCTACCTCATAGGATGGATTGGTCCACGCACATTGGAAAGAGCTGGTTGAAGCTTTTGCAAGAACCAGGTGCAGTGACACCAATGCGTAAAACCACTCAGGCCTTTTCCCTTGCCCCAGCAGTGGAGATTTATGATCTAAAATTGAAATTCTTATTTCTGTATGGTGCTGCACTCTGGGGATATGCAAGGGTTGATAACCTTTGATAAAGTGAAAACATGTTTGTCAGAAGTATTCTCAACATTCCCCAGAGTGTTCTGCGCCTTCCCCAATCTTAGCTTGATGCTTAGACCCCATCTTGCATTGGTACTGGATCTGGTCTATGGATGCACTGGACTCTTTTAGAGTCACGATGAAAGCTCTTTTGGGAACCCTAGGATGGGAGAAGATCCCTTGATTTGCATATTTAAAATCTTTGCTTTATGAGATTGGCCTGTCTCTCCATTAGGATATCCCACTTCAAGCAATGTCAATTTTGTGCATTTTGGTTAAAGAACTTTTAAAAGAACATTCCGGGTTGCTCAAATTGATGGGGGTAAAGGAAGGAAGTCTAACTGAACTGTTTCTAGGTGTAAATTTACGAATCATTGCTTGATGTTGCCCAGGACGTGTCCCCTTACAACTAAAGTATGGGGTTTTCCCTGTGAACAGTTTCTGTGCCAAATGGGGTGAGAAATACTGCAGCACTAGTAAGCGCCCCCAGTGCTCCACAGTCGATGAAACATTACACCATTTTGATTTTTTTCTGTCCCGCCTATGTACATCCTCATAAGAAACGCCTTATATCCATTTGCAAGCTCCTTGGATTCACCCAATTCATCCCTGCTTTATGTATACTATGTACTGATATTCGACTTGGGGCCGGATGTACAACCATGTAATTTGTGACTTGCAAACTGCGTCGCAATAGCGACTCACAATTAGCGAGTCGCAAATTTGTATGTACAACAGTGTCAGAGACACTGATTGCAATTCCGAATAGGGTTTGCAAAATGTGAGCCTCATGCATTTTAATGAGGCACTCTTAATTTGCGACCCCATTAGAAATGGCTGACCCTCCCGGGGATGGTGTCCTGCTGGGCTCAGCAGACCTCCATGTCTGGGACTGCATTTCAATAAAGCAGTTTTTTTAAAATAAAATGAAGCCCATTTTCCTTAAAGGAAAAAAGGATGCAGTTAAAAAAAAAAAAATGAAACGTTTTCGTTTAGTTTTTTAAGGGCAGGTAGTGGTCCCTGGGACTACTGCCTGCTCCTAAAAAATATTTTCCCTGCACTTGCAAAGGGGAAGGGGTTCCCTGGGGACCCCTTCCCATTTACACTGCATTACCACCCTCTTGAAGAGTGTGGTAAATTGAAAATGTTTTACATTCTTACATAGGGTTGTGAGTCACAAATAGGAAGGGGCGCCCTTGGAACACCCCTTCCTGATTGCGAGTCGCAAATAAATTGTGACTCGCTAAATAGGCTTTGTACATGTCCCTGTAGTTTTTTGCATGCGCAAGCAGGTCGCAAACCCGTTTACGCATGCAAAAACGGGTCGTGTATCAGGCCCATGATTCTTATTGCGGTGACGAAATTTCTATCTGCTGCTTGGTTTAGTCGCAACCGCATTACCTGTAGCAAGCAATAACACCTACTTAGCAGTAGTTGTTCATCGGCATGATCCTTGTATATCTCTGTCTTGTCGCTTTACACTTGCACTTCATCTTACTTCTACTGGCTTGTGCCGCTGTTTTACTTATTTTAATGTATTTTATTAACTGAAGAATTATACGGATTCTGCTTGTTAATGTGTTTAATAAGCTTAAAGATGCTGTTTCTTTCAATCTAGTTGCCTTAAGTCATTATATTAATTTCCTTTTAATTAATAATAGCAGTGGCATTATGCATGCGGTGGTTGATTCAAAGGACACAGTGGACTGTTTATGCCAGCATCTTTAAAGAGCCTGAGGGTAGACCAGTATCTGGTTGTTTCAAGCTAGTGATCAGCTGTGTTTCATCTACCACTATGTATGTGTGTGACGGATGGCACTATACATTTCATGTAACTGTTACAGTGTTGTATTATCTTTGTTTATATTGTGTGCTATATGGATTGACTAATCTGAAATAAACAAGCATGATGTTGATTTAAAAAAACTGGTCCCAGCACCCAACTGATAGCATTCTGATTCTAGACAGACAAGTCCAAACTGGACTGCTATATTGCTGATAACCGCAAAAACAAAAGTTGATGGGCAGAATGCAGAGCACTGTCATACATTCACCCCAGTACAGAGATCTGGGCCTAAATCCATCGTTTTTTTGCTCACCATGTCCAGTTTGAACCTGGCCATATGCAAATCAGTCTTGACCCTGCACCCAATGGGAACAGCCCAGCCGGAACTACCAGGCCAGGTCCTCCCTGGACTGCAAACAAGCCTCCTAGGACCGGTTTCAGGCTTTCCTCCCTCATCAGCCAGTATAGCTTGATTCCAGAGGCATGGAGAGCACGGGACTCACGTCTGAGCATACCTGTCCCACTCGGGGTGACAAATGCAAAAACAACAGTTGATGGACAGAATGCAGAACAATGTCATACATTCACCCCAGTACAGAGATCTGGGCCTAAATCCATCGTTTTTTTGCTCACCATGCCCTTCCAGTTTGAACCCAGCCATAGGGAGTGAGCTAAAGAATGATGATGGATTGAACCCAGATAAGTTGACTGGGGGTGAGTGTGTGATTTGCTCAAACGCTCCGTCCATCATCCCCTTTGGTATCGCCATATTGCTGATAACCAACATGCTACTGGGAGCTGGTCCCAAGTCCACTATAGAAACCTGACCCTCTCGCGCTAATGGGAGCCTGCTCTCAGTTCTAGCAGAGACAGGCTCATCTTCATGAAACTGCTAGCAGCTCATTGATGACAACACTTCCTAAGAGAAGGTACCTTAAACAAGCACAGGCTAATCCACTCCTTCTGCGTTACTGATCTCATGATTCCCGTCCCCCACCACACTAATGCCTGCTTGATGCCCACTGCACTACTGAGAAGCAGAACGCTAGTCCACGACTGACAATGTATATTTTTGCCTTACATCAAGACTTTTAGTCCTACAACACCTGACAGCAAGTTGCCTAGCACACTGCTCCCAAAGCTACAATACAAGGGTGGGTATGATAATTGCATTACCTTCAGATGTTTTCCTTGCTTTGTGTTGGCATTTTAGATCATTTGACATCGAGGGTCAGTATAGGAACAGTGGATGAATTACCTTGCCCTTTTTAGAACTTTCCATTCTTTGCTACAAAAGAACCCAAATCCTTTTTCCTTATAAAGCTGGGATCCATGTCTGGAAGTACACTGACAATATCACCATTTGTTGGATGTGAAGCCCAGTCTATCACGGTGGAGTATAATTCCCTGCTCAACAATTTCCTGTTTCCGATAATTCTTCTTGCTTAGCGTATAAATGGGCAATGAACAGGGCACTGGACACCTTGCATCACCATTCTTCTACTGGTTTCTCTCTCCAGTTAGCTGCCAGTGATCCTGGTACTTTCCTTCTTTCTTCTGATCTTCTGTTACCTTCCTGTGTTGATGTGCCTGGTTACCTTAAAGGTTTTTTTTTCTGCTTCCCATTTTTTCTTTTCAAGGAACTGACGTTTTCTTAAGACTGATTATCAGTTACATTCTCTCACTCCTGTTTTCAACTGTTGACTAGAATTAGAAAGCAGCCCTCTTGTTCATGTCAAGAAACATCTGTCATCAATGCTAAGAAGACCTGCACTTGACACTGACACCCATGACAGTACAGACACACTTACTCTCATATCACACAGGCCACAAACAGTCAAATTGCTATCACATTAGTGATAGCTTGAAGACAATTAGATTGCTAACATCCCTTCTCTACAATAGCACTGACAGCATGATCCCTACCACACTAGTGACTGCCTCCACTAGACTACAGGGAAGCCGAAAACAACACACCAGAATCAACCGGATAGCTACAAAGATGCTCATCCACTCCATAACATCCCTATTCTTTTCTAAGTGTTATTGGTTTATTTAAGCACTCTGCTGTGTGATTACATCAACCTGTCTGACCAATGACAAGAGCTAGTTTTGGTACTCCATGCTTTATAATGTGATGTGTTAAGACAGGAGTGCTCAATGCCTGTCTACTGGTTTATATGCTCACATTCTGACTGTGTACATGATTCCAGCTTGTATTCACTGTTTGTAAATCGATCAAATACTGATAATCGGACGACTTGGCATGGGGCAGGCTCTCGTTGACTTGTAATGCGCTGCATGCAGGCGGCCATAGTTGTTCCTTAGCATATTGTAGTAACAATTGGAAAACTCCTAATCATTTCAAAGTTAGCAAAGTCAGTGATTAGTCTGGGCAAAGAGCAAGTCCAATTCAAAGAAGCCAACAATGAAATCAAGGGCACTCAATGATGTTGTTCTGCTGATTTAATTGGGGTCAGGGGGATGAGACAAGCTGTCACAACTCCACAAACCCTTGCACTAATTAGTCATGTCTCCAGGAGCCTCAAGAGCCAGATGTCAGAAGATCTCACAGCCCAGTAACTATTGTTTATACCTCTGTTAAAGACTGTTAGCACGAGCCACGGTTCATGCACCAAGACTTGCTTGTAAAACCCACAAGCAAGCTTGGATTTCTTAAGTCAAAGAGCAGACAGTTTTGCAGATAGACCCTCTTTGACATTGAAGTTGACAAGGAAGGTCAGCATGGGAAAAGAAATGGTAATTAGTGAGAATATTGACAACCACAGACAATTAAACTGAGATGCTGTTAAATGAACATCACATGGAGTAACCAGAGGTTGAAGCTGCTACCACTTGCTTGCCCATTGGCATAGCTGCCACATTGCTTCTGACCTCTTGTCTCAGGGGCCATGAAGGCAGTGAACTCTTATGGTCATCTTTATTTTCAGTAGTTTCCCCTCATTCCCATTCCCTGCCCCATCAACAGTAAGTAGGAGGCTGTTGAAGTCCTATGGATGAGTGGGTCAATGAGTCAAACCTATGTTGACATGGAGGGGCTCAAATAGTGTCTAATATCACACTAGTTACCTCTGATCTGTTGGTGATAAATGTCAGTGTGTAGTCTGAAATGTGAGGCACAATGACAATATCAGGGCAATGTGAGAAGTGGTGATGTATGCAGCTTTGTAAATGAAATCTGCTTCAATGTACTGTATCTGTGTTCTTCTATCTTTCTCAAGGAATTCAAGGAGTTGTTGAAGCCTATCAGAACTGTCTTCCAAAGCTGCAACTTTATGGTCCAACAAACATTGCACCAATCATTCAGAAGGTAGCCAAGTCCGCTTCAGAGGAGACTAACACGAAAGAATCAACGGTAAGGACAGGGGCCTCTCCCAGCTTGGTATGGGGCATTGTCCTTTGTTTCAGATCATTTAAAGCAGATTGCATCCACATGCATGGACCAGGAATGGATTAGGAAGACAAAGCTTTTACCAAATGAAATGGTGAATCCAGACTGTGGAGTATCTGTGCTTGGTGGATGCATGTTCAGTTTGTTGACCAGGCTGGCACATGAATTTGAGAACTAGGATTCATGGCACTGTGCAGATACAAGACTGATGAACACAGTTACCCATTGCCACTTTTAGCTGTCCATTAGCTGATTTAGTCAAAATTTGGAACTGCAGTATAAACATTTATGAATGTATATATGGAGGGTTTATTTAGTGCAAACCTAGCTAGAAAGATAGAGCACATCATAAACAGGGGCGGCCAGCACCGCTCGTAGGTGGGGGGAGGGCGCAGGGGTGGGGGAGCTCGCAACTTGCTTTTTAATAAAATATAAAACTTACCTTGCCACCTCCACCGCCGGGTCCCGCATCTTCTCTCCCTGTGTCTGACTCCTGGTCGGAACAGGAAGCTGGCAGCCAGCTTCCTACCCCTAAGCCAATCACAATGCTGCAATGCAGCGTTGTGATTGGTCTGAGCGCCGTGACACAGCACTCAGCCAAAGGCTGGAGGGGTGGGCATGTTCTCCATGCAGGCTGTAATGCAGCCTGTATGGAGAACAGGGGAGTGCACATGCCTGTTTTGGGCGGCTGAGATGGCAGAACAAACAGTCACTGCGCACAGGAGTGTTCCACCACTCCTCCCCTGCAACTCTGCCCCCCCCCCCCCATGCACTGCTGCAGCAAGAGGAAAAAATAAAATGATAATAACATTCCGTTAATATCATTTTATTTTCTCCTTTCTTTGCTGCTCCTGGCAGTGGGGCGACGCTCCTCCGCCTTAGCGGAGGAGCCACCACTGATTTTAAAGGATGGGTTATTAAGAAGAGCACAGTGGAGGTGAAAAGATGGGGAATGAGGAAGACAATGTATGCAGGACAAATGAAATTACTAGCTGAGTTTAATCATCAGTAAGTTTATTCACGAATGAGGTTTTGCTAGAGGGGCAGGGTCTTCAGTTCCTTCCATATGGCAGGAGTGTGGAAGCTTGCCATATCTGACTGAGTTCCAGATCCTAGGACTGTAGCAAGATACGACTTGGCTTCTTGACACCTTCCTGCATTTTATGCTTCCAGCCTGATGAGGATGCTGCTTCAGCGATCCAACATATGTTTGATGTCTTTGGAGGAAAATGGTTTGTAGGTTAAAGCTATGGAGTTGGTAAAAAATGGCCTTGTATCAATGAGGTCCGTGAATTAAAACTATGGTGTGGATAAAAATGTACTTGTTCAATGAGGCTCCTGCATTCTTGGGTAATCATAAATTAGGTAATGCAAAACTATTCACACCTATGGGCCTATGGGCCTTTAGGCCCATAGGAACGAATTGAGCGATATTACCTAATAGAGATTAACTATTTGCAATTGTGACTCTGTAGGACTCGCTATTAGCTAATCGCTATTTTCTTATATACCATTTTGATGTCCTTAAATAGTTAATTTCTTAAATTCGCTATTTAGGGAATGTGAAATGGGTTTTTGATACATGTGGCCCTATTAGTCAACATTGTTATGACTGCCTTGCCCACAAGATGACAGCCCGGAGCTGAAAAATAAAAAACAATTGGTGACCATGTTAGGGTCAGACATCAATGCAAGACTTGTGACAAGGGCGAATGAGAATACATACAGTCTCACATGATCTGCTGCATAACCTCAATTCTCCACGTTATTCAAATAAATAAGGCACAGAATGAATGCTTTTAAATTAATTTGCATGGAATACATAAAGGTGTAAATATTAACCCTGGGCGGAGCTGGCGTAGTGCCACTACGCGGAGTTCCACGGAGTTATGAAAAAACTCAGTGGAACTTCCCTCCGCTCCGCCACCCGACTCCACAGAAGCAGGGCCGGGGGCCTGGGCTCCGGTGGGCCCAGGGGTGCAGAAGCCCACATCCTTTGGCCAGCAGAGGGTCCATGTGCCCGGGACAGGGGTTCCTCATGCCCAGGCAGGCTACCAGATCCCCCCGGCCTGGCTGGGTTGAGAAGCAGGGGCCTGGGCTTCGAGCAGGGACTGGGGTGCGGGAGCCCCCATCTTGAGTCCTGCCAAGGGTCCGTCTGCCCGGGACGGGGTCCTTGGTGTCCGGGGAGGCTCCCCCCTCCCTGGCCTGGCTGGGTTCAGAAGTGGGGACCGGTACCTGGGCCAGGACTGCGGCGGACCCTGTGGTTCGGGAGCCCACATCCTACAGCCAGCCGAGGGTCCGGGTGCCCGTCACGGGGGTCAATCAGGCCAAGACAGGCTCCCCTGCTTCGCCTGCATGTCAACATGCCTGCGTGCCCCGGGTCAGAGTTCCGTCGGGGGCCCCCCTCGCAGCCCCGTGCCTCAGACCCAGCAAAGGGCTATGATTAGCCCCCGGGAAGCAGAGCAACCAAGCCCTCCAAGGGCTGGCAGGAGCCCTTCCTTCAAGGCAGAGGGAGGGCTGATGGGCGTTGTTCGGGTCCGGCCATCTGGTTGCACGTTTTCCCCCTTGGCCATCTGGTCGCGCGCAATGCTTTCCAATGGGGCGACCAGATGGCCGGGCTGTCCTGGAAGTCCTGATGAAGGCTTGTTTGCCTCCCCGATCCCAGCCAGGGCTCCGGGAGGTCAATCGCGTCCGCGCCTTGGGTCCCCTCTGTCACTTGGTGCGCATGGGTTACCAGAAAAGCTGGTACCCTTCCTCCGGATTACTGGGGACAGAGTACACCGAACCCCTTGCGGGCTGGGGGCTCTCAGCCGGCGACCAGATGGGCTAGGGCAGGGCAAAAACCTCCCTCCCCTGTCCGGGTCTCCGTCCTCCAACCAAAGTGCCTAGGACGGGCTCCATCAGGCCCGGGGGGGTACTCCTTTGGGTGTTCAGGCCAGAGAGCACTGACCGGGCACTCCCTACACTGGGCTCCATCCTCCACTCCGCCATGTGCCCGGGCCCGTTGGGCGTCCCCCAGTTCGGCTTGGGTTCAGGATCTCTGGCAGGGGCCCTTGGTGGTCCTGGGGTGGAGGGTGACCGTCCTCGGGCCTGCCGCATGGCAGGGCACCCAGGAAGCAGACCTTGGGGAGGCCTCCCCTGTGTGTGCCGGCCCGGTACCCCTGGCCGGGCCCAGGGGACTGGACTCCGTCCCCCTACTCTACCATGGTCCCAGGACAGGGGTCCGTCGGGCTCGGGTGGGCCTCCCTCTTGCTTCACCTGCCTGTCAATGTGCCTGGGGGACCCTGGGTTGGAGGTCCGTCAGGGACCCCCATCCGAGCCCCCGAGCCCTCCAAAGGGCAGACTGGAGCTCTCCTACAAAGGCTCAGGCGGACAGATTGGCATCCTTCGGGCCCAATCATCTGGTTGCGCCTTTCCCCTCGGCCATCTGGTCGCGCGAAATGCTTTCCAATGGGGTGACCAGATGGCCGAGCTGCCCTGGAAGTCCCAATGAGGGCTTGTTTGTCTCCGCGATTCCAGCCAGGGCTCCGAGAGGTCGGGCGCATCAGCGCCTTGAGCCCCCTCAGCCTGGCTGTGCGCATGGATTACCAGTAAGGGGGGGTACCCTTCCTCCGTATTACTAAGGGCAGGGTACGCCAGAACCCCTCTCTGCCTAGCGGTCCTCAGCTGGCAGCCAGACGGGCCAGGACGCCCCCCCAGTTTCAACCCCAGCCACGTGGTGGGACAGAAATAGCAAAATGCCTCGTCATCTAATTAGTGACGCGCAGGAATGGATGAACAAGATTCTCACTGCCCCTACCTACTATCTAGGGCAACCACAGCCAAGGGAACAGGCTTGGCAGAATCAGCGCGGAAAGAAGGTCCGTTGAGCTTGACTCTAGTCTGGCACTGTGAAGAGACATGGGAGGTGTAGGATAAGTGGGAGGCCCTCGGGCCGCCGGTGAAATACCACTACTCTTACTGTTTTTTCAGTTACCCTGTGAGGCGCGGTGAGCCCTGTGGGGCTCTCGCTTCTGGCTCCAAGCTCACGGGGCCTGCCAGGCACGACCTGCTCTGGGGACCGTGGCAGGTGGGGAGTTTGACTAAGGCGGTAAACCTTCAAACGATAACGCAGGTGTCCTAAGGCGAGCTCAGGGAGGACATAAACCTCCCTCAGAGCAGAAGGGCAAAAGCTCGCTAGATCTCGATTTTCAATATTTTCAGATTTTCAGTATGAATACAGACCGGAAAAGCGGGGCCTCAGAATCCTTCTGACTTTTTGGGTTTCAAGCAGGAGGTGTCAGAAAAGTTACCACACGGATAACTGGCTTGTGGCGGCCAAGCGTTCATAGCGATATTGCGTTTTGATCCTTCGATGTCGGATCTTCCTATCATTGTGAAGCAGAATTCACTGAGCGTTGGATTGTTCACCCACTAATAGGGAACATGAGCTGGGTTTAGGTCGTCATGAGACAGGTTAGTTTACCCTACTGATGATGTGTTGTTGCAATAGTAATCCTGTTCAGTACGAGAGGAACCGCAGGTGCAGACATTTGGTGTATCTGCTTGGCTGAGAAGCCAGCGGGGCGAAGGCGAAGCAACCAACTATGGGATTATGATTGAATGCCTCTAAGTCAGAATCCCCCCTAAACTGTAACGATAACGCAGTGCCATGGAGCCTGGGATAGCCGGCCTCTTTCGGGAGGCCGGTGCACAGAGCAGCTTGCTTGGGGACCGGAGCGCTGATGGAAGGGGGCCACCTCCTTCGCCCTTAGTGCACCGCATGTTCGTGGGGCACCCAGTGCTAAATCATTCGTAGACAACCTGATTCTGGGTCAGGGTTTCGTAAGTAGTAGAGGAGCTACCTCAATCTGATCTATTGAAAGTCATCCTCGGAGCCTCTCCGTGCGTTGGCGCCCGCCGATGCCCTCCTCCACCAAACCTAGGGGTGGGTCCCTCTGCCGCAGGGCCGTTGGGAAGGACTCGGAGGGGCCTCCCCCTCCTGTCCCTGCCCCACTGGGGTGCGGGGACGGGGCCACCATTCCTTGCGGGTCAGCAGGGTGACCAGATGTTCCTGGGACCGCCGGCTCCCCTTCCCACTGCTCCCACACAAGTCGAACAGTGCGGTGAGCAGGCCTGGGAAAGGAGACTCCCGAGCAGTGGCTTCGGAGCTCCTGGCCACCCTCGCCATCGTCGGACTGCAAGGGCGACTGGGTTCGGCTGTCTCAGGCCATCTGGGCGCTGGGTCATCCCGGGCCATCTGGTCGCCTGGCTGCGCGGCCAGATGGCCCTGCGGGCTGGTAGACCCTGGCCTGGCTGGGTTCAGTAGCAGGCCTGGGGCTTGAGCTCCGTCTGGCAGGCCCTGGGGTGCGGTAGCCCCCCGGTCCTGCAAGCCAGCCGAGGGTCCGGGTGCTGAGGACAAGGGGGTCCTCCGGGGCACTGGGAGGCTCTTCCCAGCCTGGCTGGGGTCGGAAGCGGGGACCGGGCCCCGGGCTTGAGCTCTGTCCGGCAGGCCCGGGGGTGCGGGAGCCCCCCGGTTTTGCAAGCCAGCCGAGGGTCCGGGTGCTGGGGACCTGGGTCCATCGGGGCCCGGGGAGTCTCTCCTGTCCTGGCTGGGTTTGGCAGCAGGGACCAGGCCCGGGGCTTGAACTCGGTCCAGCAGGCCCTGGGGTGCGAGATCCCCCCCGTCCTACAAGCCAGCCGAGGAACCCTGCGTTGGGGACCGGGTTCCATCGGGGCCCGGGGAGGTTCTCCCTGGCCTGGCTAGGTTTTGGAAGCTGGGCCTGGGGCTTGAGCTCTGGCCGGCAGGCCCTGGGAAGCGGAAGCCCCCTGTCCTGCAAGCCAGCCGAGGGTCCGGGTGCTGGGGACGGGGTCCATCAGGGGCCAGGGCAGGCTCACCCGACCTGTTTGGGTTCAGAAGCAGGGACCGGGCGGGGGGGGTGGCTGGCTAACCCCGCTCCGCTGAGTATTAGGAGTTTTGCCCGATACTCCACGTTCTCAGTGGAGCACCGAGTAGGCAAATCTCTGCACACTCCGCTGGCGGAGCGGAGTTCTCTGCTCCTAGTAAATAGGTTATGCTGATGACCAGTATATTACTCTGCATGTTGCAGCTTCATCTCATTCATTTTCATTTATTATCTTTTACCGTGTGTTTTATGGTCATCAATAAACATTGGTTATTCATGGCTTATCTATGGCACTTTGCGGTTGCTTAAAGAAATGTTCCAGTGGCTTCCAATGAGGTCTAAGAGAACTTTGATCCAGGCCCTCATTATGAGTCGCCTGGATTATGGAAATGATCTGCTGGTAGTGGCCAACTAGACCTTTCTTTCCAAATTACAGGTGGTAAAAAATACGGCAGCTTGTCTTGTCTGTAAACGTCCTCATGGCTCCCCTCCTGTACCCACCATGAGACCATTGCACTGATTACCAGTAGGACAGCACACATTGTTGAAGCTCCTATCCTAAGATCCTTGGTGGAGAATGGCCCCTCCTACCGACGAGCTAAGCTTAGTCGGTATTGTCCGACTAGAAATCTGTGGCCTCAGGATAAACACTTGTTAAGTCCTTGCTCAGGTTTGGAGGTTGTTCCTTTTCCTACCTAGCCCCTTATCATTGGCACAGCCTTCCTCTGCATATTCGATCTTGTTCTGATTTTGGAGGATGCTGAAAACCTGGCTCTTCTGAATGTTTACCTATCCTTTTTGTTCCATGGAGCGCCAAGATACTCCTTTCGGGAGTTAGTCACATGCACCTTATAAGCTCACTTAACATAACTTATGTTCAGCCATGGATGGTCAAGATATTGCCTTGCTTTTAATTGTGAATTTAACCAAGTGATTAAGGGCTTACATATGAGGGTAATTAACAGCAAACAAAGGGGACAACATACAAATACACAATTATAAATAGAAAATCCCATCAGGTTGAAAGGGTTACAGGATTCTTACATTGGTGGAAAACTGCCCAGAAATGTAAAGAGAACTCAAATTTTGTAAGAGCATGACCAGTGTGAAGAGTAAGGGACAGAAAGGATTTCCAGTTTTTGGGAGCTCTCAAGAAGATGGTTTTTAAGTGTCTGGCCCAAAATGATCTGGGCCCTGTTTGGAGCCTGCCTGCTCATGTGTCAGGGCTGGAGCTGGGCTGGTGATGTGTTGTGACTGAGCTGCTCATGGCTCAAGCATGGTTCTGGACTGTTCATGTGTAATTGCTGGTGCTGGGCTGCTGGTGTGTTAGAGCTGCGCTGCTCATGGGTCAGGCATGTTTCTGGACTGTTCATGTGTCATTACTGGTGCTGGGCTGCTGGTGTGTTAGGGCTGCGCTGCTCATGGCTCAGGCATGGTTCTGGACTGTTCATGTGTCATTGCTGGTGCTGGGCTGCTGGTGTGTTAGGGCTGCGCTGCTCACGGGTCAGGCATGGTTCTTGACTGTTCATGTGTCATTGCTGGTGCTGGGCTGCTGGTGTGTTAGGGCTGAGCTGCTCACGGGTCAGGCATGGTTCTGGACTGATCATGTGTCATTGCTGGTGCTGGGCTGCTGGTGTGTTAGGGCTGAGCTGCTCACGGGTCAGGCATGGTTCTTGACTGTTCATGTGTCATTGCTGGTGCTGGGCTGCTGGTGTGTTAGAGCTGCGCTGCTCACGGGTCAGGCATGGTTCTGGACTGTTCATGTGTCATTGCTGGTGCTGGGCAGCTGGTGTGTTAGAGCTACACTGCTCATAGGTCAGGCATGTTTCTGGACTGTTCATGTGTCATTGCTGGTGCTGGGCTGCTGGTGTGTTAGAGCTGCGCTGCTCATGGGTCAGGCATGTTTCTGGACTGTTTATGTGTCATTACTGGTGCTGGGCTGCTGGTGTGTTAGGGCTGCACTGTTCATGTCTCAGGCATGGTTCTGAACTGTTCATGTGTCATTACTGGTGCTGGGCTGCTGGTGTGTTAGGGCTGCGCTGCTCATGGCTCAGGCATGGTTCTGGACTGTTCATGTGTAATTGCTGGTGCTGGGCTGCTGGTGTGTTAGGGCTGAGCTGCTCACGGGTCAGGCATGGTTCTGGACTGTTCATGTGTAATTGCTGGTGCTGGGCTGCTGGTGTGTTAGAGCTGCGCTGCTCATTGCTCAGGCATAGTTCTGGACTGTTCATGTGTCATTACTGGTGCTGGGCTGCTGGTGTGTTAGGGCTGCGCTGTTCATGGCTCAGGCATGGTTCTGAACTGTTCATGTGTCATTACTGGTGCTGGGCTGCTGGTGTGTTAGGGCTGCGCTGCTCATGGCTCAGGCATGTTTCTGGACTGTTCATGTGTCATTACTGGTGCTGGGCTGCTGGTGTGTTAGGGCTGCGCTGCTCATGGCTCAGGCATGGTTCTGGACTGTTCATGTGTCATTGCTGGTGCTGGGCTGCTGGTGTGTTAGGGCTGCGCTGCTCACGGGTCAGGCATGGTTCTTGACTGTTCATGTGTCATTGCTGGTGCTGGGCTGCTGGTGTGTTAGGGCTGAGCTGCTCACGGGTCAGGCATGGTTCTGGACTGATCATGTGTCATTGCTGGTGCTGGGCTGCTGGTGTGTTAGGGCTGAGCTGCTCACGGGTCAGGCATGGTTCTTGACTGTTCATGTGTCATTGCTGGTGCTGGGCTGCTGGTGTGTTAGAGCTGCGCTGCTCACGGGTCAGGCATGGTTCTGGACTGTTCATGTGTCATTGCTGGTGCTGGGCTGCTGGTGTGTTAGAGCTACACTGCTCATAGGTCAGGCATGTTTCTGGACTGTTCATGTGTCATTGCTGGTGCTGGGCTGCTGGTGTGTTAGAGCTGCGCTGCTCATGGGTCAGGCATGTTTCTGGACTGTTCATGTGTCATTACTGGTGCTGGGCTGCTGGTGTGTTAGGGCTGCACTGTTCATGTCTCAGGCATGGTTCTGAACTGTTCATGTGTCATTACTGGTGCTGGGCTGCTGGTGTGTTAGGGCTGCGCTGCTCATGGCTCAGGCATGGTTCTGGACTGTTCATGTGTAATTGCTGGTGCTGGGCTGCTGGTGTGTTAGGGCTGAGCTGCTCATGGCTCAGGCATGGTTCTGGACTGTTCATGTGTAATTGCTGGTGCTGGGCTGCTGGTGTGTTAGAGCTGCACTGCTCATTGCTCAGGCATAGTTCTGGACTGTTCATGTGTCATTACTGGTGCTGGGCTGCTGGTGTGTTAGGGCTGCGCTGTTCATGGCTCAGGCATGGTTCTGAACTGTTCATGTGTCATTACTGGTGCTGGGCTGCTGGTGTGTTAGGGCTGCGCTGCTCATGGCTCAGGCATGGTTCTGGACTGTTCATGTGTCATTACTGGTGCTGGGCTGCTGGTGTGTTAGGGCTGCGCTGTTCATGGCTCAGGCATGGTTCTGAACTGTTCATGTGTCATTACTGGTGCTGGGCTGCTGGTGTGTTAGGGCTGCGCTGCTCATGGCTCAGGCTTGGTTCTGAACTGTTCATGTGTCATTACTGGTGCTGGGCTGCTGGTGTGTTAGGGCTGCGCTGTTCATGGTATAGGCATGGTTCTGAACATGTGTAATTGCTGGTGCTGGGCTGCTGGTGTGTTAGAGCTGCGCTGCTCATGGCTCAGGCATAGTTCTGGACTGTTCATGTGTCATTACTGGTGCTGGGCTGCTGGTGTGTTAGAGCTGCGCTGCTCATGGGTCAGGCATGTTTCTGGACTGTTCATGTGTCATTGCTGGTGCTGGGCTGCTGGTGTGTTAGAGCTGCGCTGCTCATGGGTCAGGCATGTTTCTGGACTGTTCATGTGTCATTGCTGGTGCTGGGCTGCTGGTGTGTTAGGGCTGCGCTGTTCATGGCTCAGGCATGGTTCTGAACTGTTCATGTGTCATTACTGGTGCTGGGCTGCTGGTGTGTTAGGGCTGCGCTGCTCATGGCTCAGGCATGGTTCTGGACTGTTCATGTGTCATTGCTGGTGCTGGGCTGCTGGTGTGTTAGGGCTGAGCTGCTCACGGGTCAGGCATGGTTCTGGACTGTTCATGTGTCATTGCTGGTGCTGGGCTGCTGGTGTGTTAGAGCTGCGCTGCTCACGGGTCAGGCATGTTTCTGGACTGTTCATGTGTCATTGCTGGTGCTGGGCTGCTGGTGTGTTAGAGCTGCGCTGCTCACGGGTCAGGCATGTTTCTGGACTGTTCATGTGTCATTGCTGGCGCTGGGCTGCTGGTGTGTTAGAGCTGCGCTGCTCATGGGTCAGGCATGTTTCTGGACTGTTCATGTGTCATTGCTGGTGCTGGGCTGCTGGTGTGTTAGAGCTGCGCTGCTCATGGGTCAGGCATGTTTCTGGACTGTTCATGTGTCATTGCTGGTGCTGGGCTGCTGGTGTGTTAGAGCTGCGCTGCTCATGGGTCAGGCATGTTTCTGAACTGTTCATGTGTCATTGCTGGTGCTGGGCTGCTGGTGTGTTAGGGCTGCACTGTTCATGGCTCAGGCATGGTTCTGAACTGTTCATGTGTCATTACTGGTGCTGGGCTGCTGGTGTGTTAGGGCTGCGCTGTTCATGGCTCAGGCATGGTTCTGAACTGTTCATGTGTCATTACTGGTGCTGGGCTGCTGGTGTGTTAGGGCTGATCTGCTCATGGGTCAGGCTTGGTTCTGGACTGTTCATGTGTAATTGCTGGAGCTGGGCTGCTGGTGTGTTAGGGCTGCGCTGCTCATGGGTCAGGCATGGGTCTGGACTGTTCATGTGTCATTGCTGGTGCTGGGCTGCTGAAGTTTCAGAGTTTAGCTGCTCATGGGTCAGGCATGTTTTTGGACTGTTCACGTGTCATGGCAAGTGCTGGGCTTCTTGTGAATCAGATCTGGTTCTGCGCTGCCCGTGTGTCAGGACTTTTGCTGGGCTGCCGATGTGTCAGGGCAGTCTGATCCCCGCTGCAAGTTCCAGTTTTAAAAAGCACTTTTTTGTAGAAGTACACAACTTCTGCCCAATCAAAACATGTACTCCTAGCTACCAACAACTGGGCGGACCAAAGCCCCTCTCCAGTGATGCTCACATAATTGTCCGGCGACAGCTCCGCTGCCAAACAGCCCATAAAAATGACGCTCTCATTGCTGCAACGTTGAAAACGTAAGATAGTGACTGCTAAGTGTGGGTGTTGCCCATGTCCGATATTTTCGGTTTGGGTTAGTCAATGTGACAATTTCACACATGGTGCTAAATAAAATGCACTGTGCCTGACACCTGGGCTCTTTGTGACTGTGTCACATGTCCCTCCTTTTAAAGGATTCTCTGACTGTATCTATTGATTGCATCCAACTTTGACATATGGTCGCTCCAGAATAAGGATTGATCTAGTCGGTCGTTCATCAGGCAGGATTAATTTACCAATACGATTCTCTTTTCAGAAGCAAGAAGGTAACCAGTGGAAGGGCGAGATTTTGATCGATACCTTATCACTATTGATCTAAACCCCGATCTGGTCGACTGAACCTTTGTTGCCTGTCATTGAAGGAAGAAAGTGCCTCTCTTACCAAGTTAGTTCACCCAATAAAGGACTCCGCTCCAAAAGATCACAAACAACTTCTAGCTTTCAAAAGTTTATTGTAAGGTTAGGATAAGCTGCAAATACAGGCATCTCAGAATGAGATTCACGAGATACACAGGTCCAACTACATACATGTGCTCTCTGAAAGCCCTCAGACGAGCAACGGAAATTACCAGCACAAGTTCTAAGAATAATAAAGCTATCAGCATTGACGCATATTGAGATCTCTCCTTCATTTAAGTTGGAGGAAAACACACAGGTTAGGCTGTCCCTACCCTGCTCTAGATGGTATCCCTACTTAACCAAGTCTCAACCTAACAAAAGGTGTCAGCAGTGAATGACCCCCAAGGGAAGTCACTCACTCTTAGTCTCTTGGTGAAAACCTATAGTTCTCCAGTCATGACCCCTCTCTGCCTACCCATCCGCTCTCTAAAGGGTCCTCAGGCATCTGCTCTAACTCCACCCAGGGGTGCTGTCCCTAATACAAAACAGTCAACAACATTTGAGACGCCCCTCGTGAGACGCCCCTCACGTGGTGTAGCTTCTGGCTTTTTCCATGCTGCTTTGTATTGGGCCTCATACGTTGGAGTTGACCTTGCTTCTCAGACTCTTATCCGGCCCGCTGATACCCCTTAAACATTCCGGAACCCTCCTCCATGTCTGGGCCGTCTACTGAACAGACCTCTATTCATATTATTAATAATCGGATCCTCCCTTTTCTCTTGCAGACAGACATCTGCAGCCAAGATCCCAACTCTCATAGACTTCCAACAAGGTTCGCAACATTTCTCGGCCCAGACATGTACGTGTAAATCAATGTTAAAACATTTCAGGCCTACAACATTTCTCATAATGATTATAGCATTCAACTTCTTCATTAATTAAAGCATGTTAATACTCTTATTCTATTATTCAGTAAACACATCTATAAATCATGGCCCATTAATGCAATGATCAAAACATTAGTTCAATCTATGTCGTGAAAAGAAACACCTTCCCCTTCCCTTCTAGCTCTGGCCCTGAGGCCTACCACATTCTGCGTTTAACCACATGCCATCTTACATTTTAGCAGCTACACGACATGGATTCAGGAATAATCACATCTAATAAAATCATATAGTGTCACACATTTCTGTATTAGTTCCACTTCTACTTAAATCTCTACATTAGCTATACATTCAGAATATAATTGCAGATACTACTAGCACTCATTGCATTTCTCCTCATGATTTGTGCTTACTACGGGTAAGTGTGATGCACTCATACATTTAGGTCAGTTTGCGCTCTCTCAGTTCCCCCCTTTGATGACCTCTCGGGGTCATCACTAACATTTAAACTGCAGTTATTGCTAGCATAACTTGTCTCTGCGTTTCCAGAGCCCTCAGACTCCTGTACTGATTATCTTGTATGGCAGCCAATCTCTGCAGCTGCTCTCTTTGGGCCCTTTCTGACCTTCTTGCTCTGTACCATTTGAATACCCTCACCAATCCCCACAATATGATCCCACAGATCAATATTATGATGATAGGTTTTAGTATATACCACACAAAGCTTTTGCCTAAGGTGGAGATCCACCCTCCAACTTCACTCATTCCGTGGCCCACCTTTTCCCAGACATTTTCTCTACTCAAGTCTTCGATCTCCTTGTGAATATCAGTTATGTTCCTAATAACTTTCTCAAGGGGCTTTGAATTGTCTGGAATGTAGGTACAACATTCCTGGACCTTCAAAGCCTTACAGACTCCGCCCTCTTTTGCTAGTAGGACGTCTAACGCAAGACGGTTCTGAAGAACCATAGCCCTTATCGATTGCATCTCTCCCTCTACCAGCATTAAGGACTGAGCAGTGCTGGCAGACAACCTGTCGACGACTGTTGCCAGTCGTCTAATTTTAACATCATTAAGGATTAGTCCCAAAAGAGGGAACATAGCTCCAAAGACATCTCCAACCATTTCTGCATCTCCTATATCTCTCCTTCCCCTCGATGATGTCTTGCCCTCTATGATACTCTATATTGAAAGCATGTTCACAGCTGACTTCTCCCACGTATACATTTTCGTAATACGTTTTGGCTCGGTGAAGACATAGCTTTCCTTTCTGCGTCTTATCTAAAGCTATTGGACCACTACTACCCTTTCTCTTGTGTGCCTTCTCTTCCTCGGTCCAATCTGTTTTCCATTGTCCTGATTTTTTCAAAATCTTTTGTCTCCTGTAACGATCATCCACCTGCCCTATGAACTTCTTCTCGACTTCTGACACTTTGCATGTCAGGTTATTTCTACGGGCATGTGAAGTATCTAAGGTAATCCAAGGAATGAAGAACTTGGCCAGTCTGTCTTCACTCTTCCAGTAGTCCCATTTGTTCATCTGCTTATAATTTGGGACTTCTGGCAACACTGAATCATAGTTGGAGAAATAGTATTCAAAACTATCTCTCCCATAAAATATACTAAGCAGTAAGCTACATGTAATGCCATATGTCAGCGGGAGGTGATGATATCTAATGCCTTCATCTACAGACGCCGGCAACTGCATGCAGACGTAACAGTCCTTAACCTCCATGGCATCCACGTATTCATATAAGAGTTTAGCATAAGCATTTGACCTAAAGTCTCCTTGGGACTCATCTACGTGTAACCTGCGGGCTTCTGCAGCTAATAACGCTTTCTCTTGAGTGTTTTCCCTTTTCTCACCAGCAACAGTGGGTGTAAGCGTTTCTACAGATTTCACATCAGTTACCTTCGCCTCTTCCTCATGTCCCTTTACATAAGAAATTGTTACCACTAAAGCTATTAATATTATCACTCCTACTATTAGTGTACCTATTATACATTTAGCTCTGCGGTTCTGGGTGCCGGCTTCCATTTCGTCAGACAATATAGCTCTCTCTTATCTTGGCACAAAGTTCCTTTCTTCTCGTTCCTTTACAGTCTCTTTTTACTCCTTTTGTCTTTAGAATCCACACAACTGGAAGCTGACAACCTTCTTCGCAAAAGTCCTTTAATAGTTCAATAAAGACAACCCTAGCCCTTCTCCATCAACTCAAGGGAAGTTCCCTAATATTCTCTGCTTCCTGGGCGCTAGGTAATCTTCTTTTTTCTGCTCGCTTTATTTACAAAGTCCTTTAAGCATCTACTATCAAGTTTGTGCCTGCAGCTTCGATAGCAAAGTTCAGTATTTCCAAACGAAGATTGTGCTCTTCATGGGCTGTTATCGTTGTACCAAAGTCGGGGAATTGCAATTCTGAGAGAAACATGTGTTTTAACTTGCTGAGGCGGGGAGGTCTGGGGAGCATGAATGTTAGTGACCCTTCTTGTTCGACTCCGGGTACCAACAGTCGTATTTCCACGGTGACGATGGGCTCAGAACTGGACACCACCACCGCTCGAATCCTCCCTGTCTCCTGTTTCAAAGACATTTGTCGCCAGATATGTCCACTCAGGTGTGGAGTATCTTCTGCTAGGCACACGCACTCTTCTTGACCTTCTTCGGTCCGGTGCTTCAGCGCCCTGAGCACCTTCTTCCGGGTCTGAGTCTTCTGATATCGGAGGAAGGGTTATCTCTGGAGTTGACCTCAGGCTAGAGCTCCTTCTTTGCGGCCAATTAGCTTCTCCACGTGCCCTTCTACTCCTTCTCCTTCTTGTCTGTTCTCGCTCTCTGTCAGACCTGTCAGTGTCTGACTCGTACTCCCAGCTACTTTCTCCTTCTGTAGCGTCGTCTGTTTCGCTGTTGTACTGACCGTCCTCAGCTTGGTCAGACTCGTTCCCTGCTTCCGCTGGCACCTCTACAGCTTGGCTAGCCCCCTCTATGGCTTCTCGGTCCTCTGCTGAACGTCTATCCGAGAGAGGAGCTGTTTCTTCCCGAGGTGCTGGAACCCTTCGCGTATGTGACGCGTGGATCCAATTGGGCAGGCCTCCCACCTTCACAGCCGTATTCGCGATCAGGATGATCTGGAAGGGCCCACGCCAACGAACATCCAAGCAGCTTCTTCTCACATGTTTTTTCACCAGGACCCAGTCCCCAGGGTACAGGTCATGGCACGGGCCCTGGCACGATGGAACCTCGGCAGCCTGCACCTGAAGGGACACAGAATGAATGGCGTCAGACAGCCCCTTACAATAGTCCAGGATCATATCATCTGTGATATTTAACAGTGCAGTAGTTGGGACAGATGGCAGCCTCATTGCTCTCCCCATTAACACCTCATGTGGTGACAACCCTGTTCTTCTGTCTGGGGTACTACGAAGGCTCATGAGGACCAATGGCAGGGCGTCAGGCCAACTCAGGGTCGTTGAGGAACACACTTTTGCAATTCTGGCTTTGATCGTGCCATTGATCTGCTCCACAATTCCTGAGGCTTCTGGTCGGTAACTGCAATGCAATTTCTGATCTATGTTCAGAGCCGCACAAATCATCTTCACAAGCTCGCTGTTGAAATGCGTTCCCCTATCTGATTCCAAAGAGGCCGGCACCCCGAAGCGCGGAATGAGTTCCCTAAGCAGTAACTTGGCCACTGTGAGGGTGTCGCACCTACGTGTAGGGTATGCCTCAACCCATCTGGAGAATACACAAACAACCACCAGGACATAGCGGAGGCGGTTGCACCTCGGCATTTCAATGAAATCTATCTGCATTCGATTGAATGGACCTCCAGACCTTCCTATGTGACTCAGTGCAACTGGTGTTCTTTTCCCTACGTTCAGCTGCTGACAGGTCACACAACGCTGGCACACTGCTTCTGCTGCTATTCTAAACTTAGGATTGTACCAGGTCTGTCTAAACACTCTTAGCATAGCGTCTCTCCCTAGGTGTACGGGACCATGTATGTGTCTGGCCATTGGGCTCACCATCTCATTGGGCAACACTGCTCTGCCGTCTGCTGAGACCCAAAAATGGGACTCACCCACTACACATCCTGCCTTTTCCCATGTTTCTTTTTCAAAATCAGGAGCATTTTCTTGCATGTTTGCCAGTTCGTCCCAAGTATCAACAGTTTCCAATATCATGGCTAATTCAGTCCTTACATTTATTCCACCCACTTCCACCTCTGTGAAAGAGTACCCTTGTTCCGCGCAATACCGCGCGACTTCGTCGGCATATCTATTGCCTTTCGAGACGAAGTCCTCATTTCTGGTATGTGCGGTGCACTTTACAACTGCGATACCTGCTGGACATTGCAACGCCTCTAACAACAGGCGCACAAACTCTCCATTGCGAATGGGAGAGCCTGAAGAGGTCATGAACCCTCTTTGAGACCATAACTGCCCGTAATCATGAACCACCCCATAACCATATTGGCTGTCGGTGTATATGGTGACTCGAATTTGATTGCTTGCCAAGCAAGCACGTGTCAAGGCAATAATCTCGGCTACCTGAGCGGAGTGTACTCCTTCCAGGCACCCAGCTTCCACAACTCCAGTAATTGTACAAACAGCGTAAGCTGCTCTCAACTGCCCAACTTCGTCTCTTACACATGAGCCATCGACAAAGAAAATTTCGTCTGGGTCGGTCAGTGGCTCATCTACGATGTCGGGTCTGGGTTTGGTGCATAGTTCAGTCACATCGAGGCAGTCATGGTCTGTACATTCATCATCATCCTCGATATCATTTGGGAGTGGCATCAAGGTGGCAGGGTTCAAAACAGAGCATCTCCTGAGGGTCACATTCTCTGCAGCAAGAATAACTTGCTCATAGCGCGTGAGCCTGCTGTTGGTCAGATGCTGTGTTTTGGTCCTGGTCATCAACAGTTCAACAGAATGGGGCACGCACACCTCTAACGGGTGCCCCATGACGATATTTTCACATCTCTCAATGCTGACACCCGTTGCAGCAACGGATTTGAGACATCCGGGCAACGCTGCGGCTACTGGGTCTAAAGTAGCCGAGAAATAAGCAACTGGTCTACGGGCATTCCCATGGATTTGGACTAACACAGACAACGCGCAACCTTCTCTCTCACAACAGTAAAGCAAAAATGGTTTATTGTAATCAGGCATTCCCAATGCCGGAGCACGACACAGGTCCTCTCGCAGCTGTAGGAATGCCATCAAACAGTCTTTGTCCCATGGTACCGGATCGCTCACCTCCTTATGCGTCAGTTTTTGCAAGGGCTTTGCTTTCAGTGAAAAGTTCGCGATCCACTGTCGGCAATAACCCACCATCCCTAAGAACATCCTGACCTCTCTCTGTGTCTTAGGCGCATTCATTTTCATGATCGCCTCTATCCTGTCTGGTGACACCTTTCGTTTGCCTTTCTCTATTCTGTGTCCCAAGTACTGCACTTCTGTCAGGCAGTACTGCAACTTTCCCGGGGACACCTTGTGCCCATTGGCAGCTAGGTGATTTAACAAAGCAATGGAGTCCTCCCTGCAAGCTTCTTCTGTTTCTGACGCCACGAGGAGGTCGTCTATGTACTGGACCAGAACTGACTTCTGGGGCAGCACTAGACTTTCAAGATTTTTCTTCAAAAGCTGGTTAAAGATCGATGGGCTCTCTGTATACCCCTGAGGAATACGACACCATGTTAGGACGCGACCTTCCAGCTTAAATGCGAAAAGAAAATGGCTTTCTTCGTCCAGAGGGATCGAAAAGAAAGCCTGACAAAGATCAATCACAGTGAACCACTCAGCTTGGAATGGAATCTGAAACAGTATCACTGATGGATTCGGTACCACTGGACAACACGAAACGACTATGTTAATAATCTTTCGAAGGTCCTGTACTATCCGGAATTTCCCATTTGGTTTCTGCAGACCCATAATCGGGGAGTTGCATGGACTACCCACGATTTCTTTCAGTATTCCCTGTTTAATCATGGACTCGATCACGGGTTTTATGCCTGCAATCGTTTCTGGAGTCAATTTATATTGGGGTGTTCTTGGGAACTCAGCATGCGGTTTCACTACAATTTTCACTGGGTCCACCCCTTTGACCAATCCAATCTCTTCCCCAGTGAAGTCCCATACTTCTGGTGCCACTGTCTCTCTCAAGTCCCAGGGGAGCTCATCTACTGTCAAAGTAGGGTACAGCTCCACGCATATTCTTGAGTTTGCAACTTTGAAGTCTGCGTCATCATCATTGGTCAATACCTCCACTCCCTGAGGTGTACAGTATATTGTACAATTCAATTTACACAACAGGTCTCTGCCTAGCAGACACACAGGACTTGAATCGCAAACCACAAACTGGTGCTCATCGCTGTACTTCCCTATTTTCACCTGTACCGGTTCTGTCAATTGGCTGGTTATTCTCCTGTTTGCGACCCCCACCACTTGTATGGTCTCTCCAGACATGGGCAGGTCTGGAACTGCAGCTGATCTGATCGTGGATCTAGTGGCTCCTGTGTCCACCAGAAATGTCGTGGGGCACCCTGCTACTTCTGCTTCGACATAGGGTCCCCTCTGGTCCACCTCCAAGGCTGCCCCGAGGGTGCAGTCTTCTCTTTCCACTCTCTGTCCGGTTAATGGGTCCACATAATAGCACTCTTCTCCTTCTACAAACAGGGGCATCTGTCTATAGGTCTTACCCATATTCCCTACTCGGGGAGGTTGCGGGAACTGGGCTCGGGGAGGAGCCCCCCCCCCTTTTAGCACCTTTCCCTGGTATGGCGTCACCCCTCTCGTAGGCGCTCTCTGGACCTCTTCCTCCTCTTCCTCTTGTTCTCCTATCTCTACATTGTAGGGACACTCGCGTTTCCAATGCCCCACCTCGTTACACTGGTGGCACCTAGTCGTTTTCTTCAGGGCAGCTATGTCTATTCTGGGTCTAAAGGTGGAACTCTCCTCATTGCCCTTGTTCTGACTGTACTGCTTCTTTCCTCCTGTACCTGTTCCTTGCTGCTGTTGCTGCTGTCCCCCCTTCCCTGCTGCCTGCATCTGTACCACCATCAATTTTTCTTTTAGTTTCTTAGCCTTGGAGTCTATCTCATCACAGCAGTACCTAGCATATCTCAGTATTTCGTCTAGGGGTCTATTTTGCCAACAAATCAAGTGTTGCTGAATCATTAAACTAATATCCGGTCTCAGTCCCAGGACGAACTTGGACACAAATTGCCCTATGTCTTTTGGATCCATTACATCCAAGCCGCTATACTGTTTAAACGCCTTCAGCAATCTCTCATAATATTCGTGGACTGTCTCTTTGGGTTCCTGTCTGGTTCGGTCTATTTTGACCCAATCTATGTCTTGCATTGGCACTTTCTCTTTCAGCCAAGTCATCACTCTCTCGAATTTTGCCATCACAATCTCGGACGGCCCATTAGTCTTAGCATCTCTCTCCGGCTCCGTTGTGGGCCACTCAGCGCTAACCTTGCATGCTGTCCACAGATCTCCTGGTACTACAATGTCAAACAGCGTGTTCAGATCTATCCATAGGACCTTTGAGATTTTTACAAATCTCTCAACTTGCTTGTACCACTCCACTGGGCTTTCCCGCAATTTGGGGAAGGAGGTGGTAAAAGCAGCTAAATCTCCCCTACTCCAAGGGACATGTACATAATTCCCATTTGCGACTTCACGCAAAGGGTATGCTTCTATTCCCTGCAGCCTTCCTGGTGTCGTACCAAGCGTGCTCCTCCTGACGGTCCCTTTCTTGGACCACCTCTCTTCCCACTTATCTAGTGCCCTCCATGTCCTTATTCCAGTGATCAGTTCCCTTATGTGCATTTTCAGCCCGATCGTTCTCCTCTCATCTAGGTCTCGATCTGTATAATGTAGCCTGTGGTTACCCTGTAATGCTTTGGTTCTTGACAGGTCCACCATATATTTGCCTGCTAGTTCGACTAACTTCTCATGGATTGCTCTCGCTTTTCGAGTGATGTCCTTTGCCATATACAGTATTTCATCCTGCTCATACATTTCCATTCTTTCTAAAGGCAGGGTACCATCTATCATGTCATCCAGGTCTGACCTTAAGCTGGCGACATCGAGTCTCTTAGCTTTTATCTCAGCTCGCAATATGTCTTTCGAAGGGGGCTCACTGGTCTCCCTACCATCCCAACTCCGAGCTCTACGTTTGGGCTCGGGAGAGTTAATGAGTGCTCTCCCTTGCTCCCATCTCTCCAGGTCCCATGCTCGGCCATCCGATCTTGGAAGGTGATGGAACACGGGCCTGTTACCCCCACTCTCTCCTGCTTCTCTCCTTTCACCGTACGCCTCTCTGTTATTTTCCCTCTGGTCGCTACTCTCCCTTTGCCTAGTATCACTCAGTATCCGATACGATCCTTCCTGGTTCCCCATATTCCCTGGGCTGCGCTCGTTTCCGTCATCACAGGGACTATGGTGCGACCTCTCACAACTCCCATTCAGTTCTCTGGTGCCGGGCACACAGTGGGTACACTTAAAGCTGTTTCTGTACTCTTGCGTTTTCCTCTCCCCTTCACTGAGTATTGGGCGCGCCACCCCTCCACTCCCGGGGCCCCCGTTTTCCAGGTCCGTTCTATCTCCACTCCGGGCCCAATGGGTGACTCCCCTACTATCTCTCTCTCTCCAGTCCCACTCCGGGCTGCTCTCCCCAGCCCCGCAGTGAGTCCGAGCTCTGCTGTCCTGACTTTCCCTTTCAGCTTCTGCAGCTATGATGCTCTTGTGAGCCTCCACTGCCTCATCCCACTTCTTCATGTACTCATTTAGCTCTTGAAAGGATTTTCGTCCAGATCCCCTCAGATCCACTGGCCATCTAGGGCCCCCAGGATCCCCTCCTGGATCCCCTGCTGTGTGCATCGGGGTGCTCCACTCTCTGGGTATCGGCATCTGACTTGGGGAATTGATCGTATCGTTCCTCCTTGCCGTCTCTGCTCTTTCTCCGTCCTTCCGTACCCGTTCTTCCCCTCTTGCTCTCTCTGGGTCATATATCGATACTATAGGACCTATGGTAACAGGTACCTGCAGTGCAGCTGGTAATCCGTAGGATGTGGCGCACTCCGTTTCCGGCGCTCTCTGTACCACAAACCTCCCGACTACCTGTTGCACCTGACTAGGCTGGGACAGCTCTTTCTTTGCCTCAGGATCCCACTCTGTACTGGGAAGCGGTCTATGCTCCCCTGCATTGCCCCCCTTTTCTCTTTCACTATGCTCGACCTCTCCCCCTGCTCTATTATACGGGGGTGGCCTGTCTGTCAATAATCTGTTTATCAGGCTGTCCTCTGTTTCGCTCTCATCATCTTCTTCTAGGGGGCTTTTATTTCCGGGCACCTCTAACACTGGGTACAGTTTATTTACTTCCATGTTATGCACTCTCCATCTTTTAGCATCCGCATCCCACCTGGCATCCTGCACTGCCCTTACCGATCGTTTCACCCTTTCCTGTCGTCTGTTCATATTTTTTTCATGCGCTGCCCTAATCCATGCATCAAGGGCTTCAAACTGGGTCGGTCTAGGCAAGGGTCTCATTGAGGTCATGACTGATTTTAATCGATGTAACACCTCTAATCTGAACGTCCCGTACTTCGGGAACGTCAGTTCCTCATTTCCTTCCGTAATCTTACTCCACTCTGATATCCAAAGGATCGTATGCAGCCCAACATTCACTGCCATGTAACGAGCCGGCGTACCCTCCGGCGGGGCTTCTTCCCCTTCATCCGATCCCCGCTTCTCTTTTTTAAACGCCGCTCTCAGCCATTTAAAACACTTCATAATTATGCGCACAATATCCAGCCTCGCTACTCTGTTTACTTCCTGATGACAATCCACCAATCCTAACGCGGCTTTGCTAACTTGGCCTATCGCAGCGCGGTCTTTCTCCGGTCGGCCAATCCCAGCTCGACACTTTCTGACGTCTTTGCTAGCTGGCCTATCACAGCGCGGTCTTTCTCCGGTCAGCCAATCACTGCGCGACACTTCCTGACGTCACTTTTCTCCGCTTCGCAGCAGCACCCCTCCTTTCTCAACTCGTCTCCCGGTCATGCATGCGTCCCATTCATACACCGAAAAATGACTACTTCCGACCAAGCGGTCACTTCCCTCGACTGTACGTCCACAGTCTATATGTAATTGTCAACACAACTGACGAAATGTCTATCGTCTCTCTGATAGGTTGCTTACACACACAGTAACCTCCGACCAGCGTCCGTTACTCACGCACTCACTCTTACGTTCCCCCTATCTCGGTCTTTCGGGTGATCAATGGTACCTCATGACCCCCTTCACACTATTTGACAATTACTCTGGGTGTCCGATACACCCGAACCACTTAAGCTCTCCTTGCACTTAAGATTTCCACCGGTTGCGCGCGCTCACAACCTGTTCCACAGTCACTCTACAGACATTCAACTCCGCCAGACATTACAACATAGATACAATACAAAAACACCGCAATCTAACACGCATGACCCTTTATACTCACTCTCGACCGATACTGCTGCTTTTTCTGTCTCACGTCATCCGGATCTTCTTCGGCGGGCGGTTCTTCCGATCATCGATCTCTAGGGGCCTTGGGGTAAGCTAACCTGGCCTAGGTCACCGTCCTCAAGAAGGCAACCATCCTCTATAGCTACCAACTGGAAGGGCGAGATTTTGATCGATACCTTATCACTATTGATCTAAACCCCGATCTGGTCGACTGAACCTTTGTTGCCTGTCATTGAAGGAAGAAAGTGCCTCTCTTACCAAGTTAGTTCACCCAATAAAGGACTCCGCTCCAAAAGATCACAAACAACTTCTAGCTTTCAAAAGTTTATTGTAAGGTTAGGATAAGCTGCAAATACAGGCATCTCAGAATGAGATTCACGAGATACACAGGTCCAACTACATACATGTGCTCTCTGAAAGCCCTCAGACGAGCAACGGAAATTACCAGCACAAGTTCTAAGAATAATAAAGCTATCAGCATTGACGCATATTGAGATCTCTCCTTCATTTAAGTTGGAGGAAAACACACAGGTTAGGCTGTCCCTACCCTGCTCTAGATGGTATCCCTACTTAACCAAGTCTCAACCTAACAAAAGGTGTCAGCAGTGAATGACCCCCAAGGGAAGTCACTCACTCTTAGTCTCTTGGTGAAAACCTATAGTTCTCCAGTCATGACCCCTCTCTGCCTACCCATCCGCTCTCTAAAGGGTCCTCAGGCATCTGCTCTAACTCCACCCAGGGGTGCTGTCCCTAATACAAAACAGTCAACAACATTTGAGACGCCCCTCGTGAGACGCCCCTCACGTGGTGTAGCTTCTGGCTTTTTCCATGCTGCTTTGTATTGGGCCTCATACGTTGGAGTTGACCTTGCTTCTCAGACTCTTATCCGGCCCGCTGATACCCCTTAAACATTCCGGAACCCTCCTCCATGTCTGGGCCGTCTACTGAACAGACCTCTATTCATATTATTAATAATCGGATCCTCCCTTTTCTCTTGCAGACAGACATCTGCAGCCAAGATCCCAACTCTCATAGACTTCCAACAAGGTTCGCAACATTTCTCGGCCCAGACATGTACGTGTAAATCAATGTTAAAACATTTCAGGCCTACAACATTTCTCATAATGATTATAGCATTCAACTTCTTCATTAATTAAAGCATGTTAATACTCTTATTCTATTATTCAGTAAACACATCTATAAATCATGGCCCATTAATGCAATGATCAAAACATTAGTTCAATCTATGTCGTGAAAAGAAACACCTTCCCCTTCCCTTATAGCTCTGGCCCTGAGGCCTACCACATTCTGCGTTTAACCACATGCCATCTTACATTTTAGCAGCTACACGACATGGATTCAGGAATAATCACATCTAATAAAATCATATAGTGTCACACATTTCTGTATTAGTTCCACTTCTACTTAAATCTCTACATTAGCTATACATTCAGAATATAATTGCAGATACTACTAGCACTCATGGCATTTCTCCTCATGATTTGTGCTTACTACGGGTAAGTGTGATGCACTCATACATTTAGGTCAGTTTGCGCTCTCTCACCAGGCAGTAGTACAAAAATATTTCTCAAGTTGCTGTAAATAAATCAGAATATGGGTCCAGCCTCTGTGGACTGCCTTGCCTCCAGGGGGGGGGCTTTATTACAATGCAACGCTTTGAAGATCAGGGCTTTTGAAGTCAGCCAATGAATAATGAATGCACATAATATTATCATGACTTTGAGGGTATGTGAAATGAGCATTTAAAAATAAATATGTGCCTTTGTGTGGTGGCCCAAAATGCTCTTCTCGCATGGATGGGATGCAGGCGATTTAAGGATGAAGCCTGGTGCAATGGCCTTCAGGGTGAGAGGCAGCCTCCACTGGCTGCATGAAGGGATGCTGGGACAGGGGAGCTGTCACTGGAAGCCCTTCCTGATGTGTTTTAAAAACCGACAGCATTTTACCAAACTAGAAATACCAGCTGAATAGCATTGCAGTATAATATTGTGAGAAAATAAAATGTAATAATGGCCATTATCGTTAGTTACCGATCAGAGAGGTGTGGTGAGTTGATGTGGGTAATGTGCTGTAGGACACGATTGGTTTGGTGACCCATGGTTAACTGTTTGGAAGCAGCAGGAACAGGGTACTCAAGTATTTAGAGATATGGCTATCACCAGAACATTCACGGAAGAGTTTAAAAACTTAGACAGATAGTTTTTGGGGATCTGCACTCCGCATTCGTGTTATAAAGTTACTGTTGATGAATGTCTCCTCATGTAACGAAACTGAAGCGCTTTGATACCCGATATCTTCTGGTCTAGTTTGAGCTATATAAACCTCAAAAACATTTTTTTTTAAATTAAACGGTTGAGATGTTTTATACAAATAAGTTGTTGTTTATTGTCGAAAAAAGATCCAATAAAAAAATTTAAAAACTTAGTTAAACTTTCTTAAAAGAGCTCCACATAGCATAGGCCTGCCAACGCCAGACTCAGTAGGTAACATCCATTCTCTCCATAAAATAGGCTGGCACCAATTTTATTTTAAATTCTATTTACCAAGATATTTTTTAGCATAATAAAAATGTGGCAGGATGTTTTTTAAGGTAAAAGTATTCTTCCCACCTTTTCCTTACTCCTCCAGTGTGGACTTTATTGTATTTTGTTGGTATTCGTGCTCTCTGTGAGGCCCAAAGTACTTTCTGTTTGTTGGGTAAGTGGCTCCTACATTTGTGTGATTTACATGGACCTCCTACCCCCGCCACGGTTGTGAGGCGCCCTAATTGTCTTCAGATTCCTGGTCGCCCTTCGGGTGCTTGGTTCAAGGTTGTTGACTGAAATTTACCATTTATGGGAATTGTTGGGTGAAGGGATGAGGTCTCGAGTTATGTTAATCGAACTCTTCTGTGCATAAGCATAGGGCATGAGAGCGTGAGAACCGATGCAGCTATGTGAGCAGTCGCCATCTTTAGGGTGGATTGTGACATACGCATTAAACCCCTGTCGGCGAGCATCAGTGGCGTCCCTGGGATGTATATGTAGTCCCCAGTAGTGAACAAGCTGCCCTCCACAGCAGCGACACAAGGCTAAACCTACTGGAGGCGCTGTTATTACTACCACGGAAGCACCAAGTGCAGCCTTTCCACCACCACCGGTGCACAAACCCACTGGGGGTAGTTCTAAAGGTTTACTCAAATAACGAACTATATAATATTGTGGTCAAAATACTGAATATAGGGCAATATGTATCATACAAATTAATTTCGGCCTTTGCGAATGCGAATTTGCTAAATGGGATGCATGAATGAAAATCCGGTGCAAAATAAGGAATCGCAAAATTTGCGATTCCTTATTTTGCAATTGCATTTAAGGAATTGCAAATTTTGCGATTCCTTAAATGCAACGTATGAAGCTAAAAAAAATTGCTAATTGTCCCTAAGGAATCGCAAATTACCACCAACTTCAAGTTGGTGGTAATTTGCGAATTTCTTGAAAAATTGCCACTTTTGCATTTTTCAAAGTGCCATGTGACGCACATACGTGCCCTTAGGGCATGTATGTGCACCACATGTGCACCCATGCTTATTTCAGGGGTGCAACAGGGTGTTCTTTGGACACCCCTGCACCCTTGAAATTATTCTCAATTTGCGATTAGCAAATTGCGAATCGCAAATTGAGAATAAATTACCATTCCTTCCTATGGGCCTCCGGGCCCATAGAAATGAATGGGAAAGTATTCCTTAATTGCGAATTCACAATTTGCGAATTCGCAATTAAGGAATATCAAGAAATCGCTAAAAAATTGCAATTTTCTTGATACATACCAATTAGCGATTCTGAAATAGCGATTTCTTAAAAATCGCTATTACAGATTTGCTAATTGGTACCTTGATACATATGACCCATAGTGAATGCAAGTTTAAACAGAAATGCATGGGTATTCAATTCTTTACTTCACATACATGTACATCAGGTACGTATATGTGGTGCTAAGAATAGTAAATATATCTATGTCTCAATACTTGATTGTGTAGTCCATGTTCAAGGCTCACTCACAGAAAGGCGCTGAATGCACGCAAGAGATCAGCAATTCATTAGCAATCGAGGTGAATGAATTAAGAATGTAACGTCCAAACCAAGCTCATAAATGTATTATGACTATATTAATTAGTGTTTTAAAAGAATCGAGGTAAACGAAATAATGCAAAAAGAGAGAACATATAATATAAACCAATGGGGCTCACTGTTAAGGAAAAAGTCAACGGGAATCTGTGTAAGTCGACTGGAAATTCTGGAAAAGTCCCTATGTGTCTTTTTAGTGGGATTTGTGAAATGTGAAGGCAATTGACAAGTGCTTGCCCTCAGTCTGGAGTCGGGAGCTTGGCCCATCAGTAGAAGTTACCTCCAAGCATTGGAAAGATTTTCGAAGTGCAATCCTTTCTACATGGGTTGTCTCAGAGTGAAGAATTGGAAAAAGCTCTGAGTGGAATGTTTGTGGAACCCAAGTAGGATGTGAGGTGGTTGGTTAACTGTTTGGTTCTTGTATTGTAAAGATTTCAGAACTCTACTCAGAACTCTACTCTACTCTCTTCTGTGAGTGATCGTCACAGACAGAGAGCCAACAGAGTAGCATGGGATCAAGTCGGGTTTGTTGGAGCTCATGGTGAAGACGTGTGGACGGTTTTAAGAGCTCTGCGTGGATCAAGGTACCGGCATGAGCTGACAGACTCCAACTGTTCACTTTACTTTGCCACAGTCAACTTGAGAAGGAATCTCCACCTTGGAGGTCACTGTGGGTAGTGCAAAGACGAGCATGGTCAACTGGCAGGCGAAAGGGATCGCGTTAAGGAGGTGTCCAAATTCTGTTGCAGGCAGGCACGGCCTGTGCCGGACGTTATACTGGGGCGGTGACGTCAGGCAGGGGAGGGTCAGGGTGGGGGGTTGCAAAATGCGGGATATGGACCATTAGAGGTAAGTACCGATAAAAATAAATAAAACGAATTCCGTTGCCCACGCTGCATCGCCAAATGTGATGCAGCGTGGGCAACGAAATTCGTTTTATTTATAAGTATAACGTAAGTACAGTATAACGCCCGGCACGGGCCGTGCCTGGTTGTAGGAATTTAAACTGCCTGCAGACAACATTTCTTTTCTTAACAAACTCCATTGGGTTAACCCCTAGACCCAGATAAGATGTGTCTCTTCTTAGTGTATCTTTATGGAAAGGTGCTAGACTACATGGTGGAGAGGGTGTACCTGGACAGATGCAGAGCATCTCTTATGGGGAGCCTAGGAGTGCAGACCGGCGCTAGTGCTGTGCAGGGAACAGAAAGCTCGATAATGGTTCTGCTACATCGCGGGATGCCATCAGGACAAAGTGAGTGGGGTTTACTTGACAGAGGAAATGAAGGAACACAATCATTCAGGGTATTCATAATGACTATAGGGGTGGGTTTTCCTCAAACAAAACCAATCGAGTGCCAGTTCTTGTGGGGTGGAGGGGTGGTTGTAACTACTCCCTATATAAAAGAGGAGCCTGGGATCTTCAGTGGAGAGCAGCTGGAGCACAGAGTAGACTCCTAGGGGCATATTACCAACAAGTAGCGATATTTATCGCTAAATAGGCTTAGCGATGATTTTTTTATCGCTGCCTATCGCTGGATATGTTAGCGGAGAAAACATGCTATTAGCAACGTTTTTCTCCATTGTGCTAAAATATCCAGCGATAGCGGCGAAATGAGTGAATATCGCTGAGAATACAGCGATATTCACGCATTAGTGACGAAATGCTCTTAGCCATGTTATCCACCTCCCATTGGATAACATGGGTAAGAACTGGTCTGAGCAGGCGTTGGTTTTTGGCGATAGCGGGAATATTTCCATCGCTACGCCTGCCTTGCTAATAGGCGATAGCGACGTTAGCGACTGCTTTCAGTCGCTAACAGGTTGGGTACGCCCAATTTGCATGTCATTAGCGATAAATATCGCTGACATGCAAAGCGGGCCCCAAACCGCTCGCTATCGCCTAAAAGCTGTCGCTAACATCAGTTAGAGACAGCTTGCTAATAGAGCGATAGAATTATCGCCGCTTAGCGGCCGAAAACGGCCGCTAAACTGGGGATAATTGCCTTTCGCCACACTTGGTAATATGCCCCCTAATTTCTCCTCTTTTGCCCTGCAGGCGAGTGTGGCATTGGTGAAAGGGATGCTGTGGAAGGGACTCAAAGGGAAGTGGGAGAAAAACAAAAGAATTGAGCAGAGTCCTGACTGCTGCTCTTTTCCTCTCCAGGCCCCGGCATCCCCACTGGGGAAGTTACGAGGCCCTAAAGTGGAATAACGGGGCTCTTAGGAGAGACAAGAGAATCTGAGCCTCGTCCCCCCACTATCCCTCCTTGGCTCACCTCATTTTACTGCTATGATCTCCTAAACAACCCTTTATAAATTCTTCCCACATGCATCTCTTCTTAGACTCGTTCCAAAGCTAATTTTACAACTATGATCTTTCTATTCCATTTCTCGAGACTCATCCCTCCTCCATCTTTCCTTTTACCCACCCCAAACCTCCTCTTATTACTCTGATCTCCCAATAAACACTTTCTAGACTCTTCTCTCTTCTATCCCTCCATTATCCTTTTTAATCCAACTAACAGACTCACATGTCCACCGCTCAAATGAACACATATTTCCCTATACCAATTCACCACTAATCTGTTTTGGGTTCGGAGTAGTGTGCTACTCCCCGGAAAGTGCTTCGACAGGGGTAGTAATCAGTATATAAATACAATTACAATTGGTTTGGATTTTTCCCTGGGGTCCAAGCCTTGGTCTTTCAATTCAGTTGGCCGACTAGTTAAAAGCTGGCGCAGTGTCAAATGAACTGTTCTCTTGGAAAGGAAACAGAAGTGTGTTGTATGGACAAACTGAGCTGCTCTGTCCAGTAAGAGCTAACAAAGGGAATAAGAGTATCTTATGTTCCACCACCCAAAGGAAGACTGTATCTTCTACTGAGTGCTTACTGTGTAAGTCTTGTTATTACAATAAAGTCCTAGAACTATCTAATCTATGCCGACTCTGTGTCACCTGTGTGGATCATTATTTCTGCACTTGTGTTAGCACTAGAGCCATTTGTGAGTTTTCTTTTTTTTAATAGCACAAACTCAAACCAAAGGTATCAGAGTGCTTTACATGAGCACCAGTTGCATTACAGATGGACACATTATATGTATTAGGCACAGGGAAATTAGGTTGTTTGCCCACAATAACAGGATGTTGGGCCTCCCTGCTGGGACTCGAACTTGATTCCCCAGCTGCGAGGTCGACCGCCCTAGCCCTTATGCCACATCCACTATATTAATGCCCCCGTTGAACTCTGGCTTAACGCTTAGCTTTGGAACAGTTGTGAACTAACATTTAATAACAATTATTAAAAGTTTTTTTGCACAAAAGTGTACGTGGTGCGATTATAGATTCAACATCCTGATTCACAGTTTCAGAATACATTGAATTTCAAAATAATAAAGTGCAGGTATGATGATGGAAATCATCTGCCAGCGTGGTGGATTTTTCATATAAAATGTGCAGGCTACAGGATGGGAATGTGGGTGAGGGGTATTATTCGGAAATTATGCAAAATGCATGAAACAGCCACAAACTCATACATTTCAGGGCAGTTTCCTAAGATTATGGAAGAGGGGTGGCGCAGCGGCCAGGGTGCCTGACTTTGGACCACGGGTGCACGGTTCGATCGCCAGCGGCAGGTTGGCTCAGCACCATGTTACTCTAAGCAGGGGCGGCTCTAGACTTATGGCGGCCCTGGGCAGGGAGCGTAGGCAGGGGACCCCGGAAGAGGGGGTCTGGGCGGGGCGGAGGGGGGGTCAGGGTGTTTGGAAGTGGAACAAAGCCAGAGGCCGCCACGCAAATATGTATCCATCCTCAGAGGAATATTATATGAAGGATATATATTGGCGTGGTGGCCCCTGGGGTTTGGCGGCCCTGTGCAGGTGCACAGCTTGCACATGCCTAAAGCCGCCCCTGCTCTAGGCAATAGCTTGCGTAATCTTCCCGAGGGTCTCCAGCGCCGGCACACCTCTCCAGAGGTAGCTGTGCGCTTTACAAATGCTGTTATTTCATTTTATTTAATTTTGCCAGGCATCTCCACTGGGAGTGCTTGTATAGGTGCTCCTAAAAAGCAGGAACCAGTAGAAAATAACCCTAACCCTTGTTTGCTGGGATGTGAACAAAAAGTTCCTCCGACGCAAAGCATTTTCGTTGTAGTAAGAAACAAAGAAAAAAGTCAAATGTGCAGGTGCACAGTTCCTCCTGTGTCGCTCTTGCAGACATTGAAGAAATAAAAATTGGCCAGCGACCATACTCCTGGGACGAGTGACATACTCCTGGGACGAGTGCCTCTGAAGAACCTCTCCAAACAGGCAAGAACATATTCACAGTTATCAATTGGCAAAATGTGATATCTCACCCAGTTTTTAATATGACTGGCACGTGGCATTCACAGGGGGTGCAGGGTGGCACAAGGCCACTTGAATGCTAGAGTGCCTCTCTTAATTGGAAAATAATCATGCACGCCCAGGCCAGAAAATGCAATTAGTCGTCAAGGGGCAGAAGAAGGAACAGGCACTTGAGTGAAACATGGGCTCTGCATTGATTGCTCATCAGCAGCGAGAGATAAGGCTGGCGAGCTGCGCGACTGTGCCTGCTGCGGAAGAGTCAGAGAGAGACGCTGAGTGCCACTGTGCAGGGCTCAGCAGTGTTATCGACAAACCCTACACCTGGGATCAGGTACCCCTTGAGCTTTGAAACATATTTCCCCGTATTACGATGAGTGCGCCATTCCCAGATCTGCCAACTCGTAGGGTGCCCCCGTGTGTCACACGATATCGATTCCCTTCACACGGTCACACGACGAGGACCCATATCACTGAGTGACAGGGAAAACGAACTGCACTGAGTGGATTTTCAGCCTGTCTTTGGGGGCTTTGAACAGCCAATCTCCAGGGCACAAGTCGTAAAAAAAGAAGTGGGGTGACGCTGTCACCGGAAGTGACGTCTCGACAGGGAGTGACGTCACAAAAGATGCCGAGCTCCTCGTCCCAGAGAGGTCAAAGAGTTAAGTCCAGCTGTTTGGCAGGGGGGATGGTGTCCCCACGGTAAAATAAGTGGGGGGACGCCATCCACCCGCGTGGTACCCCGACTCGAGCCCTGCCGATCTTCATTAAGTGGTCTGAAAACACCGAGAACATTGGCACCAGCTTCGGAAAAATCTTTTTTTCTCTGAAAGGGGGGATTGACGGGTGAAAGGGGCAAAAGTCCATGTTAAGTATTTCTCAATATGAGGCTCCCCCCCTTCCAAGGCCCGCCCCCTCCTCAAAAGGTGAGATATTTTTGAAGCTGCTAGCTCTGCATTCCCAAAGGTTAGCAGGAAAGAGGAAACACTGTAGTTCCGAAGGCATTGACCCCTGGCTTGCCCTTTGTTACCCTTAGCACTGCCTTTGCCAGCCCTGGCCTTTGATTCCGGCCAGTGGTGGAGATTCTGACCGGTGGCGGACATAAAGCTAGTATGAGTAAGTGCCTTCTGTGAATACCAAAATGAGTAAGTGTCTTCTGTGAATACCAAAATGAGTAAGTACCTCTGTGAATACCAAAATGGTAGTAAGTTTAGGATTTTGTAGTATGTTAGTTCTGTTATTTAAAAATGTTTTATATAGCGCTGGCTTTTCTTCGCGGGTATTCATTGCAATATAGCACAATTTACAATGAGGTAGTGTTCAAAAACCAATACAAATGGTAGAAAGGAGTTTAAACATTACACAGTCTAATTACACAAGTTGCAATGGGATACAGCAAATCCTGAGGGATTAGGCTAGTGAGAGAGCGGAAGGAGGGAAAGGATGGAAAAGAGGGAGGTAGGGTATAGGAATGGGGAGAGGCTAGGGAGGGGGTAGGTTAAGGCAATATCATACTGCTATACATGGATAATTAATTGCAATGTAACAGAATTACAATGATGTAGTACTCAAAACCCATCTAGACAGTAAAAACAACTCCAGTTTTACACGATCAGATTACATGTATTGCAATGGGCTATAGCAAGTCCTGAGAGATTAGCCTAGCGTAGGAGGGAAAGGATGGAGTAGAGGGGGGAGGGTATGGGGAGAGGCTGAGGAGGGGGGGAGGTTAAGGCAATACCAAGTGGGACGAAGCAGGTCCTATGGGAAAGGCTAGTGGGAGGAGGTAGTGGGCGAAGGAAGATGAGAGAGGGGGAGGAGAACAGTAGGAGGTCGGGGTGGGATGAGTGCCCAGGGGAGGGTTCAAGGACCCCAGAATTTGTTGAGCAGGAGAAGTTTGAGGTCTTTTTTGAAGCTGACGTAAGAGGGGTTGCAATGAAGATCTTTAGGGAGGGAGTTCGAGATGTTAGGCGCGTTTCTGGAAAAGGAGCGAGATCGAGTGGTTTTCCTGTTTAACAGAGGAGGGATAAGAGCCAGGGTGTTGGAGCTCCTCAATGATCTGTGGCAGCCAGCTTGAATCGGACCCATAGTTTCCAATGTAGCTGCTCACCCTCAGATCTAATAGTGACTGGGGGAGGTGTGTCTGAAAAGTTTCAGCGCTCCGTCCAGCAGCTCCGTGTGTTTACTTTGTTCGCCCTAAATTGGCAGGGTATGCCCAGATGTGGGTCCCTTGCTCACTTTGCCACTGGATTCAAGATAGCCTGGCTGATGAGAGGTGTAACAGCGAAACCAGTCCCAGGATGCTTGTGCCCGGTCCAGGGAAGATCTGTTTTGGCAGTTCGGGCTGGACTGTTCCCATGAGCCACAGGGTCAAGACTGATTTTCATATGGCTGGGTCTGAGCTTGGGTGGCCAAGTGAGCTAAAGAACGATGTGGATTCAACCCAGATCTGTGACTTGGGGTGAGTGTCTGAAAAGTTCCAGCACTCCCTCCATCATCTCCTTGTTTTTGCGATATTGTGTTTACTACTATCTCCTAACCTGACAGTCAAACTCCCAAATATTTGTGAGCACCTGAAATCAAATGTTCCGTAAAAAAATTACCACCAAATTATTCTAATTATTTCCTTATCACTTGATGGATAAGTGCAGTACTTGCCTGTCTTTCTGTATGTGTGTGATTTTTTTATGCATGTTTGCGCGTGTGTGCCTAAATGTGCTGACAATTAAACACATTCTGCTCTTTACCTACTCAGAGATGTTTAAAGGCGTGGGCAGAGGGTCCCTTAGCTCAGGGCATCAGCCTTTCAGAGGTTCCCCTGATGGAGCCAGCCCTGTTCTCCGAGAAGTCTGCCCTTATGACCTTGAATAATGCCTAAATAGATTGTTTTGAAAACAGATTTCTTTCATTTATTTTTAATAAGGTGTGATGTAGTGGAGTCTGTTACAGACATTTTGCAGAGTAAAGCTTGTGTTTGTCAACACCATGCAACATCTGTTAAAAAAATCTGATCAAAACATACGAGAAACGGGAGGGGTCACAAATATTATGTGCAATAATATTAGTTATCTGCTGCTGTATTATAATATTGAAAACGCATGTCTCTATCCCTCATTATTAGATGTAAACGCATTTAGAATGTGGACCAATGTGCCTGTGCGCTGTCAGTGAGCTGTCCAAGGAGGGCCGAAAGAGCTGAAATTGGATCATAAATTCAAAGCTGTTCTGAATAGGGGCCCCAAACAATACGCTTGGCCCAAGGGGAAACATCCTTTACAACTGAACCGTTACAACGCGGTACCGTTACAACGCAGGATTTACAACGAAAGTCATTACAACGACTTTCGCTGGAGGGCGCTCTAGGATAGGGGATAGTTTAATTTACTATCCAACACCTTCCCTACTATCCACGGTGACTGGAGTTGGAATAGTAAATTAAACTATTCACTATCCAGCGCCCCCCAACGCATTGCGTTGTTAAACCTGCGTCGTAAAGGTACGCGTTGTAACGGTACGCGTTGTACCATCATACATCCGTCCCGAGGCCCCTGAAATCCTTAAGATGTCCCTGTATCTACATGTTTTATAGATTGTGATGCTTCTCCTTGTCAAATGGTTTTATTGGTATTGATACACAGAATGTTATGATCTTCTAGTTGATATAGTGTATGACAATTAAAGCTTTGAGAGATGTTTTCTAAACCATTCAAAGGTGATACACTGTATTCAGCAGACAATGGTTTACCCCTTTTTCTGGCCAGGTTAGGATGGGGCGGCGCTGCTTTCTATTCATTAAGTATGGACAACAAACGGTAAAGTCCATTGTCATGGCATATCAATACTTACACCACAATGGTAAATCATTGTTTAAGACGGCTGGAAATAATACTGAGTTAGTTTTGATTTCCTTTTTTGGAACAGCAATATTTCATCCTGCTGATTCTGACGGACGGCGTCATCACGGACATGGCCGACACCCGAGAGGCCATCGTCCATGCCTCCCACCTGCCCATGTCCGTCATCATCGTCGGGGTTGGGAACGCCGACTTCAGCGACATGCAGATGCTGGATGGTGACGACGGCATCTTGAGGTCACCCAAGGGCGAACCTGTTCTGCGAGACATAGTCCAGTTTGTGCCATTTAGAAATTTTAAACACGTGAGTTGGATTTAGGTTTTTATGCTTGAAGTGGATGTGATGTTTACAGAGTGTCAAAGATTCATGCATGCTAAAATGTCTGATCATCATTGACTTAGCAGATCCTAGATAGACCAAATATTTTGCAAGTCTATATCTTTGAATGATAAATTATCTGCCACATTTTGACCTAGACTCTGGTGAGAAGAATTGTATGTTTATTTACAATGGTACAAGATTTTTTTAACAACTCTACTGACTTTATTGTAAATTACATGTTCTCCAACCCAACTACCTTCCATAGAGCAAGATCAGAGATTTCACGATGGTACAATCGTACTAACTTTTAGGAGGCGTTCCTGCTCCAGAACGCCCTCCCGGCGCCATAACGCCTAGATGTGGCGCAAGGCTTTACAACGTGACACATCTCCCAGATGCGTCACGTTGTAAATCCCCCGCAGCATTACGCAACGGCGGCGTAGAAGAGGCCCAAGGGGTTTGTAAATCTGCCCCTAAATATTTAGCGCATTAGCCCTTCAAAAAGTACCATTATACATATATGTACCTGTCACAAAAACGATAAAAAAAACATTGACAGCACTTGAAGAGAAGACATGATTATCTACAATTTTACAGAATTACATCGAATCAAAGACAGTCATATGCACTGCAAACGTATGATTTCCACACTAAAAGATAATTTTAGACCATCATTTGACATTTTCTACTTTTGAAAAGAAACACAAGGATTGTGCATGTTTTAAAAAGTAGAAAAACTTGGGGTAAGAACTAGGGGGCATATTATCATGTAAGGGCGTTACATTATCGCCGCTTTTATCGGCAGGAAACTGCCGATAAAGCGGCGATAATGGGCTTGATAATATGCTCTATGAATTCCAATCGAAGCCCATGTTAGATGTGAAGACATCTAACATGGGCTTCGATTGGAATTCATAGAGCATATTATCAAGCCCATTATCGCCGCTTTATCGGCAGTTTCCTGCCGATAAAAGCGGCGATAATGTAACGCCCTTACTTGATAATATGCCCCTGAATTCTTTGGTCGCGAAACAAAGGGCATATTAATTCAGATGCTCCTCCCTAAAACAAATATTGAGGCTCCAGGGCTATTCACCATTGGCCGCCTTGACAGCTGCCCTCCATGCCTTCCTCTTCCATCTGGGGTTACCCCAACCAAGAAATTGTGTCAATCACCCATATACTTAAAGGGCATTTTCAGTCCCAATTTACAGAAGATCACCTGTGTTGAGGTTTGCCATGCTGGTGCCAGGTGACACTAATCTGTAGCTCTGCCATGTTCTCATTTTCATGGGGGGCATCTGGAGGAGAACTGATAATCCCCAAGAATGGGCGTCAATTCACCAATATGCCAGGTGTAGCGGAAGAGACATCACACACCATTTGACCTTTTCTTTTCCTCACACACACACACATGCTTAAAACTACACACACACACATTTACGCACTCCCTCTTAGATAAACACACTCACCTGCAAGCATGCATACAGCAGACATAGAAAAACATTTTTATGGACTTTAGCTGTCACATAGGGTCATATTTCAGCTAACTATAATCCATATGTTATTACATTCATAGTGTGTGAATAAAATAATTCACTATTTGCGTTATAAAAAAATTGACGGAAAACCAGGAAAATGGAGCTCGAAACGACATCCATGAGGACGAGCTGCCCCGGTTTTCTGGCACAGAATTTGCCACCCCTGAGGCCAGGGGTCAAAAAAGCAGTCCTAGGGGTAGCAAGTAGCAAGCCAGGGGTCACAACTGCAACCCCTGGTGACCCCTAAATGATTTCCATGTGCACCAGATTACAGAACAAAATGCATTTTCTCCCAAGAGCAGATGCAAGCTCACAAGTTTTTGCCTTTCCTGGGAGAACACGACAATAGCGACAGCGACACAGCATGATTTTCAAGAGGGAGCAGGGGTACCATCACAGGTGAGGGCAATGTGTGACTCTACCCATCTGTGAACTCGTGCCCGCCTCTCAAGTGCTGTTGTCAGGGGGTAAGGGGTCAGAGTGCACCCAATTAGGGGGCATATCTACAAGGAAATTTGTCATTTCCAAAATGCAGGCATGTGTCTTATTTATAAGAATATGGCGCATACCGTGTTTTCCCTAGTTCTGGTGCTAAAATAGCTGGCTGCCACTAATCCCGGACACCCTTGCGCCATAGTGCTAGGGGGCCTGTGTTGCAGGGATAATTGGATTTGTGCAGGAAGGTATCCTATCCTGCACATAACCAATCAGAAATGGCGATTTGCCACTTCTATGCGTGCTGTAAAATGCAGCACACATAGAAAAAGCAAAAACTAGGAGAAATAAACGTATTCCTGCTTGTGGTGCCAGCCTAAAGCCTGCTTTTGCATGGCTCTAGTTTTTGGTGCTGCCTCAGATTTATACATATTTGTATATCTGGGGCAGCGTCAAAAAGCAATGGGTGTTGAGTGAGTACACCCACAGCAACACCCATTGCAAAGCCCATTTGAAGCAGATTCCTGTGTGAAAGAGTATCATATTTGCAAAGCTGCATTAAGCTATACAAAAGGAGGCTTAACACCGCTTTGTAAATATGGTGCAGGGCATCGCACCACCGGAATGTTGAAGAAAGTGAGGTTCCGGTGGCGCAGTCCCCTTGTACATATGCCCCATTGTGTCTCAAAATCATTGTTCCTCATACTGTATGTTTGAACCTGCCCCTGGATCAGTATTACAGTGCAGCTGTTAAGGTGTTCCTTCTATTACATGGTTCTACAACCCCCTTGCATTTGAGCCAATTCTAAAGCTGCAGCAAATATAACAGAAATACATTCTTTAAGAAATCCATTGTTTGTTCCAAAATCTGCTCATTTTAGAAAAAATAGTTTAATCTCACTAGTTCCGTGGTTCCCTAACTGTGCGCCGCGGCACCCCGGTGCGCCATAATGATGTGCCAGGGGCGCTGCGCACCGTACTAGGGTGACCAACCGTCCGTAAATTTCACGGACCGTCTCTACCCTTTTGTCTGTAATTTTGGCCATCACAGGGAGCAGCGCTGCTCCCTGTGAGAGGCCTCGCACCCCATGATGGAGCGCCTCGCACTCCTCCTGGGGCAAAAGAGCAGCCCCTCCTGCCCATTGTCATTCAGTATGCGGCTGATTGCCACATACAGAATGACAATGGGGCAGTCTGGAGTGTGGCAGCATGTGGCGGCCTCCTCCTGCCTCAGTGTACAGGAGGGCATTCTGTTAGAAAAAAAGTAAAACGCCCAAGCTGCAACGTTAGAGAACACTGCAAGTCATTGTAAAAGTTGCGTTGTAATGGTTGCGTCGTAAAGGTACTTCGTTGTAACAGTTGCGCTGTAAAGGATGTTTACCGACACTTTTTGGTATTGCAATGCTAGAATGTTGCAAATGCAGAGATGGGGGTAATTCTTACTTGTAGGCTCCCAGCTGTGCATTCAGAATATAGCATGTTACAACGCATGCTATTACATGGCATACTATTACAGCGCGGTTGTTACAACAACTGCGTTGTTAGTACGCAATACCTTTACATCACAAGTCATTACAGCGACTTGCTGTAGGGGGCGCGCTGGATTTAGGAATAGTATTATTTAATATTCCTACTCCAGTTTCCGCAAGAGCAGGAAAGGTGTTGGATTTCATATCCAATACCTTAACGTCCCCTACAGCAAGTCATTCTAATGACTTGCAATGTAAAGGTGTAGCGTACTAACAAAGTGGTTGTTGTAACGACCGCACTGTAAAAGCCCTGCGTTGAAACAACAGCGTTGAAACCGATGTTTCACGTACGCTCATAGCTGTTCTGGGCATTTGTACAGTGGATCCTGCTACATGCATATTAATGAGGCAGGACCTATGCAAGGGCTTCCCAATGTTCCCTATGTACAATGCCGGATTGATGCACTGGTACTACAAAAACGTGTGCATTGGTTACAATGCAGATGCTGTGCACACAAAGGCAGTGCAGTGGAACCAGGACAGCACATGGCCTGTAACCACTCCCTCAAGAGCCTTTAATACATTTGAAGTTAGCTCGAAATTAGCATTATGAAAATGAGTTTGGTAATTAAAGCACTAATGCAAAGCGATCTAGATCTTGGGTGCAACCGATCAGGTGAAAGTTTACCCTCATCGGGCGAAAGAGCATGTATATGTGCAAGCAGGGTGACAAACACAAGAGATGCAGAATGCAGCCTGGGTCTCATACAGTGCATTTCTGGAGAGACGTAGATTTCCAAAGGAAAGGAGAATATTAAAAAGTTGGCGCTTGTAAAATGTCACTTCTGAGAATGGCAAAATTATAACTTTCTTTTTGGTCTTTTTAGTCACGTGAAATACGCTTTGTCAGGGTCCCTGCACGAGTGGTTTATAAAAAGCTTGTAGAAATTAATATGTGAATAAGTGGTCGCTTAATTAATGTAAAACAGCAGCCGGAAGTGTTCATTTTCTAGATGTGGATCTCAGATACTCGTGCCGCAGACTCTGATCAGGGATTCCATGGAATTCCACAATTCCTGAAACTTTTCCCCGACTTACAAAAGGGTTCCACTTCGGTTGTCTTCCACCTCCTCTAGGCAAATGTAGGAAAGGCTCTTGGGGCTGGCCTTTAGACCCATCAGTTCTCGGCTTGCACAATGGTCCATCACTTCTCAGAAAAGATTTATTAAAGTATTTTTTTCCCATGGGTAAGAGCATCCTTAGAGTGACGCTCCACTCTTCAATACACAGACCAATGCATAGCCAGAGGGCAAACAAATAAAGGTTCGCTGTATTGGTTGCCGGGAAACTTTGACCTAACGATTGCAACATCTAATGAACTTAGTTAAACTGGCTTCCTGATGCATCAGGTTCCCAATGATAGGGCTTTCACCAATAGCCTCTCACACACTCAACAAGAAAGTGTCCGACTTCTTGAAGGTGGGTTTACAATGTTTGCTTTAATAGAGCGAGAGCGGTGTGTATGATACCGGGGCACAGTCGGAAGCACCGCACCAATGCAATGCACGGAGGAGCTCAAGGCTGCATAAAGTGTCGAAGTCCCTTGGGACCCCTGGCGTGAAGAGAGCTGGAGGCCACTGAAGGTTGAAAGGACCTCAGTGGATGCAAAGAGGCCGAGTGCCCTGGTGATGTTGGGATCCTGAGGCTCCAGAAGAATACACAAATGTTTAGCATCTCTTGAGTCACAGGGAATCCTAGATTCATGAGTTACTCTGTCTGTATAACCTAGACCTATTTTATCATTTTGTTTGCATGCAGAGGGAGGGCGCAGAGAAAGAATATAGAATGCATCACTGCATTCCCTTTTTTGTTTGATAATCCAGCAATAATTAAACCTATAGCTCTTGGCCAATGTTCTTTGGTTTATTCCAGAAAATGCCCCATTTTGCTCAGTTTAACTTCAAAATCTTAGCGCGAATATCTCCAAAAGTTGGTAATAGGAGATAGCGATGTTAGCGACTGTTTCCAGTCGCTAACATCTTGGCACGCCCACTTTGCATGTCATTAGTGATAAATATCACTGACATGCAAAGTGGGGCCCAAGATGGTCGCTATCTCCTACTAGCTGTCGCTAACTGGTGTTAGCGACAGCTAGGTAATAGGGAGATCATTTTATCTCCACTTTCTTGGCTTTTAAAGCCAAAAAAGCGGAGATAAACCCCCTTGATAATATGCCCCTTAATTCTTAAAGTAGCCATGAAGCCATGAGGTGCCTCTGCCTGAAACTTGCACATGTCCCCTGTGCATCCCCTTAGAAGGAATAGTGGCCTGGAGGCTGGGACGGGAAGCCGTGGACAAAGAAGGAAGAAGAATAAAAAAGAAGGACATGATCTTGTTAAGGGCAGTAATGTATACACCCTTGAGGTTGCTAAGGCGCTGGATTAAAATCGCTCACGCAGCAAAACGAATGAATCACAGCAGGCCTTCGAGCGGGCGCATTTGCAATCCTTGGCCCTTCTCAGCAGACGCGCAATCAAGGTTGCATTAACATACTTTACATTCATTCCGCTGGCACTGATCCTTGACACTGAGCAAATTGACATTTATTTATGCGGCACGCTGCCGCGTGCACGCGTCTGGCTCTAGTTCTGCAACAAGGAACCTTGACTCCTCTGTACCACGTCTCGCGACAATACCTCAGTGACATTTGAAGTCACCTTTTGCAAAGGAACGGTCTTGCTTTTAATGTTCCATACAAAAGCCTGCACTCCATCCTCCCAGTTGCCTTTAGAACACCGCCTTCCATTGCGGAAATAGAGTCTGTCACATAAAATCCCTGTACCACAGCTCTACATTTCACACAATTAACCTGCATTGCACCCTTTGGTTATCTCCATTTCCCAGATATTTGGTGTCTGCATCCTGAAAATCACTTCTCTTTCAATTCACTGAACTACTTTTTTCGTTTGCTCAAATCTTCAATTCAGTCCTCGATTAGTTAGAGGACAATGCGCCGTTCCTCCTCTCACCACTTCCAGCCCCTAGAAGAGCATGTTTGACTGTATTCAACAGTGGGTCTGTGGTTACTTCACTTATCCACTGCGCGCCCGGTCCTATGACTTAACGCTGCAGTTTCCTATAAAGGACATTTCTGAAACCATTGTCTGAACTTCCCTAAGAGTTGAGCATCACCATTGACCAGAGCAGCCAGCTAAATCTGTTCTGGCTTCATAGTCGTCTAAAATGATCATGTTGAAAAATTGCATGAATAGCGATCCCACTGCATGAAATGGCAGCGACTGCCAGGATCTGAGGACCAAGCTTACAGAGTCTGCTCTCTCTCTCTTTCTCTCTTCTTCCATGTTGTGTATATCGGTTGTCAGGTTAACAAATGAACATTGAACTATCCGAGGGGCATATTATCAAGAACGGCGATAAAATCGTCTATGTTTTGCTCCTCAAGTACTCTTCCCTTGCCAGTGCTGGCCAGTTGGAGAAGTTTAAAATATCCAACATCAATATTAGAAAAATCCTTGAGTAAAGGTCTATCCAGATGAAAATATTGCAGAATACAACTTTGGGGGAAATGGCAGAGCAGCTTCTGGTCTTGATTGTCTCCTATTATCAATAGATTTACAAATGGCGTGATGGCAAATCTGGTTCCAGAGGAGAGCTGAAGAGATTGGTTACTATTAAAGAATTTGGTGGTCCCTGAAACATCGCTGTTTCTTATTCTATGTTATGCCGTGTTCTGCAGATGTGTATATAGCGCTCTATCACCCGGGAAGGTATCTCAGCTCTGAGCAGGTATGATTCTAATCAAACCATGGCCTAGTAGGACTACTCAAAGAGCCAGGTCTTCAGCTTCTTGCCTAATCCAAGAAGTGAGAAGCTGGCTCATATGTGTATTGAAAGGTCGTTCAATGCATTAGGAGCGATGAAGGAGATGGCTTGACCTTCGGATCTAGTTTCAACATGTGTGGGTTTTGTGCAAGTAGAAATCCAGGCAGGCACAGGTTTCTGGGTCAATGTTATATAGTGCTTTGAATGTGTGGATGAGGAGTCTGAATTGTGCTTGTTTGTGTATGGGGAGCCAGTGGAGCTCCTTCCAGTGTGGTGTCATATGAGTGTGGTGTGGGAAGTTGAGAGAGATTCTTGCCTCCGAGTTCTGAATGGTCTGCAGACTTCAGTTGAGGTTTTTGTTGATCACGGCGTTGAGGGTGTTCCAATAGGTCAGTGTGCTTGTGACAAGAGCATGCATGACCGTTCTCTAGGTGCTGATTGGGAAACATTTGAAAATCTTCCTCATCATCTTCAGGGCATAAACGCTTGAGGCACTAACACCTTTGGGAACTTTTGTCAAGTTTGCTGTTGATGGCAAGCCCGAGGTTCATGGCGTGGGTGCCGGTCCTAGCTCTGGTGGCCACCATGTGGAGTCCAACTGTGAAGTGCTTTCCTGAAGATCACAATTTCGGTCTAGTCGGTGTTCAGCTGACCAACTAACTTGGATTTGGCTTGGAAGAGCCAACCCCAACCAATCAGGATTGTGACAGCAGGAACGCACTGAACCGAAGTGTGTGCAGAGCTTTCCATTACAGGGGAAACGGACAACTCCTGCTAAAGACACAAAAAGAGATGGGAGTAATGCTTTCAAAAAGTCTAACCACTGACAATCGCTTGAGGTAACATTCCAGCCCATAGTTTTTTTGCCTCCTATGCCCCTCAGAATTAGACTCAGACATATGCAAATCAGCTTTGGTTTTGCTCTAAGAGGAACAGTATAGTCTAGTCAGAACTACCATCAAGTACCTTTCCAAACCAGATCACCAGCAACCCAAGACCAGTATTAGCCTAGTTAGGTCTCTTCTGTTAGGTGCATCTTGATCCGGTGGCACAGTTAGTACGAGACCCATGTTGGGGTATACCCGTGGCCACTTAGTATCTTACATCAAACACACACATGATGATGGAATAAATGCTTGAAACTAGTTTAATCACTGGCAATCTCTTGGGATGCCATTCCAACCAGATGTTTTTGGCCCAGAATGCCACCTCAAATTAGTTCAAACCACACGCAAATCACCCATGGTCCTGCTTCAACAGGAACAGGCCAGCACAAGAAAGGTCCTCTCTGAACCAAGACACAAGCAACCCCTGTGGAAAGTCAAGGGCGAACAATACTTTGTGGGGTGCCTGAAGTCCAATACAGAGGGGACACCCCCATACAACTGTGAAGGGCCAATCCAGCTCACATTCCACTCCTTTCCTTGCATTGAGGTGAGAGAACCTTTGCTGGTGACTCACTGGACTGTTGGGCATAACTCATGTAGTTCCGTGTAGCATAATCACATGGAATTATCTAAGAATTCCACAAGAGTACATGAAATTACACAAGAAGAGCGGTTCTGCGTTTAGCACTATTTCTTAACGCAGAAAATGCCCCTTTGCATTCAAAATGGATTCAAGGAGGCATTTTCAACTAAGAAATCGTGCTTAACACAACAGAACATGTATAGCGAGCGTGAGTAGCCACTCACACTCACTAAATGAGCACTTGGAGATTTTCACAACTTACTTCTGGCACTTAGTGCTATATTCTTGGTGCAAAATGCACTCTTGTATCCAAAATAAATGAAGGACTCAAGTAATTGCATAATCATCTCTAATTCTGCTTCAAAGAGTAATGCGGAATTACCGAACTTTCTTCAGTTACTTCATGCTAACCGCTAACTGAAATTTCTACCAGGCCTAATTTGAACACAATGCTGAGAACAGTGCTTAAAGAGGGCACTGGTCCAGCAGATGAGGGAAGATCTCCTGGCTAAAAGAGCAAGCAGGTAAAATGTTGAAGTGCAGCAGTGACATCTCTGGTAAAGTCTGAATGAAGGAAAATCACGCATGCGAGGGGTGACATTCCAAAGTAGTTGTTCTGCCATGCTGCATTTATTTCATAAAATAGAATATAGTAAAATACACACATGCTTCATCTTTACTCTTCTTCCAGCAAATACAGTGTTGAATAGAATTGTAGACCAAAGGAGTCTATCTATCAACTCTCATGCTTCAAACGCTGAAGGAGCCTCTCAAGGCATAAATCACTTAATCTCCCCATGCCTAGCAAAAATGAAAGTGTCCTCATGTAATGCAACTGGTGCGATGTAAAGCACTCCGACACCCGATTCGTGTCAAGTTTGCGCTATAGAAAACTCTATAAAAAAAAAAAGATTAGTAGCAGAAGGGACTGTAATTCTCCATAGAAGGACCGATCAATGACTGCTGCCAACTCAGATGGCCTTGAATGGCCAATCAGCAGGACATTTTACATTTAAAATCATTGCTTAATTTGACCCAGTGGTTTCCGGTGCTCATCACCGGCACTTAATCATCAACACCAGCGCTTATTATGAGCATCAGTTATGACACATTCGTTTACGGGGAAATTAAGTGATTTTCCCAGAATCACAGGATGATGTGCGGACACCGAGACTAGAACCTGGTTCCTTAGCACTGAAGTCGGCAGCTCTGCCATTACACCACATTCTCTCCCAAATTTCATTGGTTACACTTTAACCACTGTTAATAATGTTCTCGGGGAAGGAGGAAGTGTGCCTCCTGGTATTGCTAGACCTCTCAGCTGCCTTCAACACTGTTAACCATCCAACACTGATTCACACCTTGAATTCTCAAATGGTAGTTACTGGCAATGTCCTTCACTGGTTCTGCCACTAACTTTACAATTGACACCAGTTCTCTCACATGGGAACCTCCAGGTCCAAGAACATCACTATCACATGTGGAGTCCAGCATTCCTGTATCATGTTCAACCTGTACTTGGAACCCCTTGACACTTGTGGAATTTTAGTTCGTGAACTGAACATCATCTGCGCCATCTTGTCCATTCCTCAGACCCACGTATGAACATACACGATAACCATTTTAGGTACCATGGTCTCCCTGTTCACGATCGATCATCAGCGCACTTCCCTGACCCTGCAAGCCTCCCCCATGCACTCTGGCTGACCCCGCACCCACATGCGCAAGTCATGAACCCTCCTCTTCCACATGACTCTGTCTCTAGGAATCACACCTCGCGCCTGACCAACACCTCCTTTCCTTCCATGAATACCCCTCTTTTGATAAACCCTCCCTCTACGCTCGATGATCCACACTGATCCTTTCTTTCATGAATACCTCTCCTTTGATGACCCCTTCCTCTGAGCCCGATTGTCTGTACGAACCGCTGGTCATCCCTTGGCCTGAGGATACAGTTTATTGCCCACTACTGTATGCACTCGACCCTTTTCAAAGGAGCTACTATTGATCATGACCTCCCCACCCCTTGAGATTCGATCAGGCGCACACATTCCAAAGGAATCGGCGAAACACTCAGCTGCATGATAGCCCCCTCCTGTTGTATGGGGGGTGAGGACCTCTACTGTAGCCACGTGTTGGAATGAGCCGGAACCGGGGTGGGGGGGGGGGGGTACCGAGGATGTCATTTTTCACTACTTCACAATGTCTTTATTGTAATAAAGAGTGGTCACATGTCATAAACCAGTGTATAAAAGGCCAGGCCTCAGAAAGGCTGTCAGAGAGCACCTCGAGACGATACCTTGTTGTCCGATCTGATGTGTTCTGCTCTGTCGGAATAAAACGTGTTTCCTGTCTTCCTGTCTCCAGCGCCTGCCTCTTTATTTGATAATCTTCATAAGGTATTAGAGGCGTTTAACGCCGGGCAAAATTACTTAAGAAACATCGACTAAATCGCCTGACCATTTTGCTGATCTTCATCACACTCTACTCACAAACACCAGTATTGAAATTCATCACTATGACAGCAATACACAATTCTATATGGAACCTCAAAAACAGCCTGTGCCTCACCAACACCTGCATGTTCAGCACTTACCTGAAGCTCAACCCCACTAAGATGTAATTCCTGTTATTTGCCAAAAACAACAAGCAAGATATAGTACAACCCTGGCTCAATGGCATGAACCATGACTCCCTTCGAACCACAGCTCACACCCAATGTCAAGTCTTTTGAATTCTTTCAGGACATCAACCTCACCCTCAAGGAAAACATACCCAAAAAAACAAAGACAGCCTTGTACCAGCTTTCTGTACTGAAGAAAGTGACACCAATCCTCCCAGGAAACAACAGTAAAAAAGAGAAACAAAGGAACTAACTTTTTCCGTCTATGCACCCAGGATCTGGAACTACATTCCTGTATTCATCAGGACTGCCCCGAAAGTGCTACAAATCAGAAACTTTTAAAGACGTACCTCTCTAAAGAATATGGCATCATGATGCAGCAATGTCCAAAACCATGTTCCTGTGGAATCACTTGTTGATTCTACCTGTACCATTGACCCCCTACAGCGATCTGCTGCCTTTTGGCTAGGTTCATGCTAAACAAACACCACATACATAAACAGATACATCATTGTAGCCATAACCAGTTGAAAAGTAGTGTTATATGAATTCAGAGACTTTCTGGATGTCTCTGGAATTAAGGTGAATCTTTCCAAAACAGTATACATGAATACATACTTAAGAAACAAAATCTACTGAGATTGCAAGCAATCTCTTCATATGCAATAGTGAAATATTTTGAGGTTTGACAAAGATGACCAGATTCCCATACAAGCCAGCGATGTGGTGGCCTGGCCAGGCGATCATAAGTATCACAAATACATAGCTTCTCTTGTGCCCTTCTTTTCATCTTTCTTACTATCTCTTTCTTTCTTTCTTTCTTTCTCTCTCTCACTAAGCCACATCAGGAGGGGTTAGTCAAGCATAAGTTCCGAAGCGACTGCAAAACTGTTATACATACTACGGAATGGCTAACCCTGTAACAGAAATCCTAATGTCTTGTTTATAAAATCAATAAAATACTTTAAAATCAGAAGTGAGCTACCTAAAATTACTTGAGTTTCAGGAGCAACCAAGAAATGGAGCATGTTGTATGTCTGATGGCTTGGAAGGGTGACAGTCATTAGGAAAATTGTCTTGCTGGTTGGTTTTTATAGAATTTTCAGGAGATTACCACTAAAGTTCCAGAACAATATCTCAAACAACTGCAGTACATTTTCTATAGTTTATGAGAGTCAATATGAAGGTGCTATCCTCTAAAAAGACATTGCCTGTTCCATAATTATTTGGGTCTAAGCCAGATGTTTCACACACTTGTGCAGTTTTGCCAACTGCAAGTGGTGTTTGAATGAATGCTCTCTTACTCACTTAGGCAAACTATAGACCAGACATCACTTGTATGCCCTCTCTGGGACTTGTTTTGACTTACAAACACATCTGGATTCACAATTTTTAAGTTTGTTGAGTTGAGTCGTAAGCCAGCTTATGTAGACTTGGTACACGTTGATGAAGCAACATGACCTGTGTGAGGACATGGGGTGGATTATATGGTGTGGTTGTGCAACCTCACCATCTAACACACTTACCAACCCCTTTAGAACCCAAACATTTCATTTGCTAAACCTTCTTCTCAACCTTGAGTAGTTGTGATTCTGAGCAACAAGACTTACACAAAGAAACAAGTGTTAAGCATTTAAACAGCACCAAAACAATTGATGAAGACATCGAAACAACACTCAAATAATCCGACACCAATTCATAAAAATAGACAGTATTTTTCTCAGAATTTAGGCGTCAAAATGAAAAGATCCACCAGAGGGTTCAGGAGATATGGAGTTTACAAGACATCAATGTGGTCACGTAGAGTTACTTGGGGCAATCAAATCCAGCAGGGATCTAGTCAGCGAGACCAGCAAGGTCCCTACAAACAGGTACCTCCACAGGGGAAGCAGTCTTTGAGAAGTTCCAGGTACTTTATCCGTATTGCAATAGATTCCAACAGTGTGTTCCTGATGCAAGGGATAAAGGATGCTAAAGATGCTCTAAGGAACTTAATGCAAGAAACGGGGGTCTTCCTGAAAATACTTCTTGGTCCACGAAGGTGGTGTGAGGTTCCTGGTTGGAGGGTTGATGTCGCCTGGTGTTGTGGTCACAGGCTAATCCTTCTTGAGTCGATAGCTCATCCTCGGACAGTCCCAGCAGTCTCTGACAGCACTCCTGGGCTAAGCAAGCTTAGGTGCAGCACTGTGCATTGGGCAGTGGCCCAGATGCCGCACGGCAGCAGTAAAAGCACCTTGAATACTTTGGGATACCAACCTACCCTAGAAGGCTACTTCCGCTGTTGTGTTCATGTGCTACGAACAGGAGACCAGTCGGCTGGTCCTTGGAGTCTCTAGACTTCGCTGGGCTCTAGAGATGACTTCTGCTTGAGCAGGACAAGGCAGGCACAGTCCCTTTGTATGCTAGCCACCAGGTGAAGTAGGTGCAGTCCTCGGAGGTGCACCCTCTCTTTGCTTATCCCTTGGTACAGCAAGGCAGTACTTCTTCAGTCCACTTTACAGGTCAGTTAGGATCTGAGGTCAGGCTTCTAGGATCCCCCTCTTTATACTTGGAAAATACCCCCAGGGCAGGATGCGGTTGGTAGCCAGTGGACTACCAGGTTCCCTCCCACCTGGTGACCACTAACTGTGGAGTGTGACATTTGGATATGCCAGGATGCACCATTTTGCCTACTTCCAAGATGGCGAGACCCCTCTCTTGGTGTGTGGACCTCGCTAACTGACCCCTGGGGTGTGACAACCTCAGGGCTACAAGCCCACTGGGGAAACTGGTTTAACAACTTGTTTTCCCTCCCTGCTTCCCATGCCCCCCTGTCAGTCTAAACAATGTGGCAGCCCTCCACCCTAGTGTTACACATTTGCCCTTCAAAGGCGCCTTCCCCTATGAAGTTTGCATTTTGGGACCAACACCTATGTGGCTTCCCATAGGAAGGAGGTAACACCTCCCTGGCCTGCCATCACTTATTGCTTCCCTTCCTAAGAGTCATTGACACGTCTCCTCTGAAGGGCAGACAGCTGTCTCATGGAACAGGCTCAATATGTACCCAGGAAGGCATAGGAGTTTTAAGGACAACAAAGTGGCAGTTTTGTCAAAGCTGCACACAGCAACAAGTTACATTAATGTTGACTTGAGATCCAAGTCCAGTATAATCTAATAAGTTGTTTGATAGCTTGGAGTGCCCGCTTTGGTCGCACTGTTCAGGAGTTAGCACGGCTGGGGGATCAGCACGTAATCCTGCATTCGCCAATTGGGTGACCAAGCCTTTCCAAAAAAATGGCAGTTTTGCATTTTTACTGTCAGAACATGTAAACTACATGTCCTGTCAGCAACATACGTTGTACCCTCCCTTAGAACTCGGTAGGCCTGCTAGAGGGGTTACTTACAGAGATGCACAGGGGAAGCGGATGTTTTGCCACTTGTTTCAATGGCAAAGTCATGCCAGCAGTAGACGACTGCTCTACTAGTCTACAGTGGCAAATGGAGACTTATTACACTTGGAGGACTGCCAGGGGAGCACAACCAGTGCTGCAAACCCAGAGGTACCCCTCTAACTTACATGCACTGGGTTCCATATACTAGGGACTTACAGGTAAGTTGGCCATTTCCAGTTGGGTACAGCCAATTTGACACACACTTTAGGGTCAGAGCACTGACACAGAGGTCTGGTTAGCAGGCCTCCGTGCACTCTCAGAGTAAACAAAACAGCAGAATCAGTCAAAAAACTTAGTGACCTCACAAAAAGAGGCATTTCCTTACAGTCTGACTACCTTCTCCTCTACTAATACCCAAATTCAGCTTAATCTGGATTTACCTCATGCTTTAAATATTAATGTCTATCAGAGTTGGTGTGCAGGGAGATGTATATTGTTTGCAGGCATACTGAAGGGGTGAAGCTAACATAGAGGAAACTGAATGTTTACATTAGATGGAAATCACTATTGGAAGGTGCAACTGACGAACAAGGAGTCTGCTACAAATGACTTATTGCATTTGAGAAACTGATCTGACAACACACAGGCTCCAAATACCTCAGGACAGATTTATAAATCTTTCATGTTATGCACCGCACTAAGTGGCATATTTACAAGGAGTTAACACCACCAGAACATCACTTTTTCCAACATTTTGGTGGCGTTAAGTCCTTCACCATATTTACAAGGTAGGCGTTAAGCCACACAATGTGGACTAACGCCGCCTTGTAATAATGTCCCTATTCACTTACAGTGAAAGGGGCATGCAATGCTTGTTCCGCCGCAACACCCATTGCTTTTTGACGCTGCCCCTTATTTACAAAGCATAGGGCAGCGCCAAAAATATCACCTGAGAATACCTGGTCTTAAGAAGGTGATAGGAGGAGAAATGTTTTGTATTTTCCTCATTCCATTTGTGCTGCATCAGCACACGTAGAAACAGCAAATCGTCAGTAAAGAAGGTGTCTTTTATTGCACATAAACAATTAGCCCTACAGCACAGGCACCCTGGCAACATGGCACAAGGATGCCTGTGCTGGCGCTAGTCAGCTTCTTTAGCACCAGCGTAAGGGGAAACGCAGGGGTGCATTCTTGTAAATACAGTGCATCTCTGCGTTTTGAAACTGACAGAGCACAGTGTTACCAATTTTGGCATAACACCACGCTCCGCCAGATTCTAGTAAATATGCCCCTAAGTTGCATGAGAGGGCAAGAGCAGAACATTGTCATATCGACTAAGATAAGGAGCTTCTGCTCTCTTCCTAAGCACTGGCGCACTTTCAGGTGCCTTGCACCAAACACACATCTAAGTGCAAAGGTGTGTGCAGCATATCTAGAATAGGTATCGAAGTGGAAGTGTATCCTTCCAGTAAAAATTATTATGCCCAGGCCTACTGTAAACGTTTCCCACTATGTATTGCTGCTGTACAGTGCAGCACACATGAAAAATTTGAAAGGTTTGAAGAGAAAAAATGCTTCCACTATTTTTGCACTACCTCAAGGAGGTGTATTTTTTGGCACAAAACCCTTCCTACAAATGTTAGTAAAGAGGGTTTTCCGTAAAAAAAACATGGGTGTTACCATGGGGACAACCATGTACCAACCTTGAAATACCCCCATGAGCAAATTAATGCAAAGTAGCACAAAACACTATTTTGCGCCGGTAAGTATAAGATTTATCAAGACTTTGCAACAGTTTGCGCCACTTTTTGTGAGTGTACACCAGCACAAAGGCTTAGTGGCCTATTCTTATCCTCGCCCAAAGTAGGTTACATCAGACAGTGGGAGAGAGACTTGAGTAAAGAACATGAATTGAGAGCTAATGATCCCATTGCATAACAAACATCACTAATCGACTAATGCATTAATGAACCACATTGTCCACAGACACTAATGATTAGCAATGTGATCAGGCAATAGGGAGCCTCCATTTCCACAAGCATAAATTACCATTAATGACTACAGATAGCAAGGAGCCCAATGTATTAATATATATGAAATGACTCTGACAGTAAGGTCCCCACCTTGCCATGCCCAAGGGTCATCAGGGTTTTCAGCTCCCCTTGCCTGGTCCAAGTGTTGTGAGGATTCTTTTTTCCGCCAGTGCAACTGCAAAGTGTCATGGACTTCCTTCACTGCCAGCACACTACTAGTTTATGTTTTTTTGAGAGAGGGCATTTAACATTTGCATTGAGCACCAGGGCATGTCTTATCTGCCCTGTTCCCTTCCCCTCTCAAACAGGAAAGCTCAACTGTGAAAGCTCAGGATGCAGCATTTTTATTTCCTCGGTTCTTAAAAATTAGTAAGCACAGGAGGGTATTTCTTGGCCATTCTGTTTTTCCCTATTTCTGTTTTCCCCATTTCTGTTTTTCTCATTTCTTTATTTCTCCAAACATTGGGCCTCATTACGATGGCGGTCGAACATCATTTCGGGCAAGGGATCGTCTCACATGGAGTTGGCGGTTCCAACAGCCCAAATAGGACATGACCGCTGTGCAGGCAGTCGTGAACATGCCTGTTTCTATTGCAACTTGTGCTGTGGCCCGAAAAGGACCATGGCACATGCTGCAATAGAACAAGCATTTGCAATGCAATAGGTCTCGCATTTATGCGAGTTTGAGCTATTCACATTGCAAATAACAATGCCTTTTATATTTGTTTTCGTTTCAAAAACATAGATAAAAAAGCATTGTCATTTACAATGCCAATAGCTTTGACTCGTGTAACTGCGAGACCAATTGCATTGCAAATGCTTGTTACTTCAGGCTCTCATAAAACTGTTAAAATGAAAGCTCAATTGACACCTAGCGAGCCTAGAGGTGACATTCTTTTGCCATGCGCCACATAAATCAAAGCACTTGCAAACACTTAGCCCTCCTCCTCCACACATTTTTGTCAGTTTCAGATGCTTTCTTAAGATACCCTTTGACAAATCTGTAATTCAAATCTGCTACCCTGGTTTTAGATTGTAAATAAAGCCTTCTGTAAACAAGCTATTACACATTGCACGCACAGTGGCTGGCTGCATAGCAGCATGCTTGTGCAGTCAAAGGAGCAGGCAGAAACAAGCAACCTGCAAATTGTTTAAAAGTGTAACGTAGCAAAATGGCTTTGAACTAGGGATGTGTTTTTGTCTAACTACTGATAAAGAATCATGAACGCACTGGCTGGTCATTAACTACCTGTATGCTCAAGAGCCGGATAAGAAGGGTAAAATGGAACACTTCAGGTCCGTGGAAGTGAGTAGGTTAAATAACTTCTACTTGCCCAACTGACCCGGAAGCGAAGGTGGATAACACGAGGCAATAGTTGTTACCGTCCAGGGGCATTTGGGCTGTAGCCGATCCCCAACACCTAGGCCCACTGGTCTCATTTGTATAACTATGGTTTTAATAATCTTAACATGTGGACAACGGAGGTGGTGTAGGCCCACTTTTCAAGCCTTTCAATAGGCTAAACTGATCTCCTCATCTATAAAGGGTGCTTATGAAAAGAATTGTTTATCAGTCGGAAAGGAAATATAGGCCACAGGTTACATTTTTCTTTGTAGTTATTGTTCAAAATGCAACGTGTGCCAGAGAGAAATGTAAGATATGCACCACGTGTAAGTAAGATGTGCTCTTCGGACTCCAGATCTCTGGGCACTAATGGAGCGTCTGTGCTGTCTGTCAATAATGTCATACCCGCTTCAACAATCATCCCCAAAAAGCATAGATTTATCATATGAGCTTTCCATTTTCTCGAGTCCAGATTCCATTTCATACACGTTCTCAGTAACCGAAGCACCACTGGAGGCAGTGCATTTCTGAGGGATTACTGTGCTTCTTGGGTGGTGCAGTCACTTGGCCTTCGGCCGTATGCGTCATAATGCACCGTGGGCACGCTGCGCACTAATCTCCCAGAAATGCGCGGCTCCGACACTCGCGCTCTCAGCTCGGACTGTGCGTGTATTGTACGTGGTGTGTGTGAACTCGAATGCCTACGCAGCAGGCCAGCGCTGTAATTACACTTACAGTCAGCGTTTCAGGTTTGGTGCTTTTCTAGAACTAAAAATCGTTTATTTTGATGCACGATAAAAAGATAAACTAGACATAACCAGAGAGACAGGAGATTGGGAACGCGCGCGCGCGGCCGGCTCCGATCGCTTTCCTGAGCGTGCGCGTGCCAGTCTCCTGTCTCCTGGGAAGCAGACCCGGCAACTATAGTATCGCGCCTGCGCGATGCGCATATGGCTTTGCCATATGCATCGCAGGCGCGAGACCTAAAAAGGGATTTTTTCAAACATGGTGTCTAGCACACGGTGCATGGATGTTTGGGGGGCACCACATGTGCCCCCCAGGTGCCATAGTGGAGGCCGGGAGCCTGCCTCGGCACTGCGCCCATTGTAAGGATTACGGTCCGACTGACTCCCCAACGGGCTCCTTGAGCCTCTCGGAGGTATTGGTCTGACTGATGACCTCCGACCGCAAGCAATTTGTTCTGGCGGTCAGACCGCAGCCTCGGATTTCGGAGAGGCCGCCGCTGATGGCCTGTCGGTGGTGATCTGCCCCACATCATAATTAGGCTCATTGTTTCTTTATTTTTCTACTTATTACTATATATCTTTCTGCCCAGAGTGCTCTCCTTAAATCCACCACTTCTCTCTAGGAGCATTTTACTTTTGGATAAGGATCTAAGGGCTAGATGTAGGTAAATGATATTTACCGATTCATAAATACCGAATTTTACCGATACGGTCTTTATGAATCGGTAAATATTAAGGGGGGAGATGTAGGTATTTCCAGATGTGGAAATACCGAATCGTTAAAATTTGATATTTACCGATTCGGTAAATACCGAATCAGTATTTTCTATTGATTCCTATGGGCTGTGAAGCCCATAGGAATCAATGGGAAATACCGATTCGGTAATTACCGAATCGGTAAATACCGATTCCAGCAAGGGTGCAGGGGGTGTCACTTTGACACCCTCTGGCACCCCAAAAATAGGCATGTGTGCCATGTGGCACACAGACATGCCCTAAGGGCATGTCTGTGTGCCACATGGCACAGGTGTGCATGCACACATGTGCATGCACACCTGGATTCGGTATTTTACCACCCAATTGGATTGGGTGGTAAAATACCGATTCATAAAGCCCTGTGGCACTCTGACATGTGCCAGCTACATCTGCATTTACAGAATCGGTATTTTACCGAGTCTGTATTTACCGATTCGGTAATTTTACCGAATCGGTAAATACAGAATCGGTAAAATACCGATTTTGTAAATGCATGCCCTACATCTGAAAACCCTAACACCGGTCGGAAACGGCCAAAATCGGCCGTTTCCGACTGGTAAATGGCCTCCTACATCTGGCCCAAAGATCCTTATATTGAAGGATTTCCTCAATCGAACACATTATGATCTGATATTTAGTCATTACTACTAACTCTGCTCTTCTGACATATGCCATATACAATACCCTTAGAAATTCTATAGTCTCTATGCTTCAATTATTAATAATTACTAAAGAGTTTCTTAACCAGTGATGAGCAAAGTTAGATATAAATATTAATGCTCCAGCAAGCATAATTACCACAAAAGTTCCTTGATTATCAGAGTAAAATCCATATATTTAGAGCACAAGCATGAAAAGTGAATGACATGGTTTACATTATGCTGAAAATAACACCAGTCTAAATATATCTATGACAGTAAGGAAAATTTGAAGTGTCAATAACGCCCACATCATAGAGGAAGGAAGTGCAAATTAGAAACTGCTGCTCGGTGTTGCCACGTAACACAGCAATTGTATGGCATTTGTAAGAACGTGAGACTGTTAAGAAAAAAGAAATCTAGTTTTCTCATGACCAAGTCTCAAATAGCCTTGAATGAGTCACTTCATTTTCACTCCAATGGACAGCTGGTAGACCACAGTCATTCTCTGAGTTCTCACCTTAACAAACATCTGCCATTACAGATAATATATGGAAGTCATAGGCAAACACCTCTCTCTCTCTCTCTCTCTCTCTCTCTCTCTCTCTCTCTCTTTATATATATATATATATATATATATATATATATATATATATATATATATATATATATATATATATATATATATATATATATATATATACATATATATATATATATATATACATATATATATATATATATATATATATATATATATATATATATATATATATATATATATATATATATATAGCTATCTCTGTGAGTGATATATATATAAATACACACACACATATTACCCAGTGACGGTCGCCACTAGGTGTCAGACCTGGCACCTTTGGTGTGGTTTCCCCCTATCTTTTTGCCTCTACCCCCTGTATTTTTGATGCTCTGCTGGATTTCGTTTTTGCTGGTTTAGATGCGTTGGGCACTTTGCCACAGCTGATTAGTGTCAAAGTGCAAGTGCTCCCTGTGTAAATTGTTGTTGTAATTGGTTATCCATGATTGGCTTATTTGTCTCACCAAGAAGTCCCTAAAAAAGTGCACTGATTGTGCCAGGGCTGGTGATACAAATGCTACTAGTGTGGGCCTGCAGCACTGATTGTGCCACCCACATGAGTAGCCCTAAAATGGTGTCTCGGGCCTGCCACCGCAGTGCCTGCGTGCAGTCTGTGAACTGCCATGTCCTCCTGGTCAGTGTCCCCACTGGACAGGCCTAACCCTTCCCTTTCTGTACACATTGGTCACCCCTATGGAAGGCCCAAGGTACCCCCTTGAGCAGGGTGCAGTGTAGCTGAAAGGTAGAGCATGTACAAGTGCAGGTGACATGCTCTGGTAGTGAAAGGCAGCCATTTTTGTTTTACACTATTGTAAGGCTACCTTGCCCATAGGCTATCATGGGGAATGCTGGCTACCAGCATATCTTCCCATAGGAGCAAGGCAGGACATAAAAGTCTGGTCTCCTTGAACTCAGAATTTAATAACACATCTTTTAGGAAAGGTTGTTTTTAAATCCTGTGTTTGAGAACAGCACTTTTAGAAAGTTGCTGTTCTCTTGTCTGACCTTTCTGTGTGCCTTGGCCTGTTTGTGAATTGACTGTCTGGTTTGAGAGTGACAGGGGCTGGGGAGCCCCCAGGAGGCTAGCTGAGTCAGCCCTACGCTGAGTGACTGCATCTGCATCCTGAGTGGTGGGAGGGAATAGCACCTGGGCCTGAGTAGGGCTGTGCCTGCCTTCCACAATGCTGGCTCCACCTACTGCTGGGCGGCTGACGACCCTGCCTCTCTCTCTGAAAGGAAAGGAGAGACCAGGAAAACAAAGTGCTCAAGGAACACCCAGAACTGGTTCAGACCGGGCTCAGAGCCCTCCTGCACAAAGGGAACAAAGTATTTTAGGGGTATAAGTACAGGACCCGTGACAACAGAAAACTAGATCATCCTGGAATCAAGAAGGAACCTCTGCCAAGGAGAAAGCTGAAACTGAAGAAGGAAGACTGTCCTGCTGTTGCTCTGCTGGACTGACCTGCTGTTGCTTTGCTGCCAAGGAGAGGGGAAGGACTTTGCTTTCTGCTGTGTCCCCTTGCTTGAAGGAATCTCCAAGGGCCTGAGAAGAGCTGGCTCCCTGTTATGAAGTCCCAGGAACAAAAGAACTTCACCCCCAGCTTCCCTGTACTCTACTGAGAGAGTTCTGTCCTTCCTGGAGTGTGTGGCCCATGTGTGGTGCCTCTGGAAGTTGTTATAAGATAGAAGGGGGTTCCCCGGGGGGGGGGGCTTTAGGATACTGGCAGGAAATGGGGAAATAACAGCTGAATAGAAACAAAGGAAACCCTGCCAGGGTCAATTTCAAGGTCCCACTAGGGGATCCTCACACTCAAACAAAGGGTGACAAGAGGTTACGTATCAGAGCTGACACTGATTCACACAGGGTCCATACATCTTTTTTTTGAAAAAATATATATTTTATTTATCATTGATTCAGATAAACTAGATATAGAAGATTCCACATAGGTGCTTAGAAAAAACATATAAAACGCCAATTGATTTACAATCTAATATACAGTGTGCCATAAGAGTTTTAGAGTGACGTACATTTCTTCAAGTCCCACACACTCCCACAGTCATCCACTGCAGATACTCTCACTCACAACCTCAAACAATACAATATTTACACATTCATACATAAACCTTAGAAGAGATACATGGCAGCCTGCAAAAAAGGTTTTCCAATAGCCGCTAGAGCTGAAACTGTAACATGGAGGCAATACACAATGAGCAAGATGGTAAAACATAAACTACATAGATGCCATCCATGTGGGTCACGCCAACGCGCATTTCGATGCTGAGCCTAATTAGGCTGCACCTTCATCAGGGCGAGGAAGGCCATGGGGGGGGGGCAGGGATAGGTACACTGTGGATGAAGGAAAGTTTAATTTAAAAAGACGTTTTAGTATAAATTGATCATATAACATTTTTCAACATGATACTTTTAATTAATCATCAGACATTTCTCATCATCGGTCTGGTTTCTTGATAAAAGTTTATATACAATAGGGATAAAATGGAGGAAATTCGTTTTCTTACACATTAGATTGATGAAAATAGCTCTATGTGTGTGTCACCGCTCTGATAGGTAGGCGTCACTCAGTACATATAGGGGTTCCTCTAGGGAAGTGTGTTCACAGGGGCTCAGTTAGACATTCGTGCGACCATTCAATCACATAGGGACATCAATCTCTATAGGCAACGGGCCATTAGCTCTTAGTCCCTACAGGAGAGGTTGTGAGGTGTTTAATGGCGAGGTCTAGGGAATACATGGGGGAGAGTAAATCTAATTACATAGTGATCAACAAGGAAACTTACCTCTTTTTCACACTATGTGGGAACGTTACTTTGGTCAGTCAGAGTTCGAGGGGTATCTGTTCTACTTCAAGGAAATCACTGCGTAGATATGCGGTGCATCCTCCGTGTGATAGATGGTCCTATGTTTAACAGAGTAGAGATACAGATCAGACATGGCATATAGGGGAGCACAAACAAAGTGGATAACGTAAAATAACCTCATAAATGTCAGTTCCGCTCGTGTGGGCTAGTTAATCAGTTTCAGATTTGGAGTCCAGAGTAATAAAGGTACCTGAGGGGGTATAGGAGCCAGGTGTTCCACGGGCTGAGGGATTCCTTTCTTATACAAACGTTCGGTTCTGAGTAGGTGCTCTTAGTTACCTTCTGGGAGTCGTTCTGATTCAAGGGGCCGCCCTCTGCAGAAAACATATATATACATTGCAATAAATATAGATGGGGCTGGGGCGAGATTTAGACTGAGACTATCATGATGTCGATTTTCTAGGATTTATTTTAAGGAACGTATCGCAGATAGACTGGTCTGTATATCGGTAGGAGATGATTAGGGTGTGAATAATACATCATAATGCTGCTAAAGGGACTCACAGAATTTTAGGGTCCAGATCAAAGGTCTCAAAAGTTCAGGGTGGGTCTTCGCATGCTCTGTGGGTCGGGTCTGTTCCCCATCAGGGAGGGACTGAATGAGGGGACCCTGTAATAAGAGCGCAAACATTAGTCTCCACCAGGGTGGGGGGAGATTAGGCAGGTACGACGAGCCGGTAAGTTACGGGAGAGTTTCTAACCTCAAAATGGTGGGGCAGTCGAACTCTCAAAGTAATAGGTTCTATTCTGGCAGGGGATACGAGCAGATTCACCGACCGGTCCTGCCAAATATAAAGGGACATCGGGTTAGCGAGGCTCAAACGGATGAATCGGTATACTCCACGTCAGGGTCACAGCATAGCGTGAGCGATCTAATTACCTGGTCCGGGGGTGGTAACGCGGACCGCAGAGCGGCGTCTTCTTCGAGGGCCGGGGAAGCAGAGAGTCTCTCTCGTGGGCAGAGGTTTTTTATAGTGAATATTCTTGATTAGTCTCAGGTGTGCATGAGCGCATAAAGAGCGCAAACGGACTAAAGCTATCTGGATGATAGGATGGTGGCCATTTTGGAGTGAGTAGGATGATGGAAAGAGAGGACGGGGGCTCAGGATACTAGGAAATCGACGTGGCGGCCATCTTGAAGAGATAGGGGTTTCAATATTGTCGCTTATAATTAAAATGGAACAGCAATTCCAGCATTAGTGATTCTGGGAAAAACAGAGAAGTCCAGTAAGGGGGGAACTCAGGATACTGGAGAATCAATGCGGCGGCCATCTAGGAATGATAGGTGTTTCAATATTATCGCCAGTGGGGAAATAGGAAACAGCGATTCCTGCATTTATAATTCTGGGGAAGACAGAGTGATCCAGTAATGGGTTCTCATAGGGGCCTCACATGAGGGCATTTTGCCATGGGCATTCCTCATTGTGGCCTCTAGTGACTGAGTTGAACATAAATATCCAAAACACCTCTCTTTTTCTACGGAGGTTGGTGGAATCAACTCCCGGCTGGGCCACGATTTTGACCAGGATGAACCATCGGAGGTCTTTTTCCTTATGGTCTTTGTCCAGCCAATGGGAGACCAGGGGGGCAGATGTTTTTTTGTTTCGGATGTTGGACTTATGTTCCCCAATTCTCAGGCGGCATTCCCGTCCTGTTTCTCCAACATATGGGAGATTGCACGGGCAGAGGATGATGTAGATAACATTGGCCGTTCTGCAGTTGGTCATTTTTTTGTTTCGGGCCACCGAGATAGTTCGCTCAGTGGTACTCACTGATTCGCCTACTATGGCATGCGGGCAAGCGTGGCATTTGCCACAACTGTGGTTGCCAAAAATAGGTTCCGAGTTCGTAATGGCTTTTTGAGTGCTGGTGGAATTTTCCGATATCTTTCCCCTGACAAGGTGGTTTTTCAAATTTCTATTTCTTTTGAAGGCGAATATCGGTCGGTTGAGAGGGGTATGGTCTTTTTCCAGTTTGAGTAAATGCCAACTCGAGTTCACGATCTGTCGTATTTTGTGATTCATATTGGTGTGACGGGTAACATACACCAGTTGTTCCAATGGGTCCGATTCCTTAGGTTCGAACATCACATCTCGGTTGGAATATCTTGCTCTTTTGAATGACTCCTTAATGAGTTTTTTTGGGTAACCGCGGTGTAATAGTTTTTCCTTTAAGATGTCAGCTTGGGATAAATAATCACTCACATCCGTGCAGTTCCTTCTGATACGAAGAAACTGACTGTACGGGATGCTGTCTTTTTGGTTCCTGGGATGGAAGCTGGAATATTGCAACAGGGTGTTCCTGGCTGTGGGCTTGGTGTATAATGATACCTTTAAAAGGTTATCCTGGTGTTCAACCCATAGGTCCAGGAATTCAATTCTCTGGGCACTGTGATGACTGGTGAAACGTAGGTTGGGGTCAGCAGCATTTAGCCATACGATGAATTCCTCTAGGGATGAGTGATCCCCCTTCCAGATTAGGAAGATGTTGTTGATAAATCGACGCCACCCCCGAACATTCTCAACCCTTTGTTTGAGTGTGAGGATCCCCTAGTAGGACCTTGAAATTGACCCTGGCAGAGCCTCTGGAAGTTGTACCTGTCTTGGGAAGCTGGAAACCAAGCTTTTAAGGAACTTTCTGCAAGTTTTATCGCATCCCCGGCTTAGCGAGAAAATTCCCGCTGCTACGAAGACCGAGATCGTGGCAGCGCCTGTCGCCGCTGCCTGAAGACATCGCATCCTTACTTTGCCTGAAGATTTCCATTGCTGCGAACATCGTCGCAGAGCCTCTCGCCACTGGGTGAGATCACCGCATCACATCGCTGCGAGAATCGTCGCAGAGCCATCGCATCGAGGAGCTGCAGAGAAAGATCGCCGCTGAGCCGTGCAACATCGCCCCGGAGATCGTCGCAGTCCCCAAAGATCATCTCATCGTGCCTTTGCGAGCTTTTTCACTACGGAACGTCCGCACCGGAATCCATACAAGGTATCGCATCCCTCCCCATGCAGACCGGATTCGTCGCAACACACCCGCTACATCCAGCGGAATTGTCGCATCGCCTCCCCAGGGTCTCAGGAGTGACGCATCGCTTGTTTTCCACCGCACCAGCTTCTGTTTTGGAACTTTGTCACATTTAAAGGTACTGTTGGCTAAACGTGACGCAACTGTGGATTATTTTAACGCTAACCTTAGGAACTCTTTTGCAACCATATTCTTAAACTGTGTATGTTGGATTTTTGTCGGTTTGGTCTTGTGTATTTTAGATTAAATACCTTTATTTTTCTAAACTGTTGTGGAGTCAGTTTGTGGTGTTTTCACTGTGAGTTTTGGTACAAACACTTTACACATTGCCTTTGATAAGCCTTGACTGCTCGTGCCAAGCTACCAAGGGGGTGAGCAGGGGTTATCTCAGAGGGTTTCCTCCTTACCCTTACTATTATTATTATTATTATTATTATTATTATTAAGAAGTTTTGTATAGCGCTAGCTGGACCCGAAGGTATCAGAGCGCTTCACATCATGCACTAGAGTATGCCTTATCAGCGATGGAAGAATGATATCTGGAACACTCAAGGGGCTTTCAAATAACAAAATACATACAGATCATAGTGATTACACGAGATGGTGGTAATATGAGCATCTCTTACAGTTCAGGTGGCTTCCAGGAAGAGGGCTTTGAGTAAAGTCTTGAATTTTGGGAAGTGGGCGGTCATTCTGATGTGAGGAGGGATGGCGTTCCAAATCCTGGGTGCATTGCCTGTAAAGCATTTGCTTAACGTTTTGCGTTTCCGCGGTTTCAATGGAATGAGAAGAAGTGAGTTGGAACTTCTGAGGGTCCTGGACTGGCCAGCCCTTTTGAGTTTGGCAGCCAGGTATTCCGGTTTGCCTGTGTGGAGGGCTTTGTGTGTAAGGCATGCTGTTCGAAAGTTGGCTCGTTGTTCAATAGGGAGCCATTTCAGGTCTTTGAGCGCAGGGGAAATGTGTTTGAATTTCATGATTCCTGTGACCATTCTGGCAGCGGCATTGAGGGTGGTTTTCAAGGGTCTTAGGTGTGATTTGGCTGAGCCGGTCAGGGCTGCGATACCATAGTCAATTTTGGAGAGCACCAGTGCTTGAGTGGCCTGTTGAAGGTCCATGGGAGGAAGGAATGGTTTTATTTTGTAAAGAAGTTTCAGATTGAGGAAAGCGCTTTTGGCGGAGTTAGCGATGTGTTTTTTCATGTTTAGTTTGGGGTCTAAGGTGATACCTAGGGATTTGACTGAGTCTTTTGGCTTAAGGGTGCCATTGAGGGCGTCAATGGCTTTGAGCCGTTCTTCAATTTGGGGGTTTTCGTCTCTGTTGGAGATGAGAAGAACTTCAGTTTTTTCTTGGTTAAGCTTTAAGTGGTTTTGTGAGAGCCATTGTTGAACGTCTTTGAGCGTGTCGTTGAGTTTGAGGATGTCGTCCATACAGGTGGTTTCCAGATAGAGTTGTGTGTCATCAGCGTAGAGGTGGAAGGGGATGTTGGAATTCCTGAGTATTGAGGTAAGGGGTTCCATGTAGACATTGAAGAGTTGAGGGGAGAGAACTGACCCTTGAGGGACTCCTCTGCTGACGGGAAGGGGGTCAGATTCAAAGTTTTTGATTTTTACTCTTTGGGAGCGATTGTGTAAAAAGGAGGAGAACCAGTTCAGAACCGTCAAATCCAGGCCTGCTCTTTCTTGAAGGACTTTTAAGAGCAGCGAGTGATCGACAGTATCGAATGCGGCCGAAAGGTCAAGAAGAATGAGAAGGCAGCATTGGTCGGAGTCAAGCGATTTGTGTAAATCGTCTATGATGTTAAGGATGGCAGTTTCAGTGCTGCATCCTTTTCTGAAACCCGATTGGTGGGGGTCAAGGAGCTTGATGTTCTCTAAGTGTTGGGTTAGCTGTGGGAGAACACATTTTTCTAGTGTTTTTGATAACAGAGGGAGGTTTGACACGGGTCTGAAGTTGTTCATGTCTTCTGAGTCCAACCCTGTTTTTTTTAGTAGCGGCGTGACTTGGCCGACCTTGAGGCAGTCTGGGATAATTCCCATGCTCAGCGAACTGTTGATGATTTTGCACCAAATTGGGGCTAAGGAGTGTTTCAGAGCTTTGGTCAGGTTTATAGGAAGCAGATCCAGGGAGTGGGAAGATGGTTTGACGTTGGAGATCAGGGTGACGATCTCTGATTCCTGAATCGGCGTGAAGACGGACCATTGGGTAGGTGGGAACAATGAGGTGCTGTCAGACAGTTCTGGTGTATTGGACCCTCTTGGAAAAAGAAGGGTTTGTGCTAAGAGAGAGGTCAATCTTGATGATTTTTTCATTAAAAAAGTTGGCGAAGTTGTCGCATTGGTTTTTAGAGGACACTGAAACGGATTTGATGGGTTTGGATGTTTGACTTCTGATGATGTTGAAGGTCCCTATTTGGACAGTGGTACCTAACCCTGCCAACTAGAGACCCCAGTTCTAACACTAGGTAATTATAGTTAAGATTGTGTTTCAAAAGTAAAGCATTTTTTGTTTTTAGAATAACTTTGGTTCCGTTGAATGAATCTTCTCAAAGCTTTTTTTTAAATGTACTTCCTCCTAACTGGTTCGGGGTGATCTGTAAAGGAGGGGTGAAGACAAAGGGTGTCCCAAAACGACTTTTCCGCATTCACTTTTCCATAGGCAATTTAGGTACAGCTGCAGCCCAACCGGCTGAACAGATATTATTTTGAGTAATTAAGCTTCAAATGCTTTGTATATTTCATGCCACTGAGGGTCTGTGGAGCAGACAGACCTCTGATTGCTTGCCACCAATTCTACAATGATGTGGAGGCAGACATCCTGGGGGACCCACAACATAGTCCAAAGTCCTATAGAAAAGGTAAAAAATAGATATAAGGGAGCATGGCAGGCATACCCTGCCACCCTAAGCCTGGTGGTGGTGTCCCAGAGGTGAATTTGTGTAAGATCCATGAATAAAGAGTGGGCCATGGGCCTAGGGGCAGCGCAAATAAACATTATGGGGGTGCCATTTATTATATATATATACTTCTCGGTGAAGGAGCACCCCATAATGCCCTGCGAGGAATATTTAAATGTTTTTGGTTTGGTTGTGTCCCTACAAGGGGCAGGGGCTCCACTGAGCATTTATTGTAATTTTGGAGGTGCTGCAAGGAGTGTAGCAGCCTCCCACCAACACTAAAAAACAGACACATGGACCAATTCACAGGGACTCACTGACAGCTGCCACCCTGCTACATCCCCAAGCAACCAAATATATGTTCAGAACCCATTCCCATATGTACTCGTCATAGATCGAATACTTCTTCATGCCCTCACGCTTCACTCTTGTGCTAGCCTCCCCAAGCATACTACCCCAAGCCCTATCAGATCACGCCCCAATAGCCATTACACTCAAACGTCCCAACACAGTACAATTCGGTGTATTTCGTCTATTCGGTCTGTGGGAACTGATCGCCCGAAAGGTTGTGATACACTCCCTTACACAGATTTTCTTCAACACCAAATTGATGACAACCTAGACATTAATAAAGACTCAGTTAGGAGCTCATTCATTCTGTAGGAGGTGCTGAAAGCAGTCCTGAGAGGACAGGCAATATCCTATCTGACATCTGAAAAATAGCAGAATTTAAAAATAACATAGTCAAGGTTGAGGGAAAGGTAGAGGAAATGCCAGATTATTAAGCTAGGCTTGTAGTAGAAAATATGAGGCTGACATTATGCCACAAACTGCTAAATAACACCTAAGGGCTCATGCAGCGTCTCAATATAAAATAAATTAAGTCAGAGACAAAGCAGGGAAACTGGTACACTGGTTGACCTATAGAGAACAAATCCTACACCTGGTTCCTAGCATCACACTATCCACACACCACATTATGAGTGATCACAAATTAATAGAGCAGGAATTTGCAACCTACTTAGAACTTTGAAGTTATATGCAGAGCATCACATGCAGGCACAATAGCGTATGCATCCGATCATGGTAGACTTAATTCTGCCACGCCTCACTGAATCAGACAAAGCCTTGAAGAACTGCTCACAGCTGCTGAAATATTGGCAGCTATCTAACCACTCTCCACAGGAAAAACACCTGTCCCCATTGGTTACCCCCTGGAATTTTTCTAAAGTTTGCTTCACGCCTCACCCTACCACTGCTCTACATGTACACTGAAGCTCTGGAACAGGAAGAGCTGATGCATGGCATACGGGGAGCCATTATTCCTGTCATCCCTGAGCCCCAAAAACCTCCAGACCAATGCAATTCATAGAGACCTAGTTCTTTATTTAATAATGAAACCAAGATCCTAGCGAAGGCGCTGTTGATGCGACTGGCATGGGTGATCACAGCCCTGATCCACCCAGACCGGAGCGGTGTATGCTAGGGTGCAGTGCACAACACTGTCCGAGACGACTAAGTCCCTGGGCATGCACATAGCCCTGGAAAAGCAAGTAGAATGAGATCGAAGCATAGCCCAGCTACTTACTAGAATCAGAAGGGATATGGACGCAGGGGAAGATCTCCCTCTAAACATAGCTGGCAGAGGAGTGCTATTTAAAATGTTTTTCCTACCAAGGCTGCTCTATAAGCTTTAGAACTACCCCCATGCTATAACTCACAATTCTTTCAAGGCCTGGAATCAGTGCTGGCAAAATTTCTCTGGGCAGGATCACAATCAGGCATCTCGTTTCGGAAATGTGCCCCATAGCCCTATAAAGGGGGGCTATGAAATGCAGATGTAAAGCTCTACTTAAGGGGATGCCACATAGTCGTTATAAATGACTGTCTCCATATGGACCGCAGTGGCACAGCAATAGCCGTAGAGATGCATGTGCTGGAGCAGCATGACATCTTACTCTTAATATACTGTAGGAAGGTAGGATCCTTCTGCATGCTTACCCCTACTTTTTGCCTAGTGCTGCTATGGTTTCTCACTAGTCTGACTGGGATCCTGCTAATCAGGACCCCAGTCTCTGTGCTATCTCCCTAAATTGGACATGGTGAGTACTTGGGTACACTCCAGATTGGCTACTGGTGTGTACCCTTGTAAGTCCCTAGTATATGGTACTGAGACACCTAGGGCATAGGTACACCAGGGGTCTCCCATGGGCTGTAGCATGTATTAGGCCACCAATGAGAGACCACTCAAATTGTGACTACAGGCCTGCCATTGCAGCCTCTGTAAGCTGGTGCTTGCCCACTTACGACAGATATAAGTGTCCATATATCTGAGGTCACTGCACTTAAAACCTATAAGTCACCCCTAAAGCAGGCCTTTCAATCCTGAAGGCAGTGTGCTCGGTTCTAAGTGTGCAGGTGCCCCTGCATGAGCAGGACTGCCCTACAACCGTTGGAATCCACTCTCCCAGGTAGTAAGTGCATCAGCCTCTAAGATACTTAGAGTGGCCATGCATCATTACGCGATAACCATCTCTAAACTGGCTGTAACGAACCCTGTTGTGTTTGATATCAAATATTTTGAAATCATACCCCCACACCATAAACTGTGTGGGTGTATGATTCCATGCACTGTAAATCTCCTTCAGGAGGCCTCAGTGTTCCTGGTACTAGTATTCTAGACCCGGACAGAAAACTATGGCTGCTGCCAACCAGAGATACAATTCTGCCCTCCTGCTGCTGAGCCAAGATCGAGCAGAGGAAGGCAGGACAATAGGTATCCTATCACAGGAGGTGTGACCACCTCCCTGACAAGACTTAGTGTATTGGGACAGGGTGGGGGCGCTTGCCAGCAGACCGCTAAAAGGGTACATTTGAGGCCCTCCTTGCATACTCGAGTCCAAACCAGTTCAGGGAGCCATTGGCTTCCGCTCTTGTGCGAAATTGGACAAAGGACATGAGAGTATCCTCCCCACCATCCAGCCCCTCGTCTGGGAGGGACCCCTAAATCGTTCCAACCCTTTCCTTAGGGTACTTAAGGGCTTACCTGTGGGTGGGTCCCCAGATTAGTTGTGGGACAAGATTCAGATCACATACCACTTCAACTTCAACTGTCGGGGTACTCTGTACCTGTGGGTCCTCTCGAAGGCCTTCTTTGGCTCCAGGGGACTCCCCTGCTTGCTTGGGGCCTGCTCTGACTTACCTGCTCATGGTGAGTCACTTGGACCTTGCTGGTCCCAACATTGCACCTTTTCCGTTGACTAAATTGTTTGCCAAGGCTTTTTGTTGCCCCTGGTCCGTACAGCTGCAACTTCAAGGGCACCATCAACCTCGCCTGCATATCCCACATTGGTGGGCATTCGTCTTCCGTGCCTCCTGGTCACTCTTGAGTGGCATAGACTTTGTTCCCTCTGCTTGCAGGTACGTCTCACCTTGAATCCACCTTTAGGTTCCACCTAACACTTTCACCTTTCTCGCCAGCTGCATCTTTTCCGAAGTCCTGCATTATTGTCTACAGCGGTTTCCGACGTCACTTCACACCTATGCACCCGGCTTCCCTGATGTAGGTATCATGGTCCCTGGGGTATCCATGGGTGGGGTGACCCTCCAGCCTTCCATCTTCCACAGGGTTTCTCCAGGGCCCACTGGGAAGGGTCCTTCTTCTTTAAAATTGCAACTGCTACTTACTTATTGACTAACATGGAGCACGCTGTCATGTTCCCGCTCTGCACAATGCCTGTGTGGAGTTCCTGAGTACTCACCTCGAGTGGTTCCTTGGGTCCCTGGCTCTTCTACGTCTTCTGGGTCCATTCTTGACTTGAGTCATGGATGCATTCCACTATTTTAGTATATGGTTTGGTGTCCCTCTGGAGACCACTGGGTATCCTGTGCTATTTACGTATTATAATGACAAAGTATTGTGTGTATTGTGTTCTATCTCTGGGTAGAAGATAATACATGGTGTTAGTGAGTTAATAATAAAATGCATATCTTTATAACTACACTGTGTGATTCTTTTTCACTTAACCTATACCATAAGATTAAGTACGGATAAAACAAGCTGCTTTACACTCCTTCTGGACTAAGCCTGATCGCTGCTCTCCACAGCTACCACTTAGAGAGCTTTCTAAGGTTGTTTAAGGTCACTAAAATCACCGTGAGGGCTGTCTGGATTAGTGCAGGGTGCTACACTTACATAAATGAACACCATACACTAAACCAGCCTCTCACATATATGGTCCCGAGGCAGACATCAACCTTTCCCTTGTGACCTAGCCTGTTAGCACCAGGCACTGCAATGGATTACATGGCACGGGGTGCCACCAGAGGAAACTCCGCTGTGGAATGGAGCATGACTACCCCATATGAACAACCTAGAAAGATTCCGAGCCTGAAACACCATAGGCATCGCTAGACTGGGACATGTATGGAAGGAAAGACCGCTACAAATGCAGAACACACAATTCTACTGCTATCTACAACTCCAAATGCCCCAAAAAAAAACAACAAAAAAACAGTAAGTCTCCAGGGTCATCAAGTTCATGACCCGAGGAGAACTTACCATATTTTGTTAAACCACTCCTATCTGAAGCTCTAAGCTCTTCAACTGGAGTGCAAGGCTTTTTGCATTTTGTGGGATGACATTTTTTAAAAGAAAGACTCAGAGATATATTGGTTTATTTTTAAAAAAAATGTCTCTGAGAAAGCCAATAGGCTCATTTTTAATATTTTGGTTGTGACTCTTTGACAAAGCCAGGAAGTCTGCCTGAGTGCATCCAGGACCTGCAAGATCAGCCATGAGCTGCGTATTCCAAAAAGCAGTTTGTGAGGATGGCTGCTTGCAAGGGATTGGAAACAGGGCCAGACGGGGGAGGCGGGGAGTAGACTTATGTATGGTTATAAAATATTAATTTACATTTGCAAAACCCTAGAAATTCACTGAAAAAAACAAATGTTAAAGTGATATTATAGTTAGGAACTGAAATTATATCTTACTTTACAATCGAAAAACCTTAAAAATGTACTGGGACATTAAAGTTACGTGAAAATATAACTTAAAACATACCATTTTAAATTAACAAAATCACTGAAATTCACCAGTTGTAGATATGCCAATTATCTGTAACTCGAGCCATAAGGTAACAATAACTCACCCCTGCTAATTACCCCACAAAATACATCACTCATGTCATTATCTATGGCATCACTGATTGCATCACAGCAACACCTGAAATGACATAATTGATGAAAAGACTGTGTATGGCAGGGGTGCGAGATATAGTTACTTTAGCGCACAAGTTATAGTTACTTGAGATATCTATGCCAGGTGAGCTTCAGTGCTCTTGTGTGTTTAAAAATTACATTGTCACCGAAATTATCACCTAACTATATTGCTACTTTAACCTTTGTTTTTTTCAGTGAATATAGTCCAAGTCTCATGCTGCCAAGATCCCTTTGAGCTAAGATTTTTGCGTCAATTATCATATGTCAAACCACTAATTAACGTAGATTAGTTAATGCTTTCACTCCTTTATTCACTAGAATTGTTCTACAAGAGTTTCTCACAGAGCAAATAAGCAAAGTGAGGCGGAAATATTAAAGTTGCCGTAAGCGTGTTTAATGCTGATGCACATGAGCAATCAAGGTACAAAACCATACATTTGGAGCACCAGTATAAAAAATGAATGACATCATTTATGCTATGCTGAAAATAACCCCCAATCTAAATAGATCACTGAAAGTAAGGATGAGTCAAGGTGCTCCTAACACCTACATCATAGGGCAAGGTAGTGTTAATTTAGAGCTGCTGCTGGGTTACAGCACTTTTATATATTTGTAAAAGTGTGAGATGCTAAAGGAAAAAAAATTAACCTTTCCTCGTTTCCTTCAAAACACGACTACAATCTGAAATAGTCTTAAGTGAATCACATTAACTGTGTGTGTATATATATATTCTCCAAGTTCACCCAAATGCCTGATTTGTTATATCTCTCTCTCTATTTATATATATATATATATATATATATATATATATATATATATATATATATATTCACTGAAAAAACCATAGGTTTCAGGAGTTATATAGTTAGGAATTAGCTTTTAAAAAACCTTTGAAATTCACTCAAAAAACTATAAGTTTTAGTGGTGTTATAGTTAGCTGGACATTTTACTCATACAAAACCATTGAAATTGCTCCTATTTAGTTAGTTGTACTAACTATATTTCGCGCACCCGCAATCCACTGCTGATGATGTCACATATTAGATCATTCATGACATGGTCAGTGACATCACTGATGACATCTCAAATGACATCACTGATGACATCACTGATGACATCATCCAGTGAATGTGGTTTGCTTCGTTATTTAAATATGCATTATATATATAGCAATTTGCATTGAAGAATAAGTGGATATATATAAATAAATATTTGGATGGAGGATTTAGTAGCAGTGTAATTGACTGTTTACTTGACCAATTTATAATGTCTCACTAAATATAGTAGATAGTGACTAAACTGTGTGAATATCTGTATCACTTTGTCAGTTGTTGTGTAAACTGATTCTACAGTTGGTTACTAGCTATGTGAAAGTCTATATTAGTTATTAATTAGTTAACTGAGTATTTGTATGGGAGTGTGAAAGTGTGTGTGGTTCGGTGGGGGTGTGTGACTGTCCAAAGATGTGTGAATAGTTGATTCAGTAGATATATGAAGTTAAAACTACATGTTCTAACAGTTGTTTGGGTGAGTGAATATCTTTATGGGTGTGGTGATGAGCAAATATATTTCTCAATGGTACAGGTCCAACAAACTAGAAAAATAAAAGGCAGTGTGTGTCAGTTGTTGTATATAAATAAGTATACATAAGACACAATGATTGTGTGAGTGACTGTATGGATAACTGTATACTTGTAATAATGATTTTATAATTCACTAAGTATGACTTACTATCTAAATGAATAGAAGAAGTGGTGTTTGTATAAGTGTTTTGCTAAGTAAATATGTAAGTATGATCCATTGTTTGCATAAGTGAGTAGGATGACTTCATATGTGAATAGGATGCGTGCTGTTGTTTAATGTCGATATAGATGTATAAGTATTTCTGATAGTGTTCTATTGTTCATTGACAGCATGTATGAGTGAATCCATAGGTAAGTGATTAGATGTGTGTATATATCTATGAATAACTGAGTGGATTTTTAGATACTTGTATTGCTGTGACAATGGATTTAAATATGATACTCTGTATTTTACAAAGAGTGATGAAAAATTGTAATAGTGTATGAAAAGGTGCATGTGATTGTCACGTGGATGATGCCATCAGTGATGTCATCAGTGATGTCATTTGAGATGTCATCAGTGATGTCACTGACCATGTCATGAATGATCTAATATGTGACATCATCAGCAGTGGATTGCGGGTGCGCAAAATATAGTTAGTACAACTAACTATATAGGAGCAATTTCAATGGTTTTGTATGAGTAAAATGTCCAGCTAACTATAACACCACTAAAACTTATAGTTTTTTGAGTGAATTTCAAAGGTTTTTTAAAAGCTAATTCCTAACTATATAACTCCTGAAACCTTTGGTTTTTTCAGTGAATTTCAAAGGTTTTTTAAATGCTAATTCCTAACTATATAAGGCCTGAAACCTATGGTTTTTTCAGTGAATTTGCAAGGTTTTTTAAATGCTAATTCCTAACTATATGAGGCCTGAAACCTATGGTTTTTTCAGTGAATTTCAAAGGTTTTTAAATGCTAATTCCTAACTATATAAGGCCTGAAACCTATGGTTTTTTCAGTGAATTTGCAAGGTTTTTTTAAATGCTAATTGCTAACTACATAAGGCCTGAAACCTATGGTTTTTTCTGTGAATTTCAAAGGTTTTTTAAATGCTAATTCCTAACTATATAAGGCCTGAAACCTATGTTTTTTTCAGTGAATTCGCAAGGTTTTTTAAATGCTAATTTCTAACTATATAAGGCCTGAAACCTATGGTTTTTTCATTGAATTTGCAAGGTTTTTTAAATGCTAATTCTATTAGCGGATAACGTTTTTATATATTAAAACGTTTTTTAAATCTCAAATGCCTGCTTTGCTAACAGAGTTTTTAAGCACAGGCTCTTTTGTCTCTGGTGGCCATCTTGGGAGACTGCATATCAGAATTTTTTTAATGAAATATAAGAGGATTTGAGAAGTCACTCAAAATGTGCCCTAATTTTTCTTTCTTCAGCACTAATCATAATTTCTATGGCAAAATGAACCCCCTCATTTTGTTCCTTTGCAAATTAAATGTTTTAAGTGTTAACACTTTATTCCAATCAAGATGACTTTCGGTGTGCCATACTTTTGTCATAAGTAAGACTGTTAGCGCTCTAGTTGTTCTTTAGAACACTCTGGGATATTCTGTCATTGGGCTATAGTTGGGCTACATCTGGCTGATATTTGGGCTACATTTGTTTTTTTTGTCTCTGGTGGCCATCTTTGGGCTACATTGGGCTACATTGGGCTACATTTGGGCTCTAACATATATATAGCCCAATGTAGCCCAATATATATTTTTTCAAAGTTAATTTTCGTAAAAACCACTGGAGCACATATCTTGAGACATAGCAAAGGCACATCGGGCTACCAGTCACTACAATTTTGCCAAGTTTGGTGAAAAACCATTCAGCCGTTCGAGCTAAAAGTGAGTCCAACCGCCCTATGGAAATTAACATGGGGAAAACACGTTTTGGGACCCCCTTTTATCTCGTCCCCCGCTTGACGAATCCCCCCTAAACTTTCAGGGAAGGACCGGAGCGCCGCGAGGCAAAGTTAAGGAAAATTTCAGGAAGATTCCTCAACCGGCGTTAAAGTTATTCCCAATAGAATGTTGCGATTTCCCTATGGAAAACAATCCTAACTATATATACCTACTGGCTATCGCCAGTAGGTAATATATATGCTTGCTCCGAATTCCCCAAGTAATACCCAGCCGGGTTGGAAGAATACAGCACTCTCGGGGTTCCTGTTCTCAGCAAAAGTTTATTACCAAAAAAAAACGCGTTTCGGGAGGAACTCCCTTCGTCAGTGTCTACATACGAACGCGTTGCGTGGCACCATTATGTTGGTTTACTATGGGTGATGGAAACAAACATAGGACTACTGTAAACATTCGAGTTTACGCGCCATCTTAGAATGTACATATTGTTGTTTCAAACGACTCTATAAATATTCTTCATTATTCAGTCATACATTTCACCTCGCCATGATCACACCGTGTATCGGCAAAGGTACAATTTACAATCAGTATTGACACATACAGTTTCTCGTCTATATGGGTCACATGGACATAATTCTCCTGAGAAACGATGTCAATAGAACCTGTGACATACCCGGCTGGGTATTACTTGGGGAATTCGGAGCAAGCATTGTTATCGCGGGGCATCACCGCGGAAACAGCACCCGCTGCTGGAGTGACTCGTGTTATTGGTGTTTTGGAGCTTTAATAAATACGAACGAGTGCACTGTCGCCCATGTGGATGCCAAAGTAGGACGAAATTCGTTCGGACAGCTAGGAAGTGCAGGAGTACGCAAAAGAGCCGCAAGCAGCACGCAGTAAGCCTGCATTTCTATTCTACCTTCCTAGTGGTTCGGAGATGATAACTGTTTAAGCGGCGCAGCGAGGGGTTCCATAGCAATTCAGCATTATAAAGAAGTGGTATTCCGGGACCGGAACACCACAAAACAAACCATTACAACATGTTCAACATGTCAGAACGCAGAGACGCGGCTGGAGATATCTTTAAAAATAAGAATCCTGACATTTTTAAACCTCCTCCAAAGGTCAACACGGAGGCAACGAATACATTGACCACCCAATTTCAGAAACTGGAGAAACTTTATGAGAGAGAATTGCAAAAATGGTGGGAGGGGACATCTTTGCAGGGGTACATTGAGGTACAAAGGGTGCCTAGAGGACTTCGGATTTTTACTGTCCCGGCATATGAAAATCCTGATCCCCTCCTGCAGGAAACATGGGCTACACATATAGCCCATTCATGCAAAGGGATGCTTGAAATCTTAGTCCAGTTTGCATGGAGTGACCGGGACAAGGTGGTAAAGGAAAATGAGGAGATGGAAGAAGAACTCTCAAAGAATCCAGACAAAGATGAACAGGAACAACTAAGGGCAGTAATGAAAAAGAGATTACAGAAATATGAAATGAAGATCAAAATGAGGAAGCAAGAAAAATTTGACCGGGATGAACGGGATTATGCGATGGGCAGGGTCTTGACCTTTTCCAAAAAATATGATCAGCCACGTAAAGATCTAGCAAAGAAAAATCAGATGCCGGGAGCAGTACCAGAACCAAGAGTTGAAACTTCTGACTCAGATGCCACCGCAAGCGAGGTGTCGGGTGATGAAACAACAGGCCCCTTGACTGCGGCTACCAAGACTCCTTTTCAGCAGGAGTTCAAAGTTATCAGGGAAAGCTGGCTGAGAGGCGGCAAAAACAAACCCCCGAAAGGGGCAGGCAAACCAGACGTGGCGGTTGGAAGGGGAAGAGGCAGCGGGCAAACCAACACGGCATCAAGAGTGACAAGAAGTCAGAGAAGAGGGAGATGGTAACTCAACCTGACCACCTTACCATTGTAAATTTGTCCCGCAGACCGCTGACATCCACGGAAGAATCTGTTTTAAAACTGGGGCTTACATTTTGTCCAAATGTGAACATGGAATACACCCAGACTAGGATTGATCTTTATAAATTTATTCGCAAGATCAAACTACATACATTTTTTAAGGTCAAACCTACTGCCAAAGAAGTCAAACATCTGAGAAACAACAAAAAGGATACTGACCTCTTAAACGTCAATGATTTGACCGCATGTGAAGTATTGCAAAATCTCTGATTAGAGAGTAACATGGAAACAAGAGAAGCTACAAACACTCTCACACAGAGACTAGCCAACATCGAAATTGATCAGGAAGCACCCAAAAGTGGGTTGAAATTAACATCAAAATTTGTCCCACAAATCGCTATGGATGCTATTGATACGTTCTCCGATGCAGTCATCAGGGATCTGATGAATATGAGGACAGAGCAAACTTCTCAACGGAAATCCTTTAACATCTCTAAAGAACAGAGAATGGCTATAACAAAATTGTCGGAGGATCATACCATCGTATGCAAACCCTCCGATAAAGGAGGAAATATTGTCATTATGTCAAGAGAACAATATGTGACAGAAGCCATGCGGCAATTACAGGACGTAACCTGCTATGCCATAATAACTAAGAAAGATTACCTTGAGAGCATTGACATGCTACATGACCTTTTGAAGAAATGGCTTGGCAAGCAGATGATAGAACTGGAAGAATATTTATTTCTAAAAACTGTAAATCCCAATCTGCCCACTTTTTATCACCTGCCCAAGGTCAACAAAAACATTGACAATCCACCTGGAAGACCAATCATTTCCTCTATAGGGGGATTAACTGAGAATCTTTCCAGATTTTTGGACCATTACCTATTTGAGTTTGTACTTTCTTTGAAGTCGTACATTAGAGACACATCAGACTTCATTGAAAAAATTGAGAACCTAAACTGGCAACCTACTTATGTACTGCTGACTCTCGACATAACGAGTCTTTACACGTGTATTGAACACGAAAAGGGCCTACATGCCGTAGAATACTTCTTGAACAAAAAACCACTAAAATATGCCCTGCACAACAAAATGCTGTTGGAATTAATCAATTTTTGTCTACATTATAACATCTTTCTTTTTCAGGATGACATATACAGGCAGTTATCTGGCACGGCGATGGGCTCCTGCTTCGCCCCCAGCTATGCGAACTTGTTCGTTGGCTGGTGGGAGGAGCAGGTAGCCTGGGCCCCTGAGAATGCCACATGGAATAACAAGGTGGTGGCTTGGTGCAGGTACATTGACGACCTGTTCCTAGTATGGGATGGGTCAGTTGTAGAGGCCAATGAGTACATATGACTGTTAAACAATAACGACTGTAACCTAAGATTTACGGGGGAAGTGAGTCAAGAAAGGGTCAATTACCTAGACCTTCAAGTGAGTGTAAAGGATGGTAAGATCTGTACCCATTATATCGTAAACCTACAGCAGGAAACAGCGTGTTACACGCTTCTAGTAGCCACCCCCGGAGACTCATAAACAGCATCCCGTACGGGGAATTTCTCAGGTTGAGACGTAATTGCACTCTAGAGGAAGATTTTGAAATGGCAGTTAGTGAAAGCATGGATAGATTCTCGGACAGAGGATATAAACGGAATCTTCTGAATGATGCCCTGAATAGAGTGAGGAAATTGTCCAGACATTCTCTCTTTGAGAAAAAGTCACGCCCAAATACTGATGGTAAATTTCGAATGATTACTCCTTATTCAGCCAACTCCTTCAGATTAAGATCTATCATGACTAAACACTGGCATATCCTAAAAACCAACCACATTGTTATGTTATGTTATGTTATGTTATGTTATAAGTTTATTTATATAGCGCACGGCTACTCAGGAAGAGTGTCCCGGCGCTTTATGTTGGCAGCTCAGCAATTAAAAAACATAACAGTGATAAAAACAAAAGAACAGAAGAAGAAAACAAAACATCCTACAGATTAAAAAGCCAGGTCTTAAGATTTTTTCTGAACAGCAGCAGACTGGGAGTGCTGCGTAGGGCAAGGGGCAAGGAATTCCACAACTGGGGTGCCCTGAGGCTAAAAGAGTGACCTCCGGTGCGAGCCTTCCTCACTCGTGGGACCACGGCCATGAACAAAGTTTCCGAGCGCAATGAGCGTGCCGGGCGATAGAAAGCCAGCCTGCGCTGCAGATACTTTGCTCCCTGGCCACAAAGTGCTTTATGCACCAGAGTCAGCGCTTTAAACATAATCCGCTTTCGGATGGGCAGCCAATGAAGTGACTGCAATAACCCGGATGTTCTAGCCCGCCTATGAAGGCCAAAAATGGCGCGGGCCGCGGAGTTCTGCACCACTTGCAACCGCTGGATCAGGTAGTCCGGAAGCCCTAGATAGAGGGCATTAGCATAGTCCAATCTAGATCCTATTAGAGCTTGGACAGTGATCTTTCTATGCTCCTCCGTAAGTAGTGGTAAGAACTTCCGGAGCATCTTTAGGATGCCGAAGCAGGTGCCTGTCAGGCTGAGAATGTGCGATTTGAACGAAAGGTTGTTATCAAACCGGACTCCCAAATTTTTGGCAACCATAGATGACTGAGCGGGAGGACACATGTCCGCTGGCCACCACTCACGCCATTCCGGATCCGAGGCGCAACCGAAGAGCAGAACCTCCGATTTACTGGAGTTGGCCTTAAGGCCGTTCCGCTGGAACCAGTCAAAGACCCTCTCCAGGCACCCCCGGATACTCTCCCCATCGAATGGCTGATCTTTCCTGCAGGTGAACAGAAGTTGCGTGTCATCTGCATAGGACACGATCTGGGCCCCAAAAGCCTCCACCAGTGCCGCCAGAGGGGTCATAAAGATGTTAAAGAGAGTCGGGCTCAACACAGAGCCCTGTGGAACTCCGACTCCCAATGGCGGCATCTCAGCGGAGCTAGGGGAGGCCCAGACCGTTTGTCGACGGTCCTCCAGAAACGATGTAAACCAATTAAACACCGTCCCCCTCAGCCCGATGTCATAGAGTCTGGCGAGAAGCGCCTCATGGGGGACGGTGTCTAAGGCCGCCGACAGGTCCAGCATGACAAGCATGGACTTCCCTCCTGCGTCCAATGTCTCCCGGATAACCTCTGACACCTCAAGAAGAGCCGTCTCCGTGCTCAGATTGGGCCGGAATCCGGATTGTGAGGGGTGCAGTAGGTTATTTGATTCTAGGTAGCCCGCGAGAATGCCGTGCACATGCTTCTCCGTAAGCTTCGCCAGGGCCGGGAGAAGAGAGATAGGCCTATAGTTGGCCAAAACTTCGGTGTCCAATCCAGGCTTTTTGAGGAGAGGGACCACCATCGCTCTTTTCCAGGGCCGAGGGAGCCTTCCCTCCCTCAAGGATAAATTCAGAAGGGGGTTCACCAGGGGATTCAACAACGGCACCATCCTGGCCAAGAATTTGGCCGGACAAGGATCTAATGGCGAGCCAGATTTAAGACTGGCCAGAAGAATGATAGAGGCCTCGGGGGTAACAGAGGGAACTCCGCCAAAACAACGGCTGGCGTAACTGATGGAACACGACCCACCCCCAAACTAGGAGACCCTTCAACGGACCCTTCTGGGAAGGAAGCCTGGATAGATCTAATTTTATCTGTAAAAAATCTGGCGAGGTCACTGGTCCACGACTCAGATGGCACTACATGATGGAGGTGAGATCTAGGAGCCGTGAATTCCCTCACCACCGTGAAGATCTCCTTAGATGAATTTGAAGCCGCCTCAATCCTTCTAGAAAGATAATCTTTTTTTGCCCCAAGAATGTTATTATGGTATGCTTTGACCGCCATCCTATAGGCGAGTCTAGCCTCCCCCTCATACCGAGAGCGCCATGCCCTCTCAGCCACCTTACACTGGCTGCGCTCAATCCGCAACGCCTCAGGGAACCATGGCGCAGACTGCCGCTTGACCGGAGATCGAGAGGCCCTTATAGGGGCCAGATCATCAAGCCTCTCTGTCAGCCACGCCTGTAAGGCCGCAGTATCCAACTCCAGGTCACCCACAATAGGGCATGGGTGGTCGGCAAACGCCTGATCTAACAGTTCTGGCGTCACTCTATGAAGAGCCCTAGAAGCTGCTCCCGACCGGGTAGGAGCACTGCTGAGCAAATGCTCAGTCCCCCGTATGGAGAATCTGGCCAGTCTATGATCGGACCAGATCACCGGGAGAAGTTCGATGTTCACAAGAGGGACCGATGAAAACACCTGATCCAGGGTGTGTCCCTTATCATGTGTGGGGCCTAACAACGAGGGAACGAGACCTAGAGGGGTCGTGATGTCAAGCAATTTGTTAGAATTCACATCTTCCGCCATATCCAAATGGAAATTGAAATCACCTGCCAACAAGCAGTGCTGAGCAGATAACGCCAGGCCAGATATGGCCGCCTGGAGGTCCTCAAAAAAGGAACCCACCAATCCGGGGGTCTATAAACCAGCAGCCCCTTCAGGGCTTGATGCGGGGACAGCCTAATAGTAAAGGCGAGAGACTCAGAACCCGTGATGTTATCCAAGGGGAGAATCGAGCAAGAGGCACACTTCTTAACAACCACCGCCACCCCACCCCCCCTACCCTTGGCTCTATCCTGGCGGAAGATGTTATAATCCGGAGGGATGGCTGCTAGAATATCCGGGTTAGACGTCTCACCCAGCCAGGTTTCGGTCAGCAGAAGGCATAGAGGTTTTTCCCTGACCAAAAGATCGAAAATGTCAAGGGCATGCCTACCTACTGATCGCGTGTTGAGCATTAAGCACAAATGATTCACGCAGTCCTCACCAATCTGATGCTCGGGGAAAGGGACATAAGTGGGGGACCAGCCGCAGCCAGGGCAATAGCGCTTACCCCTGTACCTACCCGGAAACACGGAATGGCACTCACAGGAGGTAGATTGCAAGGACCGCAGAGTCATGGAAGAATAATGAATCATTCTCCCAACCTTGTCAGAGTCCTGCGCCGCTCCGCCGCTTCTGGGACGGTGACGGGCGCAGACGGGCAGGACTCTGGCAAGACTCAGGCAAACGCGAGGGCAACCCCGCTGCGCGACCCCGCTGCGCGAGAGAGACTGGTTTAAATAGGGCCTCCAGGTCAGGTGCACACCGCCCCACCAGGACGCTCAAGATGGCACTCAGGACGCGTCAAAGCCCTTCCCAAGATGGCGCCCAGGTAGCAGAGAACAGGCGAGGTAAAGCACCCCCAACCCCAGAACCAGATCCGCTAAAACAGCGGTGTAAGTACTATTATGCTGCAGGTATAGGGCCAGCTCCCAGATAAGAACAAGGGGAAGTAAAATCCAAAACGAACAAAGATAAAAAACGGGGAATTTAAAAAGCGCGAGGCGCTCGTAACGCAGCGCTCGCCGTAGTGCAGAGCTGCCAAACCTGGCAAACGTATCCAACAAGGCGGATAAATCCTAAAGAACGCCCTAAATAGGGCTTCCAGGTCAGGTGCACACCGCCCCACCAGGACGCTCAAGATGGCACTCAGGACGCGTCAAAGCCCTTCCCAAGATGGCGCCCAGGTAGCAGAGAACAGGCGAGGTAAAGCACCCCCAACCCCAGAACCGGATCCGCTAAAACAGCGGTGTAAGTACTATTATGCTGCAGGTATAGGGCCAGCTCCCAGATAAGAACAAGGGGAAGTAAAATCCAAAACGAACAAAGATAAAAAACGGGGAATTTAAAAAGCGCGAGGCGCTCGTAACGCAGCGCTCGCCGTAGTGCAGAGCTGCCAAACCTGGCAAACGTATCCAACAAGGCGGATAAATCCTAAAGACCGCCCTAAATAGGGCCTCCAGGTCAGGTGCACACCGCCCCACCAGGACGCTCAAGATGGCACTCAGGACGCGTCAAAGCCCTTCCCAAGATGGCGCCCAGGTAGCAGAGAACAGGTGAGGTAAAGCACCCCCAACCCCAGAACCGGATCCGCTAAAACAGCGGTGTAAGTACTATTATGCTGCAGGTATAGGGCCAGCTCTCAGATAAGAACAAGGGGAAGTAAAATCCAAAACGAACAAAGATAAAAAACGGGGAATTTAAAAAGCGCGAGGCGCTCGTAACGCAGCGCTCGCCGTAGTGCAGAGCTGCCAAACCTAGCAAACGTATCCAACAAGGCGGATAAATCCTAAAGACCGCCCTAAATAGGGCCTCCAGGTCAGGTGCACACCGCCCCACCAGGACGCTCAAGATGGCACTCAGGACGCGTCAAAGCCCTTCCCAAGATGGCACCCAGGTAGCAGAGAACAGGCGAGGTAAAGCACCCCCAACCCCAGAACCGGATCCGCTAAAACAGCGGTGTAAGTACTATTATGCTGCAGGTATAGGGCCAGCTCCCAGATAAGAACAAGGGGAAGTAAAATCCAAAACGAACAAAGATAAAAAACGGGGAATTTAAAAAGCGCGAGGCGCTCGTAACGCAGCGCTCGCCGTAGTGCAGAGCTGCCAAACCTGGCAAACGTATCCAACAAGGCGGATAAATCCTAAAGACCGCCCTAAATAGGGCCTCCAGGTCAGGTGCACACCGCCCCACCAGGACGCTCAAGATGGCACTCAGGACGCGTCAAAGCCCTTCCCAAGATGGCGCCCAGGTAGCAGAGAACAGGCGAGGTAAAGCACCCCCAACCCCAGAACCGGATCCGCTAAAACAGCGGTGTAAGTACTATTATGCTGCAGGTATAGGGCAAGCTCCCAGATAAGAACAAGGGGAAGTAAAATCCAAAACGAACAAAGATAAAAAACGGGGAATTTAAAAAGCGCGAGGCGCTCGTAACGCAGCGCTCGCCGTAGTGCAGAGCTGCCAAACCTGGCAAACGTATCCAACAAGGCGGATAAATCCTAAAGACCGCCTTAAATAGGGCCTCCAGGTCAGGTGCACACCGCCCCACCAGGACGCTCAAGATGGCACTCAGGACGCGTCAAAGCCCTTCCCAAGATGGCGCCCAGGTAGCAGAGAACAGGCGAGGTAAAGCACCCCCAACCCCAGAACCGGATCCGCTAAAACAGCGGTGTAAGTACTATTATGCTGCAGGTATAGGGCCAGCTCCCAGATAAGAACAAGGGGAAGTAAAATCCAAAACGAACAAAGATAAAAAACGGGGAATTTAAAAAACGCGAGGCGCTCGTAACGCAGCGCTCGCCGTAGTGCAGAGCTGCCAAACCTGGCAAACGTATCCAATATATATTGTTGGTCCCGATATACCGGTTGCTCCATTGATCACCTTCAAAAAAGCGAGATCTTTACGTGATCATATGGTTCAAAGTCATTTGAATCCCATACGTAAAAGCCAGGGAACATTGAAAGATGCCAAGGGCTTCTTCCCCTGTGGGACGTGCAAAGCCTGTGCATCCAGTAAACGAACCTTAACATATGATGTGAGGGGCTGTAAGGGTGGAAAAAGAATAAACAAATGTATGTCCTGCCACACAGACCATGCAGTTTCCTGTTTGATGTGTCCTTTAAGCATTGGCGGATTTTGCGAATTGGCAATCCGCGAACTTGCGTATTTACGGATTCGCAATCCGCAAAATCGCGAACTCTCGCGAATTTGCGATTTATTTATTTTTTGTGTTCGTAAGGGTTTCTGCCAGTTCGCGAGGGTTGTGTACCAGTTCGCAATTGTGAACTTACTTGTTGGCTCGCAACGGCCGCGACTATGTTGTTTCTACGTCTGGTTCATCATCACAGGTTCACAGCACCCTCTGTTTCACCACTGCCACCCTCTGGTACACCCATGCCACCCTCTGGTACATCACTGCCACCCTCTGGTTGGTTTATCACTGTAGATTAAGGGGGTGAAAAAAGCAAGCACACCTGCCCGGCTTCAACTGACATGAATTAATTTGGGGTTGATTAATGTGTCACTGAATTTAAACTTCCAGTCTGGCTGGCACCTGCTTCCTTATCTGTAATTTGCTTTCTGTTGCAGTGCAATGTTTTTTCACAGGACCTTTGTGGCCTACTTGTAGCTATTCTCTGAGCCTGCTGTGAGGGTCAGAGTAGGGTCATAGAATAGTTGCAAGTAGGCAACTGAACTCTGAAGGGGCCCCTCAGGAAGCACTACAGGGAATGGTTACTAATGATAAGATTGAACTTTTGCACCTGCTGAGTGCTTTCAGTTTTGTCTGTAATTGCTTTCTGTTGCAGTGTCATTTTTTTTAACAGGACCTTTGTTGTATACTTGTAGCTATTCTCTGAGCCTGCTGTGAGGGTCAGAGCAGGGTCATAGAATAGTTGCAAGTAGGCAAATGAACTCTGAAGGGGCCCCTCAGGAAGCACTACAGGGAAAGGTTACTAATGATAAGATTGAACTTTTGCACCTGCTGAGTGCTTTCAGTTTTGAAAAAATCCAAATATCCAGCAGCATCCACAAAAAGTAACCCTTCCAGGTCAAGATCCAAATCAAAGTGACCAGCACATGAAGAAAGCACTGGGAGGAGCCGGCTGGACAGGAACAGGAAGTTGGAGACTGTGGGGCACTTCCTTCCTCCCACCCCCCCCCCCAAAATGTACTCCTTGCAAAGAAAAAGTGCAGGCAAATGTCAACCTGAGGAGTTATTCTGATAAAAATCATAATTTTCAAGGTTTATGCTGCCTGCTGGTGGATTTGTTGTGCGAAATTGCAAATTTTGCAATCTCGCAATTGCGAGATTGTCGCTGCCCGCCGCATCTACGTGTTCGCAAGTGTTTACTCCCGCGAAATTGTATAGTATTCTAGTTGGCAAGTGCGACCAAGCAAAAAATCCGCTTCGCACGGATTTTACAAATTTTCGGCAAGTTCGCGAGAGTTTGCAGATTGCGAATTTGCCAAAAATCCGCAAAATTCGCGAGCGGAACGGATTTTACGCCCATGCTTAGTGTCCTTGCCAATTGAAATATATTGGCAGCATTATCAATCCAGTAAAACTGAGGGTGCTAGAACATATGCGGGCGATAGCAAACAGAGATTTCTCTTATCCGGTCGCTCGGCATTTTGCAATAAAGCACAACAGCAATAGAGATCTTCTGAGATTTTTCTGTTTGGACTGTGTCCCTGAAAGCCCACGAGGCGGTAATAAACTACAGATACTCAGGAGATTAGAGTCTCGATATATAATTGATTTAGAGACTAAAGCACCAGGAGGCCTGAACATGGGTGAGGAAATGTCATCTCACTTGGGATAATTTTGATTATCTGTAATTGGAACCTGATGACTCCTGATATATTTGTGACAAATCTTTTGCAACAGTGAATGTTTTTTTAACAATGATCTACTGAAGGAAGAATTTGTATTTTTGAAAGATTAATGTATTCGATTTAAGGGTTTGAATTGTCTCTAAGGGTACTATTTGAAATGATATATACAGTGTCACTATAGTGTTGAGAGTATGCAGTATTATGGGTCTATTTGAACATATTCTATTAACCTGGGTGTTTGGCGGCCTAATTGGCTGCAATTGCCGATACACGGCAAGATTATAACCAAAATGTGGACAATGTTTTACCTTGTACGCATGATTTATGTGCATGGAGCGATGTCGTGAGGTTCTATTGACATCGTTCCTCAGGAGAATTATGTCCATGTGACCCATATACACGAGAAACTGTATGTGTCAATACTGATTGTAAATTGTACCTTTGCCGATACACGGCGTGATCATGGCGAGGTGAAATGTATGACTGAATAATGAAGAATATTTATACCGTCGTTTGAAACAACAATATGTACATTCTAAGATGGCGCGTAAACTCGAATGTTTACAGTAGTCCTATGTTTATTTCCATCACCCATAGTAAACCAACATAATGGCGCCGCACAACGCGTTCGTATGTAGACACTGACGAAGGGAGTTCCTCCCGAAACGCGTTTGTTTTGGTAGTAAACTTTTGCTGAGAACTGGAACCCCGAGAGTGCTGTATTCTTCCAACCTGGCTGGGTATTACTTGGGGAATTCGGAGCAAGCATTGTTATCGCAGGGCACCACCGCGGAAACAGCACCCGCTGCTGGAGTGACTCGTGTTATTGGTGTTTTGGAGCTTTAATATATATATATATATATATATATATATATATATATATATATATATATATAGAGAGAGAGAGAGAGAGAGAGAGAGAGAGAGAGATAGATAGATAGATAGATAGATAGATAGATAGATAGAGAGAGATTTTCTGGGTATAATATGCTATTTATTACCTTTGCTAAGTGTCAAGAGGGGATATGACTCATCAAATGCAAAGTGTCGGGTGGATCATGATGTCCTCCCTCTCCCTGAGCAAAGGTAATAGACAGCATATTATGCTCTGTGTATCTGCAATATGGCCATGGCATTTTTATGTGTATTTATTTGTTGAAAATATATTTAACCAAAACCATGATGCATGGGATTAGGTGTATGCAGTGAGATAAAATCACGTTAAAGAAGCCTATTGCCCTTTATGAGATTAACTCTTCTATGAGGCAGCAAACAGTGTTTATCACATGACAATTTCAGTGAACTGTGTTAATGAACTAGAATTTGGCCTTTGCAGCTTAGTTATAAATATGTGGCAGGGTCGGTTTTATTTATTAGTACATTTCCTTTGTAGTCTCAGTCACTCATGTGAATCGCTGAATATCTCTGGTTTGGAAACTGAGTTGCTGATTGAGGGGTTGAAACTCTACTTACGCAGGAACCACAGTCTCTGTCTGGGTGAACTCACAAGCAAACACTAAATTAACCTGTGTTTAACCTGCTGGTAGTTTGACACAAAAGCAGTCAGGCTTAACAGAGAGGCAATGTGTAAAGTGTTTATGTAGTCCTTCAAACAGTAATAAAGTGTAAACACAAGACAAGAATTCCCCTCCCCACCAATATAGAAACATAGAGTAAAATGTAATACATTATTTAAGACCACAATGGCACAAATCAAATCAGTAGAACTGGAGGCTAGAAGGCAAACGGTTGGGAGAAAACCACATCAAGGATGCCAGGTCCAACACCTCGGCTGTTCCTTGTTGTTTCTGAAGTAAATCAGCAACTTTTAGCTGATGCCACCTTTATGCCTGATGTCATCATACAGGTCAGGATCTGGGGGTAAAACAGCATGCTTTCTCTTGACTGATGGAGAAGGCTCCAGCTGTGATTTGGCTCTACTGGGGCTCCAAGGTCAGGCCCACCCACTGACCGTGATGTTATTCTTGTCATGCCCTATGTACTGCCTGAGAATCATGACTAGGTAGATTGGTGGAAAGGTGTTACTGAGGCAGGAATGCTTGGAGAGTGCCACGGTGGACCAGGTAGGCCACGGCTAGAGCTGACGGCATGTGCCCAGCTTGCTGCAAGGTTCTCTGGTCAGGATTGTTTGTTTATCAACTGGTGGACGGAGGCCTTTATCTCCCTCTTCTGAAGTAAACAAAGCAAACACCTAGAAGTGCTGAGGTTCTGGAGGGGCCAATCTAGGCTGGTACAACCTCAATTTCTTTGACCATGAACATTTTAAACATAAACAGACTTGTCACTTCTGCCCCAGTGGAGAGTAAAAATGAAAAAGCAGCCAGCTCTGACAGGGTCTGCTCTCTTGCAGCATCTAAGGCCAAGCTAAACTGTTCAAAACCTTGGAGAGAAGGACAAACGGACAGGTGGAAGAGGACGTCAGAGGCGAAAACAAGGAGAGGCAGTGCTTAATTTGAGACGGTGGTTGGCAGTGAGGCCCACCAGAATTCATTTGTAGAGAACAGCACTTACTTTTCTTCATCTGACATTTATAGAGAGCAAGAGAGAAAAAGAGGAGAGGAAAAACACACAAAGAGAAATAAGAAGGAAAAGAAAGATGGAAAAATCATCAGAAAGGGAGAAAGCAGGAACCTAAAGAGTGAGATAAACGAGTAGGGGGTGTCTAATAATGGATTAAAGAGGAATGATGTGGACTCAAGACTCCCAAGCCATGGTATTCAGTGACATTTAATAGCACCGGCCGTGGGCTTCTGAGCAGATCTTTGGACACCAACACTCACTCTTTTACAAATTAATCTCCAAGCAGAGGGATTATAGGGAGAAAGAGATGAAGGAAGAGTGGGGGAGAGAGAGAGAAAGAAGAAAGGTTAGAGGGGAGAAAGGTGAGTGGTAAGAAAAACAAGTGGGCGAGACAAAGGGAGCAGGGGAGAGGAGAACAAAAGTTGAAGGACCGACAAAGGTTGAATTAAAGACCTAAGTATAGTAGGAAGAGAGCATGGGAGGAAATAATGAGTGAATGCAGGCAAAAGGAGAAGAGGGGTTCCAAGGAAAAAAGACAAACTTGGTGAATGAAACCAGGTAGCGCAGAGACAATAGACAAAAAGAAGCGGGAGAGGAGGGGTGGATGGAGACAATATATTGGAGAGAAGAGCAAAGCTAGACAACGGAAGAAAGAGGAACTGGATAAGTAGAGATAAAGGAGGAAACACAGAGACAAGAGGAAGAACATGGAGGAAAGAGGAAACACAGAGAGAGTGAGTGCAGAGATTCGGGAGAACATGAGATTGGGGAATGGACTGTATGAAGTGAGGACACTGGGGGGAGTGAAAAGTTGAGGGTTGTAAGGAAAAGTGGCAAGAAGAAAGACAATAAAGGGAAAGAGGGGTAGGTAGATTTACTATTTTTAATCACAGACCTAGGCAAGGATGCGTAGTACATCATGTCCACTATCTTATTTCCCTTGCATTCAATCACACTTAGGGCCTGATTTACAGGTGGGTGGCATTGGAAAATCCTCTTTCCTAGAAGGACTCTATCCCCAGGAAAATCAATTGGTGGGAATTTCTTACATAGGAAGAACTGTGGTGATGGAAATACCACTGGTGGAGTCTTAGTGCCAGGCTGCGAGGTTATCCTCTGGCTGTCTGTGGTGGCAGATACCAGGCTGTCGAACCCTGCTGCCCCTGTGTAAGGCTTGACAACCAAAGTTGGAGGATGAAAGGCTCCCAGGTTATCTTTCTACACGCACTTGTACTGCAAGCTCTGTAAGTCTGTTGCCCTCTGGATCCAAATGTTGCTACCTGAAATGTCTTTTGGGCTTTGCCCAAAGAGTCGAAACGAAAACTTAGCAGGCGACTTATGGTGTTTGACTCACGGTAGCAAAACGAGGCATTGTGATTCATTGGATGAATGGCAAACCCAAAACGAGAGAGAAGTGGGAGAGAGATTTGAGAGAGTGGGCAGGGGTAGGAGAAGAACACATGAGAAAGATGACAAACTGTCTGATGTGCTACTCGCCTGAGGGATATTGTTGCGTGACCTGATGGACCCTGCTCTGCACTCGCAACCTCTCCAGTCCACCCGGGGCCAGAGGGTGGACTGGAGAAGGTAAACTGCTCACAACACACCCCAGTCTGACAACAACTATGTTGACTGACCATCAGCCTCATTGTTCTAATATATAACATAGGAGGGGGGTGGGCGCACACTGCCTCACACTCCAGCACTCAGTTTGCCCCGATGCATCATAATAAATGCAGTGCATGATAACACTTTCTTCGGTGTCAGGCTTTAGTGTTTCACCCTTGTTGGTGCAGCCAGTGCTGCTCAGCAACCACATACATTCGAATTGCCTAATCTCTACTTATGACGGATAACAATCCAGAAACATGTGTCTAGAGATGGTCAGCACTAATTGATTGATACATGGAAGCTGCACGAGAGGGGTGAAGGGAGGTGAGGGGTAATGGGTGTTATATAATTGCTGCTTGGTTTGCAAATCGTTATTTGTATCTTTTCCTACAGTATATGTCGATAAATTGAGTTGATAATATCCTGAATGTGAAGGCTATTAAAAAACTCAATAAAGATATATGCAAAAATATAAAACTGTTTTTGTACCTTGTAGCCTGAGAATACTGAGAGTGAGCTTGCACAGAAGTCATCTGTGTGCCATGTAAGCACTGCATCTGCACTGCAGAAATGGTGCACTGCAGAAATGAAGCAGTTATTCTAAGGCCCTTTCTAGGCTATTATATTTTGGAAATGTGAGTAATTTCTCAAAGTAATGTCTCTTTTTATGCACATAACTGGCTTGTTATGTGAATGACAAAGTATCACCCAAAGTGTTACACACAAGGTACTGAAATGTCACACATAGGGGCACTGCAAACATAGAAATGTCACACAACAGAAAATTGGGAACTTGCCAGCTACACAGATCTACATGTGAGATTACCTGGTATTCCATAGGGTTGTAGTCTATTTGAGTGACTTTATATGTAGATGACCACATTGTAGGTCCCACCTCACTCTTGTTACTGAACAGCCAGCAAGGCAGCCTTTGCAGGCCTCTTTTTTGTCATGAAGTAAGTGTATTAAAGTTAGCTGGGTGTGGCTCGTTATTTCGCCAGTTCGCATTATGTTTATCATGATGGTGTGAAGCTCTGCATATAGAAATTCTCCCTTTTTTGCACCAAACCTTGGCAACATTTGAGCAAAATCCTTCACGTTTCATCAGCAGTGGCACCCCCATCGAAAGATACCATAGAAGGATAAGTACGGTGGAACTTTAGTAAGAAAGAAAGAGGGGCAAAATTCAAATGGCAGTAGATGTTCAAATGGAGGAGCCACCTTTCTCACCTGTTCCTAAGGTTAATTGATGGATTTCTGTCATAGGAGACTAGTGGTGTAGGCAGTGCATAATTTGAGCTAGTGGTTTCCTGTGCTCAGCACCAGCACTTGTTTGTCAACTCCATCGCTTATGATAGTTTGCCACATGGTAGCGCTGTTTGTCTGAATTACAGATGAACAAAACAACAGTTGTTTGTTAATTTAATATACCTTAAAAAGGACTAATACCTGCCTCCCACGCCATGTTTACAGCTTTGGCCTCCTGACAAGGCCCCCAGCAGTTATTTTTTCACAAATTAGGCACTGCCAGTGCTTAATTTGTGCTCGAGGTTGCATATGTGTGGGACCATCACTCATGTTTGCGATTCAGGACCACTTTTTCTTCTTCAGAAACAAATACGAGACAGGAGTAAGGATATGGGAGTGAAGGAAAGGAAATAGTAACTGAGAGAAAAGGCAAGGATGATACACTACACGTGAGAGTAGGAAACAGGGGCCGGAAGTCTAGGGTTGGAAAAGAAAAAGGCATGAGGTGGAATGAAGACTATACAGCCTTGATATTCGGCAACCTAGCATTTGACAGCGCCAGCAGCACGTTCCTAAAAAAATCTTATGGGCCATTAACTTTTTTTTTCATTTACTAGTCAAGTCAAGTCAAGTCAAGGACATTTGTATCACGCACAAATCACATCCGAAATAGTCTCATGGTGCTTGCAGACGGCCCTGATCAGAGGGTTTAGGTGGTGGTTTAATTTCCAAAAAGCCAGGTCTTCAAATTCTTGCGAAAGCGGCTGTGTTCAGGGATAATGCGAAGATGAAGAGCCATTTTATTCCATGTGGCGGGAGCAAGAAAGGAGAAAGCTCGACCGCCATTTCTGGAAGTATGTATTCTAAGAGGGGTCAGCAAAGACTTGTTACTGGATCTTAGTTCTCTACGAGGCTGATACCATCTCAGCTTTTGAGACCAGTATTTTAGGCCATTCCATGCATGTGCTTGTGAACCAGGCATAGAGTTTTAAAAAGGATTCGCTTTTTTACTGGGAGCCAATGCAGGCTTTTTAGACAAGTGGCAGAGGAAGATCTTCGTGGAAGGTTAAGAACCAGCCGAGCTGCAGTGTTCTGAAGAACTTGGAGCCTGTTCAGATGGTGTTTATTTATTGAGAGTAGCAGCGAGTTCCCGTAGTCCATTTTAATTATAATTAATCCCTGCACTAGGGGTTTCCGGGCTTCCATGGGAATCCACTTAAAGACCTTCCTCAAGCTGCGCATTACTCCAAAACAGGTGCTCACAATATGATTGATTTGGTTTTTCATGGATAATTGATTATCCATGTAAAAACCCAAGTTTCGGACTGGTTCCTTAGGCGTTGGACAGATACCTAGATAGGGTGGCCACCAGTCGTGTGTCCAGTGTTCCGCAGCTTTGCCAAAGAGCATAATCTCTGATTTGCTGCAGTTTAGCTGAAGGTGGTTTGCACTCATCCATTTCTCAACATGAGTCAAGCAATTTTTGAAATGCTGTTTGGTTTCATTCGGGTCAGGACCCAGTGTAATTCCAATTTGGCTATCGTCGGCATAGGACAGGACATCAAAGCCATAGGCTCTAATCACCCTAGCCAATGGTGTCATATATATATTAAAGAACGTAGGGCTCAGAATGGAGCCCTGTGGCACACCCATCTTAACAGGTCTCTCACATGCAATATTTTTGTCAAATCTGAACAGCTGTTACACAGTCCGATAAGTAACTGGTGAACCATTTTAGGGCATTTCCCCTGACACCAATCTTTCAAAGCCGCTGTATTAAAATGCAATGGGAGATGGTGTCAAAAGCAGCACACAGGTCGAGCAGGACGAGGATGACTGATTTATGTTTGTCTAGGGACAGTATGATATTATCAGCAACCTCGACCAGTGCTGTCTCCGTGCTGTGTGATGCCCTGAAGCCAGATTGCGAAGAATCTAGGAGTCCATGGCTTTCAAGATGGTCCACAAGCTGTTTATTGACAAAGGATTCAAGTATTTTCCCTAAAGACTGGGAGTAAAGAGATGGGCCTGTAGTTTAGAAGAATATTAGGATCGGCCGTAGGCTTCTTTAAGATTGGTCTAACTCTAGCTACTTTCCATGTTATGGGGAAATCTGCCTCTGAGAGTGACTAGTTAAAAAGACTGGTCAGACCCTCCACCAATACTGGAGCAAGTATAGAAAAAAGTTTGGAGGAAATAGGGTCAGTGGGAGAACCAGACTTTATTTTCAGCCCGACTGAAAGTCGACTTACTGTTGCATTTTACAAAATCGTTCAAGATATGTGGCGGGTCAGATGGCGAGTTTGGTAGAACTTCAAAATGCGTGCTATTTTGATAAGGCGGAAAGGAATGGTGGATAGCTGTAATTATTTCCTCAAAAAATTCAGAAAGAGCGTCAGTCCACTCTTGAGAAGTAGGTATTACTGACTGATTACTAGAGGTGGGAAATTCCTTCAGAATTTGGTAGAGTTCTTTAGAGGAATTTTCTGCTTTGTTTATTCGCTCTGTAAGGAATGTTTTTTTTGTTGCCTTTATGTCGCTCATATAACTGGAATGCAGTATTTTATATGCTTTGTGGTCAACTTGATCTTTCCTTTTACGCCATTTTTTCTCTGCGGTTCTACATAAGGATTTTGTCATTTTTAGTTGCTCTGTAAACCAGGGGGCCGTTCTGATCTTACGCTTAACTTTACTCAGAGGGGCGATTTTGTCCAGTGCCGTCTCTATGGCATTATCAAGCTGTTGCGCTGCTGTACTTGCACTTATAGTAGGAGTTAACAAGTTGAGGTGGAAGTGTTTTGAAAAAAGGGGTAATGTAATTTTACGCCAAGGCATACGTAATGTTCATTCGCTTGTCAAGACCGCTTTGGCTGAGGTGATGGGAATAGTACATTTTAATAGGTAGTGATCTGTCCAAAGTAATGGAATGGGACCATTAGGTTGGGGGAGTTGGAGAAAAGGAGGTCTAAAGTATGACCGACTCGATGTGTGGGGCCTACAACAATCTGGACAAGACCGAGGGTGTTCATATCTATACTACTATTATAAAGAGAGAACTGTGTCCTTTGAGCCAGGTAAACTCGAAAAGTACACCACCAATCCAAACACCCAAGACATCTTTGAAAACCTCAGGGCAAGCAGAAGGACATAGGCTATTAAAAATAAAAAATATACGTTGTTTAAAACATTTAGAAATAAAAATAAAGTAGTCCCTTGCAAGTAGCGCCGGCCGCGACGCATGCGTGATGACATCATTTGCGCTCCCTGGCAACACTTCCTGAAATGGCGGCGAATCGTGCTGCCCGGTGGTGTCCCGGTGGTGTCCGAGGCTGTGCAGCTCTGCGGATCGTGCCCATTGACGGAAGATCGCGACCTGCTGGGAGGACTGCCGCGGCCCTGCTTGCTGCTGGGCGAAGTGGCGGCCTGTGCAGGTGAAGCGCCTGGAGCGGGACCGGACGGGGGTGAGTCCTGGAGTGACTGGCGCTGCTTCATGCACGGGGAGCGAGAGGTAGCAAACGGTGCCTGGAGTGGGACCGGCGGCTGAGGTAAGGCTCAGGCTCTCCGAGACACGGGCGGGAGGGGGCCGGGCGGATGGGGGAGGGGGGCGGGAGGTTCAACGCTCCGGGACACGGACAATGTCGTGGCGGGCGGGGGCCGGGGCGGGAGTGCACACAAGCCTGAAATGCTGCCCCCAGCCCCCTTCTGCCCCGGGCAACGCTGGGGCGGGCTGCTAGTTAGAAATACATTTCTCAGTGTCCGAGTTGGATTGTATTTCAGCATGATAATTAAAATCACCAATTAGGAGAAATTTGTCGGAAGCTAGAACATGTGGTGCTATGATCACAAGCAACTCGTTCGTAAAATCTCCTTTGGCACCCGGGGGTCGGTATACTAGAGCTCCTCTCCAGATGTTGTTAGAGGATGCCTTGATCTTAAAGATACTGATTTCAATATGATTAAAGACAAGATTTTCCAAACTAGTAATATTTAAATTCTGTGTGGTGACAATTAGTAGTCCACCCCCTCTGGTGTCTTTCCTATAGAATCGAGTTATTTTATACTCTGGAGGGAAGGCAGTATATACATCGGGAGAAGCATTCTCATGCAGCCAGGTCTCGGAAACAAAGCAAATGTCCGGAGCTACTGAGTCGAGAAGGCTCCAGGTTTCTAATGCATGTTTAGAAATTGAACGAGCATTAAAATATATGGCATTAAGTTGTTTAGAAGCCTTACATGTGCTGGACTGATTTGGACGGGAAGGTATAAAAGTTTTGTTCCGGGCAAATGGTTGGACTGAACGAGAGATTTCAGGAAACCTGCCTATTTCTGCTACTAAGGCCTCTGTAGGTTCAGTCAGGGGGGTATTTAATTTTTTTATTTCTTCACTGGAATATCTAAAACACTTCATGTTTTCTAGTTTGCGGATATTTTAAATGAGAAAGGGTTACCAGTAAAAATAAATGCAGGGGTCCTGGCATCTGGCGGGGATCGGGCGCGGGCGGGTGCAGACGGGCTTGCCTTCGGCGTGCCGCCGGCGCGCTACTGTACGAGTCCGCGCCCTTCTCCTGATTAAGTAGGAGATGGGCGAGAAAGACTGGAGCACTAATTTACAACATCCGGTAGTGCAGCCAGAAGTGAGTAGTGCCTGGGCTCGACCCTCCGTTCAAGCGGCACAAGCCGTGACCGACCGGGGTCGGTGGCGGTGACTAATGGCTGAACATGAAGGTAAACAACAGGTTTATACGGCGCAGGGTTAAAAACAGTTTAAAAGTAAGTAGAACAGAGTTTCAAGTTTATTCTATCCGTATCATGCAGGCATTACCGTATTTAAAAACTGAAAACACAGCCTCAAAATCAGATTACTAATTAATCACTGTACCCATTTAAAATGGAGATGACATCAAATTAATTTGAATGACACGGGGAACGTCCTTTACAATGGAACTTTTACAACAAAGTACCGTTACGACGCAGGTTTAACAACGAACGTCATTACAACGACTTTCGCTGGAGGGCGCTCTAGGATAGGTAATAGTTTCATTTACTATTCAACACCTACCCTACTATCCACGGGGACTGGAGTTGGAATAATAAATTAAACTATTCACTATCCAGCACCCCGCCAATGCAAGTCGTTGTAACGACTTGCGTTGTAAAACCTGCGTCGTAACGGTACGCATTGTAAAAGCGCGCGTTGTACCGTCATACATCCGAATGATACTGCTGATGATACAGAAGCAAAAAACATATGCCATGCTGACCTAGAGAATGATGCACAGTGCAAAGGTTCAATCAACCCTATCCACATCGAGAGTAGGAAACCAGCATTAAAGTAAGAATATGGCATACACAGGTAAGGACTCCCATATTTCTAGTACCAAGCTGAGTCCTGAGGACTGTCCCCCACCGGTGTAGCATATGCACCCCCATTGTCAGGTACTCGTGAAGGTTTGATAGAAGAAAACCATGGACTAAATCTTATATAGCAAAAATATTGTATCCTAAATATTGTTTACAAGAATAATGCCCCATTGAAGTTAATAATCGAAAATTTACACTCAATGGAGCACTGTTTTTTAAGTGATATTTATGTGAGACCATAGTTTTGTTATTGATATCCTGGCATCCAGGCCTGAGAGAGCCCTGTTGCTGCAGTAAGTCCTCTTCTTCAGTACAATGGATGGCAGTCATGGAAACCCAGGCATTTGTCATCTCAACATGTCATATTCTTATTTACGTGTATTGGCATCTAGTGCCACATCAGGTCAATGAGTTGAGCAAGAAGACCACATTCACATGGTATTAGCTGTAGTAGCTTTCAATTGAAACATCTGCAGAGAGTAGCGCTATGTTGTAAAGGCTCAACTAATGTTTGTAGCCACTAGTCAGTGCCCCACTTCTAGTCTGCTTGTGATATATACAAATTAATGTCTCTCCTAGGTTGTGTTCTCTCAGACAACCTCAGTCTGAAACTTGGATATCAAATCTGCCCCTCAAAGAGCAAATTAGCAAAGTTTCTTTCAGGGCAATACGTGCGCTGCAATCTCCCTCCTACTGGCTTTTGTTGCCACGCCTACTGTTCACAAACAGACCCATTATATCCCACATTGACTTACTGTCAGCTCCCCCTAGCTTATAATAATGTAATAGCTTTCTTTTGCATCTCAATTGCTTGAGCCTTATTCAATGTCTTTACTCCCTATGTTTGTGTTTCTCCCACCCAAGGACTATTTTCTCTCCCTCAATATGTCTCTTCCTGTTCCTTTCCATCACTCCTTTGACCCACCCCCACTCTATTGTTTATTTGACCCAAAGCACCCAGTGCAACTGGCAATCTTTGGGCAAGGCACAAGTCGAGGGTACACATGGGTAGACGGCGGTCACCCACCCTTTTTGACAGGGTGGACAGCATCTCCAACACCATGTGGTTGGGTCCCACAGAGTTATGCTAAACTTGTGCAGGGGTAATTTTCCAACATCAGGGCACATTCAGCAGCGTCTGCACGTTGTCCGCTTTGGTTTCAAGCAAAAACGTGCAAGTGGGGAGGGGGCTTTTCAGATTCCAGCTGGGCCCATAATTAAGGCCGAAGTTAGGGGGCCATGGGGCCGCCTTTTGTTGGAGTATCTCGGCTGGGAGCTATCGGGAGCCACGCATCTAAATAGAGGGGAAGCAACCGCACACAGGTTGTCACTTCACAAATACTTAAGAGGGTTGTATGTCAATACAACGCAGGCTTTTACCCCGCATGCCATTACAACGCGGGGATTACAATGAAAGTCGTTACAACGACTTTCGCTGGAGGGCGCTGGATAGTGGAATAGTTTAATTTTCTATTCCAACTCCAGCCCACGTTGACAGTAGGGAAGGTGTTGGATAGAAAATTAAACTATTCCCTATCCAACAGCGCCCTCCAGCGAAAGTCGTTGTAACGACTTTCGTTGTAATCCCCGCGTTGTAATGGCAGTGCGGGGTAATCCCCGCGTTGTTATGGCTGTTCTCCACTTAGGAGAGGCATGCTTTTGACTTTTTTCAGTCCACGTTTTTAAGAGATATACATGCACTGTAAGAATGTCATATGTGTTGGTCTGTACCAGTATTTACGCAAATAACAATTTAAATACCACTATTTTGTTATATTTCTTTTATAGCGCTATAGCTCTATTCATCCCAACACAGGGTGTCAGAGCACTTTACATCACACGTACACATTATACACTGACAATAAATCATATATGTGTGCATCAATGTGTAGGACGTGTTACATAAGACAAGGTGTAGGGCCCACATGTCGTTCATAGCTCACTGTGCTGTAATAGAACGATTACAATCTATGAACTTCAAGTGACTAAAGGGTCTTTTTGTTAAAAGCAGTAACCCACTTACCCATTAAAGCAAAATAAAAATCTGCGTATTACATAATGTGCTTTGCAAGAGATATATTAACCCTCAATGCTACTTTGATTCAAAACTGGGACTAGACAAAACACAGATCGCTCCAGTTCAGTAAATACATTAACCTCCAGAGTTAGTGCACCATTATTATTATTCCATGAAATTTGCTGGGCACACAAAGATCTCTGCAGCAGGAGCCTTAACCCCATAAGATGATTTAAAACGCAAACCTTGCAACTAATTAAGCAGAACTGATTTACAGCCACCTTTCTACTTGTTGCAAATTTTTTTGTGGCAAAAAAAATGGAAATAAAATGTATAAATTGAAGCCCTGATTCTGCGTCAGGGTTGCATCCATTTTCTGGCACAACCTCGATGCAAAATCTAATTTGTTAAATATTGTAATGAGCTCAAATGTACTCATGATAGACCTGCTAAACATATGTGTGAGGTCTTCAGACCTGATGTCACTTCTTTTGATGGCTCTTCCTGAGAGGTCATGGGTTGTGAGGTGATGTCACGAGCCATGATGCCATTTGCATTCTGCTTAAATAGGTTAATTCACCCACTCCAGTTTTTTTCAAACTTGTGCTCTGCATATAGGACTATTTTTTCTTTTGTGGTGGCCTTTGTTCAATGATTTTACTACAAAGAAAAGCAAACCTATTCCAAGATGGCTGCGACATGTGCTTGTCTAAACACCACAGCTATCTGAGGTAGAAAACAAGCTTTGGCAAAGCCTGTACGTATCATGGTCAAGACCTATTCGCTTTACTAATTCATGCTCCTCTTCTACTCAATAATCTTTCTTAATATACAGTCGCCCTCATTATTCAGGGGAGCTGCAGCTCTGCTTTTTCATACTCTCATAAAAATCTGCCATACTTCGACAAAGTTCGACGTTTGTCCAAAGTGATTTTTCCAGGACTACTTGGTCATATTTAACAAATGCACAATTTTCCTCCAAGTTTGAAATTTTATGTATAGGACACAGCAGCCAACCGTCGGTCGGGAGGAATAAGGTCCACGACTGCAAGCACAGAATATCGGGGCATATTATCAAGGACCGGTGTTAAAATTATCGCTTTTTTCGGCGATAATGGGTTTGATAATATGCCCTTGTTACTTCCCATAGAAGCCCATGTTCTTGTGTTGACATGGGCTTCTATGGGAATTAACAAGGGCATATTATCAACCCATTATCGCCGTTTTATCGGCAGTTTCCTGCCGATAAAACGGAGATAATTTTAACACCGGTCCTTGATAATATGCCCCATCGTTTTATATGAGCAATTGTGAAATGCCTTAAAACTTAACGTGCTATGAAATAAATGTCACGCCTGAATGGACTCTGTGGGCACCTCTGCATGTGGCCTCCTCCAGCTCTGGCGAGGGTGCATGCCGCCGCACTGGATTCTCAGCCTGAGCGCCTTCTACTCAATGACTGGGCCTAACGACAGTGACTGAAAGGCAGAAAGAAAAGCAGAATGAGGAAAACTGAACCTCAGCTTCAACTGGAAGCAGAAAATAAAAGAAACCCTGTTTTCAGAATTCTATAGGATCTAAGCAGCGATGGGGTACAGTTTTGTGCCATGTTCAACCAATAATCTAATTTTAAAAAAGTTGTTCTTTCTTAAGTAGGTGAGTTGAGGTGTGTGTGAGTCATTCAACAGCTGGAATACGGGTGAGCGCACAAGCTATTTAAGTATTTCCAGCAAGCTCTAGGGTAATTATGATGAACAAAGGCTACAGGCAGAGGAGAGGAACATACCGTTGTACTTAAAAAGCCATTTGATTTCTCGCTGCTGGGTTTAACCCAAGATGCCTCAGTCTGCAAGCTGCTCTCCAGTGTCTTTTTTCAGAAAGAAATATCTGATTTTTGTGGTCCAGGTGGATGGATCGATGGATGGCTACATGGTTGAAACGAAACAGGTAGGAAAGCAGTAAAGAGAGTTAGAAACAGAGTAGGAAAGAGAACAAGCATTTGCAATGCAATAGGTCTCGCATTAGGAAAGTTTGAGCTTTTGGTAATGTAAATTACACATTTTTTATTTATGTTCTGGTTTTGAAAATAACAAAAGTAATATCTTTGTCATTTACAATGCCAATAGTTTTAACTTTCGCAAACGTGACACCTATAGCATTTGTAATGCAATATGTGTTGTATTTACATGACTTAGATGTATTAATATTACAAATAACAATGGCTTTAATTTTTTTGATAATAATACTTAAATAAAAGTTATTGTAATTTATAATGGCAATAGCTTAAACTTTTGTAAATAACTTTTGGGAAGATTATGTTCAGTGTATTTTATTGTAAAACATTTCAAGTAATGGATTTTAACTGCCGAAAACAAGAACAAGTGTCCTAAATAAATAAATACGGTTAGATGCACCTTCTGGTTGTTGTGGTCTTAACAAACAGTTTAGCGTGGGCTGCTAATGGGCAAGCTTAAAAACGCTTTTTATCAAACTGCTCAACTTATTGTTAAGGAACTTTTTTGTTCCCGGAAAATTACGTAGTGAAGATGAGACAATTGTTTTGATCAGCATGACTTCTGTGACTTTTATTTTAATTAAGAGCAGATCATAAAAACAATTTACCTTCCAAAAGCAACTCTGGTAGTTTGTCACATAGTTCTGGCCTGATGCTTTCTGCCAAGATTGATTCTATCAGGTTAGACCAAGATTTCACTTACCATATTGTGCAGATTGATATGGCCTTGCTAATGTCTAGAAAGAAATTGGACTTTCCACGCTGAAAGGTTTGTCAGAGTTCTTTGAAACTGCAAGAATGGTCAAATAGGCAGGGCTACGACAAATGGTGACTAAAATAGCTTGGAAGCTTCGAAGCTTGCTATGTATATTTGCAGTCACAAACTGAATAGCGCTGTTCAGCCTCAGCGTAGCTTATTCCAGCTGGAAAATATAAATCACCTATGACAATAAAATAATTCTTATGTCAGTCACAAGAAGAAGCAATTCATAATCTTTCTTACACAATCAACAGCATGAGGGTCAACTTTGGCAGAGACAGTAGGCTTGTACAGCTAAAAATGGGATTCATAAATAATAATTTGAGAACCGTCTTATAATTATTCCGAATTGGCAGATTCTTTTCTGAATAGTTCTTAACTTTTTTCAGAGTAAAATCAACTGCATAACGTAGATGTCTAGAAAGTAATCCTGAGGCAAAAGGCACAAGTTGGGCTGTGAATCAATCCTGGAGCACCTATACAGGTTGTTCTGAACCCGCTCAGTTTTATTCTAACGCAAAAAAAGGTGCAGCTCAGAAGCTGCGGGGCAGACCTCCTGAAAGCACACACCGGCTGCACCAAATGACACACGAGGCGAGACGGGGCAACAAGGCAGTTTGGCCATCACTCTATGCTAGCTATTGATGCCCCCGAATGGCACAGTATATCTTCTTCTGCATAATTGCTAAATTACATTGAGTTCTATTGTTGCCTTTGAGTCTTGCATCCCAATCACCGTTTAGTGCCATGTAAGTAATTGACACATTCAGTGATTTGCCCGGAAAGAGAGAAGTAATCAAGGTAGCTTCTTTTTAAAGCCAACAGTTAACAAATTCTAGCAGAGAAGCTAAACAAGTATGTTGATTCGACTGGTCCTTGTGAGACCGAGGGGGTAGCTGTCTCCTGCACGGCGTTGGGTATTCATATCCAGGCCCAGCGTTTTCCTCTCCCTCTCTCCATCTGTATGCCTCCCGTTCTCTCCTGCACACTCCTCATCTTTATTCGCCTCTTATCTGATCTACCCGCCCTCCACCCTCTCTATCACAACGAAATCTGCAAATAAATAAGGGCAAAAATGCAGTCTGTGCTCTACACTAATCAGCCAGACATCTAATCCATTCCAGTGCTCGTCGAATGGATTAGGAGAGAAAATATGTGTTTAACTATCCAGACTTCTGTACCAGACTGAATAGACAGGAGCAGCAGCTCTGTCCACAAGCACCTTCCATTTCGTGTCAACAGAGCGATTAGGCCTAATTTATGATGCGGATGAGGGCTTCTTCGGTCCGTTCCCAATCAGACGCACTCAGAATCTGCTTCGAAGGTGCAGATGCTGTTGGGTCACTGCGTACTTTAATGCATCCGACATTAAAATAATGTATTACTCGAGTCAAACAAGGAACGAAAAACAAGCAGCACCCAAACACCTCTGTAGGGAACCATTGTCGTCACTCACCCGTGTCCGGCATTGTGTGCTTCGTGACCGAAAGCCAAGTTCAGCGTGATGCCACGGAGTGCTAGCGAAAGTCAGGCAGGCAGCCTTCGTTGGGACGTGGGCGGGGCCTGCAAAGAAACAGGAAGGAACTGCCGGGAGAACGTCCTGAAACCCTGCACGCTGAATGCTGGCTGCCGAGGGACACGCGGAAAGAGCCCGGTGAGTGGAGGGGGGGGGGGATGTACGCGCGTGTGTCTGTGTGTGTTCGAGTGTGTCTGTGCGTGTGTCTGTCTGTGTGCGTGTGTGTCTGTTTAAGGGGGGAGCGTGTGTGTATGCAGTGTGAGAGTGCCTGTGTATGCGTGTGGCTGTGTATGTGCGCATGCGTGAGTGTGGCTGTGTGTGTGTTTGCGCACGGGAATCTGAGGCAGGAGATGGGCATGGCGCCGTGCGCACCCACGAGGTGAAATCTGCGCTCGGGCCCATCTCGTGTCCACATTCCCAGAAACGGGTGACAATAGTCGTCAAGCAGACAGCAAACAATGCTTCGCATTGATTGCACGTCTAGACTCGACATAAAAAGGAAGGATGGCATGAAGGAAGGAAGACAGAAGGACGGCATAAGGGGGGAAGCAAAGGACCTTATGTAGCGCTTTATCATGGCGATCCATGATAAAGTGCAAACAATATATAGTAACCAAAAAAAACAGATTAGCAAAATGTTGGTCTTGCCAAAGTAAGAGCCCTAAGGGACATGGGGCCAGATGTACAACCACCAATTCGCGAGTCGCAAATTGTGTCGCATTTGTGACTCGCAATTTGCGACTCGCAAATTGGTATGCACACCAGTGTCTGAGAACTGTTTGCGATTCCCAATGGGGTCGCAAATTGCATGCCTCGTGCATATTAATGAGGCTGTCGCAATTTACGAGCCAATTGGGAATGGCTGGCACTCCCAGGAATGGTGGCCTTAAGCAGCAGACCACCATGTCTGGGACTGCTTTTAAATAAAGCTTTTTTTTTTAATGCAAAAACTGGCTGCATTAAAAAAAAATATATATATGAAACTTTTCGGTTTTAGTTTTTTAAGTGCAGGCAGTGGTCTCTGGGACCACTGCCTGCCCTTAAAACATATTTTGAGAGCCACTCTCAAAGGGAAAGGGGTCCCCTGGGCAACCCTTCCCGTTTGCGAGTGGTTTACCACCCTTCTGTGAAGGGTGGTAAACGGCGACTGTTTTGTGACAGCAATTGTGGTCGCAAAACAGTCATACATAGCTTCAGGAGTCCCTATTAGGAAGGGACGCCCTTGGAACACCCCTTCCTAATAGCATGTCGTTAATCCTATTTTGAGAGTCTCAAATTGATTTGCGACTCGCAAAATAGGATTAGTACATGGGCCACACGTTTTTTGCGGTCGCAAAGGTGTCTAAAACCCCTTTGTGGCCTTAAAAGAGATTAGTACATTGGGCCCCGATTTAGCCATATTTAAAAGGAAGACGAAAGTCTGCAAATCATAGGTTTCCTCCTAGGGTTGTACATCTCATTCAATTTTTGAGGATTCATAAAAGTCCCCCAGCTATAATTACTAATCTACGCATATCACAAAATTCTATCATCCTCCTCTGCATTTGCTCTTCCATACTGTCCCAGAGTGTCAATCCGCAGTAAAAGCGGAAATGTGCATTACTACAGTACGTTTATTATCCCCTGGATGAAATTCCTTCCCTTGAAGAAATTGAGGTATTTGGGGGTTGCTCTAGCCCATTTACACATTCTCCAAGTGTGAGTTCGTAGCATACGTCCATGTGTATGTTATAAGATAAACCCCTTAGGAGACTATGTGAATCCCCATGGAGGTAGGTGGGCTTTCCTCACCTTCTTAACATTTACCAATCTGTTTCTTCCCTGTGATCACCCCCTTCCTGCTCTTACCACTAAACCTAATACTGCAGAAATCTCTACTGTACTGGTTGGTTTTCTCTGTAGTAAGTTCTTCTGGTATCTCGGATTTATGCCCACCGGTTGATTTTTGGGCCCTCAGTTTGAGCTAAGGTGATAAAAGAGTTCAAAACCAAGCTCACTAACCAAATTTAAAAAAAAGTATTTTATGTTTTTCTGAAAACCTAGAAAATGTTTCCTTCTCTAATGCAATTGACAGTTAATTTCACAGCAGAAGTCCTTCAACTTTGAAACGTTTTTCCCACATTACCGGAAACCTAGACTGAGGAACTATCAACACTCCTTGGTTTTCTATTGTAGTGTCTTGCCTAGCCCTGGAGCATTAGTTCCTGTTCCGAGTCTGCCCCAGAAGCACAAGCCTCCTAGTGCTACACCTCCCCCTTTCCTAAATAAAAAATGGTGAACATCACGAAAATCACATTTTTTCAATCAGTCGACCAGGTGTTCACCCTTGTCGACCGCCTGGGTAATCCAAGATGATCGAGGTCCTCCCTGATAAGACAACTATGACATAGGCTCGGGTGCTTGAGCCAGACCCGCTCGCAGAGCTGCTTCACACATGGATTACTTGCTCGACAATGGTTTAGATAGGTGTCTGAAATGTGATGTGTCCAGTGAGATGGATTACCCAGGACAATGTGCGCTTATCATATGTTCTTGCACGCCACTACCTGTAGGGGATCAGTGGCAAAAGGAGTGTCTGTTTTCCCCATTTCTGTCTCTGGCTAACCAGTACCTAGTCTCCTTTGTCAAAGGCTGTCTCGTGGGCTTGGCAAAGATGATCTGCATAAATTTTCCTTTTCTGAGTTGCGTTTGTGTCTCGAACCTTGTAATTGTTCACTGATCGATCCAGGGTCCACTGAGGTAGTTTTGCTCGGATTGCTCTCCCAAATAGGAAAGTAGTGGACTCTCATCAGTTGTGGAGTGAGGGGTTGATCGATAGGCCCAAAGGTCCTGGCACAGCGCATGGTTTAGATGTATTCATTCCATGGATGCTCACTGAATGACCCTCTTAAGGGTGCCCTTGAATTGTTTAACTACACCATTGGGCTGGGGCCAGAGAGGTGTACTTTTTGGTGTATGACGTTGATTCGAACAAGAAATTCTTGAAACTCTTTGCTGTTAAAGGTTGGGCCATGATCAGATTTGACGATTTCAGGGATGCCCCACATTGCAAAGATGTCATCAAGCATTTCTATGACTTTGTCAAGGGTTGTCAAAGATAGGTCTTCCACCAAAGAAAAACGTGAATACTCATCTATGACTACCATGAGATGATGTCCATTTCCTAAAGGCCAAAAAAAGTCAACTGCAACCCTTTCCCAAACATGGGCAGGAAGGTCAGACTGTGTCACTGGGTTCTGCATCACCCTGGGATACAAACAATTGCATGCTTTCAGTTCCCTCTCAACTCGCTTATCTTGCTGAGGGAACCACACTTGATCTCTTAAGGCTCTCTTGGTGGCCACAGTACCACAGTGTCCTTTTTGGCCAGCTTTTTGGCCCACTGTTTTAGGCTTCTGGGTATGACCATTCTTGAGCCTCAGAGTATTACACCTTCTTGGGTGATTCCTAACTCATTCTGTACATTTTTTAACTTTTGGAATTCAATGTCATCGGCAAAGAGCTGGGTACTTCTCCTCCATCATTGTGTGGTAATAAGCTCTTTGATTATGGTCATGTCTTTATCTTCCTTGGTGGGAGCGATGATTTGTTTTCACAGACAGAGCCGCTGGTGTGCTGGATCTCATGCTAAAGTTCAAATATGCTTCAGTTGTCTTGGATGTCAAACTGTGACAATGTAGCAGCACTTGTGAGAAGTAATCTGCTGGGTTTTTGTCCTTCCCTGGTTAATGCATGATCGCATAGTCATAATCTTTCAGTCTCAAGCCCCACCTTTTGATTCGAGAGGGCATCTTGGCCTGCTGGTTTCCAAAAATTGTAAGCAAAGCCTAGTTGTCTGTGATGACAGTGAATCGTTTTCTGCAGAGCAATACATTAAAATGTTCCCAGGTCCACACCACAGCCCGACTCTCCTTTTCTGACTGAGAGTATGCACATTGTGTTTCATACAAGCTTTGACTGGTAAAGGGCACAATGTGTCTGAGCATTCGGATGGCCATTGTGTTGAGCAAGGACTGGACCTAACCCTACCAGGCTCACATAAATCATTTATTTTCGGTATGTAACTTGGGGTCAAAGTAGGCCATTTCAGTTGCATTCTCGATCGCATGTTTAATGTCTTTGAAACTCTGGTTGCATTCCGGAGACCATTGAAATGGTACATTTCGCTTTGTCAAATCTCTCAATGGGGCACTTGCTGTAACAAATGTGCGAATGTATCCTGAGCAATACCTGGCCATGCCTAGAAACAATTGCAGCATGGCAACATCCTGGGGGGAGGGAGGCAAGTGGATGACAGTGCTTGCACCTTGTCTGGAGTCATTCTCCCATCAGCGAATATGTGCCCAAAAATGTGATTTTTATGTTGCAGCATTCAGAGTGGGACCTGTATCAGCAAGTAGCTGGAACACTTTGTTAAGAGCTTTGTCGTGTTCTTCTTGTGTTTTCCCAAAAACCAGTATGTCATCACTGTAATTGAAAGCATGAGTAACAGTTTGGATTTTGCAGCGAATAACATCCTGCAATATCACTGCAGCCGAAGATACTCCAAAACATAGTCTTTTATATCTGAACAAACTAACATGAGTCGGAAAGATAGTAACATACCTGCAATTCTCCTCTTGTTCAAGTTGATGGTATCCTTTGTTCAGGTCAAGACGAGAAAAAACACTTTGGCTTAGTTCAATTGCACAAGCATTTCCACGATGTGTGGACCAGAGTGTTTCTCCCTCTCAATTGCTTTGTTTGCCTGGCACATACCAACGCAAATATGCACTGCTCAGCTACTGTCCTTTTTTGGTAGACATGGTGTGGGGCTGTGGAACATTCAATTAAATCATGTTTTAAAAGTGCTTCCAACTCTGGCTCTACAGCTTCTTCTAAATGGAAAGCAACTATACGATGTCACTGAGCCCTAGTGCGAATGTATTCATTGAAGTGAAGTTGTTCTTTTGTGTTCTTGTTTTTTTGTGGTTTACCAGCCCATGAAGCAATTATGGGAACCGGCTCATGATCTAAGACTGAGCATAAAGGTTGTAATTGAGGGATATCAACCCCATGTCAGCAGAGGTGGCAAAACTGAGCAAGCAGGCATACTCAACAAAGGTCTTTTTGTGTCTCATTGTCGCTGTGAACAATCCTAGGCTTTGTAGTCGCTCAGAAGTGGCCTAAGTATATACCTTCATGCCTGATGTGTAGTGTAGTTCCTATTATCCCAATAGGCTCTGCGCATTGGAATAATACCTTCAATAGTAAAGGCCTAGACCAGACGTTAACTAGGTCTACTACTGACGATATTAGACTTAAAGTTTTGGGTTTGCCAGCTAGCTCAGAGTTCACTAGAAACTTTCTCGAATGTTCAGGTAGGAATTAACTTCCCTGATTAGACAAGAAGGGATTTAGTTTCTGACAACCATAGAACATGACAACTTTGCTCTCCCCTAATCAAGAGTGTATCTCGAGAGTCGTGTGAACAAAAGGCAATTTATTTTACTCAGTCAGTACGTGCATTCTTAGTCTCATCAGAATGTAGAGAAAAGGAAGAGACGGGCGTGTTCAATAAAAAGGTGTTATTTATTGATCAGTCTCTTTTCTCATACAAGAGAAATGGATCGATATTATTGCAATACTTATAGTTAAGTAAAGTGCATACATTAAAAGCAGAAGTATAAAATAATACTGTAAAAACATTGATATGGTTTCTAAGCCATAAGATGTTTTAAAATGAATAAAATATATTACATACACATATACATTTGACTAAACGTACTCAACTGGTGTTTCTAAATACGCCTACCCCGTGTACCTGACCTAAGTCTAATACGTGGGCGGGAATAGAAAGTTACAGTTTAAGTTAAGTTTGTTTTTGCCAAGTGAATAACTAAAGAATTCTCTGCGAGGGGTTATTCAGTTCTGTACCTGGAATTAAGGATGAATGAGGGATGGTATCTCTCTCTCTGGTCTCGATATTCCAGGCTGCCTGCGAGGGCTACCCGGAAGCGCCGGTGCTGGATCTCTCGGCAGGAGAAATCAGCGCGTCTCGTTCTCAGCGCGTCAGGAAGGCGGGGCTTTGCCAGCGGGGTCTGCTCTGCTCTGGGCTTCGGCAAGTATGGCTGCTCCATCTCGTCACCACCGCGTGTCTTTGCATAGGGCAATATCGGTAATATTTATACCTTTAAGGTGCCGAGATTGACGTAAGGATGGACATAGATACGTCAATAAGGATGTCATATGACTTGCTCGTTAGCACATTCTTTTGCTGAAGTTCTCGGTGAAATCAAAACAATGGCCGCAGGGTTTTGCCCAGGTTGTCATAGGTTTGATTTGTTATGAGAACTCCGTATGCCTTATCAGGGGCTGGAGGAATATCGCTTGTCTAATTAGATCGCAAGCGTTATGACCTAATCAGATAACACGTTCCTGTGCCGTAGTGTGACTGCGTCAGATAACGGTATCTGCATCATGGGGGTTTTCTGCCTCATGGGCTGACTGCTAGTTAACTTGTTGGTTTGTTTAACCAGAATAGGGTCAGGAATAGGGGGATCGATTCAGAACCTATAGGAATACATCACACCCACTCCACGCTAACTATGGACATATTTACTAATCTATGCATAGTAAAACATACTATAGAGTATAGTGTATACCTTACCACCCCAAAATACATAAATGCATTTTGAAATTTTCCAAATATACGGAAGAATTGCAATCATATGTATTGTATGCACTCAAGCTGTAGAATAATGCCAAAGTAATCACGCATTTGTATACATTATTGCTATTTGGTATATGATAATTTACACATGAAACGGCTCTTAATACAGAAAAAGGTTCGAGACCATTCCATCACACAATAAAATATTTATGAACATACCAGCGGGCAGCTAATGTCTATAAGTTATCTAAAATTTAGAAACCTTAGTTCTCTAAGAATAGTTCTTACTTTAAGCAGAAGATAGTGTCCCGAAAAATATGCAAAAATATTTTGGGGCTGCTGAAAAATTGCTGTCCGTGAACTGGAGGTAAAATTGTTCATGTGACTTTATTTTTAAAGTTGAAGGCCGAATTCAGGGAACGCCGTGTGCGAGCTTGCTCAAAAGTCTCTATTTCTGCTCTGGTGAGAACATCATATCATTTAGGCTTTCGAAAAAGCTGTCAACAGCTTCCTGGGAAAGTTCCACTAACTCGGAAAAAGGTGTAACCATGCATTCGTGCGCATGATCGTTTCCATTGACGTTCTGATTCGCATTGCTGACAGAAGGTCGTACCTGTTCGATGCTGCTTTCATCTTGAACTTCACTACCCCTTAATCGTAGTGGTGAAGCTTCCACGAATGCCGTCATCAGGATTGGTAGCCTTTGAGGGCAGCACAAAGCGTGAACCTTGATCGGGCTCAACAATGTTTCTGCATCCATTGGCGCATCCGATTGTAGCGTCAGACAGGTGTCTAACACGCATTCTTCTCCGCATAGCAGACACCTTAATACAGGTAAAACACATCTTTGCCACATTGGTCGAAATGATAGAAACCAAGTCATGTTCAGGTCTCTAAGCCGGGAGAGTCCCAGGATTTTTGATATCCGGTCCCGGTATCCAATGGCTAGGATTGTTTCTTCCCTTGTCGCAAGAGTTTGGTCTGTGACATGGGTTGCCATAACGAAAAATAAGGACCAATAATAGTATTCCTGCAATTAGTCCCAAGATCAGGGGAAGTCCGCCAAAAATCGAATGGACGAAATCTGGAAAAATACCCAGTATGGCTTTGAATGGTGTTAATGCCATCGAAAATACTGTCTTAAATACCTTTGAGACCCCATTGGTATCAGAAATATTTAAGATTTCATTCAGGATTTCCGCGAAATGTAAGGGGGAATTAGTCGATAACAATGAATGTATCTCTGCAGTCGTCCTTGCGACTTGTAGATCATACGTTTCTTTTGATGACGTGAGCCTTGTAGGCGTCTGAAGAAGCACTGTTTTCATTCTGCTTAAAGTATCTATTCGAATAGAAGTAATTTTCAAGTTGGGCCATGCCCTTGCCTCCCTGTCTGGAAAGGAGCTGGGGAACAATGAGCGTCCACAGCACTTGACCTTCGCAGTCGTAGTTACGAGATAAGGAGTCCCGGGCATAAGACAACAACAGCTGCGATCTACAATTAGAATGTAACTCCCATTGTAGAGTCTTTGAAAGAATGGTTCTATCTCTGTTGCAGGTGCGCCTTGCTGGTGACATGAAAGGTTGTATGAATTCCCTTCACAGGCTCCATGCAAACTAATTCTGTTACACAGAAGCGTGCCGCTTAGTGACATCGCACAATTATTGCCACTAAGAAACACTTTCTGTCCTTTATTACTGACACATGCATGTGAATAGGGCAGGTTCCATGTTGTTTTAATGTACCCCTTTCCCAATTTCTCGTACATGCCAGCCTGTATATATTTTTGGCAGTATTGAAACCTGAAGGTTGAGATTGGAATATTTATTATCCCATGTATTATCCATTCACTGACAGGTCGTTCTGACATTGTCACTGGTAATCTTTCGAGTTTTTCAATGCTCAAGATTGTATAATCAGCACCCTTTTGTGCCATACTGATTTGTCTATCAGTAAGGTTAAAGATTTGGAATAGTGACGTTGTGTTGATTAAACGCCAAGGCACATAGCCTGAACGCAGATTTTGTAACGTCCAGCCAAGCTGTACAATAGAACGCAATTGAGACTGACCGTGTTGTAATAACAGTAAGTCTTGCGATAATATGTCGATTGCTGAAGACACAATGCTGTCCAAAGAAAAAATTCTGGAGGACAGAGTCATTAACCCATTGTCCACTACAGAAAGTGATTTTTCCAAATTAATACGGTCAATTTCCCGTATTCTCTCTGCTGTTTCAATTTGAGTAACCTTCCAGGCCTCATTGTATGCTGCATATACAGAGGCTGCTATGAAACGTTTTTGACGCTGTTTGCGCAGTCCCATAATGAAATCACGCAAGTCAGCACCATCAGTAAGTAAAGTTAGGTGTTGCTTAATTTCTGTCAGTGTGGAAGTTTGTAGCCATTGAAGGCATAATTTGCCCACACTGTAGGTGGTTATTATCCCTGGGTGATGTCTTTGAGGATATCTAGGGTCTGGCCTGGTCATTTTGAACCCCTGTGTTTTGTTCAGGAATCTGTCTTGACAGTTATTAGTATCTGTGGGCCAGATCAACCACTGTTTCCAGTCAGGATGTGTTCTGTTTTGGTTTAATACATAATTTACGTCTATCTCCTCATCTGTAGAGGTATTGCTGTACATTGTTGGTTTTGGAATAGACGGTTTATTTAAGTCTTTTATTTTGGCTAGGCCAAGACAGGTAGTTTGTTGAACAGTGTCGTTTAAAAAAATCATTTGTTCTGGGATCATGCAGGCTCTAAACAAAGATTCTATACCCTGTACTTGCCATTCTTTTGTGCCCCAAACACTTTTCAATTCAACATTTTTGTCCCAATAATCAAAACCAAAAGTATTCATTTGTTCAAAAAATGAGTCCGAATATATCAATTTTGTGTTTGTTATCATGGTCTTAGTTCCTGTCTTGTTTGACAATTTGAAATAAAATGCTTCAGCATTACTTGTGTTAAAACCTGAAAAGTATGAATATTTGTCATAGAAGGTTCTTGAGCTTCCTTTTGGAGGGGTTGCACAATGTTCCCATTGATTATAATTTAAAACATTTCTAGGTTGTGCAGATCTATGTAAAAAATGGTTACCATAGTGGTTATAACAGTACATACTATCATAATTTGTAGAACCCTGCAAATAATCATGTTTGGTAAATTTAGCAGACATTACTAAGTCAGACATCATATTATTAATGCTTTCGAAGTCCCAATCATCAGCAAATGAGCTTGGTTTTGCAAAGTCACTCAATGAGATCTTAATTTGGTGTGGATATTTCAGGATTTCGACCAGACCATAAATTTCATAGTCAGTGTTGTCCCAGGCTACCCCACCCGGTATCGGATTGGCTGTGAAGTTGACTGAAGAAAGTTCTCTTTTCTCGACGTGTGACGATGTGTGTGGTTTGAGGATCAAGTTGATTTTCTGACTTGCTGTGTCCATTTTAGCATATTTTCCCTCAATGAAGCGTCCCAAAGTAAGTACCATGATGAGCCAAAGTATGAGGATAAATGCACCAAAACCCACCCAAAATTCGATCCATGGAGAAATCAGATATGTTTCTTTCAGTTGTTTCAAAAGTTCTTTAGCTTTATCTTGAAAGGTTTTTGATGATGGCTGTGTCTTTGATTCACTGAAGCCTTCAGAGGAATCATCGAAGTTTATGAAGTAGCCGGATGCAGTTCTGTCAATTGTTCCAATTGCTTCAGGATTACTGTTTCTTGCATTTTCGCTTGGTACTTCATTATAGATTGGTGTGTCTCTGCTAAATGTTTTTATTTGGGTTTTCAGAGGTCTGAGTTCTATTGCATTGTTGCATAGTCCTTGTTGTTCTTCTGTAGGCGTTTCGAATGTGATGAGCCTCTTCGTTAGGACCTCTGTACTGGTAGCAAACCTTGGTGTTCGGCTACTTATTGGGAGTCCACTTGGCCTACTGTTTGTTATCGGCCACATGATTGTGGTTTTACCAGGTCAATGGATACAACTCGGTTTTCCTTTTTACCAGCAAGTGGCGGTAGTATAACAGATCTTGTCCCGATGATAGACAAGACAGGAACTGCTTTTCTGTAAGAAGGCCCAAATTCCTTCTTTACCGCGATCTTTTCCCTGACTAGATCCCCGACTTTTGGAATCCAGACAGGTCTTGCTGGGACAGGTGGTGGTTCTTCAGTGGTTGTTGGCTGTTGTTTAAACTTTATGTTGCTCAGGTCTTTTCTTGTTTTGTTTAAGTCCTGCAAAATACCCAAACGGTCTTTGATATCAAAGCTTTTTTCTTTCACCACTGAAGTCTAACTGGATCACTGACATAATATCGACGACACAAATATCGAGATACACAAATATCGAGTCAAAAATATCGATTGACAAAATATCGACTCCCTATCTTCAAACAGGTAAGTACCAAAATATCGACTCCAAAATATCGACTTACAAAAATATAGACTGTCAAAATATCGATTTTTTAAAATGTCTTAAAAGTAAGTTAAAACTAATATAGTAATAAATATATTTAATATAAACTTAGAAATAATTATTAAAAAAATATAATTTTAATAAATAATTTATATAATTAAAAAAATTATATCACCAAAAATTACACACACACATATATATATATATATATATATATATATATATATATATATATATATATATATATATATATATATATATATATATATTTAAACATATTATTAAATAAACATATATAACATTTTAGAAAATGTTTAAAATTTATTGTTACAACTATAGTGAGTTCAACATTAGCAAAAGTGTTGGATAGCGTAGAGGTAAAATTTACTACTCCCACTCCAGTGGGTGCAACAGTAGGGAAAGCGCTGGATAGCGTAGAGGTTAAAATTACTATTCCCACTCCAGGGATGTATGACGTTACAACGCATACTTTTACAACGCCTACCATTACAACAAAACTTTTACAACGCAAAAACTTTTACAACGCATACATTTACAACGCAAGATTTTACAACGCATATACCTTTACAACGCATACCATTACAACATAAGTATTGGTAAGTATATAATAATTTTTTGAATATAAATTAATAAAAAATATTATAATATAATTTAATATAATTTAATTTTATTAAATAAATGTAATTTAAATGTAATTTTACCTTATTTTTACAAAGTACCCCTGTACCCCAAAAACCCAAAACTGACCCTGAACCCTAAAAATACCCCTTTACCCATAAACTGAAAACTGACCCTGAACCCTAAAAATACCCCTTTACCCGAAAACTGAAAACTGACCCTGAACCCTAAAAATACCCCTTTACCCAAAAACTGAAAACTGACCCTGAACCCTAAAAATACCCCTTTACCTACAAACTGAAAACTGACCCTGAACCCTAAAAATACCCCTTTACCCCAAAAACTGAAAACTGACCCTGAACCCTAAAAATACCCCTTTACCTACAAACTGAAAACTGACCCTGAACCCTAAAAATACCCCTTTACCCCAAAAACTGAAAACTGACCCTGAACCCTAAAAATACCCCTTTACCCAAAAACTGAAAACTGACCCTGAACCCTAAAAATACCCCTTTACCTACAAACTGAAAACTGACCCTGAACCCTAAAAATACCCCTTTACCCCAAAAACTGAAAACTGACCCTGAACCCTAAAAATACCCCTTTACCCAAAAACTGAAAACTGACCCTGAACCCTAAAAATACCCCTTTACCCAAAAACTGAAAACTGACCCTGAACCCTAAAAATACCCCTTTACCCAAAAACTGAAAACTGACCCTGAACCCTAAAAATACCCCTTTACCTACAAACTGAAAACTGACCCTGAACCCTAAAAATACCCCTTTACCCCAAAAACTGAAAACTGACCCTGAACCCTAAAAATACCCCTTTACCCAAAAACTGAAAACTGATCCTGAACCCTAAAAATACCCCTTTACCCAAAAACTGACAACTGACCCTGAACCCTAAAATTAAAATATTTATCAATTAATCAACTATAATTAATTACCAATAATATTTTAATTAATTACCAATTAATAATTAATTAACAATTAATTTTTTAAAAATATCAATAAATAAATTAACATATTTAATTAATTATAATTAAATTACTTCCCACCCTATTCCCCTATAAACCCACAACCCGCTACAGAAAATAAATTACTAAAATTAAAATATTTATCAATTAATCAATTATAATTAATTACCAATTATATTTTAATTAATTACCAATTAATAATTAATTAACAATTAATTCTAAATTATTATCAATAAATAAATTAACATATTTAATTAATTATAATTAAATTACTTCCCACCCTATTCCCCTATAAACCCACAACCCGCTACAGAAAATAAATTACTAAAATTAAAATATTTATCAATTAATCAATTATAATTAATTACCAATTATATTTTAATTAATTACCAATTAATAATTAATTAACAATTAATTCTAAATATATATCAATAAATAAATTAACATATTTAATTAATTAGAATTAAATTACTTCCCACCCTATTCCCCTATAAACCCACAACCCGCTACAGACTTATATTACACAAAAAATAAAAATTATTATTAACTTACCTTAAATTCGATATTTTTGTTGTCTATATTATGTCTAGTCGATATTATGTCCATTCTATATTTTTGATTCGATATTATGTCCATTCTATTCGATATTAATTTTCTCTAGTCGATATTTTTGTTGTCTATATTATGTCTAGTCGATATTATGTCCATTCTATATTTTTTACTCGATATTCTGTCCAGTCGAAATAATTGACTCGATATTATGACTGTACACCGTCTAACTATCAATGTCAGAGATCAACATCCTAGTTCCAAATAATAATTCGTACGCACTGAATCCCTTCAGAGAATTTCTTGGCAAGTTATTTAGACTACGTTGGACACTTATTAGATGTTTGACCCACCCAGCTCCCGAACCTAATATCCTTTCCGTTATAGATTGCTTTATGCCTTGGTTTTTTCTTTACAACATCCCGTATCCCTCAGGAAGGAAGTGAGAAGATTACCGCTGTGCTATGCTCATTTGGCCATGTTCCCCATCAGGCTGGAGGGCTAGAGTGAAAACAATGGTCAAACGTAGCATGCTCTTAGCGTATATGCCATTTAGACTCGCAAATCTTTGTATAACAGTCCAGACGTCAGCCGAGTGCTGGTGGCCTACATTATAAGTGGAAACTAGCCTGTATATGTTAATCGCAAGCCTTCCTTTTTACCCTTGATTTTTCCTGGAGTAAAATGACGAGGTATTAAACTGTTTCTCTCCCCACTGCGATCTCTGTTGCAGTTTGGGCAGTTTTTTACAAACATGGTGTGACGCAGGCTCATGCCTGGCCACCAGTACCGTGATTGTAATTCTTCCAGAGAATCTTTTAGTTTGAGGTGTCTGAGACCCTCGCCCATATGTGCGTCTGCGATTAACAAGTTTATCCTGTCCATGTTTGGACTCACTCTATACCCCTCTCCAGGGATTCGAGCAAAAGGGACGGAGTTTGCATCGATTATGTATGTATAATTGAGTGGATAGTTGATCGGTAGCGCTGAGCAGTCGCCTTTTGATGACGTTTTCACCGCCAGCACTGTTTCACCGTCAATGTATTTTAATGTACGCTTTTTTCGAACTACGGGAGCCGATTTAGTGGCTGCCGCTGTGGCTGTCTCAGCCAATGAATTCCCTGCAACGTGAACGCCATCACGCTGATGACTCAGTGAGTGTGTCACGTGAGTCTTTGGTAGTTCTTTTTGTAAAAGAGCTATTTGTTCCCAGAGCAGTTTCTGCTTTATTGGTGCATCTGTGTCATCTTTGTAACCGTTTTGAATCCATGTCTGCAAATCCTTGTTATATGATTTGACGCAGTAATATGAATCTGACACTATAAGTGTCGGGAATTCGCGATCCGCATTATCTAGCGTCATTTTCCATGCTAGTATTTCAGTTTGTTGTTCTGAATTAGTTTCTACTGAGTGTGTTTTTGTTAATAGAGGTTTTAGTTTACCTCCGCGCCACACTTCTTTTGTAATCCCACATGTGGGGTTGTATGCCTGTTCTCCCCAAACGGGGGGTTGAGCATGTCCGTCTGTATAAATTACACAGGCGTAATGTCGTAAAGGCAGAATGTCGATTGGCAGAGGGTATGTTTTTTCATATTCTAGATTTTTGAATTCTTCTAGTTCTGGATCAAAGTAATAGTATACTTCTGTCTGCCGATATTCGTGTGCCTCAATTACGAATATGACTGTACCACCTCTAGGTGTCAGTCCATTTTCTATAAGTTTTATGGTTATAGATTTCCTTTTGATGACCGGGATGAGTATTATATCCGGGTCTGCGTCTTGCATGGTAGCATCAGCTGCTGCGAGTTCAGTTGCTAATCTAACTGCCTCTCTTTCTCCTTCACTGTCTGACATTATACAGTCCAGAAGGTTATTTTGTTTGTTTGCAGATCAGGTTTCTTATGGAAACAAAGATTAGATGCACAATATTTTGGAACAGTGTATCCTTCAACGTTGACTATACCAAGAACCATACATAGGAGTTCCCTCCTGCAAGGTCTGGCGGATATGACCTTTTACCCACTCCAGACGTCTTTGGAGTATTATGGGAGAAAGGGGTCTGAGTGAGAGAGCACGACTGAGTTACTTTAAATGTCTTACGTTAGTTTTATCTCCCTTTCCAAACGCGTTGGGCGCCATGTAGTGTAGTTCCTATTATCCCAATAGGCTCTGCGCATTGGAATAATACCTTCAATAGTAAAGGCCTAGACCAGACGTTAACTAGGTCTACTACTGACGATATTAGACTTAAAGTTTTGGGTTTGCCAGCTAGCTCAGAGTTCACTAGAAACTTTCTCGAATGTTCAGGTAGGAATTAACTTCCCTGATTAGACAAGAAGGGATTTAGTTTCTGACAACCATAGAACATGACAACATTGCTCTCCCCTAATCAAGAGTGTATCTCGAGAGTCGTGTGAACAAAAGGCAATTTATTTTACTCAGTCAGTACGTGCATTCTTAGTCTCATCAGAATGTAGAGAAAAGGAAGAGACGGGCGTGTTCAATAAAAAGGTGTTATTTATTGATCAGTCTCTTTTCTCATACAAGAGAAATGGATCGATATTATTGCAATACTTATAGTTAAGTAAAGTGCATACATTAAAAGCAGAAGTATAAAATAATACTGTAAAAACATTGATATGGTTTCTAAGCCATAAGATGTTTTAAAATGAATAAAATATATTACATACACATATACATTTGACTAAACGTACTCAACTGGTGTTTCTAAATACGCCTACCCCGTGTACCTGACCTAAGTCTAATACGTGGGCGGGAATAGAAAGTTACAGTTTAAGTTAAGTTTGTTTTTGCCAAGTGAATAACTAAAGAATTCTCTGCGAGGGGTTATTCAGTTCTGTACCTGGAATTAAGGATGAATGAGGGATGGTATCTCTCTCTCTGGTCTCGATATTCCAGGCTGCCTGCGAGGGCTACCCGGAAGCGCCGGTGCTGGATCTCTCGGCAGGAGAAATCAGCGCGTCTCGTTCTCAGCGCGTCAGGAAGGCGGGGCTGTGCCAGCGGGGTCTGCTCTGCTCTGGGCTTCGGCAAGTATGGCTGCTCCGTCTCGTCACCACCGCGTGTCTTTGCATAGGGCAATATCGGTAATATTTATACCTTTAAGGTGCCGAGATTGACGTAAGGATGGACATAGATACGTCAATAAGGATGTCATACGACTTGCTCGTTAGCACATTCTTTTGCTGAAGTTCTCGGTGAAATCAAAACAATGGCCGCAGGGTTTTGCCCAGGTTGTCATAGGTTTGATTTGTTATGAGAACTCCGTATGCCTTATCAGGGGCTGGAGGAATATCGCTTGTCTAATTAGATCGCAAGCGTTATGACCTAATCAGATAACACGTTCCTGTGCCGTAGTGTGACTGCGTCAGATAACGGTATCTGCATCATGGGGGTTTTCTGCCTCATGGGCTGACTGCTAGTTAACTTGTTGGTTTGTTTAACCAGAATAGGGTCAGGAATAGGGGGATCGATTCAGAACCTATAGGAATACATCACAGATGGAGTGAGGTGAGGCAAAGGGGATAGGCTGTTAAAAAGTTCCACTGTGATGATATTTATCGACACACCTCTGTCTATGATGAAAGTTATGGGGAGATTGTTCACTTAATGTGATTTAGGGACAGTGTCCAAATGACATTTGTCGCTTTATTTGATAAGCTTTTTTTGAGCTGTGATTTACTTTACAGATAGCCAACCCCACATGTGTACGACCTTCTTTGGTAGATATCATCAGGGCACACCCATTTTTTTCACTGACTCGTGATAGTGACGTCAAAAAGCATTTGTGCGATGCGATTGATGATGATGTTACTTTTTGGTTTTGTGGACGTGGCAAGAGTGCCTCTGAAAGGTTCTCGCATCCATCTTTGTTTCCATCATAATGTACTTGATTTTTCTTTAGCTCGCCACAGAGTTATGAAATTACTCTTTTTCCCACAACCTTTGCAGACTTGCCCGATGGTTAAATATTCACCTTCAGGGAGAAAGAAAGTTGACATCAGAAGTATAGCTATAATTTCTTCAAGGACGTTGATTTACGTGCATCTTGCTTTTGCTTGCTTTTCACAGCCAAGGCCAATTCATTGTGGGCTGTTCTTCCTTCCATTTCATCAGTTTGTTGGGCAGCTCATTCTACCACTGTCACAGCCATCAGCATTTCTCCAAGCTATGAATTTCTGTCAACATGGCTTCTTCGTCAGTGAAATTACAAATTTGCAATGTTTAATGGGTGCATCAAGTCTTTCAACAAATGTGTCCACTGTTTCAACAACTTGTTGTTGTGCTTAGCTGAAGATATACCATTCACAATTGACATTCGGCATTGGGTTAAACTTGGCCTCCAGCGCTTATTTTGCATCAGTCTGTGAAACTTTCTTTAGCACTTTTTTCACTTCAGCGCCTGCAAGGTTTTTCAGGTATTTGAAGATGTTCTTTTCATCTTCTTCTTCTAGTGCATCTATAAAGTAATTGAATATTTTGATCCACGCAGCCCACCTAGCACCAATGCTGTACTTCTTAGAAGTGTTGACGGATGGTGGTCGCTTCAGGAACGAGGCTGCCTTGTATTTTGGGCTCTCTTTTTGTGCCATTGAGACGACTTGCTGTTCAGGCAGCTTTGGCTGTAGCCTGCGATTTCTGCAACTTCTGCAAGTACAACACTCATGCTTTAGATTGGGTCACCACGCCTGATCTGAGGTTGTAGAGCGCTTCACTTGTCTTTGAAGGTGAGTAAATTCTGTTTCTCATACCTGGTTGGTGCTATTGCTATCTTTCTACTTCATTTAAGTATTTGTTCCATATTAGGGGCATAGCGCAGCATTTCTGTCGAAACAGAACGTGCTTCCTCCCAGCCAGATAAGTAGAGTATGGCTGTGGTGTGGGCCCATAAATATTTTCATGTATTCCTTTATGGAAAATGATTCATTGTCATCACAGACAACCAGGCTTTACTTACAATTGTTTGAAACCCGAAGGATAAGATGCCCCCTCTCATCGAAAGGTGGGGTTTGAAACTGCAAGAGCACAACTGTGAGATCGTTAACAAGTCAGGAAAGCACCAACATCCAGCAGATTACTTCTCACGAGTGCTGCTACATCGTTACAGTTCAACATCCCAGACAGCTGAAGCCTATCTCAACTTTATCATGAGATCCAGTACACCAGCGCTTCACCAGCGGTTTTGGTGGGCGTTTTGAATATGCTCCTCTGTAGTGCCTTTCCTTTCTTCTTTGGCCATGCATGGCCTGGGGCAGGACTTTGACTCTACATGTACCATCGCAGATTGCTTTGCATCAATTTGAGGCACATGTGGCACGCACAAGCAGTCTGCCGTACTGCTGCAAACTCTCAGGGATAGCAGCCTTGTCTTCTTTGGGGCACATATCTCCTACTCATCTCCAGATGTAGCCTCTTCCCAAGCCCTGGAGCATGCAAATGAAATATGACACATGGGAGCTGCAGTCATATTCCCTAGCATACACTCACACACTGCACATTATCTCATACTCAAAATTAACCACACCTTAAAACCTCACTGTATATGACGTAGTTCCTGTTCAGAATACGCCCCAGAACCATGAGGGTCCTAGTGAGTATTACATATTACATCTCTCACTAAAGAGATCAAGCTTGAACATATTTTGGCAGCCTTTTGGTCAACTTTAATAGAACCTGGCTTGTTACGAAAGTAAATGCATTGAAATGCATTATCTACTTGACTACATGTGCTATCAAGCCTCAGAGACATGGTCAAATATTCTAAAGCCAGAAACCAGTCTGCCTACCACATTGTGCTCTGTTGAGAGATGACCCAACAATTGTTGGGAAACACCAGAGACCAACCTACTCTCACTGTTGAGCTGCTAAATGACAACAGCTCCCAAATCCAGGCCATGCAAGTAAGAGAAGATGTTTATGAGCCTGTGTAGCTGAAAAAAATATACTTGTGGTTGTGACAAGAACAGATGATTCACAAGGCAGGATTTGCGTATTCAAATCACAACATTTTCAAATGGTGGCTCAATCACCTTCCATGTCCCAAAGAACTATGGGATGAAGTCAGTGAGAGTGAAATTTGAATTTACACTGTGTTCACCAGACAGAATCACTTTTATTAAGAAGGAGCCGACTCTCGTGCATGCAGTTCTCACTAACTCGGATGGCTGTAAACTGAATTATATTGATTGCTGTGTCCATCTACAGGGCTGTACACCTGACTTTCATCTGCATAGAAATAACAGCCAAGCTCTTCCTTAGCCAACCCAGACTTAGGAAGAATAAACAAGAAATAGGGCTAGTGATAGGGACCGCTGCAGGTCTCCAAGCCTCAGTGATGAGGGGTGGTGAGGGAGAAGAAAAACAAAACGCATCAGTTCATCATCTCATTCAAAAACCTGGATTTTTAATCTCCAAGACACAACTGCTAGAAGCCTAGTGTGAGTCTGGATGTGGTGAAGTAAGCAGAGAGGCAACCTGACACCTGGTTGACCTTACATGGGCGCCTAGATGCTCCTTGGAGCGATTGTTGCGCGATACAAATTGGCAATTACATTACATTACATTACAAAGAGAGGTAGTTGTTTTCGAGGTTTGAGCCTGGAGCTATGTCAAGCTGATGGAAGAAGAGCCAAAGTATCTCTACAAGCCTTGGACCCATGTCCGACTATGAGAAACAGAGTTTAGGTGTTATGCAAGACCTTAGCCCACGAGCCCACATCTCTCTTGTCAGTTGACACTCACACATATCATGGTATATCAAGTGTTTGCTAGAGGCACATTACTGGAGGTGTGAATACTTTTGCAAGCTCATTAGTCTCAAAACTGATATTGTGCTCAAAGCCTGTGGATGGATACTTTTCTTTTTCTTGAACATGTTTTGGCAGAGCTCACTGGGGAGAACACCACCATTTTTCGTCCAGTTACCACGTCCTTGGGGTATGCTTGATCCAGGACTATCCCTAGAACGAAGTAATTTCAATATTACATATAATACTCTGTAATAACCTTTAATCATGCTTGTGCACGATTGTAACAACAGATTATCACAACAATCTCTACTTTAGGCACAAGAAAGTTTGAACTCCTAAAGTATGGAGTAAATTGGAGTTCCTACACTGCTCCAGTTCTGAGGTCATTACAATCCAGGATTCAGGGCCTTGGTCCACTCTCTGTCTCTTGTTGCATTCTTTTTTACACAGTTATAAGACATTACTCTCTGTGTAAGCTTCACCATAAGCACATGAATTATACAAAGAGAGTGCACCCTTTTTGAAAAATAGGGATCAATCCCTGGGATGAAACCACATCTAGAAAACCATACATTCTCTGCACACCCTATGACCAGGAGCATCAGACCCATGCCAGATTGTATGGATATCCACATAAGACAGCCATGCACATATGAATGTAAATGGAAATCTGGTGTTTTCTCTGACAACCAGGCCTGCATCTGGCGAGGGTCGGGCTAGGTCAGAAAATACGACCGGGAGCCAAAATGAAAGTGGTCCCCATTATTGAAATAGATAGCAAAAAAAGTGGCCATGTCTTCAAATTGGGGCAATTTTGAACTAGTAACTGAGGGCAATGTTGTGGCAATATTACAGAAATCAACAGTAAAAACCGGCCCAGCAGATCATAAAACAGGCCCCCAAACAGCCAAAAAAACATTGAGCACTGCCTGATTGCCCTATAGTACCAGTACGACTCTAGACCTGGCTCTGTTGATAAGGTACAATCTCCCCTCCTGAATGAAGACCCTGATTACGATGTTGGCGGGCACACCGCCAGCCCACCGTGGCGGCAGTCGGAAGAACGCCGTCAAGCCAGCGTCATCCCGAGGGCCACAACACAAGTTCACAGTGGGGCTGGCGATGTGCCGGCAGTGGTCTTCTGTAGGCGGCATACTTCGGCTCAATGAGTGAGCCTGAAGGCAATGCTATAAGAAAAAAACAATGGTCCTAGACTATTGATTGGATTGACCTTATCAAAATAACATTTTTAGATTAGGGGATGCGATTCAATCTGCATATTTGAAATCAAGCTACATGGGAGAAAGGATTGATTGAATGAACAGTAAACACCATACCCACATTTCAAATTTTTATATTATCAAAAATCAAACACAGTTATTTACAAAATCAAAAAAACAATTCTACTAATACACGGCGCAAGGACTATACGAGTTATAGTCAAAGTGAAAGAAAAGGGGTGCTCAAGTGAAGAGAAGGAATAAAGGAGCAATTATAATGCACAGTTCCAATATTTACAAAAAACAACAAGGCGGCAATTCTTCCGCTAGTTGAACAAGCCTGTCCAAACTATTCAAGGGAAAAGGGGGGAATGGGGCAATATGGGGTACAGGCACATTAAATAAAAAGCGTCGACGTTTCGACCCTGATGCTCTAGGGATTTTTGCTTCCTCGGCTGCGGGTCTTCTTCAGGACGTAGGGGAGGGTGGGGAAAAGAAGAGACCTGGCCGTGATCACACTTGATGTCAGGATCAGCCACCTGGGGTATAAGAGTGGGGTAGGTTTTAAAAGAGTGTTCAATTCAATTAGTAGTAATTTCACGTGAGTTAATGGGTACGTTACCAATGCAGCTGGTTGGGTTCGACTCCCTCCAAGCTTGCTAGGGTTCACCTATCAGGTAAAACAAGGGGGGACATAGGTCAGAGCCCTTCTCCCAAGGGCTACCAACTTAGAGTGTACGGTCCACCTCTAATGAAACATAATTTTCAACTCACCTAGATGTTGTTCAGGTGATCCTATATGAATTTTGGCTTATAATGGGATAGTGGAACCTGTAAGGGACGAACGGAGTTGATTAGTCTCAGCTACAGGGACCTGTAATGGATTAGGGCCTTGGGTCAGTGTCAAAATGCACTTACCAATTTCTTGTGGATCAGTGGTATCCTACCGGCGCCCCCACGGTAATATTGAAAATAATTAGCCGCCGCTTATGTGAATCTTTACAGACATATGGCGTGATATATAGATTGCCTCTTCTTCGTGAGTGGAAGCAGGTACAAGCGTTACCTAATAGAAATACAAGGGCAGAGAAGTACGGTTAGACCCTTCGTCTGTCCGTATAAATTGAATTTAATTTTGGCTAACGGGGAGAGAAACGTGCAGCCCCGTGGTTACGTATTATCACCTCAGCATCCTTAAATGATAAATCAGTAGCTGCGGGCAAATGTCACCGTCAGGGTTCTCGGACGAGGAAGAAACGTCCGGTCACGGGTCTTACTTCCGTGTTGTGCCTGTGGTCACATGTGAGCCTCTCAACCAATGGGACTCAACCGTGTCTAAATATCGGCACTGAAGAGGGACTACGATGGTTAGCGTGATAGGTGGGAGGCTGCTTCGTTTCATGAATAACGAAACGGGACTATTTATAGAATACATACTTAAATCATTTATACGTGTCTCAGGTGGTATGATATCACTATGTATTATAAACAACATTTGGAAAGTCTGGTATATAGCGCATTCCATGATTGCACTTAGATCGGTTTCAATGGACATTTTTTAAAAATACTCGGATGTACACCTATATTGTCATCAGTTGTATCACGACTATCCCGGCTTGTTTACATATTTCTTCCTGACACTTACCACAAAATTACACAGGAATTGGACGACATATCAATACAATACAAAACGGACAAATATTTAGGCAAGGGAAAACATGTTCTATAGGGTAGAGACCATCATGGTTAACTTACTTTCAATGCAATGGTATCTATAGGTTTGGTAGTCAAGATATATTATCAGAGTGAATTTCAACCATTCCTAATGGATACCATTTGCCTCAAGACCTCTTCGCGGTCATTGAGGCCACGATTCACTGTGTCAAACAGGTGCATCCAACGGCATTCTCGAGTGCTTAAAAGTTTGGCATAGTTACCACCGCGGGGATTTTTTGTCACCTTCTCTATTATCCACCAAGTGAAACTTTCAGGTTGGTGGTTAAATTGCAAAAAGTGATCCACTAGTGGTGCACCTGGTACCTTGCAGCGTATTTTGCTGCAGTGTTGTAGTATGCGGGTTTTCGTTTTCTGGGTGGTTTGTCCAATGTACATGAAACCACAAGGTCACATTATGGCATAGATAGCGCCCGTCGTATTACAATTATTATGTTGTTGGAGTGTGTGAGTGTAATTATTGTAGGTACATGTTTTCCATTCAGATGCCATTTTACATGCCTTGCAACTTCCACATTTAAAATGGCCCAATACTGGGGGGATGTTCCACAGTGATGTTTGACTGTCAGTCTTGTTTTGTGTCAACATAGAGTGTACCACAAAATCTTTGACACTCCTACCTTTGCGGAAGGCGTGCATCGGGGGTTCAGTTATGCCTATCTCTTCCGCTACCAGGTGCCAATGTGTATTGATGGATTGTCTTATCTCTGAGCTACGTGTATTAAAAGTAGTGACACATATGAGTCTATTGTCCGTTGTGTCAGATTTTTGTTTAGGTTGCAATAGGGACTCTCTATTGTTAAACCATGCTCGTTTGCGGGCTTTTTTAATCATACTTCTAGGGTATCCTCGTTCCATTAGCCTTTTCATTAGGACATCATATTCCCTAAAATAGTCAAGTTTTTTGGTGCAGTTGCGCCTCAACCTCAGGAATTGCCCAAATGGTAGGTTATCCCTGAGGTTGCGGGGGTGGTGGCTAGAGTATCTGAGGAGTGTGTTCTTTTCAGTGGGTTTTCTGAAAAGTGTGGTATATAGAACACCATTCTCCTCCTTTATGGTTAGGTCAAGGAAATTTATAGAGTTGTTACTATTTTCGATAGTGAATTGTATATTGTTATCCCTTTCATTTAACCAAGTATGGAAAAGCATTAACTCATCCACCGTGCCTCTCCAAATGAGGAGCACGTCGTCTATATATCGACGCCATTCTGCAGTTTTTGTTCTGTAGGGGTTATTATCGTGTAGAATCCATGTGTGTTCAAAAGCATCCATAAAGATAATCGCGAGATTTGGAGCAAAGCTTGCCCCATAGCTACTCCACTTGTTTGTTCATAGAATTTTCCATCAAAGATTAAGTAATTTCTTCTCATTGCTATTTCCAAGAGTGATAAGATGAAATTGGTTGGTACCCTATGTGGACGTGTTCTACTATCCAATGCCATTTCGATCGTGGTCATCGCGGCTTGTTGTGGAATGCTTGTGTACAAGGACAAAATGTCCATGGTTACAAGTAATTCTTGAGTTGGATCAAAAAGCTTGCCATCTATGAGTTGGATTACTTGCATGGTATCTCGTAGATAGCAGGTGGTCGATTCCGCAATGGGCTTTAAAAAGATGTCTATAAATTTGCATAGTGGTTCCAAAATCGAACCACACCCTGAAATGATTGGCCTCCCTGGTGGTACAGCTGGGTCCTTGTGTATTTTAGGTACTGTATATATCGTGGGAACTCGGGGGTATGCATTGTTTAAGTATTCATATTCTGATTTGGTGATTATGCCATCCTGATGGGCTATGTCCGTCAGTCCTCTAATTAATACAGCTATATCATTTGTGGGGTCTTTTGGAAGTTTCCTATAGTTGCCCTCTTTGGATAGTTGGGAGAGAATCTCTGCTTTATAAGTGTCTCTTCCCTGGATTACTATAGCCCCGCCCTTGTCCGCGGGCTTTATTATTATTTCATGGTTGTTGTTTAGGCTAGTTAGTGCCTGCCGTTCAGTCTTAGAGATATTGTATTTGACATATTTCTTGTCTTTGAGCAAATTGGTGATGTCTCCCAATACCATTTGTTCATAGGCCAGGATCCTTGGTGGCATCATGTGTGTTGGGGGAGTAAAAGTGGAAGGTGGTCTCAGTCCGGTGCTGCTTGTTGTAGTAGTGTGGGGTATCTTATTGAAATGATATTTTAGACGGACCTTACGGAAGAATTGGAAGAGTTCCAATTTCAAATTGAAACTATTTGGTAGGCTGGTGGGGACAAAGGACAAACCTTTTTCTAACACTTGTTGTTCCTCTTGTGTTAGATTATAGTTGGATAAATTGACTAGAGGGGTATTGTGTGTGGATATTGTATTCATATCTACCATCTGTAATGTTGTGAGCGAGTTCGTATGTCGCCATGGGATTCCTGTCCAAAATGTACTTGTTTCCCTCTCTCTCGATTCCAAGTTTGTTGTCCCCTGTTCTGTTTCCATGACGCTCGGCCACGTCCCCCGGGTCGTCCCCAGGGGCGTCCCCGTCCTCGTTGATCCGTCCATGTGTCCTGTTCTAAAAAAGGCTGATCCCCTTCTTGTCCCGCAGTACTGGTGGATGGTTGGTCTGTCTTGGAACCACTGCTGACTGAGGAGTTGGAGAAAGTGTTGTATCTACGGTATCCCCCTCTACCTCTAGTTGTGTAAGTGCCTCTTGTTTCCTGGTTGTAATATCCCTCGGCTAAGTAAGGATAAACCTTCTTTTTGTCAAAAACTTTTATATCATTAGCTAGTTTATCCAATTTGAAGGTTTGTGTGTATGTATCAAATTCTTTTAGAGTTTTATCTAATTTGTCTAAGGTTTCCTTAGCGTTTTTTAGGGCCGTATCTTCAGTGATCTCCCTCCTTAGGTCAGCTATTTCTTTGATTAAACGCGTAACTTCTTCCAATGCAGTTTCAACCCCAAGCACCATCCAGTGCCTGGAGCAATTGTTTGATATAAAGCTGAATTTACCTTTGAATACCGGATTGTCCACAAATATTGCAGGTTCGTTCCGAACCTGGAGACCCACTGGGATAACGTTGGCTTGAAGGTATTGAGCCAATGCGTGTCCGTGGAGTCTTGTTCTTACAAGCTTTTTTTCAAGTCGTTCCAACTTATTGATTTTGTCACTTAGCGTTGGGTCTATTAAACTGACTGGTCTGCCTAGGAAGCTACCCCCTCCCTGTTCGCCAATCAGATTTTTAATATAATCTTCACTGTATGTTAGGGTTTCATTATCAACCATGTCTATTGGTTGATTATGAGTTTATTCAATTTCAAAAGGTCTTTTTGCATATATTAAACAATGAGACATATAATACAAAACATTTAACAAGTCACAATTACAACCCTCGCAGGTATACCTGCACAAGAGACCATTAAATCAATGGGGTATCACCCACAAAATCAAAGGACCTGGGTATAAATGATATAAGAAAAAAACAATGGTCCTAGACTATTGATTGGATTGACCTTATCAAAATAACATTTTTAGATTAGGGGATGCGATTCAATCTGCATATTTGAAATCAAGCTACATGGGAGAAAGGATTGATTGAATGAACAGTAAACACCATACCCACATTTCAAATTTTTATATTATCAAAAATCAAACACAGTTATTTACAAAATCAAAAAAACAATTCTACTAATACACGGCGCAAGGACTATACGAGTTATAGTCAAAGTGAAAGAAAAGGGGTGCTCAAGTGAAGAGAAGGAATAAAGGAGCAATTATAATGCACAGTTCCAATATTTACAAAAAACAACAAGGCAGCAATTCTTCCGCTAGTTGAACAAGCCTGTCCAAACTATGCAAGGGAAAGGGGGGAATGGGGCAATATGGGGTACAGGCACATTAAATAAAAAGCGTCGACGTTTCGACCCTGATGCTCTAGGGATTTTTGCTTCCTCGGCTGCGGGTCTTCTTCAGGACGTAGGGGAGGGTGGGGAAAAGAAGAGACCTGGCCGTGATCACACTTGATGTCAGGATAAGCCACATGGGGTATAAGAGTGGGGTAGGTTTTAAAAGAGTGTTCAATTCAATTAGTAGTAATTTCACTTGAGTTAATGGGTACGTTACCAATGCAGCTGGTTGGGTTCGACTCCCTCCAAGCTTGCTAGGGTTCACCTATCAGGTAAAACAAGGGGGGACAAAGGTCAGAGCCCTTCTCCCAAGGGCTACCAACTTAGAGTGTACGGTCCACCTCTAATGAAACATAATTCTCAACTCACCTAGATGTTGTTCAGGTGATCCTATATGAATTTTGGCTTATAATGGGATAGTGGAACCTGTAAGGGACGAACGGAGTTGATTAGTCTCAGCTACAGGGACCTGTAATGGATTAGGGCCTTGGGTCAGTGTCAAAATGCACTTACCAATGTCTTGTGGATCAGTGGTATCCTACCGGTGCCCCCACGGGCACTCCGGTAATATTGAAAATAATTAGCCGCCGCTTATGTGAATCTTTACAGACATATGGCGGGATATATAGATTGCCTCTTCTTCGTGAGTGGAAGCAGGTACAAGCGTTACCTAATAGAAATACAAGGGCAGAGAAGTACGGTTAGACCCTTCGTCTGTCCGTATAAATTGAATTTAATTTTGGCTAACGGGGAGAGAAACGTGCAGCCCCGTGGTTACATATTCTCACCTCAGCATCCTTAAATGATAAATCAGTAGCTGCGGGCAAATGTCACCGTCAGGGTTCTCGGACGAGGAAGAAACGTCCGGTCACGGGTCTTACTTCCGTGTTGTGCCTGTGGTCACATGTGAGCCACTCAACCAATGGGACTCAACCGTGTCTGAATATCGGCACTGAAGAGGGACAACGATGGTTAGCGTGATAGGTGGGAGGCTGCTTCGTTTCATGAATAACGAAACGGGACTATTTATAGAATACATACTTAAATCATTTATACGTGTCTCAGGTGGTATGATATCACTATGTATTATAAACAACATTTGGAAAGTCTGGTATATAGCGCATTCCATGATTGCACTTAGATCGGTTTCAATGGACATTTTTTAAAAATACTCGGATGTACACCTATATTGTCATCAGTTGTATCATGACTATCCCGGCTTGTTTACATATTTCTTCCTGACACTTAACACAAAATTACACAGGAATTGGACGACATATCAATACAATACAAAACGGACAAATATTTAGGCAAGGGAAAACCTACCCCACTCTTATACCCCAGGTGGCTGATCCTGACATCAAGTGTGATCACGGCCAGGTCTCTTCTTTTCCCCACCCTCCCCTACGTCCTGAAGAAGACCCGCAGCCGAGGAAGCAAAAATCCCTAGAGCATCAGGGTCGAAACGTCGACGCTTTTTATTTAATGTGCCTGTACCCCATATTGCCCCATTCCCCCCTTTTCCCTTGAATAGTTTGGACAGGCTTGTTCAACTAGCGGAAGAATTGCCGCCTTGTTGTTTTTTGTAAATATTGGAACTGTGCATTATATTTGCTCCTTTATTCCTTCTCTTCACTTGAGCACCCCTTTTCTTTCACTTTGACTATAACTCGTATAGTCCTTGCGCCGTGTATTAGTAGAATTGTTTTTTTGATTTTGTAAATAACTGTGTTTGATTTTTGATAATAGAAAAATTTTAAATGTGGGTATGGTGTTTACTGTTCATTCAATCAATCCTTTCTCCCATGTAGCTTGATTTCAAATATGCAGATTGAATTGCATCCCCTAATCTAAAAATGTTATTTTGATAAGGTCAATCCAATCAATAGTCTAGGACCATTGTTTTTTTCTTATATCATTTATACCCAGGTCCTTTGATTTTGTGGGTGATACCCCATTGATTTAATGGTCTCTTGTGCAGGTATACCTGCGAGGGTTGTAATTGTGACTTGTTAAATGTTTTGTATTATATGTCTCATTGTTTAATATATGCAAAAAGACCTTTTGAAATTGAATAAACTCATAATCAACCAATAGACATGGTTGATAATGAAACCCTAACATACAGTGAAGATTATATTAAAAATCTGATTGGCGAACAGGGAGGGGGATGCTTCCTAGGCAGACCAGTCAGTTTAATAGACCCAACGCTAAGTGACAAAATCAATAAGTTGGAACGACTTGAAAAAAAGCTTGTAAGAACAAGACTCCACGGACACGCATTGGCTCAATACCTTCAAGCCAACGTTATCCCAGTGGGTCTCCAGGTTCGGAACGAACCTGCAATATTTGTGGACAATCCGGTATTCAAAGGTAATTTCAGCTTTATATCAAACAATTGCTCCAGGCACTGGATGGTGCTTGGGGTTGAAACTGCATTGGAAGAAGTTACGCGTTTAATCAAAGAAATAGCTGACCTAAGGAGGGAGATCACTGAAGATACGGCCCTAAAAAACGCTAAGGAAACCTTAGACAAATTAGATAAAACTCTAAAAGAATTTGATACATACACACAAACTTTCAAATTGGATAAACTAGCTAATGATATAAAAGTTTTTGACAAAAAGAAGGTTTATCCTTACTTAGCCGAGGGATATTACAACCAGGAAACAAGAGGCACTTACACAACTAGAGGTAGAGGGGGATACCGTAGATACAACACTTTCTCCAACTCCTCAGTCAGCAGTGGTTCCGAGACAGACCAACCATCCACCAGTACTGCAGAACAAGAAGGGGATCAGCCTTTTTTAGAACAGGACACATGGACGGATCAACGAGGACGGGGACGCCCCTGGGGACGACCCGGGGGACGTGGCCGAGCGTCATGGAAACAGAACGGGGACAACAAACTTGGAATCGAGGGAGAGGGAAACAAGTACATTTTGGACAGGAATTCCATGGCGACATACGAACTCGCTCACAACATTACAGATGGTAGATATGAATACAATATCCACACACAATACCCCTCTAGTCAATTTATCCAACTATAATCTAACACAAGAGGAACAACAAGTGTTAGAAAAAGGTTTGTCCTTTGTCCCCACCAGCCTACCAAATAGTTTCAATTTGAAATTGGAACTCTTCCAATTCTTCCGTAAGGTCCGTCTAAAATATCATTTCAATAAGATACCCCACACTACTACAACAAGCAGCACCGGACTGAGACCACCTTCCACTTTTACTCCCCCAACACACATGATGCCACCAAGGATCCTGGCCTATGAACAAATGGTGTTGGGAGACATCACCAATTTGCTCAAAGACAAGAAATATGTCAAATACAATATCTCTAAGACTGAACGGCAGGCACTAACTAGCCTAAACAACAACCATGAAATAATAATAAAGCCCGCGGACAAGGGCGGGGCTATAGTAATCCAGGGAAGAGATACTTATAAAGCAGAGATTCTCTCCCAACTATCCAAAGAGGGCAACTATAGGAAACTTCCAAAAGACCCCACAAATGATATAGCCGTATTAATTAGAGGACTGACGGACATAGCCCATCAGGATGGCATAATCACCAAATCAGAATATGAATACTCAAACAATGCATACCCCCGAGTTCCCACGATATATACAGTACCTAAAATACACAAGGACCCAGCTGTACCACCAGGGAGGCCAATCATTTCAGGGTGTGGTTCGATTTTGGAACCACTATGCAAATTTATAGACATCTTTTTAAAGCCCATTGCGGAATCGACCACCTGCTATCTACGAGATACCATGCAAGTAATCCAACTCATAGATGGCAAGCTTTTTGATCCAACTCAAGAATTACTTGTAACCATGGACATTTCGTCCTTGTACACAAGCATTCCACAACAAGCCGCGATGACCACAATCGAAATGGCATTGGATAGTAGAACACGTCCACATAGGGTACCAACCAATTTCATCTTATCACTCTTGGAAATAGCAATGAGAAGAAATTACTTCATCTTTGATGGAAAATTCTATGAACAAACAAGTGGAGTAGCTATGGGGGCAAGCTTTGCTCCAAATCTCGCGATTATCTTTATGGATGCTTTTGAACACACATGGATTCTACACGATAATAACCCCTACAGAACAAAAACTGCAGAATGGCGTCGATATATAGACGACGTGCTCCTCATTTGGAGAGGCACGGTGGATGAGTTAATGCTTTTCCATACTTGGTTAAATGAAAGGGATAACAATATACAATTCACTATCGAAAATAGTAACAACTCTATAAATTTCCTTGACCTAACCATAAAGGAGGAGAATGGTGTTCTATATACCACACTTTTCAGAAAACCCACTGAAAAGAACACACTCCTCAGATACTCTAGCCACCACCCCCGCAACCTCAGGGATAACCTACCATTTGGGCAATTCCTGAGGTTGAGGCGCAACTGCACCAAAAAACTTGACTATTTTAGGGAATCTGATGTCCTAATGAAAAGGCTAATGGAACGAGGATACCCTAGAAGTATGATTAAAAAAGCCCGCAAAGAGCATGGTTTAACAATAGAGAGTCCCTATTGCAACCTAAACAAAAATCTGACACAACGGACAATAGACTCATATGTGTCACTACTTTTAATACACGTAGCTCAGAGATAAGACAATCCATCAATACACATTGGCACCTGGTAGCGGAAGAGATAGGCATAACTGAACCCCCGATGCACGCCTTCCGCAAAGGTAGGAGTGTCAAAGATTTTGTGGTACACTCTATGTTGACACAAAACAAGACTGACAGTCAAACATCACCGTGGAACATCCCCCCAGTATTGGGCCATTTTAAATGTGGAAGTTGCAAGGCATTTAAAATGGCATCTGAACGGAAAACATGTACCTACAATAATTACACTCACACACTCCAACAACATACTAATTGTAATACGACGGGCGCTATCTATGCCATAATGTGCCCTTGTGGTTTCATGTACATTGGACAAACCACCCAGAAAACAAAAACCTGCATACTACAACACTGCAGCAAAATACGCTGCAAGGTACCAGGTGCACCACTAGTGGATCACTTTTTGCAATTTAACCACCAACCTGAAAGTTTCACTTGGTGGATAATAGAGAAGGTGACAAAAAATCCCCGCGGTGGTAACTATGCCAAACTTTTAAGCACTCGAGAATGCCGTTGGATGCACCTGTTTGACACAGTGAATCGTGGCCTCAATGACCGCGAAGAGGTCTTGAGGCAAATGGTATCCATTAGGAATGGTTGAAATTCACTCTGATAATATATATTGACTACCAAACCTATAGATACCATTGCATTGGAAGTAAGTTAACCATGATGGTCTCTACCCTATAGAACATGTTTTCCCTTGCCTAAATATTTGTCCGTTTTGTATTGTATTGATATGTCGTCCAATTCCTGTGTAATTTTGTGTTAAGTGTCAGGAAGAAATATGTAAACAAGCCGGGATAGTCGTGATACAACTGATGACAATATAGGTGTACATCCGAGTATTTTTAAAAAATGTCCATTGAAACCGATCTAAGTGCAATCATGGAATGCGCTATATACCAGACTTTCCAAATGTTGTTTATAATACATAGTGATATCATACCACCTGAGACACGTATAAATGATTTAAGTATGTATTCTATAAATAGTCCCGTTTCGTTATTCATGAAACGAAGCAGCCTCCCACCTATCACGCTAACCATCGTAGTCCCTCTTCAGTGCCGATATTCAGACACGGTTGAGTCCCATTGGTTGAGAGGCTCACATGTGACCACAGGCACAACACGGAAGTAAGACCCGTGACCGGACGTTTCTTCCTCGTCCGAGAACCCTGACGGTGACATTTGCCCGCAGCTACTGATTTATCATTTAAGGATGCTGAGGTGAGAATACGTAACCACGGGGCTGCACGTTTCTCTCCCCGTTAGCCAAAATTAAATTCAATTTATACGGACAGACGAAGGGTCTAACCGTACTTCTCTGCCCTTGTATTTCTATTAGGTAACGCTTGTACCTGCTTCCACTCACGAAGAAGAGGCAATCTATATATCACGCCATATGTCTGTAAAGATTCACATAAGCGGCGGCTAATTATTTTCAATATTACCGGAGTGCCCGTGGGGGCGCCGGTAGGATACCACTGATCCACAAGACATTGGTAAGTGCATTTTGACACTGACCCAAGGCCCTAATCCATTACAGGTCCCTGTAGCTGAGACTAATCAACTCCGTTCGTCCCTTACAGGTTCCACTATCCCATTATAAGCCAAAATTCATATAGGATCACCTGAACAACATCTAGGTGAGTTGAGAATTATGTTTCATTAGAGGTGGACCGTACACTCTAAGTTGGTAGCCCTTGGGAGAAGGGCTCTGACCTATGTCCCCCCTTGTTTTACCTGATAGGTGAACCCTAGCAAGCTTGGAGGGAGTCGAACCCAACCAGCTGCATTGGTAACGTACCCATTAACTCACGTGAAATTACTACTAATTGAATTGAACACTCTTTTAAATCCTACCCCACTCTTATACCCCAGGTGGCTGATCCTGACATCAAGTGTGATCACGGCCAGGTCTCTTCTTTTCCCCACCCTCCCCTACGTCCTGAAGAAGACCCGCAGCCGAGGAAGCAAAAATCCCTAGAGCATCAGGGTCGAAACGTCGACGCTTTTTATTTAATGTGCCTGTACCCCATATTGCCCCATTCCCCCCTTTTCCCTTGAATAGTTTGGACAGGCTTGTTCAACTAGCGGAAGAATTGCCGCCTTGTTGTTTTTTGTAAATATTGGAACTGTGCATTATAATTGCTCCTTTATTCCTTCTCTTCACTTGAGCACCCCTTTTCTTTCACTTTGACTATAACTCGTATAGTCCTTGCGCCGTGTATTAGTAGAATTGTTTTTTTGATTTTGTAAATAACTGTTTGATTTTTGATAATATAAAAATTTGAAATGTGGGTATGGTGTTTACTGTTCATTCAATCAATCCTTTCTCCCATGTAGCTTGATTTCAAATATGCAGATTGAATCGCATCCCCTAATCTAAAAATGTTATTTTGATAAGGTCAATCCAATCAATAGTCTAGGACCATTGTTTTTTTCTTATATCATTTATACCCAGGTCCTTTGATTTTGTGGGTGATACCCCATTGATTTAATGGTCTGAAGGCAATGCTGCCATACTGCAGCACCTGCATCACGTTGGGCGCACTGGTGCCATGCTCCATGTTGTGAATGGCACACAGTGCATGCACAACAGTGAAGGCACAGTGGGCACAACATGTGCCTCCAGCCACTATTCCCACTGGGCTGAATCACCTTGGGGCCCTTTCTGGGGCCCCTTACCTTCCTTTCCGCCATCCTTTTCTTAGCGGGAATCCCTGCCATGGAAAGGTTGGTGGGAAGTAAGGTTATAATCCTCTTGGCGGGGCCGATCCTGGTGGTGACAATGGTGTTGTGGCGGTCTGACGACAGTCTCACTGCCGGCAACCTAATTTGGCAGTGGTATGCAGGTGGGCGGTCGGACTGCCAGATTGAGACAGAGGTCCCAAGACTGCCGAAGTTGGAATTGGGGCCTACCTCCCTAAAACTATTTCTCTATTTGAATTCCTCAAACTATTTTAAAGATGGCACTTCTGCTTTACTTCTTTAAGGGATGAAATAATGAGATGGGTGTTTCAAGGTATTTTTCCCGTAATGTCTTGCGTAGGGTGAAACAGGTATGCAGGGATTTTACTCAATGTGTTAGCACTCAGTGAACTTCGTTCACCGCCTCCTCTCAGCCTCTAATTTGAACCAAGTGAATTTCTGCAGAATGTAAATTAAAGTGCCATTACCTATTAGATTGGCTGGATATGAAATTGCTTTCATTAACAGCGAAGATTGCAGCCCCCATTCACTTTTGTAAGTGGAGTGGGAGAATGCAATAGGAGGATGCCTCATAGATTGTCCAATTTGCATTTCTAGAGGAACCTGAGCTATAAAATGAACTGCTTCCATTTGTCATTCCAGTCACTTCTAAATCCTCCTGTTGTGCCACACAAGAGCACTAATAAGAAACACCTGTTATTCAGTACCTCTTTATTATTAATATAACTTTATTGATAATGTGTACCAACCTTAAGACATCGTGTGGAATTTTCCAACCAGCTACTATGATGTCTAATGTTGTCCATTTAGCCTTGTATGTATGTATGTATGTATGTGTGGTAGTATGATATAACAAAGCACTACTCACTATGTTCATGTCAAGAGATTAGATTCCTTTACCACAGTCTAACAGCCTCATGATGCACTTGCCAGCCAATGGGATACGCTACATTCCACATTCATAAGAGATGGAATCTACAATGTGGAATACAGTGAGATAGTCACATCCCCACAACATCTCCTTCTTTTTACAAGTGCAATATATAGAACTTTAGGCAAATACATAAATACAAAAAAAATAACATGTCGGGTGCAAGGATTCACTCTTAAGAACATAACCTCATGGACAGATGCATCATATAGGAAATAACCTACCTACATCACAAATATCTATGTCACAGTAATTCCTACATTTATGGTAAGTACAGTGGTTCAAAGTAGGCCTGATAATGTCCAGTAACACAAGGTTAAGTATTATTCGGTCAAGTGAACAAATCGCTTAGGGGAGCAAGCTTCATAGGGCAGCAGATAGTCATTAAATCATAGTATTCAGATTCATATTTACAAGTGCCCACATAAGTGACAAGGGTGCATAACGTGACTGAGTGAAGGTGACAATACACGAAGTATCACACAAAATAGACATAGAAATCCAAGACGATATGTACAAGTGAAGGGATCTTCAACGGGGAGTCAACGACGTTTCGATCTTTTGTTACTTTAGATCATCATCAGGACTGTGTGAGCATTCTGAAACTGAATTAAAGGAAAATATTTAGCAGTGGGCCCTAATGGACAGTCAATAGCTTAAGTACTGTGCCATTGTGCCCCCGGTGAAAGGTCAACTACCCATAAGGTAAGGACTGGGCATCCCATGCAGATTAATGAGAGATGCGGGTGCGCTTATGCAGCCATGACGGCCGACTGCAACAGTAGTCCACAACAAGAAAGTCCAAAAATAGCTTCCCATCAGAATTTACGTACCGAAACTGGAAAGCCCTAGAAAAGCTCAGCTCCACCACCAAAGTTTTCGATGTGGAAGATAGTTTTTCTTCCACCAACTCGGTGGAAAACAACTACAGAGCTTTCAGTATGAGGATAACATCCATCACGGACTCTATTGTCCCATTAAAACATTGTAAGCCTAAAGGCAGAGCACCTGCTCCCTGGTACAATGACCCCCTGAAAACCCTCAAGTCAGCCTGCAAACAGGCGGAGAGGAAGTGGAGACATGGATACTGTGACAACAATAAAACTCTCTGGAAAAACAAGATCCGCGAATACAAATCTGCCATTGCAGAGAGCAAATCGGCCTACTACTGCTCCACTATAGTTAACGCAGCTAATAGTTCAAAAAGCATATTCCAGATCCTAGAGAGTCTCATACACCCTGACTGTGCCAAGAAAACTATCCCCCCTTCTCAGACCCTCTGTGACAATCTCGCACAGTTCTTCATGGACAAAATCAAGACCATAATTAACAACTTGGCAACTCCTCCATCGCAAAACACTCTAAACTCCCCAGGAGCTGTTCCCACCAACCTTTATCCCAGTTTAGTATGCCCTCCCAGGGAAAGTCTCCTGGCCTTCCCCCAGATCCCCAAGCCAGAATTTGAGAGACTGGCACAGGGCATCACCTCCGGGTCCCCCCTTGACCCATTGCCCCCGAAAACCTGGAAAGCATGTGGGAACGAGCTATTCCACACCCTGCGGAGGATCTGTAATCAATCTCTCTGCAGTGGACTCGTGCCCAACCCTTGGAAACAAGCTCTCATCACCCCGCTACTGAAGAAACCATCTCTGAATCCAGAATGCCTTTCCAACTTTCGCCCCATATCACTTCTGCCCTTTCCGGCGAAAGTAGTGGAACGATGGGTCAGCACTTGTCTGTCAACTTACCTTGAGCAGAATCACGTTCTGGACGACTTCCAATTCGGATTTCGTCCAGCCCATGGCACCGAAACAGCAGTACTTACTGCCATGGAAGAACTTCGCGTGCGTGCAGACAGGGGCCAAGCTGTGGCCTTGATCCTATTGGACCTGTCTGCCTCATTCGATACTGTCAAACACGTGATCCTGCTAGAGAGGTTGAGAGAGGCGGGGGTTGACGGCACAGCCCTGCTCTGGTTCTACTCCTATCTCAGAGATAGGAAACAGGCTGTATCTCTCCCCCCTTTCCAATCTGCCTTCTCCCCAGTCCCTCACGGTGTACCCCAGGGTTCTTCTATCAGTCCGATCCTTTTTAATGTTTACTTAAAACCACTGGTCACTTTAATCAAAACCCATAACATGACTACAGTAAACTATGCGGACGACACCCAGCTCATTTTCTCTTGGGAGGGGGGAGATTCCATTACTTTAGAAGCCTTCCACGACTGCCTGAGAGACACTGCAGGCTGGTTACACCGCAACTCTCTCCAATTCAACTCCTCTAAAACCGAGGTTTTGTTTTGTCCTGCGAGCCGAATTCCTCGCCTTCTGCCTGTGGAGTTCTGGCCCCCGGAAAACCCAGATAATCCGCCACCTGTTGCCAGTGTTCGCAACCTGGGCGTCATGCTAAATAACAAACTTAGCATGGAAACACAGGTAACAAGAACAGTCGCCACCTGCTCGGCTCTTATGCGCTCATTACGTAAAATCTTGCCATTACTACCACCTCCGGCCCGAGCAGAGATAGTCAGGTGTACTATTCTTAGTCGCCTTGACTATTGCAATGCCCTCCTGCTCGACTCCCCTACGGTACTGCTGGACAGACTCCAACGAGTCCAGTCGGCAGCAGCCAAACTGGCCCTTGGATGGTCCAGGAGATCCTCGGCCACTGCTGCCTTAGCCGAGCTACACTGGCTTCCTTTGAAGCAACGAATTGCCTTCAAAGCCCTTTGCCTGGTCTTTAAGGCATTACACGGATCAGGACCAAGACCCCTACAACTAATGTTTACTTGGTATATCCCAACCAGAACTTTGCGATCCGCGACCGCCCGCCTTGTAACAGTACCCAGATTTAAGAAAGCCAGGATCGGAGGAAGATCGTTCAGAGTAGCTGCTGCTAAGCTTTGGAACAGTCTGCCTGCCGACATTCGCCAAACTTCACAGCTCCTGCCTTTCCGGAAACGAATAAAAACATGGCTCTTCCCCTAGCTCTCCCCCTCCAATATCACTCCCCTAATCTACTCCCATCGCTTCTAACCCAGGAGTAAGCCTCTCAGCACCAGGATACCTGCAAGGTGACAGTCGCGCTTTACAAATGTTTTAAATAAATAAATAAATAAATAGTCGAAAAGATCGAAACGTCGTCGACTCCCCATTGAAAATCCCTTCACTTGTACATATCGTTAGCAAAGTTCGTTCTGGCTCCCCACTGTACAGCTGCCCCAATCACATTGCTCGTAAGATCTTTCTTAACCTCCCTGACCCACCAATCTCCCTCTTGAACAACTCTCTTACCTCTGTGGTGGTCCCTTTCTCTTTCAAATCAGCAGTCGTTTCCCCCATCCTTAAAAAACCGGGAGCTGACCCTGAGGTACTGAGTAACTTCCGCCCTATCTCGTTGCTTCCCTTTTTGGGTAAAGTCCTGGAGGCCTTCGTAGCAAACAGCCTCAGCACCTTTGTGGAAAATTCTAACTTCCTAGACCCCCATCAAGCGGGGTTTAGGCCTCAACATTCCACTGAGTCTATTGCCCTGGCGGTTCATGATGAACTCAGAAAGGGAGCCAATCAGAATATCTCACAAGCCTTGGTGCTCCTGGACTTGTCGGTGGCGTTCGATACCGTTGACCATACCATCCTTCTCGATCGGGTCGAGAACGTCTGCATCCAGGGCACACCACTGAGGTGGCTGACATCATTTCTTCAGGACCGAAATCAGGCAGTCCGCCTCTCCACTTTTACCTCAGAAAAAAAAAGTCTTACCTGCGGAGTCCCTCAGGGCTCCTCTCTCTCCCCTTTATTATTTAATTTGTAAATTTTTCCTTTAATCTCAGAGCTTCAGAAAAGATCAGCAGGCATCTTTAATTATGCAGATGACCTTCAGCTCATTTTCAATATTGATTCTTCCCCTTCCTCCATCGAGAACGTTCAATCCATTATGACTTTATCAGTAGTTGGATGAACGCGAACCAGCTCAAGCTTAATCCTGATAAGACCGACCTGGTCTTGACAGGGCCCCCAGGAAACCCTTGGAACACCAACTTTTGGCCACGCTCCCTGGGCTGTCCACCATCCCCTGTCAAATCTGTAAAAAGCCTCGGAGTTACCATTAGCAATGATCTTTCTATAAGGGCCCAAATTAAATCAGTGGTTTCGGTCTGCATATTCCACCTACGTCCCATTAGAAAAATCAGCAGATTTCTATCTCAAGACGCCCTTGTTCAAGTCACTCTGGGATTGGTCATATCCCGGATTGACTATGCAAATGCACTGTACGTTGGAATACCTGCTTACCAAACTCATCAACTCCAACTCATTCAGAATCAAGCAGCTAGACTTATATATGGCCAGCCTAGGTCTAGTCACACTACACCTCTTCTTAGGAGCCTTCATTGGCTCCCTGTGGCCCAGAGCAGACTCTTTAAACTGGGTTGCTTGATTCACAAGGCCCTCTCTCTGCAAGGCCCGTCCTTCATTGTCTCTCTCATCCACCGTTACATTCCGTCTCGGGTCCTACGATCTTCATGTTCAAACCTGCACCTTTAGACGCAGGAAACATGGTGGCCTGAGGTTCTCCTCACAGGCTCCACTCTTCTGGAACTCACTCCCTCCAGCTCTTTGTCTAATCCCCTCCTATCCCCAATTGTGAGAGACCATTTTTCTGGATTCTGCAGGGATCCATCTGAACAATTTCCGGAATAAGCAGAGGGTGTTGAAGCAGGCTGAGGAAACGGAGTTGATCTGGAGGTTCATGGTGAGTAATGAGTCTAGTATGAAACCAAGGTTTCGTGGGTGGTCTGTCAGGGTGGGGTGTGGTGGGGTGTGGTGGGGTGGGGTGGTTTCCGAGGGAGGGGGGCACCATGTGTCTCCCTATCCTGATGGGGGGAGCCAATGATGAGGACTTCCGTTTTCTCGAAGTTGAGTTTCAGGCAGCTGTCCTTCGGTGGCTACGGCTTTCATCCCTTCTTGGAAGTTGTGCCTGCTGATGTTGGGTTCCTTGGTGAGGGAGAGGATGAGCTGGGTGTTGTCTGCATAGGAGATGATATTGAGCCTGTGTTTTCCGACGATGGTTGCGAGATGGTTGTAGATGTTGAAGAGGGGGGGGCTGAGTGAGGATCCCTAGGGTACTCCACATCTGGTCTTACTTGGTTCTGAAAGGTAGGGCGGGAGTCTGACTCACTGGGTTCTGCCTGTGAGATTTGAGCGTATCCAGTGTGGGGCCTTTCCTCGGATGCCGGCATCATGGAGTCTGGTGGCTAGTGTGCGGTGTGAGATGGTGTCGAAGGCAGCTGAGAGTTCCAGGAGGATGAGGGCTGCCATTTGGCCTTGGTCGAGGAGTGCGTGGATATCATCTGTGGCGGCGAGTAGGGCAGTCTTGGTGCTATGGTTGCTGCGGAATCAGGATTGGGAAGAGTCCAGGACATTATTGGCTTCGATGAAATTTTCTTGCGGTATGTTGACGGCCTTTTCAATGAATGTGGCTGCAAATGGAAGCAGTGACATGGGCCTGAAGTTCCTGAGGTCCGTCCGGTCTGCGGAGGGTTTCTTCAGGAGGAGGTTTACTCCGGTGTGTTTCCAGTTGTCAGGTAATGTGACGGTCTCAAGGGAACAGTTGATGGTCCAGAGTAGTTCGGGTTAGATGGTTGTGGCAGCTCTGTGGAACATGTTGGGGGGACAGAGGTCTGAGGGTGCTCTGGAGTGGATGCTCTTCATGATCTTTAAGGTGTCTTCTGTTGTGAGCGGGGTCCACGTGGATAGTGTCTGTTGGGTGGCGTCACTGGGGGTGGGGACTGAAGTGATGCAGAGGTTTTGGTTGTCGAAGTTGTCGTAGAGGGTTTTAATCTTGTAGTGTAAAAAGGTGCTGAGTCTGTTGCAGAAGTCTTGGGAGGGGTGTGTCTGTAGTTTTGCTGCTGGGTTTGGAAAATTCCCGGATGATGGAGAAAAATTCATTGGCGTTGATGAGGATTCTGTCTTGGAGGAAGTTCTTTGTGCTTTTGATGAGTTTGTGGTGTGCTGTGGTGGCTGTTCTGTAGGGAGTGCTTGTTTCTGGTGTTTTGCTGTTCCTCCATGTCTTTTCGAGACGTCGGCAGGATCGTTTGGATTCTTGAAGTGCAGGGCTGAACCAGTTTGCTTTTTTATGTGTTTCCTTGTGGCTTTCTTGAGGGGAGCGAGTGTGTCTGCACAGCTGGTGATCCAGAGGTGGAGGTTGCATGCTGCGGTGTAGGAATCTGGCTTCGTTGGAGGTTGGGTGCTGGTGAGGGCAGCAGTGATCTGTTCTTCGGGGATTTAGTTCTAGCTTCTGTGGGGGGTGGCACATGCTTGTGTACAGTGTTTTTGTTTTACGGAGAAATGGATGCAGTGCTGTTCTCTCCAGAGCAGTTTTGTGGTGTAGCTATAGGAGATGCTGTTTCCTCCTGCGAAGATTGGGCAGAGTGTGTGTCCCGCTTTGTGCATGGGGGCAGTGACAAGCTATTTCAATCCTGTGTTGATGAGGTTCTATAGGAGGGCGGTGGTGTCTGGGTCATCGTGGTTGTCCAGGTGGAAGTTTAGGTCACTGATTAGTATGTAGTCTGTGGAGGCGAGGGCGTGGGGTGCAATTAGGTCAGCAAAGGTGTCAGTGAAGGGAGCACAGGTGCCAGATGGCCTGTAGATGAGGGTTGCACAGAGAGACATTTTGGGCTTGGTCTGGATCTGGAAGTGGAGATGTTCCATGGGGGCCGTAGCCTCGTCTGGGTAAGTGGTTGACATGACGAGGGAGCTTTTGTGGATGATGGCAATGCCTCCTCCTGGTCGGGTGGGGTGGTCTTTCCTCAGGATCTTGAATCATTCTGGAATGGCGATTGTGATGTCGGGCGCAGAGTTGGTGTTGGTCCAGGTTTCTGTGAGGAAGACAACACTGAGCGTGTGGGTGTTGAGGAAGTCCCAGATTATTAGGGGAGTGCACGTGGAGGAGGATGCAGTTCAGTGGTTTGTGTGTGATGACGTCCTGTGGGCTGGGTGCTGCTGCTGGGGTCCGGAGGTGAGTGAAGGAGCAGCGGCAGTGTCAGCAGGAGATTGGGCCCTGGGTGTCGACCGACGTCGAAAGCTGGCAGTTGTTGCTGCGTCTGGAGTTGAGCGCGTGGAGTGTGCTGGAGTCATAGCGAAGGCGGATCGGGGGACCAAGGTCCCTGGCTCTGATCACGGTCGGATTGTGGACGGGCGCAGATGGACTTGCCTTCGGCGCGCAAGCGACGCTGTCTGCGTGCAGCCGCACAGTGTCTGCCATTAAGTAGGGGTCGTGGGGAGGGCGGGAAGGACACGCTGGAGGGACCACGGTGGCAGCAGCGGTGGTGAGTGCAAAAAAGAGCACAAAAAGGAAAAGCGAGAGAGAGAGCAAAAGAGGGGATAAAAGGGGCAAGTAAGCAAAAGAGGAGAGTAAAAGAGAAAAAAGAGGCAAAGAGAAAGCAAAGCGAGGCGAAACAGCAGAAGAGCAGAGAGCTCTCCCACTGGATCACCAGGGATGAGGCACAGGCAGAAGCCTGCAGGTGGAGGAGGGCCTCAAACCTACGTCCAGACGGCGAGCCGGGCGTTCACAGGGCTTACTGGTGGAGCTGTGCGGGAGCTGCGTGGAGCATTTCAACACTCAACATTCTTACCTGTATAGGGGCAGTCATTAGAAACATGGTTAAGGTACCCACACCTAAAACAGATGTTCTTCTGGTTGAAAAACCCATACTTACCCTCTATTTTCTTAACAAACATTTTACTCTGCCCTTTTTGCTTTGTACTCCAATTTTCTTTGACGACTGCCACACCACTCTGTTCTTTCCACGTCAATTATTTGCAAGACTTGCAAGATAACTCTATGATATTCGCAATATCAATAGTTTAACCAGTAGCGGCTCGTGGAGTGAGTGCTGTGAGGCGGGGAGGGGGGTATTAAACTCCGGCTCAAACAATACAAATTTTATTGCCCGCGCTGAAACACATGTGGAGGGAAACCTCAACCTAACGGCACAGGGGGACATTGATAGGGTCACAGCTTCGGGAGACAGACCCTCAGTGGATTCATGACTGACCTCCTATCTCGTCTCCTTGGGGAAGGCAGACCTCTGGTGGGAAAATCCCCAAGACACACCAATATGCCTATACATCCAACAATATGCACTCACAATCCAAATTAGACTACTTGTTGGTGCAACGCCATCAGCTGGGTAGATTCAGGGACACTATGCTCCTGCAGAGGGATATATCTGACCACTCACCAGTGATTACACATATCCGCACAGCTACACCAGGGACACAGGGAGAGTCGAAACTTTACCTATGGGAGCTGACCGACTGGAACTTTAGGCGGCTGTTTTGGAGATCACGGAGCTTTATTTCAAGGAAAATGTCAGACCGTGGAGTCAGAGGCAGACCTCTGGGAGACATACAAAACAGTTATCCGAGCCAATCTGATCACGCACGTGATTACGAAGAAGAGGGAAAGGGATAGGAAGTGAAACGAATTGGAATAAAAACTGTCCCTCTCAGAGGGGGGATCCATACATTCACCATCCCCGGGCCTGGTCCACAGGGTGGAGAGGGTTAGGGAGGAACTGACGTCTGTGCTATACCAAGAGGCGAGGGCTAACTTCTGAGCTAAGCACAGCAAAATATATGAGTTGGGCAAAAGGCGGGGATGTTCCTAGCATGGATAGCAAAAAAGGAGTTGGACCAAAGATGGATTCCTGTCATTCGGACTGGGGCGCGGGAGGCAGTGAAAACCCTGAATGAAATTGCATTGATGTTCGCAGAACACTTGAGGGCTCTCTATACAAAGCAAATTATTATCAGGCAAGCGTAGTGGGAGCAGTTTATAGCTGACATCCCAACATCACCACTAGGTCCAGTGAGAAGTCGGATTCACAAGAAGGGCAAACCGGTAGAGGACTATGCCTTGTAAAGACCAAAGGTCTTAGCAAAACTACTCGCCAATCACCTAATGCAAATAGTAGACACACTTGTGGCCTCGACCAATAGTGCTTCATGTCCTGCAGGGCAACAAGGCACAACCTATGTATACTCTCAGAATGCCTGGCATGGAGTGGCCAGATGGATGAGTCTGCTGTCCTATTGTCACTCAATGCCAAGAAGGTATTTGACTCTCAAGAGTGGCCCTCCCTGAAAGTGGTACTGAGCAAGTTGAGTTTTTGATGTGGGTGACATTGCTATGCACAGCCCCGACAACCAGGTTCAAGGTGAACAGTGCATTTTCAGATGAGTTCAGGTTGGACAGGGGAACCGTCAGGGATGCCCAATGGCCCCCCTTACTTTTTGCACTGGCAGTAGAACCCCTTGCGAAATAGATCAGAAAAGATGGCCTGCTGAGGGGCGACAGATGAGGCACAGGGTGGGAAGATGCCATTTTGTTTACAATGATGATGTCCCACTCTATTCAGCAGACCCAGTTCGCTCCATTCCGAGGGCGTTGAGATCCTTGAGACTTATAAATCCTATTTTGGGCTTTGTATCAACTGGTGCAAGTCAATGGCGTTCCAGCTTATAGACAAGACTCCAATCGTCTCCAATTGGAGGCGATTATGCGTCGGAATACCGAGACACCGACTTGATGATATCCGGATCGACCGAACAGGCAATTGCCGTAAGGAGACATTATCATGGTTGTCTGTAAAGCATAGGAGGTGGGACCTTCCGACTACGTTGAACAAACCTTTGAAATATATACGGTTGAAAGCCTTATTTGAGATTAACAAGAAATCTAGATCCAAACCTGGGAACCAGTTGAAGTACCAAGACCTTTGGTCCCACTGCAGTAGGATAACCTAACATAGAAAACCCTTAAATACATGGGAAAATATTGAAAAAGGAATTCTTTTGAAACTCCACACGCCTTGAAATATTGATTGCGCCCTGAAGAAGTTCTGGTTGACAGAACGAAACGCGTTGGCTGGTGTCTTGTCTATAAGTGGATCATTAAAAGAACATTGAATTTTGTACATCACGACTCAGCGTCTTTATAAGAGGACATTTCAAAGACTTATTACTCTCCTATGATCGGTGGAGATTCATTCTTGTAGCGGTGCTTTTCCATTCAGGATAAAAATAGACTTCTTACCAAGTTTGGGTAATGCGCTTGGGACAGGGAGCATGTGGAATGTGCACGCTGGTTTATTGAAAATTGAATAATTTGGTGATATTTGGATTGGTGCTTTGTTTCGTGTGTAAGTGGTCCACTGTCCAAATTGTGTTGTAACAAAAATGGCGTTCCAGCTCTCCAGAAGACCCGCGGGAGGACCTGGCAATACCCACTTCAGAGGAAGGCAGGGGATTTCAGGTACTTGGGAATCTTCATAACAAAAGACTGGAATGTCTTTTTGAGGGAAAACATGAGCGGAATCCTGGAGGCGTATTGGATAGCTGTGGAACATTGGAGAGGCCTCCTGTTTTTCATAATGGGTAGAACAGCCGTCTATAAAATGATTTTCCTCACGAAATTTCTCGACACGCTGCAAAGTTCTCCCTTCCCGGTCCTGGTTTTTTTTTTTCTACTCTGTGAACAAGGTGACGAGGAAGCTGCTGTGGCAGGGATGGATACCGAGGATAGCCATGACTACCCTGACCAGGAAGCCCCTCTAAGGAGCCATCGCCTTCCCAGACTTGTGGGTCTACTACTGGGCAGCACAAATACAAGTGGGCTTTCTCGATGCAGCAAGAACCCTTCCTGACTGACAAATGAGCAATGGACCCAGAGGGTTATGTTAAATGCCTCTATAGTCAAAAGGGGGCAGATGCCGCTACCAGCTCCAATGGCAACTGTGAGCGGTATATGGCAATGGGCAACCTGGAAGACGGGCTGGGCGAGAAAGTGGACTCTGGAAACCCCCTTTGGGAATTGGACATCCTGAAAGGGTTACGGGAATAGAGGGCTATAAAAAGTGGGACCTGTTGGGCATATCCAAGCTGGGGGACATGTGGCGGGGAGACAGAATGATTCTGTTTACCAAGCTACAAGGGGACTACCAACAAACTGGAAGGCAGTTCTTCAGATATAAACAACTATCACACTTGCTACGGAGACATGCTGGCTTTCTCACAGAGGTTCCAGATCAGTCACCACTGGAGCGTAGGGTGCTGGGATCCCCACTGACCCACCATGCAGTGTACCAAATATACTAAACACGTCTCCACTACAGTCCTCCCCTATTAACAACCTCAGGAACAATTGGGAAAGGGAACTTTGCCAACTAGAAGATGATGATTGGGGTGCGGTGTGCTACTACCTTTCGAAAGGAGGCTATACGGACAAGTTTCCGACTCATTCAGCTAAAGTTACTCCATAGTGTGTAACCATCATCAACTTACCCTGTATGGGGCAAGTTGACGATGGCCTCTGCCAAAGAGGCTGCCAGCAGAGGTGGTACCCTGTTCCACACGCTCTGGGACTGTCCCAGGATTCAGGGCTTCTGATAGGCTGTGGTTTGCCGGATCTCAGAGGTCCAAGACTTCACCCTGGAACTTATGCCACAGTTGATGACTCTGGGAATTTGGGGAGAACAGATGTTAAATAGCTACACGCTTTTGTTCTGCAATGTTGAGCTGATGGTACCCAGCTGAGATGATATCAGACACTGGGGGGCCGGGGGGGAGAATAGGATTCCATCTTTGAAAGCATAGGAAGTGACCCTAGATTGATGCATGAGGGCTGAGAAACTGATATACTGGGCCCGGGGAAGCCCACCTAAGTTTTTAAAGGTGTGAGGTCCTTGGAGAGCTGCAGAAGTCATGGATCCCTGAGCCTGGAGGGGATGACAGAGGGGCCCCAGGAGGTAGGTGTAGGGAGGGCGACCCGGTTGAGCCACGAGGTCCACCATGGTATATTTGGGTGAAAAGAGCAATGGGCTGCCCAGTTGTGGGAGTCACAAATATATAATCGTCACTGTATTCATGTTATTTTGTCCGGTATGCCTCTGTCCCCGGCATGCATAGGGCAGTTGTTTGTTGGGTACTTGTTCTTACTGAAAATTCCAGAAATAAAGGTTGGAGAAACACAAAGCTTGGTGAAACAACCAGAGTGGATCCCTCAGACTTAGATTGAAATGGTACTGTTTTTTTTTGGGGGGGGGGGGGGCATGTAAGACACGCTTCCGTGGTACCAATATGGAGTAGGGATGCAAGCAAGAATATTGTTTCTCCATCCGGATATGAAAGAACTAGAGCTTGAATCATCATTCAAAAATATGATTCAAGGATGTCAGGTTTTAATGTGGGTGTGCTCAAGTTTATGGGCATTTCCAAACTTCCAAAGCAAACCATGCCTTGGAACGCCCTCTTCCCACCTCTTGAGTGGGATTTGTGAGAGCAGGTTTCTCTGAACCCATAGAAGAGAAATCCACACTTGTAAATGGGTGTACGTCTGCCAGGAATCCCTTTGAGAATTCGTGGCAGGCATAAAAAGCTAAGTTTAGTGGTAAACATACTTTTATAACCAAATTTCCCTTTTTGAATAGACTGCAGTGCATTCAGGACTAGTTTGTAAATGTCAAGATTCTCTGAAGTCTTATATTTTCTCTATTTGTGAAGCATTGTTTATGTTCTGTTTTCTTAAGTAGGTGTGTAAGATCAGTTTTGAGGAGGGAGAGATAGTACTTGTGGTCTATGTCATTGTAGGAGACTCTCAGCTAAGAATTGCCTATTAAAGGCATAACAGTACTTTGATTGATTATTTTATTGTTTGATTAATTAAAATCATTACAATCACATAAATGAGAAAATAACATTTAAAACATTACTCTGCATGCTGCTATCACTTACGTAACCGTAATCCAACAGTAATAGAGTGCAATGCAGTATAAACAAATCCTTGCATATTTACGCAACAGTGCATAGTGTCAACAATTAAACATCAAAAATCACACGTAAAGGCAATTTAAAGGGTAACATTTGAAATGAGCACATCATCCTTACACCTGAATAAAATAATTATAAAATATCAAAGTGAAAATGCTAATGTAAGAACTGGTATCGCCAGACATATTCTTAGCAGTCTGATTCTTTATTAATTCCATATAATCTATATTCAAATTCATACAATCAAATAATTCATACTCAACAGTAACAAACCCATTAGATAATTACCTGGGCTTTACTTAGCAGTAAAAGTAAGTGGTCTGTGCAAATATGCACATATGCTAAATTGCATGCTATTTAATGATCGATTCCTATTCAACTCTCCTGTGCTGAAGATTTCAGCGCGGGTGCGGTCATGACGGCCCCCAGCCGTCATCAGCACACGAGCACTGTAGTGCATGATGGCTGGGGGCCGTCATCAGCATGCAAGGGGTTAAGTAAGCTCCGGTGGCTAACTCTGCTCCGCCAGCGAAGTTTGCAGAGTTTTTCTAACTCCGCACTCTGTTGGGAATGGGGACTTTAGGCAAAAACTCCAACTCTTCAGCATATCGGAGTTAGTCCCTGCGCCCAAGCCCAGAACAGGAAATAAATAATCACTTACCTGCTCTGGCGTCTCTGGGCTGCCCTCCTCTTTGCTGTGGTCTCTCCTTCTCGCTGGTCGCAAACCCCTACTTTGTATGTCTTGGGAGGACTGCACATGCACGCGTGTGTGCGAATGCGCAGTTCTCGCTAGACGTACAACATAGAGGTTTTCGACCGGCGAGGGCGGTGAAGAGGAGACCATGGTGAGGAGGAGGGCAGCCTGGAGACGCTAGAGCAGGTAAGTGATTATTTCATTTTTTTTAAAGTAGGGTGGAGTGCAGTGGAGTGGAGTGAAGTTTTTTTTTCACCTCTGTGGAATTCCGCGTAGTGGCACTCCGCCAACTCCGCCCACCCTTACTCTTAAGAAATTTCAAGCAGTCAGATAGAAATACCAAAATGTAGCGGCCTAGTAAGAGATTGAGTATACCAGGACATCACTTAACAGCATTCTGCAGCACACATAGAAGAAGGAAATCGCCTCAATTGGTTGATGTTGTGCAGAAAGGTGCCCCTTCCTGCACAAAATTAAACATCCCCACAAGGCAGGCACTCTTGCAACGTGACGGAAGGGTGCCTGCATTGGCACTAGGCTGCTTTATTAGTGCCGGTGTCGGGGTCAGTACAGGAAACCACCGTATTCTTGTAAATACAGCGCATTCCTGCACTTTTAGAAGGATGCAGCATGGCGCTGCAAAATCGCTTGAATTTTAAAGACCGAGTTACTAGCCTTGACCTGTAGTATGTCTAGTACCTTGGAATCTTTTCCTCGAAAAATAAATGAAGCATAACATTCAAAAGGTGGGCATATGATGAGCATGCCACTTTATCCTTGAATGCGAAGATATTAATAACTGCTTTAGCCTTAAGAGAATCAAAATGGCTTCTGAAGGGAATGTTGTTATCAGACAAGCTGCCTAACTTTTGACTATTTCAATTTGCTTTCCTTTTGAGTACCAAGACTATAATTTGAGTGGCGTTACTCTAATCGGTATAATCTTAGTTGTTTTAATGTTTAGCTCTAGATGATTTTTCAACATATATTCATCAAGGGAGTTAATAAAATTTTGTAGACCTATCATTGTTTGGCTGAATAGTACTTTGTCATCAGCATACTGAAGATAATTTAAAGGAATATTGCACAGCTTAGGTGGATGAGAATTCGAGAAGTCCAAATGTTGTTTAGGATCTGCCATAAATTAAACAGGGGACAAGACCACACGCCTGTTTTAATCTGTTTGCTGTCTCAATTCTTTGAGTAAGGGAAGTTCTGTCTCCCAGTTTAATCTGGACCCATGTGTTCGTGTAGAAACATACATATGAGATATAGAAATGCAGAATAGTAGAGCTGGTACAATTACCAATGGGTAAGACTCCATCAGGCTCCACACAGAATTTATAGATGACTGGGGAAGCATGGATTCCTGGGATTCTTTGCATGCATCCAGCAGCTACTGTAATCTTGAAGTGATCATCTGGACCAGTGAGTGTTTGTTGGAGGAAGTATGAGGACCAAGCATCTCCTGCAATTACAGAAGGTTTACGGGGCTTTTATTGTTGACAGTACTGAAGGCTACCACGAAATCATGCACAATACAGAGAACTCCATTAACTGTGATGAAAATTTGTGTTTTCATCATTTGGGTAAAAGATATGTTAGTGCTGAAATATCACTTGAATTGGGACCTATAAGTGCAAAGATAGTGCTTCTTGCAGAGTTGATCCCATGTCCAGTTAGATACGCTTTCTCAATCTCTTTTCCAGATAAGGCTAAGTGTGTCATAAGTGGGTAAATTGAAGCACTACGATAAATTGTTATTTTGTTAAGGAATCTGTCAAGATTTTAGTGTTTTGGAAAGATGTTTTGAATACAGGAGGGGATGGGGTGTGAGCTCTCTATGGAATGATGACATTAGTTGGGATCAGGACATTGTATTAATAAGTTTGGAGAGCTGCAATGATATTCGTGAGGATGGAGATAGAGGGTAGTCCATATGTGGGAATTGTGTGGTTGGATGTGAGGCAAAGTAGTGGCTTGTTTCATGCTGTCAATGTGTATTAAGGTATTCTCTGTGAAAAAAGTTATGCACTGTTGCTGTATGCTTCCCTGAAGTCTGTTGTTTAGTAACAAGCTTTTGTTTTGGTGATAAGGTGGTTGCAAGTAGAGCAAAATAACTTTAAAGTGTTCAATCATCTTGTGACTCTGCTTTCCTCCACTGATTTTCTTGATGTAGGTAGATTTATTTCTTGAATGTACTATGTTGCTGATAGCTATGCTTTGGTGGATCACAATTTAAAAGGGGCATTTGTATCCATGCTCCTTTTCTGAGTAGATTTCATAGTCAAGGATTGAGCTGATGTTAAATATCTGCTGGATCATGGTCATGTTTGCTCATTGGAGAGAGAGATGGGAAAATGTTTAAAGAGATATAAATGTTGCTTCTCAGCTTTACGTTGATCGTGGAAGATAGACAAAGAGTGGCGAAGAGAGACAGACTTGGTGAAGTGGTCTTGCAAGTCCAGTGATAGTGGCAACTGTGCAGTTATTTGTAGGTACCATACGTATAAAAGTGAATGCATTTACATAAACGGCTCTTATATAAATAGAGACTATGTTAAGCATTGAATCATAGAGTTGCACATATTTTACTAACACCAAATATTTTTATTTCTCTTCTTTTTCTGACAGGCCTCCCCAGCTGCATTGGCCAAGAGCGTTTTGGCTGAAGTTCCAAATCAGGTGGTGGACTACTACAATGGGAAGGGGATTAAACCAAAATGCCTCTCTGAATATGAGTCTTCCAGGACACCATGAGCTACTTGGCCCACTTTTCCATAGTTCCAAAATATTCCTAACACTGAAAGAGAAAAGAAACGATAGCACGTTTTGGTGTTTTTTATCTAATTGACAATTTTTTCTGCATGTGTAGCCAAAGGGCCTGGACCTATTAAGCAGTTGTAGTGTTGAAGACTTTTTACAAATTTAAAAATAAAACTCTTTACATTACAGCATGTCGCCTTGAATAAACTGTTAAATGTATCTGTTTTTTATACAGGTTTGTTGATATTTTGCAAAATTTCTTATTATCTTTACACTGTAAAGCAATTTTGAAAAGTTTATTGAAAGTTGATAGGCAACGCATTTGATTACAATCTGCTAACATTATTGAAAGATTTTTCAAACAGGCAGATAGCATGTACTGTATTTTGCATGTCAAACATAAAAACAAGACAATTTACATTATTGCCCTCCATATGCCCACATTCCAGTTAGTTGCCCACTTCAAAATTACCTTTTGATATATTTCAGAAATATTTTAAAGTGGCAGTACAACTAAAATGATGTTCAAGAGCAGTGCACCCTAATATCACAACGCCAAATCAAAAACACAACCCGGTGAAATTGTGGGCAAAAAAGAATGGATATTTGTTAAAGAGACTTTGAAAGAGATTTTTACAAAGTACCCTGTCTGGTTAGGAGGAGGGAATGCTGACATTTAAGATAGGTACACGATGCACTGAATGAAGGTGTCTGGCAAGAGGCCCTTTAAGGAAAAATCCTCCGCATCTGCAGATCTAACAAGAGTGAAACAATTGATTATGCTCTCTACTCTAATGAGTTATATAATGAGTTAAGGGTGTCTGCAAAGTTATTCTTCAATACATTTTCACTCTTGACAAAACTTATAAAAAATTCCCTCGCTCTTACTAGAGCTATGCAAATTAGGATTTTTGTTTAGGAAATATGCACATTGGCAAAGTGCTGACACGAAATTGTAATCAATACTGTTCTCTGTACATACTTTATTTTTGCAATGTTTGCATATAATATTTGGATTGCTGGATTTTGAAATCGTAACATCCTTTTAACTATGTTGATGAAGGCACTATTGTCACAAAACATGAAGGTATCAAAAAATATTGAATGCAAAATATGTAATTATATTCACTCTAGCACCTGCTCAAAGAGCAATGTCTTTCTAAAAGATATAATAAGGAGTCCATCAAAATGTTATTAAACAATTAGCAATATATTTTATATTTTTTTCATAATACAGGTCGCTTCTCTGTGCAATGTAAGAATACATTTATACCCTATGAGCATATCCTTTGTTTAATATAAAAAAAGAGGCAATGGAATAACTGGGCACATTTAAATAACTTGGGCTTACATTCTAGTTCACATCTCTTTGACAGTTTGTGACTTAAAGATGCCATAGATTTCTCACATTTGCATCATAAAAAGCAACTAGGCAAAATATGGATTTCAGGAACAATTTTAGTCAAATTCATATTAGGCCCGGGCAAAATTAAAAACATATGTCATTATGGCTTGTTTAATTGCACACGTTTACTTAAAAATTTTCATGTGTGCACTCGGGAATAATATAACCAGGCAGAATGCGAGCAGCTGTTGCGCATATCACTTGTGTTTTTTGCACAATTTTTTAATGTAAAATGTGTTCTCCTGTTAAAAATAATGAGAAGGCACATTTCAAGCTAAAATATAGCACTAAATGATGGATTTACATTGTGCGCAATTTTCCGTAATCTTCTCAAAGTTTCAAAAAAGAAAATTACACAAATTTTGCACACTCCTAGTTAATATTTGATTTCATTAAAGCTGTGAATTTAGACATACTCACAAAAAAGCACAAATGGGTTTGTTAGGGTGATAACAATGTTTTTTTTTAGAAGTACTAATACAGTTCAACCTATTGTTTGCCAAAACCCATAGAAATAGAAGAAGTGATTCAATAAGGACACTTTCAAGAACCACAAATATTGCCCGGAAATACTTTGGCCGTCTAGGATTAAAACGACTAGTTTGGTAGGACTATTGACCAATTTGCTTCAGAACCATCTGTGGTTGTGCTGCTGTTTTAAAACAGGTCTGAAGGACAAATGGACAAATAAGCTGAAATATTAAGCACACGCCCTCCTTGCAGAACAATCAGAATGTTGGAAGTGCCTCAAGAGAGCCCCATTTGTTTGAGTCCAAATCTTGGCCAACACAAGAGGGGCTAGCATTTTTCACCAATGTGGTTTGCATTTTAATGAAAAATATCAAGGGTGTTTTCACCCGCATCAGAGTACCTGGAGCTTCATGTTCCAGAGTATGCCTTTACACCATCATCCCTGCACAGACACTTTTAAAGTCTCGGATTAAATTGGGAAATTTGGTGACAGTTAACAGCAAAATTGTGTCTAAGACACCCTTTTGGCATTACTTTGGAATGGACAGCAAATGTGCCATTTTGAGCAGTACAGCATAACAGACCCTTTCAAAATGTCTAGTCTGAGAAACATCTACAATAGCAAGAAATTGCATTTACATTGATTACTTTTCAATCTCTGCAAGAACTGAAAATAATCAAATAAGGGGAGTAAACAAGCTAAAAATAAATGGCATTCCCAACAATTAAATTCTAATGTTAGAATGTTGGGTCTCTATATTTGATAGTCCTGTCTGCACTAAGGAGGAAGTAGCAATGTCCTCAGTGAGTGACAACAGAGAGCTCATCTCAAAATCAATTTCGATATAGGGAATGGAGGAGAAAAAAAAATGAATATTGCTAGTGGTTGAGCAGTTGTCAATTCTCATTTAGAATTTCTCTGACCCTACTATCCCAGGCATTGGTCAAGTCTGTTGTGAACATTTTATAACCTTCTTTGTGATTTTCCTCAAAACAAATTGTGCATGGAGTATTACCCTTTGGCATGATCTATTTTTGGTGGAATACATTTAATTATGGGGTTTTTGTTAGTATACTTTTACTGTAAATACATAAACAGCCTAAACAAGTGAATTTAGAATGGCATCCAAGTGGTACTGCACAACTTTTCGACTGATGAAGTCTCAAAGGAATGGAGACTTTTTAATTTTTTTTATCTGAGAAAAAACATGATATTTTAGTCTCCAACAAGCAAATTGTACTGTAGTCTAAAGGAGGCTAACGCACAACGTGTATGGAATGTTGAGAAATGTGTTAAAGAGCATACAATTATAAGTATGGAAATGTATGGTTTTATGAATAAACTGGGTGCTTGTTACTACACGTTTACAAAGGTTTTGTTTTCTGTTCATCTAAAATTATGTCTTCTTGATCCTTCATATACAATGCAGTTGTCAACTTTAACATAAATGGTTGTTGCATTTTTTAGCAAAAGCTCGATTCAGTGGGTTATGTAGTGCCTCCATGGCTGTGTTAAAGATATTGTCCAGGTGCTACTTTTCTTGAGCCAGTCAATGCATCGACAGACCATTATTGGTAGATCTTACTGAAGATGTTTAGTCATTTTCGAAACCTCAAAGTCTCTACAATTTGTTGCTTGTAAGAAAGTGAATTAGCATTCGGAGTGGGAGGGCGCCCACCTCGAGGAATACTACGCTAATTTGTCTGGGTGAACCCTAAGGTCACCAAATGAACCTGATCTGAGCCCTGGTACCTATGGCACAGAGCAGACAGGCTTAAATTAGGGCAACTTGTAAAGTATTTATACAGTACCAAAACAGTAATAAATTACAAATATTAAACAATAAAAATCCTAAAGTGAATTAGGAAAATGTAGTAACATGGAATAAACACACAAGACACCAAAAACAACAAAAATCCAATAAGGAAAACTGGAGATGTAGGGGCCTAATTATCAACAACTTGATTTGCGATTCTCAAATAGCTATTTTTTTAGAAATCGCTATTTGAGAATCGCAAATAGGGATGTATGTACAAAATCGCAATTTTTTAGCGATTTCTTAGTATTCATTAAATGCGATTAGTAAATTGCGAATCACAATTAAGGAATACTTTCCCATTCATTTCTATGGGCCAAGAGGCCCGTATTAATGAATGGGTGCAGGGGTGTTCAAAGGACACCCTGTTGCACCCCAGAAATAAGCATGGGTGCACATGTGGTGTACATAAATGCCCTAAGGGCATGTATGTGCTTTACATTGCACTTTGAAAATGCGAAAAAGTGCATTTTTCAAGGAATTCGCCAATTTGCATTTTTTAATACTTCTTACATTGCATTTAAGGAATCGCAAAATTTGCGATTCCTTAAATGCAATAGCAAAATAGGGAATCGCAAATTTTGCGATTCCTTATTTTGCACGCAATTTTTTTTGATACATACCATTTAGCACTAATACGTTCGCAAACGCCGAAATTCAGCGAATTTAGGCGTTTGCAAACGCATTAGTGCTTGATACATATGGCCCCTAGTATTTTACAGTTTTAAGTGAAAATTGCACAATAAACTGCCCCAAAGATAGGCTATGGTTGAAGTAGCCTTGGTCCTAGGCACAATTTAAGACTAACCGCGATGGGGTACGAGATACACTAACCAAGTACATCCCAGTCAAAGATTTTATTTTCTTGGGATGCAACTCAACCCACTTTTTCAGAAGTTCCTGTTTGCCTGAACAATCTCACACTGCCCCTCACTCCTAAAATTCCTCTCTTTTGTCCACCCAGAGGTGTGGCTAGGGAAATGAACAGTCCTCTCCTCTGTGGTTACTCAGTCCGGTTCTGGGGGTAGCGTTCCATCATGACTGGTCTTGGAGCCAGCCAGACTGAGGGAATAAAGGGTTGCCTTCTCCAGGTCCCATCTTTATTCCATTAGGAAAGTGAGTCTCTTTTACAAGTTAATTAAGTTTCTAGGCCCGCCCTAAATGATCTACCTGTAAGGGTAAAAAAACACCTCCAACACCCAGGCCATTGTCCCTGCTCCAGTAGGAGTTTTCACAACTCATTAAGGCCAAGTACAGGTTGGGCAGCTGCTGCCAGGCTAATGCAAATTAGCCTGCAGAAGGTAGGCCGGGAAAAGGTAACTACATATTTACTAAAGGTCTGACCTCACCAATGAATTGGGCTTGAAATAAATATGAAAACTGGTCTTTGAGTAACCTTAGCCTGTCCATGTCAAATTTTACAAATAAACATTTATAATCCGGATTCATGCTACATGTGGCCTGAAGCCATATTTTAAAATCCCATACTGTAGATGGTACAATAGGTCCTTCAGTCCACAGGTGGCATGTAACTTCTAGACCCTGGGTGTATTTTCTACAACATATAGCAGGGACTTGTAGGCAGCTTCAATATGTCAAGCAAATAAGTACATTTTATTTTACCCTGTTTAGCAGGGGTTAGGTGCACAGGGTACTGATAACACCAAAGGAATAGTATCCAGAAAAGAAGAACAATCTGAGGTAACCACACAGAAACAGCAGATTTCCAACACTGTCCAAAACTCCTTTTAAAAAACTATATCATTGTGTATTTTATGAACAAAATGAAATACAAAGGCACCTCCAGTATCAGACTTCCATCAGGGACTTTTCACAAACAAGGACAATTTATAAGCTTCCATTCAGTTGTATAGGCCTATTAGAAGATAGCAGTCCTAGGAATGGGGTATGAATCTAGAAACTTAAATGAAGGTAAGTGTTTTAAAGGAGAGCAAAACAAAATTCCTAATTCACCCATACAGTGGCGAGCAAAACGTTTCTAAAGCAGCACTTACTATTACTTAGGCATGATCAGCAGGCATGATTTAAGAATGTGTCTACCAGACCCATTATTACACAGGAGTAATGCAGAACTCGGATCCTGCATAAATTGTTGCCAGGTTGTGGATTACAGCAGAGCCTTATACAGATCTATGGGAAAGGACTAATTTGGATTAGCAGGGAGTGATTCTACAATGACCATGGTACAGAGTAGATTAAATCTTAAAGACCATACCTCTTTGACTGGAACATCTTTCTTTCAATGAAAAAATGGGTTCGCTGTCATCCCTGAGAAATCGGAAGATGGCAACACACTAGAGCTACAGATGAGGAAACAAAGGGGTTCAAATTCCACCGCTGCCTTGTCCTGGTTGCGGTACAAAAGGGGGTGGTGATGGACGGAGCATCTGAATCAATCAAACACTCACACCCAGTCAAAAGTTCTGGGTTTAATCCATCACCGTTCTTTAGCCCACTCTGCTACCCCAGTTCAGACATGGCCATATGCAAATCAGTCTGACCCTGTGCCTCATGGGAACAGTCCAGCCCGAACTGCCAAGCCATGTCTTCCCTGGACCGGAAACAAGCATCCTGGGACCGGTTTCTGGGATTCCAGCCGTCTTCAGCCCGGCTTGCTTGAATCCAGTGGTAAAGTGAGCAAGGGACTCACGTCTGAGCATACCCTGCCACATTTATGGCGGCCAAAAGCGGTACAAAGTTTCAGTTTCCGGTCCAGGGAAGACATGGCTTGGCAGTTCGGGCTGGACTGTTCCCATGAGGCACAGGGTCAGACTGATTTGCATATAGCCATGTTTGAACTGGGGTGGCAGAGTGGGCTAAAGAACGGTGATGGATTAAACCCTGATCTTTTGACTGGGGGTGAGTGTTTGATTGATTCAGATGCTCCGTCCATCACCACCCCCTTTTGTACCGCCTTGTCCTGGTTGTGCAGACCAGTTTTCTGTATAAGACAACTCTTTCATTAGGTTGTTGGGAACAAATGTCTGAAAGGAACAAACTGCGTGATGGCTGAGTGTACTCTGCAGATGTAAAATAGTCCCTCTTACATGCCAGTGAAAGCACCTACAAGGAGGACGAATAAAACACCAAACAGCCAATAGCATGAGGTGAGATAGTATTTGATAACAATACGGTTGTGCTGTCCAGCCAGACCTAAAAAGGATCATGTCTCTGGAAAGACATTGGATTATTTGAAAAAAACTTTCCAGGCTGCACACCTTGGGATCATCTTCACCGTTCCACTAATATATGATTGACACCTTAATTTTGTCACACTAAGCATCATAGGAGGATTATTGATGTTTGGAGGTGTGGTACTTTGTAATCACAGTTCGAACCCTAATGTTGTTTTGTAAAGCACTAAAAAGTGTTTATTACATGAATCTATATGACGTAAGCACTCTCCTTCTCTGACTGTATGCTCTTAGGTCCTCGTTTAGAAGACCATTGCGCCGCCGGTGCGTCACGTTTTTAGACGCATCGGAAGGGCAGTGTGCCAGCCCATATTTGCAAGGCCACGTAAATTCACCCTGCTGTTTTATTTTTTTATGGCCATGTAAATATATGCTCCTTTCACACATTACTCTGTGTAAAAGGGGCATTACATGGGTGTTGTTGATGTGGGCTCCCACACAACACCCATGGAACCTAACACATTCCCAGATTTACAAAGTGTCGTAAACCTAGGAATGCCCCAGAATCCAAAGCCTCTCCGGGGGAGGCGTAGGATTGGCTCAACGTCGAGAGATACTTTTATTTCTCCTAGTTGTTTACTCTTTCTATGATTGCTGCATTCTGTGTCATGCATGGAATGAAGAAAATACCATCAATGATTGTTTTGTGCTGGAAGATGTCCCTTCCTAAAAATAATCATCCAGCAACGCAGGCACCCTTGCAACATGACACAAGAGTGCCTGTGCTGGGCCATGGCAGCTAAGTGTGCGCCAGCACTGGGGAAAGTTCGCGAATGTGTTGTAATGTTGTTGATGCGACTCATCCCTGTGCTTTTAAAATGACGCAACTCACGCAGAAAAATGGCTTGAGGCGCAGCGCTGAGTCATATTGTAGTAAATGAGGACCCTAGTTTTTAAAGTTACTAGTTACTTATATTCATTTGTAGGAAGATTTATCGCACTTTAAGAGCAAGTAGTGTTTTTCTGCCATGGTCTTGGGTCCTGAAACTTCCTCCTGATGGGCTCTCCCACCTACTACAATGTGCTAAAGTCCAAGGGGCAGATTTACAAGGAACTGACGCATCTGCATAGATTCGTCAGTGCCGAATGTCCTTTCGCTACTATGGATGCGCTGTATTTCCAATACAGTGCTCCATGGCGCAAGGATTAACGGATGCGTCAGAAAATCTGACTCATCTGTTGGCACAAAAGTGACGCATCACTGGAGTTGCTCATGAAAGGGACGCAACTCCAGCAATGCGCCACAACAGATCGGAAACTCCCATTCAAAAAGCACTGCGTCATTCCTTATGCATGGTCTGAGCAGGCGTAAGGATTTTGACGCAATAAAGGCGTAGAGTGATGCAGTGAAATCTCGGAGATTTCACTGCATCAGTTCTACATGGCTTTTTGTGTGGGAACACCCACCCTGCATACATTATGCCTGATGCAGGTATAATGTGACACAGGGCTTTACAATGCGACGCATCTACCTAGATACGTCACGTTGTAAATTGCCCGCATTTTTTACTTCGCCGCTGCATCACAAAAGTGCAACGGCAGCACAAAAGGGTTGCAAGGGGCTTGTAAATCTGCCCCCAAATCTAAACCTTACAAGTAGTAAAACATAGGGGCATATTATCAAGGAATGGTATTAAAATTATCGCCGCTTTAGCGGCAGGAAACTGCCGCTAAAACGGCGATAATGGGCTTGATAATATGCCGTGGAGAATTCAAAGAAAAGACCATGTTAACACCAGAACATGGACTTCTATTGGAATTCTCAAGGGCATATTATCAAGCCCATTATCGCCACATTAGCAGCAGTTTCCTGCCGCTAAAGCTGCGATAATTTTAACACCATTCCTTGATCATATGCCCCATAGTGTAGTCACTCTAACAAACCGGCTCTGTCAAGCAAGAGAACAGGTTTAGCTATATTGGTAACCTCTCATTCTGTCTTTCCACATATATCGATCTATGCTTCTTATGAGTTTCTATCGGACACATATCTTCTTAACTGCAAGCATAAGTGTTACTAAAATATATATTCATTCCACGTCCGCCAGTAATCCCGATTCGACGGAAAACACAGGTTTGTGTCAAAAGCGGGATAAGGACAGGCCTGTTAATGCCGCACTTTCCCTGCATAGATTTGTCAGCCAGCTAAAACCTGGAGAGGTTTGAGTGCAGTAAAGGCTACACTCAGGGGATTGCTCTTGGGTAAAAACATGTGGTATTAACATATTCTTCCAAACTGAGGCGCTGAACTCTCAATACAGCCCATGGGGAATATCACACCCACCGGTATCTGAATTTATAGGTCGTGGTACTATCTCCAAAAATACCAGGTAAATCGTTCTAAGGCACAAATACAGGTAGATTCATCAAGCATTTTTGCGAGCGCAAACGGTGCGAATCGCAAAGTTCGGCCATTTGCGCCCGCAAAAATGGCATTTGAGATTCATCAATGGTTCAAGAACTCGCAATTTGAAAATTCGCAAATAATTGCGAATTATCAAATTGTAATCGCATTTAAGGAATCTCAATTTGAGATTCCTTAAATGCTATTCATGAACCTTTTAAAATTAGCGAATTCGCAATTTCTGGCCGCTATTTACCGCGAAGTCTGACTTCATGGTAAATAGCGAAAACTTAGAAAAATGCACTTTAGTGCATTTTTCTAAGTGGTATGTTACACACCCACATGTCCTTTGGACATGTGTGTGCGCAACATCAAGCTACATTTCCATTTCAGGGGTGCTACAGGGTGTCCTTTGGACACCTCTGGCACCCTTAAAATCGCATCCTTATTTGCGATTAGCAAATTGCTAATCACAAATAAGGATTGTCTCCCCATTCATTCCTATGGGCCTCTAGGCCCATAGGAATGAATGGGGAGTTATTCCTTATTTGTGATTAGCAATTTGCTAATCGCTAATAACGAGGCTGTAGGAATCGCAATTTATTTTGCAATTTCTACATGAATCCCGATTTGCGAGTCCTTAATAGCGATTCCTTAATAATCGCTATTAAGGACTCGCAAATCGGGACATTGATGAATCTGGGGGATAATCTTCTTAGTGGAATACTAATTGAAAATAATAACCAAATTTGAAATAATACACAATAACCAATCTATCAAAACAAGGGCTTATTTTCATTGCTTCCTCTGATTTTTAGCTTCTTGAGTGCACAGAGTGCCTACAATTATTTAAATCGAGTATACCCAGTAATTAAGAGGACTTTAGAATATCTCTTGCAAACATTATATGTGTACAGGGTGTAACTAATAACTCTTCCTAAGAGATGATGGGTGAGTGTTGATAAGCGTTAGGGCCGTGCATAAGCTGTGATTTGCGGCATATCATTATCTTACATGTTATATGTGCCACAATTTCATAGGACTGAACAATAAAATAAATATTTTATTTATATAGGATTTCGGTCAATGATCCCCAAACAGTTTACAATTAACATTTTCCCATGGATATTGCCACCCTTTTTAATGGCTAGGGAAGTTTGGAAGGTCAAATCACCTCAACTCAAACCTGTGCCCTGAACACTACTATATGACTGAGCAATTTACTAGCAAGTATGATTAAATGTGGGAGAGGAATTCAATGTAGGACAAAAGAGACAGGAGAGGTCAGTAGTCAAATTGGGCAACATAGAGTACAAGAAACATTCCTGGAGATATGACATCATAAGGGACATGTGGTTGCACTGAAGATGTCCTCAAAGCCATGTTGTTTTGGAGAGTTCTATAGGTTGTCTTGGCTCCAATGGAAAGAGCTAAAAGTCTTGTCTAGCTTCATTAGTGATTTTGTATGAGGGTTGCTTAATTTTTTGTATTTGTTCTTTTAGTTTGTGGGATTGGGCCTCGTCCTGGGGAATTTTATCTTGATCTTGTAGGAAAGGAGAAGACAAGTTTGAAAAAGTTAGCACTTGGCTCACTGAAAACTGAGCTGAAAAGCACACAGCTCAACGTTTGTCTGAGGGCTCAAAACTGCACATCTCTCTAACTAATACACAGCAAAAAGGCAGTATCCTCTCCAGCCCGAGTACTCACCAATGGCTACGTCATACATGGAGCTTAGTATAACACATCTTTATTCTTCTATGTGTAGCTGCAAACTCAAGATTCTATACCTGATTTCACTTCACTATGTTCTAATGCTTATGTCACAGTTCTGTGGATCCCATCAGGAACCACAATTGTTCCGTCATTACAAACACGCACAACACTACATCTCCCCCTATGTTAAATAAAAATAAATATTTTGTACAAATATATACATAATTATGGGGCTCTTCAATGAGACTTCATGATACTTTGAGCACACGTCTTGACCTTGTCTTCGGTAACTGGGGACAGGCAGTAGAAGTGTTCATGACCAGTATTGTTGATATAGAAACAGCAGCAGTCAAGCAGTCTTCACTTGTCCTTTCAGACCCAGTCTCTACATTGACATCAGTGCCTGACGAGCGATGAGCCACATGTTGGAAATGCAAGGAATCTCGCGTAAGCGTCTTCCCAGGAAGTTGAGCAGTCATCTTGTGTCTTTTACTGGTCACAAAATGAAATGGTTCAGTATCGAAAGGAGCATCAGACTTTCATTTTCTATGCTGACAAACAAGCACTCAATCTCTTTTAGTGAATGTAATGTCTTTTGCATGTAGACGCTTGTCTGAATAGGCCATCATTATCCTCGTACATTCCAAGTCTTTCATGCAGATTTCTTCATCTGTGTATGATCTTCTATTGTCCATTGAGGTCACTTGGTCGTCATTGCTCTCTCAAACATCAAGGCTGCCGGGCTTTCACTAGTGGTTGAGTGAGGGTCAGAACGGTAAGCTCGAAGTGTCGAAATTTAAGACAGTCTTAAGGTCAGGCTTTTCTAGTACAGCATGCTGGCCTCTTTCTTAAGCGTAACCAGGAAACTTTCGACTAGGCAATTGGCCTGTGGCCAAAGAAGTGTGCTCTTCTGAGGCTTCCCATTAAGATGAATGAGGAAGTCTCTGAATTCTTGACTGTTGAACGATGGGCCATTGTCAGACTTTAAGATTGCAGGAACACCCCATGTAACATAGATGCCATCTGACCTCTCAATGACACTTTCTTGAGTGTTAAATGAGATATCTTCTATTAATGGAAAACGGGAGTATTCATCAACAATCACCATCAGATGATGTCCATTGCCAAGAGGACAAAAGAAGTCAAGGCCAATTCTTTCCCATGCATGCGTTGGCAACTCCAAAGTGTTTAAGGTGTGTTGAGGATTTTTGATGACAGGTGGTTACATAGATGACTGGCCTGTAATTCTCTTTCAACTCTCTCGTTGAGATGTGAAGACCAGACTCGGTCTCGGAAGCTTGTTTGGTGGCAAAAATTCAACTATGTCCTTCTGTTATATCAGACTCTCCAGAATGAAAATTCTCGAACTTCTTACTTGAATACCTTCCTGAGTGTGACCTGGGGGCGGGGACGCTACACCAGGGGCGACTCACCTCTTCCCCTCAATCCATGCTCCCCTCTTTTTCGTCCATGTAGCAGCCTGTGGTCTGGAACGGGGCCGAGCCTTGGGACGCTTCCTGCTCGCCAGACGAGGAGGGTTACTGTTACTTTAACTGGACGGAGGACTTTGCAAACCCCGCCCCCTGGTCAGCCGGGGCCACGGAACTAAAAGCCGTGCTGCCGGAAGAGGAGGTGTGTTCAGCACGCGGAGGAGTTGTGGAGTCGAGGAGCGAGGTTGGAGAAGAGGAGAGCCAAGGAAGAAGAACCGGCGTCGAGAGCGAAGGAGACGACAGAACGGAGCAGGAGACGAGCCCAGCTGCAGAGCCAGGAGGCCAACGACCAGGCGCTTCGCCCAGCCACACTTCAAGGGAAGTGTGGCTAACCCAGGTACGGGACCGTATCGTGGGCTGGGCGGGTAGAAGAGGTGGAAAGCCTCCATAGCACACTCGTATCCGTCTTCCACTCACTGTACCCCTTCCCCAGCTGCACGCCGCCACTTCGTTGTTTGCTGTGTCTCACGAGTGATTCCCCTCACGCCCTATCCCGGAGCGATCTCAGCTCCCCAGAGCCTCGACCTGAAACTGTACTCTTTTTCCTTTTTTCATGCACCCGGCCCCCTGAGAACGTCGGTCAAGACGGAAGGGACCACGGTATCCAGAAGCCCACGGGAGGGAGGAAGACCAGGAAGTGACATAAGAAAGGAGAAGAGCTCACCGGTTCGTCGAGGCACCAAACCGCCACTGCCCTACTATCGGAATCCCCCGCAGCAGCGCAAGCGCTTGTTCATAAAAATAAAACCTGCTTTACCTAGACGTCCCGAGTGCTCGTTTCCCTTGGTCCCGCCACAAGTGGTGGAGAATGCGGGCACTGAAATAGCCATCTGTCGACCCAAGATGGAGGAACTTCTACAGACTCTGGTGAAAGGACAAGAACAGCTAGGATGGGCCGTCGAACAACAGCTCACGGCTGCCCAAGCGGACAGAGAGACATTCAGAAACACGGTGGCCACACAGATGGAGGGGCTACAGAAGATCATAGGGGACCCCGGTAATCCGGCATATAGAGAGCCTCGGACCACCCATCCAACTCCGTCCGGCATTTCCCTCCAAAAATACATCCCCGGGGATGATCCGGACGCGTTCTTGACCAACTTTGAGTGAGTGGCTCTGGCGTGTGGGTGGCCGGTCGAAAAATGGCCGTTTTTCCTTGCACCCCTATTGACACATGAAGCACAGGCAGCATATCAGGTGGCCAACCCCATAGGGCAGACCCCATATGGACAAATTAAAACAATCATTTTGGATCACCTGGGAATGGATAGCGAAGCTTACAGGGTACGCTTCAGGAAGGAAAGGGGGACACCAGGTGACAACCCCAAAACGCTGTTCTTTAGAATGAAGATGGCCGCCGATAAGTGGCTGACCCCCCTAACCAGTACCAAGGAAGAAATCATGGACAAAGTGTACCTCGAGCAATATTAAGAGGCTCTTCCCTATGCCACCCAAAAATGGCTGAGACAGCATTAGAACTTGACGACCGTCCAGGCGATGGAAATGGCGACGACATTTTCGAGGGCACAACCCAAGACCCTTCCGTTTGAACCCGAAAAACCAAGTAGACCAACACCCCGGTTCGTAAAGAATCCACGACCCCCTCCTGGGTTCCAGCCGGTCCGACCCACTCCGGTGTTCCAGCCGACCAGGCCTATAAGGCCGGAGGGACCACTGTTTAAGGGGCCACAATGCTTCGAGTGTGGGCTGTGGGGCCATATAGCCCGTATGTGTCCACAGAGAAGAGCCCCTCCCGAAGAGCCCATGGAAGTTGGTTACCTGCCGAAACCGATTATGTATTCAGCCGAATTAGGCGGAGCATTTCATGTAAGTGTGTGGGTGAATGGGACGAGGGCGAAGGCGCTCTTAGACTCCGGCTGTAAGCAGTCAGTTGTGCAGGCTTCACTGGTGAGGGATGGGCAGGTTGTCCCTGAGACCCTGGTGCATATTAAATGTGTCCATGGGGACGTGAAGACATATCCGGTAGCCTACATTCCCCTTCAAATGCCTGATGCAAAGACTGTAGTGGTTAAGGTGGGGGTGATGGAGACTCTTCCTGAGGAAATCATCATAGGGACGGACAATCCCCATTTTCTAGAGACATTCGGTAAGACACTGAAAAGAGAGACCCCTAACGTCCCTAAAACAGCGATGGTAACTGCCGATCCATGGATCACGGATCGGAGCTTTAAGTTTTCTCAAGCCAATGACGCCAGTCTTTACAACGCCTGGGAACAAGCCCATCAAACCCAAGACGACAGCCCTCCCAGGTACCCCCGCTTCTTGATACAAAACGACCTGTTGTACAGACAGGGGAATCCAACGGAGGCACCCCAGTTGCTTGTCCCTCAAGACTTCAGGGACCAGATCATGTACTATTCCCACACTCACTTATTAGCCGGGCACTCTGGGACGGAGAAGACAACCCAGAATGTGCTAAGGTACTTCTATTGGCCCGGGGTACACAAAGATCTCAAAAACCATTGTCAGGCGTGCACCGTTTACCAGAAAAAGAATACAACGCGTCCACCTGCCGTACCCTTACAACCGCTACCGATAATTGGGGTACCCTTTGAGCGGGTCGCCATGGACCTGATCGGACCGCTGCCAAAGACAAAGAGGGGCAATATGTACGCTTTGGTCATAGTCGACTATGCGACTAGGTTTCCGGAGGCCTTTCCGCTCCGAGCCCCAACCACCAAAGCCATAGCTGATCATTTCCTAGAGCTGTTTTCAAGGGTCGGGTTTCCGAAGGAAGTGATCACAGATCAGGGCACCCCTTTCATGTCCAAACTGATGAAGGAAGTGTGTGTTCTGCTGAATCTCCACCAGATCCGTACCTCGGTCTATCACCCCCAAACGGACGGACTGGTGGAACGTTATAACGGCACCCTTAAGGCCACCATGAAAAAAATGCTGGCGGTGAATGGGAGTGAGTGGGACAGAATACTCCCCTTGGCCCTATACGTGATAAGAGGACAACGACAAAGCAGTCTCGGGTGCTCCTCGTTCGAGATGCTATATGGTAGGCAACCCCGGAGTCTGCTGGAAATGACCAAAGAGGTATGGGAAGCAGAACAACAAGGAGATGCCAGGGGTCTTCTCGACTATAGCCAATCGTTGAAAAACTCCCATGGAAAGATTCGAGAGTTGGCCTATTCACAACTGGAGAAAAGCCAGGCCAGACAGAAGACCTGCTATGATAAAGGAAAAAAATGGAGGAAATTAGAGGCTGGAGATTGGGCACTAGTACTCCTACCTTCTACAACACGAAAGTTCCAGACCGAATGGCAGGGGCCTTTTCGGGTAATCGAAACAATCGGGAAAACGACCTATAAATTGAGGATCACTCCCAGAAAAACACCAAATATATCACATCAACATTCTCAAGAAATGGATCGGACCTCCCCCGCTCACCAATAATCTCACCCTACCTACTAGGACTGAGAATGCAACGACGATGGACAGCCTGGTCATCAACGAGGACCTCCAAACACCCCAACGGAAGGAGTTAGAGGCGACTCTACGTCCCTTTGCCGGATTGTTTTCGGATCTACCTGGTAAAACCACCTGCACAGAACACCGGATCACAACACCCGAAGAAACCATAGTGAAGCAGAGACCCTACCGTATTCCAGCAGCACGTAGAACTGCCATCCAAAAGGAGATACAAGAGATGTTACGCATGGGAGTGATCCGTCCCTCAAGAAGTGAGTGGTCATCCCCGATAGTGATGGTCCCGAAACCAGACGGCAGCATACGTTTTTGTATGGACTTTCGCGCCCTGAACGCCGTGTCATCTTTTGATTCATATCCAATTCCGCGCATTGATGAATTGATTGAAAAACTGGGACAGGCAACTTATATCAGCACGATAGACCTGACCAAAGGATATTGGCAGGTGCCCCTCTACGAGGAGGACCGAAAGAAGACTGCCTTTGCCACACCAGACGGATTGTTCGAGTTCAACGTGTTGCCCTTCGGCCTTCACGGAGCACCCGCTACGTTCCAGAGATTAATGAATGAAATACTGCGAGACCATCAGTCATTCAGCTCAGCCTATCTGGATGATATCATCGTGTACAGTGCTACATGGGAAGAGCATCAGCACCACCTAACCACCATACTGACCCAACTCCAAAGGGCGGGTCTCCATGTGAACTCTAAGAAGTCCAAGTTGGGCTTCCAGAAAGTGAAATATCTGGGGTACCTATTAGGACACGGCATGATCGAGCCTCAAATCGAGAAAATCAGAGCCATTGCCGAAACACCGTTTCCACAGACCAAGAAAGAGATGCGGGCTTTCCTCGGGTTGATAGGGTATTATCGCAGGTTTATACCATCCTTCACTGACCTAGCAAGTCCCCTCACTGACACCCTGAAGAACGAATACAAACCCTCGGGATTCAGTGATCCCACGACGGCCATGTGGACAGCCTTTGACACGCTAAAAAAATCCATTACAACAAGTCCGGTGTTAAGGTCCCCTGACTTCTCTGAGCCCTTTATTCTGCACACTGACGCGTCTGATTATGGGGTGGGGGCGGTGTTGTCGCAACTGTCTAAGGAGGGCACAGAACACCCGATCCTTTATATCAGTCGGAAACTGTTTCCCCGCGAGGTCAGGTATCCGACCATTGAGAAGGAATGCCTGGCCATTAAGTGGGCCGTGGATAAGCTTCGGTATTACCTGGAGGGACATCCCTTCACCCTCTATACCGATCATGCCCCTCTGACGTGGGTGAGCAGGAACAAGTCCAAAAACCCCCGAGTCCTTCGGTGGTTTTTGACTCTTCAGCCATTTACCTTCAAGGTCTGTCACAGACGGGGCAGGGACAACGGCAGCGCTGACTTTCTGTCTCGTTACCCTCTCCCCGATCGGGAGAATGCTAGGGGGAGGTGTGTGACCTGGGGGCGGGGACGCTACACCAGGGACGACTCACCTCTTCCCCTCAATCCATGCTCCCCTCTTTTTCGTCCATGCAGCAGCCTGTGGTCTGGAACGGGGCCGAGCCTTGGGACGCTTCCTGCTCGCCAGACGAGGAGGGTTACTGTTACTTTAACTGGACGGAGGACTTTGCAAACCCCGCCCCCTGGTCAGCCGGGGCCACGGAACTAAAAGCAGTGCTGCCGGAAGAGGAGGTGTGTTCAGCACCCGGAGGAGTTGTGGAGTCCAGGAGCGAGGTTGGAGAAGAGGAGAGCCAAGGAAGAAGAACCGGCGTCGAGAGCGAAGGAGACGAGAGAACGGAGCAGGAGACGAGCCCAGCTGCAGAGCCAGGAGGCCAACGACCAGGCGCTTCGCCCAGCCACACTTCAAGGGAAGTGTGGCTAACCCAGGTACGGGACCGTATCGCGGGCTGGGCGGGTAGAAGAGGTGGAAAGCCTCCATAGCACACTCGTATCCGTCTTCCACTCACTGTACCCCTTCCCCAGCTGCACGCCGCCACTTCGTTGTTTGCTGTGTCTCACGAGTGATTCCCCTCACGCCCTATCCCGGAGCGATCTCAGCTCCCCAGAGCCTCGACCTGAAACTGTACTCTCTTTCCTTTTTTCATGCACCCGGCCCCCTGAGAACGTCGGTCAAGACGGAAGGGACTACGGTATCCAGAAGCCCACGGGAGGGAGGAAGACCAGGAAGTGACATAAGAAAGGAGAAGAGCTCACCGGTTCGTCGAGGCACCAAACCGCCACTGCCCTACTATCGGAATCCCCCACAGCAGTGCAAGCGCTTGTTCATAAAAATAAAACCTGCTTTACCTAGACGTCCCGAGTGCTCGTTTCCCTTGGTCCCGCCACACTGAGTAACAGACAATTCATCTTTGACATTTTTAAAATTCTAATATTCACAGTCACTGGTAATACTTGGAGGGTGCTGGCTCCAAAACTGATGTGTAATAATGTCTTTCAGTTTCAGCATGTCACCATCTTGACTCATGGTAGTGACAATTTGTTCCAACAAAATGGCAGCTGGGGTGCTAGATTTAATGGTGAACTTCATGTAAGCTTAGAAGGGGTACCAGGGCACTGTAGAGGCACTTGTGAGAAGTAGTCAGCAGGGTTCTGGTCTTTCCCTGGACGATGCACGATGGTGTAGTTGTATTCTTGCAAACTCAGACCCCAATATTCAATGCGAAGAGCCATCTTTGCCATGGGTTGCGAAAGATAGTCAACCATGCTTGATAATCTGTCACAAGCATGAAAGGTTTCCCATTCAGGAATACGTGGAAATGTTCACAAACCCATCCCACTGCTAAGCTTTCTTTCTCAGGTTGTTTATAAGCGTGTTCAGTTTGGGACAAACTACGACTTGCATATGATACAATACGTCTTCAAGCATTTGGGTGTCCTCTGTGATGGGCCTAACCCAACAGTGCTAGCATCAACAACAACCACAGTATGAAACTTTGGATCAAAGTATGCCTTTTCATCACTTTCTCAATAGCGTGTTTGATTTTCTGAAACTTTGCTAGTATTCATGTGGCCAAAGGAAAGAAACATTCTTTTTTGTCAAGTCTCATAATGGCGCACTGACAGTGGCAGTCTTGTATGTAGCTAGAGCAATAGCTAGTTGTTGCATATTTATCCTGTGCCCTGGGCACCACCATTTTTTGATGACTAGTACTGGTGGTAACTGACTCGGACTGTTCCTGGGCTCTGTCTAGCCAAGCAAAACCAAAGGGGATGATGGAAGGAGTGTTGAACATTGCAAGCAGTCACCCCTAGTCGACTGATCTGGGTTTAATCCATCATCATTCTTTAGCTCACTCCGCCACTCCAGGTCAGACATGGCCATATGCAAATCAGTCTGACCCTGTGCCTCATGGGAACAGTCTAGCCCGAACTGCCAAGCCATGTCTTCCCTGGACCGAAAACAAGCATCCTGGGACCTGTTTCTGGCTAATCTGCTGTCATCAGCCAGGCTAGCTTGAATCCAGTGGCAAAGTGAGCCAGAAACCGGTCCCAGGATGCTTGTTTCCAGTCCAGGGAAGACATGGCTTGGCAGTTCGGGCTGGACTGTTCCCATAAGCCACAGGGTCAGACTGATTTGCATATGGCAATGCAAATTGTGACCAAGGCCTACCGCGAGGGGTTGAAGCACAGGGCTCCATCGCAGTCAGCCTGCAACTTTGACTCTGTCCCAGTCTAGACCAGATGTCCCAATAGGTGCTATAGTTTTGATATGCTATTTAGTGCTAAATCTTTGGAAATTCATATCTTCGGTTCCCTACTATGGATTCTTTTAATTTTGGTGTAATTTTAGAAGAAAAAATATCTTATTTTTAGAAATTGTTGTTGGATTTTTATTGTGTGTTGTGTCTTAATTATTTACTGAATTGGTGTTTTTAAATGCTTAACATACCTGTCTCTGAAGTTAGGCCTGCCTGCTAGCAGCCAAGCTACCAAGGGTTGAGCATGGGAATAATTTTCTAAGATCTATTCTGAGCTCTAAACTGTGTTAGTGGCCTTATTGTCAGAGGTAGATGCATATTTAGCACTGCGTATAACCCACTTTCCAACACTGGCCATGCCAAGGAATGAACATCACATGAAAACATCTTGAGAGGGATTGGGAGTTGACAGCGCTTGCACTTTAGCTGGATCTGGTGTCATACCCCCATTAGCAAAAATATGACCAACTTTTTTTTACTTGGTCTGGCGGAACTCACATTTCTTGGCATTCAAAGTTAAACCGATATCAGCGTGCAACTGACACACTTGTGTGAGAGCTTTGTCATACTCCTTCTGAGTAGCTCCTAAAACCAATATGTCATCACTATAATTGAAATCATTCATGACAGGCTGTATGATACATTGAATGACATCTTGGAATAGCTCCCAGCTGATGACAAACTAAAACATAGGGGCTTATTTACAAGGCATTTGCGCTGCCCATATGTCACTTTTTCCCCTTATTAAAAGTGAATCACCGGCGGCGCTAGGGGCGTGTAAAGAAGCCCCTTAGTCTTTTATAATGGAACAGACCAACATGTGTAGAAAAGGTTGTAATTTAGCTGAAATTCTCCTTGAGTTCCAACTGATGATATCCGTTATTGAATTCAAGGCGAGAGAATACCTTTGCACCATTCATTTGTGTTATCACGTTGGCAGTGTGCAGGTGTGGATGTTGTTCTCTTTCAATAGCCTTGTTCACTTGATGCATATCCATGAAGTTGCCTATAGCTCCTTTATAGTCCTTTTTGGTGACCCATGGAGTTGGACCAGTGGAAAGCTCAATGATATCATGTTAGAGTAAGGCTTCCAGTTCTTTTTCATCAACTCCCAGTAAGTGAAATTGTCTGTGTCTTTGGGCAATAGGACGGGCGTCCTCATTAATGTGTAATTGGACTTTCATAGTCTTAAATGTTCCCAACCCATGAAATAATGAAAGGAAGTGACTTACTATTTCGTGATGAGCATTCATGTTATAGTTCACGGATATCAGTCCCATATCAGCCGTTGGGCTGAAGCTGAGTAAACAGGTGCTTGACGCCATACCTTTAAGTACACGAATGGGTGCTTTGTACGTTTGGTGTCTTATGCTACATCTTTGCTACAAATGAACCTTGACTTTTGGCGAAAGTCTGGACAATGGAGACAGTTCATTAAAATTGACCTCAGGCATAATTTGTATTGACATACCGCTGTTGATAATGAAAAGTATTGAACAACCATGGACTTTTAGTGTGATTTTTGGACAATGTTTAAAAGACTTTGGCACTGTGTTGTGTCGACTTCTCTTGGATCGGTATGTTTCCTCACATGTGGCCAGTCCAACAAGCGCACATTTCTTAGAGGTAAACATCAACATGGCACACCAATCTTCTTCACTTTCACTTGGCATTGATACGGAAAACTGTTTGATGAACATTTAAATGTCGATTGACTTTGTTTGGTGTCGATTTACCTCAGCTGACGTGGTAGCTTGCATTGAACGGCGCTTCTGGCACGTTCGGGCGGCTATTTTGTCTTCACGCGGCGGCATTCACCTTTTCCTTTGCTTTGCAAACTGTTACAAAGTGGTTCTCCTTTCCACAGCCTTTTCAGATTTGCCCAATGGCAGGACATTTACCTTCGTGTGGAAACAAAAATCAACACCTGAAGCACAACTTCTGTTCTGTGTATAATTCACTCTGCGTCACTCAACCTTATACTTTGGCTTACTTTTCACATTCATGACTGACTCACTCTGAGAACATCTGGCCTCCAGGTCAGCAGCTTGTCATTCAACACACTCTTCAGCTCTGGTAGCCATGAGAACTCGATCCATACTAAGATTTTCTCTCAGCGTTCGTTGTCTGAATGAATCTGACAAGCATCTGGCAATCACTCTGAGGCATACAGCTTCCTCGTCATTAAATTCATTGAAGTTACATATCCTGTCTCTCAACAAATTTTTCGATGGTCTCACCAGCTTTCCTTCGTTCTTGACTGAAAATACACCTTTCGTAATCTACATTTGGCATTGGATTGAACTTGAGATACAAGGTTGCTTTGATTTGATTGTATGTTATTCTGCCAACTTGCTGCATTTTCTTTATGAGTTCCTTACACTTTCACCAGCAAGATTTCTGAGGCACTTTATCATCTTCTAGTTATTTATTTATTTATTTATTTATTTTAAACTTCTGTTTATTATTTTCAGGAATACAAGGTCAACATCAGCATCTTACAAACAATGCCATAGACAGATCGGGTCCTCTTGTAACATGAAATATACTTTACGAACTTCTAAGTATTTCTCGGCATCGGCTCAGCCTGGTTGTAATGACATAACAGTACACTGTGCCTGGGCACTCCGCTTCACAACATCATTCAATTTCACAGTCTGATATCTCTTCCAGTTTAACATTACTAGCTTTCTATAGTCATATGTGTCTGCTAGCGCCTGTCAGGGCACTCTGCCAAGAACAATGCTAGACATCCATATTATCATATCCATCCCATGTCTCCCTCCACCACCTGTCACCATTAACGCACTCCCCCCTCAAGCTAGTACACATTTTACTTATACCACATTAAGTCAATTCTCTCGGTTGTGCAATCAAGTAGCACTGCAATGGGGCCCAGATATCCCTGGGTCTGGAGGACATGTGTATCAGTTTGGCGTAAGTCTCAAGGCGCTCCTGGTAAAAAGTACCAGGTCGGCAATTCACTCCTTAAATTTAGGTGCCCGTCCCCTACCCCATCTACAGGCCACCCTCCTTTAAGCCATTAGGAGCGCAATGCAGCAAATTTGCGATGTTCTGCTTGTAGGGGTTTAAGACATATCCCAGCAGGGTCATCAGTGGAGTAGGTTCCACGGGTGTATCAATCCTTAATTGTAAAGCATGAAACACTTGGTCCCAGTATTCTCTCACCCCGGGGCAACCCCATGCCAAGTGTAGAAAATCTGCACTCTCAGCGAGACACCTATCACATCTGTCAGATTCTCCCAGTCGATATTTGCACATCTTGACCGGGGTATAATACAACCTGTGTAGAAATTTATATTGTAATATACGAAGCCTGCTGCTGTCCGACACCCGCTCATTCTGCAGACCACAAAACTCCCAGTGTTCATCAGTCAATACAAACCCAAGTTCCTCACCCCATCTCGTACGTGACCGTGTGGCTGGCAGTTCCCTCTGTGTGTGTATTGTTCTATATATCAGGGAGACCTGTTGTTTGGCCTTGGCAATCCCTAATATCAGCTGTAATGGTGCCAACGCTTGCGGTTCCGCCGGAAAGTCAGAAGTAAGTGAACAAATTCCCTGTCTAAGCCTAATATATAGAAAAACATCGATTGGTGTCATCTGTGCATTCTGAAACATATGTTCGACAGTGCGAAATTGGCCATTATTATACAAATCCCCCCAGGTGTGGGTGTGAGTTTGCTGCTGAAAATTGTGAAATACGGCTTCCTGTAGCAATGGCATGCTAGGGTGGTAAGTGAGAGGCAACAGTGGCGAGTATAACATGGGGACATCCAGCATGCGCCGTATGCGCTGCCACGCTGCTATTGTACATGTGAGGGCGATGGGTACTCTATCCCTGTTGCCGATCGGTACATATAGGGCACCCTCTAATGGAATGGGGTGTGCGAGCCAGTGTTCCGCCACAATTTGAGGCATATACCACGGCTGTTTCACCCAATACCAAGCATAGTGGGCTTGCGCGCTCATGCAGTATAGTGCGAAATCTGGTATGCCAAACCCCCCCTGTGGTCATTACATTCCATTGCAATCTAGGTTGCTTGCCTCCCCAAACAAGGCGTATCAACGCTGACTTCAGTGTCTTAAAAAAGTGAGCTCCTGGGTAAAACCGAATGTTAATAAAAAGGTGTAATAGCTGGGGGAGTACCACCATTTTTATCAAGGATGCACGCCATGCCATGGAAAGGGGCAACGCTATCCAGCGTGTGACGCAGTCCGCTATTCGAGATATGGCTGTGCCATAATTCAACCTCATAAGTTCCTCCTATCTCTGGTGATTCGTATCCCCACGTACTTTAGTTCCTCTTCGCACCATTCCAATGAATAGTCCAGCGGGAAGTGCGACATAGCTGCCGTTAGCGGGAATAGGCTTGACTTCCACCAATTAATTTGGATCCCCGAGAGTTGTCCAAACACTATGAATTCTCTAAGGATTGTGTTCAGATTTTACTGCGGGTCTTGAATATAAAGGGTGATATCGTCTGCATAGAGGGATATGAGTATTTGGCGCAGGTTGCATCTTAAAGCCTTGTCATTGTGGCATTGTCGTAATTTCGCCGCCAGCGGCTCCACTGTAATAGCAAAAAGCAACAGGGAGAGAGGGCACCACTGCCGGGTTCCCCTCGTGATGTTAAACGCCTGTGATGAAACGGCGCCCTACTTAAGGGACATGTTCCTCGATGCTCTGGAGTCTGGCTCCCTCCCCTTAGACCAACGACTTGCTACTATTGTAGTCATTCCTAAGGAGGGTAAGCCACGGGATCGTTGTACTTCGTACAGACCTATCTCTTTACTCAATGCGGAACCCAAGATTTTGGCTAAATTATTGGCTAATCGCTTAGTAACTGTGATCGGGGACTTGATCCATCCAGATCAATCCGGTTTTATCCCACACCGCAACACTGCTTTGAATCTGCGTAGACTCCATGGAGTTCTCGCGAGAGCCGGGACGCTCACTGAACCGGCCATTTTGGCTTCTCTTGACGCTACCATGGCCTTCGACACTATCAAATAGCCCTACCTTTGGGCGGCCCTCTCGAAATTCGGGTTTGGGCCGGGCTTCATAGCCTGGGTGAAGCTTCTTTATGAGACTCCCCTGGCCCAGGTGGTTGTTATTCGAAGAGTGTCTTGTGTCTTTACGCTTGGACGGGGCACCCGGCAGGGCTGTCCGCTGTCCCCTCTGCTTTTTGCTCTCGCCCTGGAACCTTTGGCGGAGTGGCTCCGTTGGAAACCGTCTATGCGGGGCATCCGATGGTCTCCTGATTTCGAGGATCGAGTCTCGCTATACGCGGACGATATCCTCCTATATCTCACTTCCCCTAAAAAGTCCCTTAACGTACTTTTTGATGTTCTGACCTCTTTCGGAAAGAACTCCGGTCTTGTTATTAATTGGGCTAAATCCTGCGTCTACGTTTTGGCGGGAGATCTTCCTCCACTGCCGCGTAGATTTCCGATTCACGTGACGGAGACCGGTTTTAAGTACTTGGGGATTTATGTTTCCTTGGACCCCTCTAGGGGCTATGAGCTTAATTTACTACCCCCCCACCCTTCAGCGGCTCACGCTCGACGTGGCTCGCTGGCGTAGGTTGCCGCTGTCGCCCCTCGGTAGAGCGGCGCTTTTCGAAATGATGTCTCTACCTCGATTTTTATACGCGCTCCAGAATTCCTTTGACCCGATTGCTTCGGGCTATTTTCGTGAAGTGGAGAGCCTACAGAGACAATTGGTCTGGGACGGGCGTGCCCGTATTGCTCTATCCAAGCTCACGCTTCCTTGGTACGATGGCGGGATTGCCCTCCCGGACATCAAGCGTTATTACTGGGCTTCCCAGTTAAGTGCGATTAATCATGCGACCTACGCTCCAGGCCCTGCCCCGGCGTTCTCCATGGACAAATTTATTCTGCCGGGGGGGACCTTCAGCAGAGTGTTGTACTCTGGGAGGCTCCGTGGAACGCTGACTGGTCCAACTAGGATTGCAGTGAGAGTGTGGCGTGATGCGAATGCGGCCTTGGGTTGGTGTGGTAGGTTCACTCGGGCCACCCCTTTGTATGATTCGGAATGTTTGGGTCATCTGTGGAAAACGAAAGGCTTTGATAAATGGGATATGATTGGTATCAGCAGAGTGGGCGATTTGTGGTTGAAGGGTACTGTCAAGTCCTTTGACGTGCTGCGAGAGGAGTATGAACTTGGTGACAATGAGTTCTTTAGGTATGCCCAGGTCCGTCATGCCCTGTTGTCCGTGTTTGCTGCGGGTGATGATATCCCTGAGTACTCCCCTCTGGAGGACCGCATTTTGGATGGTCATGTGCCCGACAGCACGATCTCATTGATTTATAAAAAGCTCATCAATAACAGAGCTGACTTGCTGGTTCGCCTCAGGGCCGCGTGGTGTGCGGATGGACTGGAACTGGACGATGAGGACTGGCAGGCTGCTTTGTCCTCTCCCAAGGAGGTCGCTATTCCTGCTCGTTTGAGGTTCGTCCAGCTTAAGATTCTTCACCGAGTGTATGTCACGGGCCTTGTCTGGTTCGAATGGGTTTTTCCTTGGATGGGTTATGTAAGCGTGGCTGTGAGATGTCTGGTACCTTTCTCCACATATTGTGGGAATGCCCGGAGATGGTTAAGTTCTGGTCCCGAGTGCATGAGGTCATGGAGGGTGTCACAGGTGTGTCCCTGCTGCCCGAGGCCAGGCGTTGCTTGCTGAATGTTTGGGAGCCCAATGACTACGGCTCAGCACAGATTGTATGGGCGACCCTTGGAAATATGGTCGCGAAAAGGGACATTGCCCAGCTCTGGGGTTCACATAGACTGCCCACCTTATCCTAGTGGAAAGAAAACATGGACTGGTGCATGTTTCGGGAGAAGACTGTGTACCTTTCCCGGGGACGGCCCAAGAAACGGGGTAGAATCTGGTCCCAATGGAACGCCTACCGTGGTAATATATGTACTCCCCCACACGATGTACCCATTGATGTGTCCTCATCCCCCTAATTGACATTCACTTTTTATTTATTGTTAATGATTTCGTTGGTTTCCTTGCCCGCCCCTTTCCCCGTACTAACCGATTGCGATGTATTTATCTACCCTTTGAGCTATGCCAACACGGACTCATGATACTGTACCACTATGTCCTTGCCTTGTGAGATTTTGTTTGTTTTTATGTATGTTTGTTTAATTTCAATAAAAAATTTATTTAAAAAAAACAAACAAAAAAAAGGCCTGTGATGTATGTCCATTCACAAGGATCTTGGCTACTGGCCAGCAATATAATAGTTTGATCTACGAGAGGAATAGCGGTGGGAAACCCATCCGTAGCATCACACCAAATATGGAATACCACTCTATGGAATCAAACGCTTTGGTGGCATCTAAAAAAATTGCAGCTAAAGGAAGGTCCGGCAAGACATTATTCAAAATGGCAAAGAGTGTCCTCAGGTTGTGGGAGGTGGCTCTCCTGCGCACAAAGCCTGATTGGTCAGAGAGAATCAGAATCTCCATCAGCAGGCTCAGCCGAGTCGCAACTAGTTTGGCCAATATTTTGGCAACACAATTAAAGAGTGAGAGCGGCCTATAGGAGTCGCAATGTTCAGGCGATTTCCCCGGCTTCAATAGCGATATTATGAGAGCTTCCCTCATAGTAGCAGGTAGGTGACCAACGTCCAACGATTCCTCATACACTTTCCTGAGGATAGGAGCCATCAAGTCTATGTATGTTTTATAGAATTCAACAGGAATTCCATCTGTTCCTGTGGCCTTCCTGGATTGCATACTCATTAGTGCATCCCTTACCTCATCTAGCTCAAATGGCGTGCATAAAAAGGCTCTTTGCACGTCGCTAAGCCAGCCCAATGCCACGTCCCCAAGAAAGCCATCTAGGTCTAGTTCAGTCATCCTGTTCGTAGTATAGAGCTTTTTGTAGTGACTCAAAAAGGCAACCTACACTCAATCTCCACTACATAATTAGAGCAGCGGGGCTGCTTCACCTTTTGCGCCAGTATCTGTCCAGGCCTATCTTCTTCTCCATAATTTCTGGCCACCCAGTATTTACCCCGAAAACGCGCTTCCCTCTGTGCCTCATCCATATATTCCGTAAGCTAATCTCTAAATGTAGCTTGTGTTGAGCCAGTTGGGCTCTCCACTTCCAGTGCTTTAAGTTCCGTTTCTAATTTCCACAGGGTACGTTGTATATCCCTAAGGACTTTCGATATGCAGATCCCCCTAATCATGACCTTAAATGGGGCGTGGCTTGGCCGCTGAGCGGAATGGCTGCTTAACCTCGCAGCTCCGCCGGCCGGGCGCAAAATCCGTTCATTTATCCGCTCAAATCACGCTGCATTTCGGATCTACCTATGTCCTGAGCTTGCGGTAACATCCGGCTTTGATCGGTAGGAGTTTGGCCGATGTGACATTTGCTACTCCGGAGAACGGTGTGACTCCATCCTGCGTTAGGAGTGCGGCCTGCGCGGCGGCCTGAGACCGGGGACTGGAGTGACGTGGACCTCCGGCGGCGAGATCGTGCTGCGCCTGTGAGGGTCCCCGGACCCTGCGCTGCGGACGGCGCACGAGGGTCGCGGACTACTGGGAGTTCACCGGACCAACTGCACGGCGTATCCCGCACATTGAGGCACACCTGAAATGTTTGCGACACCAATGTGCTTTCACACGAACAGCGCCTACGGTCGGCGGATTTCGGTCTCCGGACCGTGAGGCTGCACGGTGGGTTGCGCTGCCGATCTAAAAGAGACATAACCTTGGGCGGTCACCCGGCCTTGCTTTTGGGGTGCCTGGGCATCCGCGGCTGGGACTGCGAGGACCGGCACCTCCCCCGCTCGTGACCACTGGCGGAAGCCGCCATTTTTTCCTCGTAGGCGCACACTGAAGGAGGCATTGTTCTGTTTGCCCAACTTTGCTGCAGCGGTGCTGCCTGAGATTGAGGAGGCTGTCCTGCTGAGCCCACCAAGGGACAACATACAGTGCGCTGACCGCTGGATGGGGAGAAAGACCCGGTGAGCGCCTGCTATTGACCGCATCTCCTTAAAGTGCACGATACTGTGGTGTTGACTACTACACCTGGCTAAGCTGTGGTGACTGGAGGGAGCGGACAAATAAATTCGGCGCCTACTACGCAATTGGGGACGGGGAGCCGGCGCTCGACCACACACAGCTGCGGCGGCCATTTTGCGAGGTACGCGCGACTTTGCTGGCAGGTCTGGGGCCCTCAACGCTGCGATAGCCCTTCTCCCGCTCTGCAGTGTTTTCGCCGCGGGCGCTGGCCTAGGGTCCCGAGATGGGGAAGCCGGAGACTCGTCAGCCCAAAATAAATTTCGACAGAAGCAAACCGCCTAAATCGTCCGACCCGGGGGGTGCGGACAAGGACTCTGCAGAAGACATGGCTACTCAGCTCCCGGCGGCGGATGTCAGGACAATGTTTGAGGAACTTAAATCCGGCTTGCAAAGCATTGATGCCAAAATGGACACAATGGCCGCTCGCATGGACACCATCACGAAGCGCATGGATAAACAGGACGGCAGGGTGAGTGTGCTGGAAACACGCGTCACTGAAACTGAGGAGGGGCAGTCAGAGCTGGAAAAGAAGGTGAGAGGCATGGATAAAGTATTGGCCCTGATACAACAGAAGAATGAGGATTTGGAAGCGAGGTCCCGTCGCAACAACGTACGGATCACGGGAATTGCAGAATCCACAGACATATCAAATATGGAACGCTATGTTGAAGAAATGATGAAGGACCTGTTTGGTGACGGACTGTCCCCTATGTTCCTGGTGGAAAGAGCACACAGGTCTTTGGGTCCTACGCCTAAACCGGGAGCCCCACCCAGGCCGATCCTAGCCCGGATCTTGAATTACAGAGATCGCGATGCGATACTGCGCCTTGCACGGGAGAAAGGGAAGATTCAATATCGGGGTAATGATATAGCTATGTACCCGGACTTCACCCTACTGGTGCAAGCAGCTCGCAGGGAATTTGTGCCGGCCAAAAAGATATTTCAACAGACTGGTACGAAATATGCCCTCATTTACCCTGCCAAGTTGCGGGTCCACGGCCCGGATAGGCCCTCATACTTTGTGGATGCTAAGGCGGCGCTTCAGTATGCAAAACAACTGGTCAAAGCACAGGCTCAGCGTTCGACTTCCGGAACTCAAGACTCTGCTGAACGGCTCAGCGACGTGGAATGAAACTGTCGTCCTTGCCCTTTATTCTGGATTGCATTCCTTGCAATAGCATTGAGATGACTGTATGGTGATGGACTTCTGACACTAAATCACCACTCACCATCTTTGGAGATCGGATGAGGTCACGTGAGTCGAGCCATCCTATGTATGTATATTTGCTTGCTGTGTGCGTGGGTGGATCCTTGAGATGTGGTGTTGTAACCGATGGCTCGGCCACCCTGCCAAAAGTGCAGGAGTTGGTAGCGGTCACCCTGCGTACCCTCTGGGAAGATTCCCGAACTTTGGTCTTTGTTATGGTTGGGTATGTTGTTGGGAGGGGAGGGGATTACATCACGACCTGATTGGGGGGTTGTTGCGGGTAGGATTGGGGAGAATTGCTGGCTAAGCAGTCTGAACGTATCAAGGAGTAGGGCGGAGATAGTCATTATTGTTGATGAGTCTCGCTTTTGCATAACTCTGGTATGGAGGCTAATGTTGAAACCATATGCTGTACGAAAATGTGGACAGTTCAGGAGGTTCGCATCCTAAACTGGGGAACTAGAGGCTGAATCAGTTAAAACTGGAATATGCAGGGGCGGGGGTGTGTCTACGAGTGTGACGGAAAATATACTATATATTGCTAAACCGTGAAGTCTTTCACATGTGTTACCTGGAATGTGCGCGGTATGAATGATCGTAGAAAGGCACGCTTGGTACACTCCTACCTGCTGCGCAAAGAGGTGGATATATGCCTATTGCAGGAAACGCACCTATCCACTAGAGGGGCTTCCGTGCTCAAACATGGTCGATGGGGTGTGGTGGTTGAGGCTCCTTACTCTAACTACGCTAGGGGTGTGGCAGTTCTGATACGTAAGGGATTACAATGGTCCACTCACACAGAAATAATTGACACGGAGGGCAGATTTATAATCTTGCTCGGCACGCTGTTTGGCACACAAACATTGATAGTAAATGTATATGGCCCCAATACTGACAGTCCCTCCTTCTTCCACACTGTATGGCATAGGGCCCAGCTGTGGGGCAGCGCGGCGCTTCTCTGGGGAGGTGACTTCAATGTGGCACTCTTCCCAGCTAATGACAGACAGGGCACTTCTCGAGAACATCATCCAAGAGCGGCCGCTACACTGACTGACATCATAGATGACGCTGGGCTGGTTGATTCCTGGAGGGCCCTACACCCAGGAACCCGAATGGGCACCTGCGTAACCGCACACAGACACGCCTGGTCGCGCATAGACTATTGGCTGCTTTCAAAAGTTTTACACACTCGAACCATAGAGGCGGATATACTACCGAGGTCCCTTTCAGATCATGCGCCTGTCAGAATCTGTATGTCGATCCCGCAGGCTTACGCGCGACCCTTCAGCTGGAGGTTCCCGTCACGTGCTCTGCTGGACCAGGTGTTCCGTGAGGAACTCCGCGTGAAACTTACAGAGTACTTTGAACTCAATGAGGGTTCTGTGGATTCGCCGGGAGTGCTATGGGAGGCATTCAAGGCTGTTGCTAGGGGCCATTGCATGGCTCTAAAAACAGGCGTTCTCAGATCCATCCGGGGCACATTGGAGAGCCTGGAGAAAGAACTTGGGAAACTTGAGAAGGAAATAGCCCGATCCCCGAACCCGTCGACTCAGGGAGCATTCAGGGACACACTGACGAAATATCACGAGGAAGCTGAGAGGGAAACGGCCTTTCTAAATAAATATACCCTGGCTAGGAGATATGGAGAGGGCGAGCGAGCTGGAAAAACGTTAGCGTCATTGCTGCGTGCGCCCAGGGGCACGGGCTTTATTACAGAACTGACGGACTCAAGTGGTGTCACCGCGCGCACCCCGCGTGCCATACTGAACACTATGACGGATTTCTATAAATCACTGTACACATCTCAGACAAGTCCAGAGGACTCGGATATAGAGATGTATCTCGATACGATTAGCCTGGCTTGGTTCAATAATGGGGCGAGACAATATATGGATCTTCCGTTTGATGTGGAAGATATCCGAGCTGTGATCACGAGTATGCCGGCGGATAAGGCACCTGGCCCAGATGGTCTAACGGCGGCCTTTTATAAGGAATACATAGACATTGTAGCCCCCCGATTGCACGGGGTCTTTCAGGAAGCTGTAGATATCGGAGTGCTGCCGCCCACGCTCCGTGAGGCAATGATAATTACGTTACTCAAGCCGAACAAAGATCCGTCCTGTCCGGACTCCTACCGACCCCTCTCACTCATAAATCTGGACGCCAAAATATATGCCAGGCTCTTGGCCGACAGAATGAAGCCCATGCTGCCCCAAATAGCTTTGTGTGACCAGTCCGGCTTCGTGCCGGGTCGCTCGACCTCTCACAACCTGCGAGTGCTTTTTGGCCTATTGCACTACCTGAGCCCTGACTACAAAGCGGCTGCTGCACTGCTCGACGCCACCAAGGCGTTTGACTCCTTGGAATGGCGGTTTCTTTTTGCCCTGTTCACACGTTGCTTATACAGCGCATTAAGTTACTTTACACTAACCCTATGGCACGCGTCAACGTAAATGGCCATTGCTCTGACCTGTTCTCCATCTCGCGGGGCACGAGACAGGGGTGTCCCTTGTCGCCGCTCCTCTTCGCTATTGCCACCGAGCCCTTGGCGGCCAGACTGCGGCAACATCACACACATCGCAGCATAGGTTTTACGTCGCGCGGCCTACTAATATCAATGTATGCTGACCATATGACAATTTACATGACTAACCCAGAGGAGAATTTTGATCCTTTAATGAGAGAGTTTGTGCGATATGGAGGCTTATCGGGCATTTTGATAAATTGGAGGAAATCGGTGATGCTGCCGCTTACGGATGAGACCAAGCGATGTGACACAGCTTACCCGATTGAGTGGGCAACCACTGAGATTAAATACCTGGGCATCTGGTTCAGCAGGTCCACACAAGAAATTTGGCTGGCCAACTATGGGACGACCATGGACTGGCTGGAAGGGAAGGTCAAAAGATGGAAGACACTACCACTCTCCCTAACGGGGCGCATAGCAATAACCAAAATGGTCATATTGCCCAAATTTCTATATTTATTTGTTAACATACCCGTGCCTCTCACTGTGCACTTTTTCAAACGACTCCGGACAGCAATTTTGGAACTAGTGTGGGCGGGAAAACAGCCAAGGGTCTCTTGGAAACTATTGACGCTCCCGTTCGACCAGGGCGGCCTAGCGGCGCCCGACTTCGAACTATATGCCTACAGTGCCCAAGCCCAATACCTACACTTCTGGCACCACCCGGTTCCGTTCCAACCGCATGTTGCAATTGAGGTGGACATGGTTGCGCCCACACCTCTGAACGCCGCAGTTTATCATCCCTATAAGAGGTCACCTACGGACGTAAACACGGTGGAATCGGTGCGATGGGCCTGGTCAAAATTGGCACAGAGGGCGGGCGTTCCGGAACTCTTTGCCCCCTCGATGCCGTTAGGGGGAAACCCCCTGCTAGGACCCCTTACGGACAGAGGTGTGACGGACAGGGCACGTGGGCGAGGCCTGACTACAGCTGGAGATCTGTACCCTGGAGACACCTTTCTCACTTTACAAAATATGTGTGCACCCGACACTCCCACTGCCTCAGACATGTTACTATATTATCAATTGAGGGCAGCTTGCAGATCTCGCTATCCGGATTTTCCTGCAGCTCCCCCCACTCTTCCTGCGTTAGAAGACTTGCTCTCTAATAACTCACCCCGTAAACTAATAACGCGCGTTTACCAAGTGATGCAGAACACCGCCCCGATCCTACTTTACACCTCGAAATCTGACCGGGAGGCAGAATTAGGATCTGAGATACCTGAACAGACATGGAAGTACTGTTGCTCACAGCTGGGGAATCTGTCACCAAACTATAGGTTGAGGCTGATTCACTTTAACTACTTGCATAGAGTCTACCGCACACCTAAACAGCTGCTGAGGATGGGTCTGCTGAGCGAGGCAAAATGCTGGAGGTGTGGCGGTGACATGGCCGATTTCTTCCACCTAACGTGGGGGTGCCAGCACATATCAGATTATTGGGTGGAGGTGTTTCGATGTATAAGTAACATGGTAGACTCAGTCATTGCACCGGACCCCCTGGTGGCACTGCTAGGGTATGTGCGAGGGGTCCCGACGCCTGCTCGTAAACTGGTTGCCATGCTGCTACTGCTAGCTAAGAGGCAAATAGCTGTTCATTGGAAGAAGGGAACTCCACCCACAATAGCGAACTGGATAACATCAGCAATATATTGTAAGAACCAACTGACATCATATTGGGAGCTAATGCCCTTGAGATCCAGACCTCCTGATATATGGGCGCCATTGGCTGACTGGTTAACTCGTGGAGGTACAGACCTGTGTGTCAACTGACTGTGTGAATGGCCTCAATGAGGGATGGTTCTTCCAGAGATGGGATGCTAGACGAATGGATGGCATATGATTATGGATGTGTGCGCTCCATACCTGAACTGACGGTGGATACTGTGGAGATAGTCTGCTCTGTTCCTTAGAAATGTGTAATTCTTGATGTTTTGCTCTCTACTTTGATATGGAATTGAATTACTGCTTTGCAATGCTAGCCAACTGGGGTTGTTTTGTTTTTCGGTTTTAGTTACTGTAACGGCCTTATGAAACTACCAAATGCAAGTATCACATGATATTGTCACCATATGACACACCATAGATAATTTCGGGGAAGGACATACTTATGTAGAGGTAGAAATTGATTGCAATGATTATCATTATGTTTTTCCTATGTCGCATTAGCTGCGGGCCTCCCGGTTGTTGGCCTAAAGCAGTGTCACAATATTAGTTGTTAATAAAGGTTTTGAAAACTTAAAAAAAAAAAAAAATCATGACCTTAAATGCCTCCCATATAATTTCAACACTATTCACAGAGTCTTTATTTCGTGCAAAGAAATCCTGTATCCCTCTCGTAGCTCCTCCTAAAATACTGCTTCTAGGAGGATAGGGGCATGAAGTCGCCAAGGGCTCCGCGGCGTGTTAAAGTCGGAGGAAGAGAGTGCAAGCAACACTGGGGCGTGATCCGAGTAGGTTCTAGCTAGATGCTGTACCCTTGCTATCCTTGGAGCCACCCTTCGGGATACTAAATAGTAATCTAACCTTGCCCTTGACTGTGCCTGCGCTGTAAAATGTGTACCCTCCTGTGCATGCAGGTAGGCATATCTTCAAGCATCTATCAACTAATAGGCAGAAATGGTGTCCTGCACCACTGCCTGTGCCCTGGTGTAATAGTGTGGTGCAGGATGTGACCTATCCAGTCTAGGATTATATGTAACATTGAAATCGCCACCCCAAATGACATGAGTAGGGTCCGCTTCGAATATTTGGCCCATAGTGAATTTTAAAAAACCTGGATCGTCTGTGTTCGGTCAATAGCAGCAGGCCAGTGTAACCGACTTTGATCCCAGCCGTCCCCATGCGAGACAGTATCTACATTGCAAGTCCCACCAAGTGAAATGGCACCTATTTTTTTTATTAAAATCGCAGTACCCCGTGCATATGTGGAATAAGAGGAAAAGATTCTATGTTACACCCATTTACTGGCGAAGGTATTTGGTTTTTGATGTGCGAAGTGAGTCTCCTGTATCATGGCTATGTGCACATAATGCCTATCCAAGTAGGACAGTATGTGTATTCTCTTTCTGGGATCGCCCAGGCCCCTGACATTCCACGTGATGACATTTAGTGCATTCATGTCTACCTTAGCGGTACAAAAGGGGGTGGTGATGGACGGAGCATCTGAATCAATCAAACACTCACACCCAGTCAAAAGATCTGGGTTTAATCCATCACCGTTCTTTAGCCCACTCTGCCACCCCAGTTCAGACATGGCTATATGCAAATCAGTCTGACCCTGTGCCTCATGGGAACAGTCCAGCCCGAACTGCCAAGCCATGTCTTCCCTGGACCGGAAACAAGCTTCCGAGAACCGGTTTCTGGCATTCCAGCCGTCTTCAGCCCGGCTTGCTTGAATCCAGTGACAAAGTGAGCAAGGGACTCGCGTCTGAGCATACCCTGCCACACTTGTGGCGGCCAAAAGCGGTACAAAAGGGGGTGGTGATGGGGTGGTGATGGACGGAGCATCTGAATCAATCAAACACTCACACCCAGTCAAAAGATCTGGGTTTAATCCATCACCGTTCTTTAGCCCACTCTGCCACCCCAGTTCAGACATGGCTATAAGCAAATCAGTCTGACCCTGTGCCTCATGGGAACAGTCCAGCCCGAACTGCCAAGCAATGTCTTCCCTGGACCGGAAACAAGCTTCCGAGGACCGGTTTCTGGCATTCCAGCCGTCTTCAGCCCGACTTGCTTGAATCCAGTGACAAAGTGAGCAAGGGACTCACGTCTGAGCATACCCTGCCACACTTATGGCGGCCAAAAGCGGTACAAAAGGGGGTGGTGATGGACGGAGCATCTGAATCAATCAAACACTCACACCAAGTCAAAAGATCTGGGTTTAATCCATCACCGTTCTTTAGCCCACTCTGCCACCCCAGTTCAGACATGGCTATATGCAAATCAGTCTGACCCTGTGCCTCATGGGAACAGTCCAGCCCGAACTGCCAAGCCATGTCTTCCCTGGACCGGAAACAAGCTTCCGAGGACCGGTTTCTGGCATTCCAGCCGTCTTCAGCCCGGCTTGCTTGAATCCAGTGACAAAGTGAGCAAGGGACTCACGTCTGAGCATACCCTGCCACACTTATGGCGGCCAAAAGCGGTACAAAAGGGGGTGGTGATGGACGGAGCATCTGAATCAATCAAACACTCACACCCAGTCAAAAGATCTGGGTTTAAACCATCACCGTTCTTTAGCCCACTCTGCCACCCCAGTTCCGACATGGCTATATGCAAATCAGTCTGACCCTGTGCCTCATGGGAACAGTCCAGCCCGAACTGCCAAGCCATGTCTTCCCTGGACCGGAAACAAGCTTCTGAGGACCGGTTTCTGGCATTCCAGCCGTCTTCAGCCCGGCTTGCTTGAATCCAGTGACAAAGTGAGCAAGGGACTCACGTCTGAGCATACCCTGCCACACTTATGGCGGCCAAAAGCGGTATAAAATTCAGATGCTCGTCCATCACCACCCCCTTTTGTACCGCTTTTGGCCTCCATAAGTGTGGCAGGGTATGCTCAGACGTGAGTCCCTTGCTCACTTTGCCACTGGATTCAAGCAAGCCGGGCTGAAGACGGCTGGAATGCCAGAAACCGGTCCTCGGAACCTTTTTTCGGTCCAGGGAAGACATGGCTTGGCAGTTCGGGCTGGACTGTTCCCATGAGGCACAGGGTCAGACTGATTTGCATATAGCCGTGTCTGAACTGGGGTGGCAGAGTGGGCTAAAGAACGGGGATGGATTAAACCCAGATCTTTTGACTGGGTGTGAGTGTTTGATTGATTCAGATGCTCCGTCCATCACCACCCCCTTTTGTACCGCTTTTGGCCTCCATAAGTGTGGCAGGGTATGCTGAGACGTGAGTCCCTTGCTCACTTTGCCACTGCATTCAAGCAAGCCGGGCTGAAGACGGCTGGAATGCCAGAAACCGGTCCTCGGAAGCTTTTTTCGGTCCAGGGAAGACATGGCTTGGCAGTTCGGGCTGGACTGTTCCCATGAGGCACAGGGTCAGACTGAGTTGCATATAGCCGTGTCTGAACTGGGGTGGCAGAGTGGGCTAAAGAACGGCGATGGATTAAACCCAGATCTTTTGACTGGGTGTGAGTGTTTGATTGATTCAGATGCTCCGTCCATCACCACCCCCTCTTGTACCGCTTTTGGCCTCCATAAGTGTGGCAGGGTATGCTGAGACGTGAGTCCCTTGCTCTCTTTGCCACTGGATTCAAGCAAGCCGGGCTGAAGACGGCTGGAATGCCAGAAACCGGTCCTCGGAAGCTTTTTTCGGTCCAGGGAAGACATGGCTTGGCAGTTCGGGCTGGACTGTTCCCATGAGGCACAGGGTCAGACTGATTTGCATATAGCCGTGTCTGAACTGGGGTGGCAGAGTGGGCTAAAGAACGGTGATGGATTAAACCCAGATCTTTTGACTGGGTGTGAGTGTTTGATTGATTCAGATGCTCCGTCCATCACCACCCCCTTTTGTACCGCTTTTGGCCTCCATAAGTGTGGCAGGGTATGCTCAGACGTGAGTCCCTTGCTCACTTTGCCACTGGATTCAAGCAAGCCGGGCTGAAGACAGCTGGAATGCCAGAAACCGGTCCTCGGAAGCTTTTTTCGGTCCAGGGAAGACATGGCTTGGCAGTTCGGGCTGGACTGTTCCCATGAGGCACAGGGTTAGACTGATTTGCAAATAGCTGTGTCTGAACTGGGGTGGCAGAGTGGGCTAAAGAACGGTGATGGATTAAACCCAGATCTTTTGACTGGGTTTGAGTGTTTGATTGATTCAGATGCTCCGTCCATCACCACCCCCTTTTGTACCGTTCATGTCTACCTTAGCCATGCTCCTCGAGTTCTAACGTCGAACAGAATGTTATCCATGCAATGTGATCCAAATCCGAAACAATAACATAAACACTTGATGTAGTGCACTTTTGATGCTGCACATTGAGTACCTCCACCACCCATCTGAACCCATGCGGGCAGAGCCCTAGGACTAAGATCCTTACACATCTAACAACCCAACTCATGCCCACCCCTCCCTTCACCCACTGAAGCAACCCAAACTTGCCTGTACCATTCGCCCTCCCCCCCCAAACCCCAACCAAATCATAAACTTCTCCACAGCCTCCGCAAGTAATGCGCTGTGGTCCTCCACTGGGGAATACCCGTTGGGGGTCATTCCTAGTCAGCAACACAGACCCTCCTCACCCCCCAAGCCCTCCGCTGCTGTAATACCCGGGCTCTTAGTGGGGGAGGAGTGAGGCCTGGAACGAGTTGCTACTAGGTCAAATGGTCATCATATAATGTCTCACATAGTTCCTGCTACTGAGTTCGCTATCACACAGCAGCACTCTACTGGAGGCCACATTGCAGAATAAAGTGGTGTTGCCGTAACATTCTCATTCCGGAACTTCTTCAGTACCTGTAGACTTGGACTGCTGTGAAGACCCCGGGTCTCTTCCGCTCCTGTTCATGCGTTTCACTGTCCGAAGGAAATCTTCCATTAGTAAAAAATCGCTGCTTCCCTTGGTGTGTGACCCTCAGGCACGCCGGGTATAAAAATGCATAATCTATTGGTGCCGCTTGCAGTTTTTTCTTGACGTCGATGAATTTGCGCCTCTCCTCCTGTACAATAGGTGTAAAATCCTGGTATATTGAGAACGTGTTTCCGTCATAGGACAAAGTCTGCTTATTTCTCGCTGCTCGAAGGGCCTCGTCCCGGTCCCAACAATTTAGCAATCTTGCGATGATGGGACGTGGTGGGTTACCAGGTGTTGGACGCAGCCCAAGGGATCGTTTCACTATGAACTTCGTGGAAAAGGATTCCGCACCAACAGCCGCCAGTAGCATCTTTTCGACATACTCTTCCATCCTTCCAGTGTTGGTCGATTCTGGAATTCCAATCACGCGAATGTTATTGCGCCGACTGCGCTCTTCTAAGTCCTTGTTTTTGGCTGCAATTATTTTCAACAGTTTATCCATACGTGTGAGTTGTGCTGTATGACTGGCGGTTGTATCTTCAGTATCAGAGACACGTCTCTCTGTTTCTTTAATCCGTTCCTCACGCCCTTCCAGCCTATGGGCAATGGCATCCATCCGCAATGACATTCTGTCCACTTTATCCACCACCGTCGCAAATCCTTGCCGTACCTCCTGTAAGATACTGTGCATATCTGTAGTCTGCAAGGTAGCACCTTCGCCGGTCGCATCTCTACTTTCAGAGTCCCGGTCATCCTGTGCGGGCCTGTGCACTCTCTTCGCTGTCTCAAAGTGTAGTTTGGGCTGTCTAGTGTCAGGCTTCCCCATGTCGCCACCAGTGTGTTGTCCCGAGCACTTGAAACCTTTTCTCGCCTGCAGTCTCTCTTTCTGCCTGCAAATGGTTCTGATACAGCCAATGAAATCAAGGGTGACGCAGTATGTAAAGTCTCAGCCACATAGAGGTAGTATTCTCAGGCCCTTGGATGCAGCGTCATGCCCTCGGCTCTCAAGTTTCACTATTGCTGCATCTCAGGCAGAGGGCCCGCTGCCCGTAGGAGCCTCCACAGCTTTGCGGCATCACCTCTATCCGACTACCTGCTTCCACAGGACCAGGTGTGGGGGGGGGGGGAATCTGAATTTGCTGCCCAGGTCATGCAGGTTTAACATTCCATGTCATCTAGTATTATCCTTAACCTCGGTACGCCCTCTACAGAGCATTTACAACAGTTCCTACTAAGGGCTCCCTCCAGTTCTCCTTCCCCTAAATGGAGGCCTATCTGCCTTACACGCAAAATGGCGCCTTGTAAGTATGCTCAGATTTTCTATGCTGTCTGCAGCCGGACGTGCGGTGTAATGACGATGATGCTTTCCCCCCGTAGTATTCTCCGGGTCACCTCGTTTATGTATCACGTTAGGAGTGTATTCAATCTCGCTCATCTGCACAGTTGGCCACAATAATGTTCCTTAAAGCCCTCGGGGACACAAAGCACTCCAGTGCCGCATCAGAGGCCCATCCGCACACAGACGTCCTGCCCTATGCGCGCCAGCTTTGCAGGGTGAGAATATCTCATTGGCGGGCTGTCTAACCCCTGCAGCTCATTCAATAGTGCCAGCAGCAATTACGTGCCGTCCCGCCGCCGAGCACACCAGTGACGGTTCTACTTCGGAGATATTCTGGCCTCTCACTCTCCGAGCTGAACTCCAAGTGTAGCAGCAGCCTTCTCTTCCGAGGCCTCCCGGTACGGCGCACCCGGTAGCTCCAGTGCGGATGCCCCCACGTCTCAATTCTCGCGGCGGTCGCGGTCTGGTTGCTTCTCGTGAAGCCGTGGTCTCGCCTCTCCACTGCCGCCACTCCACAGCTCCGCCCAGCCTCGGCAGCACCCTCGGCCGATTCTTTCCCAGCTCAGAACTGAGGTATACACCGTCCGATTTCACCGATCTTTGCACCGGAGGGGGTGGTCACTTAGTACCCCGATATGGCAGAGTTGCAGCAGGATATCAATCCATTTGCCAGGATAACTGAAGGATATGTGTTCCAGGCGGCAGGAGCCTCACATTAGTGCGGCCATTCTGCTTGTGCGCCCTCTAGCGCCCCCACATCTTCTAGTTATCTGCTTTTTCAATCGCATCAATTAAATCATCTAATGTCTCTATCAAGGGAGTCCAATTATCACCAATATTCAGCTTTTTGTCGATATTGAATGGCGGTGGTGGTTTCAAGAAGGCGGCGGCATTGTAACCATTTACAAGATTGGCTGACACTAAGGGTGGAGTTCTTTCCGACAACGTCTGCTGTCCGCTAGGACTTGCATCATCCAGACCATCTCTAAGGCTGTATGCTGTGCTGGCCTCTGGGTCATCTGGGACAGTCTGTGGAACTTTGACCTCCTTCTTGGTCTCCATGGGAGTCCTTTGCTTTCCAGAGATCATGGGAGTTGTTCTGAGTCACCACACAGAGTAGCTCTGGTGGTGTGCTGCTTCAGGTATGGACAGCTCCGCAAGCATAACCCCAGGTGCTTCCTCTGGGGGTCACTGCCCCCAGCGCTGTTGCACAATGATGCTCTATGCTCAGTTCTGGTAAGCAGATGACCGTTTCTTGTATTTGAATATCGTTGCTTGAAAGCATCTCTTTATACTGTCGGACACCTGGGTGATCTCTGCCCCACAGCACTACAGTGATGTATTCTTAGAAGATTATTGTATTTTCCAATTTGGCTCAACAGTACCTTGACTAGTGTTTAATATTATACATGCATATTTGTTAAACATAAGATAATATACATAAATCCAGTGGTGAAAAATACAAGTTGAGTGGCAAGAATTATATGAAACAGTGTCGCTCCCGACTAACCTTAAAAGTTGAGACTTAGAACGTTTTCCACCAAATAGTGGCCTGAGAAGTGACAGAAAACCGGAACCTACCTTGTAGCCGATCCACCCAAGTTGCATTGCTGGTCAGCCAAACTCTGCACTCTGCAGTAGCTCTCGCTATGTTCTTCTCAGCAGCAGAAAATCCTGTTGAGTGGGGCATCCAAAAAAGACATCAGAATGTAGGAATCTTTACTGTGATTCCATAAAGTGGCTCCGTGCTGACGCCTCCTCCTCCTTGGACACCTCTGGCCTCCGTGCTTCTCTGAACTTCACCATCTCAGGAACTTTTCTACAAAAAATTCTTCTAAGTCTGTAGGTAAGTCAAGATCGGGCAATGCCTTAAAGTGAAACTGTGGAGGTGAGCTTGAGGTTGTTATGAAGGCGGTCCCTGGACTGTTTATAAAAACAGTGCTTAAAGGGCTAGACAAGTTCCCCAGCTGCTGGACAGCAGCACATTGGGCATGGCGGCCAGTGTGTACGCTGGGCGGGTGCTGAGATGGCATGCAAACATGGTATGAACAACAATAGTCCTAGACTAGAGATCATGCATGATTGAAACAAGTGCCTACAATCATCATTTGAATTACATTCCGAGTCTCAAAACATTTTAGACTCACTGTATTAATACACTCAATTTCCTGAAAAAATGTGCAACAACCAAATAACCAAACGGAAAATATTTTTACAGATGGGGTTTAATAATTCACTCCATCGTATTTCAAAATGATATTAACCTGTTCAACAGACAGTTGGAGGTACAAAGAAGCAGGTTACTTTTAAGAGCGTGCAAGGAAAGAGAGGGCTCGGGTAATGAAAAGGTTAAGTGATGATTTCAAGAGTAGTGATAGAGAAACAATTGACAGTTTGAAAATGACTGATCATACAATCTCAGTCCTATTGGAACCTAGCCACGTTGACTTTCAGTATCAATTTAATATCATTGATTTCATTTATACAGTACACAATTGGATTCTTATGATATTAAATGGATACTGAAAGTCAACGTGGCTAAGAATCCAATTGTGTACTGTATAAATGAAATCAATGATATTAAATTGATACTGAAACACTCTTAGAAGTAACCTTCTTCTTTGTACCTCCAACTGTCTTCCGAACAGGTAATATAATTTTGAAATACGATGGAGTAAATTATTAAACCCCATCTGTAAAAACTGTGAGAACCGCACTGCTGGCAGGGGCATAGCTCCCATTGGTGCAGCAGGTGCAGCGCACCGGGGCCCAGAGCCCTGAGGGCCCCATTGAACCCTGATAATTGATGCAGTCAAATAAGCCATTTTCCTTGCGTGCACACGGGGCCATTGCAACCTTGCTACGCTACTGGCACACATTCAGGCACCTCCTCCGTGAAGGTTAAAACTCAGCACTGAGTCAACCCTGGAGCATGGCAGGTAGGTTGGCTTCGCTCCATCTTATTACAATCAAAAGCCATGTAATAATGGCCACAAAGAAGATGTGCGGAAGGGTAGGTTAGAGTTATGCAGTACAATGAATGGCCAAACTGAACTCTTCTTCCCAGTCGACACCTCAACCTCCCGCGCCAACATTCCCAATTACATAGCACAACACGCACCAAGGTGTGTGGGCAGTCCAGGGTTTTACCTTTGCATTCTGGGATCTGTGGTCCTGTGGACCCCATTCTAAAAGTAGCACTGTAAGCCCGAGAATGCAAAGAAACTCCCTGGATTGGAAGAGCTGCTCACATATGGATCTGGAAAATATGAAGAGCTCTGCTCTCTACTTGACTTCCTACTACATGTGACACCTCGATTCTTTAATCTGAAAGGTAGACAACTCTGAGTGACCCATTGCTAAAAAGTGCACAACTCTGTCTTTGAGCCATCAAGTACACTGGTGATGACCAGGGGGTGAGAAGTGTACAGACCGACAGCTGAACTCTATTCAGCTGTTTGATTGATCCATCTCAAATAAGTATGCAGCTCTTTGATGCATTGTGTATTCTGCAAATCCCTCTCGTTGTTGAACTATGCATGGAATAGACATGGATCGCTCTTTGCCCCATGGATGAAAAATACAAGTTCTCTGATGAGTCATCACAAGAAAAACAGCTCTCTGCACGATGGCTGTAATGCACACAGGCCCTTCAAACAAACAATGGGTGGTGGGAGACTCAACCATGGCTCAAAAATACATAACTCTTCTCCATTAGACACATGTGCCATATCGTGGACCTGTACTCAAACTCTGAAGAGGCAACAGTGTGCCAGCTTTGAACAACAAACTTCCTTCCAACCACAAGTACATCTACAGCATCCAACTTCTTTCTTTGCAGGTCCATCCTCCACTTCTTCAACCCCCAGCATCCAGGGATGTTGGCTCCCTTATTCTTGACCATATTTACAAACTCACTGTCACACGTGTTCTTGACAACATGCAGCTTACCACAACATCATCATCAAACTCCTATGCAGCACTTTGTTAGTAGCGACTTCTTAAAAAGCTTCTGATCCCTACGGATCACAGACCTACACTCAAATAAACATCCTCAAATAGAATTTGCATTTAGACTGCTGATGCCTCATTCTCTACTGCACCGAGAGAGAGTCCTACATATGCATCTGAGAGAGAGAGAGTGCTACATATGCACCGGAGAGAGAGTGATATATATGCGTCTGAGAGAGAGTGTACATATGCATCTGAGAGAGAGAGAGTGCTACATATGCACCGGAGAGAGAGTGATATATATGCGTCTGAGAGAGAGTGTACATATGCATCTGAGAGAGAGAGAGTGCTACATATGCACCGGAGAGAGAGTGATATATATGCGTCTGAGAGTGCTACATATGCATCTGAGAGAGAGTGCTACATATGCATCTGAAGCATCTGAGAGAGAGTGCTACATATGCATCTGAGAGAGAGTGCTACATATGCACCGGAGAGAGAGTGATATATATGCGTCTGAGAGAGAGTGTACATATGCATCTGAGAGAGAGAGAGTGCTACATATGCACCGGAGAGAGAGTGATATATATGCGTCTGAGAGTGCTACATATGCATCTGAGAGAGAGAGAGTGCTACATATGCACCGGAGAGAGAGTGATATATATGCGTCTGAGAGTGCTACATATGCATCTGAGAGAGAGTGCTACATATGCATCTGAAGCATCTGAGAGAGAGTGCTACATATGCATCTGAGAGAGAGTGATACATATGCATCTGAGAGAGACTGCTACATATGAATCTGAGAGAGAGTGCTACATATGCATCTGAGAGAGACTGCTACATATGAATCTGAGAGAGAGTGCTACATATGCATCTGAGAGAGAGTGCTACATATGAATCTGAGAGAGAGTGCTACATATGCCTCTGAGAGAGAGTGCTACATATGCATCTGAGAGAGAGTGCTACTTATGCCTCTGAGAGAGAGTGCTACATATGCATCTGAGAGAGAGTGCTACTTATGCCTCTGAGAGAGAGTGCTACATATGCATCTGAGAGAAAGTGCTACATATGCATTTGAGAGAGAGAGTGCTACACATGCATCTGAGAGAGAGTGCTACATATGCATCTGAGAGAGAGTGCTGCATATGCATCTGAGAGAGAGTGCTACTTATGCCTCTGAGAGAGAGTGCTACATATGCATCTGAGAGAGAGTGCTACATATGAATCTGAGAGAGAGTGCTACATATGCATCTGAGAGAGAGTGCTACATATGCATCTGAGAGAGAGTGCTACATAGTCATCTGAGGGAGAGTGCTACATATGCATCTGAAGCATCTGAGAGAGAGTGATATATATGCATCTGAGAGTGCTACATATGCATCTGAGAGAGAGTGCTACATATGCATCTGAGAGAGAGTGCTACATATGCATCTGAGAGAGAGAGTGCTACATATGAATCTGAGAGAGAGTGCTACATATGCATCTGAGAGAGAGTGCTACATATGCATCTGAGAGAGAGTGCTACATAGTCATCTGAGGGAGAGTGCTACATATGCATCTGAAGCATCTGAGAGAGAGTGATATATATGCATCTGAGAGTGCTACATATGCATCTGAGAGAGACTGCTACATATGAATCTGAGAGAGAGAGTGCTACATATGCATCTGAGAGAGAGTGCTACATATGCATCTGAGAGAGAGTGCTACATAGTCATCTGAGGGAGAGTGCTACATATGCATCTGAAGCATCTGAGAGAGAGTGATATATATGCATCTGAGAGTGCTACATATGCATCTGAGAGAGAGTGCTACATATGAATCTGAGAGAGAGTGCTACATATGCATCTGAGAGAGAGTGCTACATATGCATCTGAGAGAGAGTGCTACATATGCATCTGAGAGAGAGTGCTACATAGTCATCTGAGGGAGAGTGCTACATATGCATCTGAAGCATCTGAGAGAGAGTGATATATATGCATCTGAGAGTGCTACATATGCATCTGAGAGAGACTGCTACATATGAATCTGAGAGAGAGTGCTACATATGCATCTGAGAGAGAGTGCTACATATGCATCTGAGAGAGAGTGATACATATGCATCTGAGAGAGAGTGCTACATATGCATCTGAGAGAGACTGCTACATATGAATCTGAGAGAGAGTGCTACATATGCATCTGAGAGAGACTGCTACATATGCATCTGAGAGAGAGTGCTACATATGCATCTGAGAGAGAGTGCTACATATGAATCTGAGAGAGAGTGCTACATATGCATCTGAGAGAGAGTGCTACTTATGCCTCTGAGAGAGAGTGCTACATATGCATCTGAGAGAGAGTGCTACTTATGCCTCTGAGAGAGAGTGCTACATATGCATCTGAGAGAAAGTGCTACATATGCATTTGAGAGAGAGAGTGCTACACATGCATCTGAGAGAGAGTGCTAAGTATGGGTCTGAGAGTGCTACATATGCATCTGAGAGAGAGTGCTGCATATGCATCTGAGAGAGAGTGCTACTTATGCCTCTGAGAGAGAGTGCTACTTATGCCTCTGAGAGAGAGAGTGCTACATATGCATCTGAGAGAGAGTGCTACATATGCATCTGAGAGAGAGTGCTACATATGAATCTGAGAGAGAGTGCTACATATGCATCTGAGAGAGAGTGCTACATATGCATCTGAGAGAGAGTGCTACATATGAATCTGAGAGAGAGTGCTACATATGCATCTGAGAGAGAGTGCTACATATGAATCTGAGAGAGAGTGCTACATATGCATCTGAGAGAGAGTGCTACTTATGCCTCTGAGAGAGAGTGCTACATATGCATCTGAGAGAAAGTGCTACACATGCATCTGAGAGAGAGTGCTAAGTATGGGTCTGAGAGTGCTACATATGCATCTGAGAGAGAGTGCTGCATATGCATCTGAGAGAGAGTGCTACTTATGCCTCTGAGAGAGAGTGCTACTTATGCCTCTGAGAGAGAGAGTGCTACATATGCATCTGAGAGAGAGTGCCGCATATGCATCTGATTCAGAAAAGGGGGTGGTGATGAACAGAGTGTCTGAATTAAGCAGACCACTCTTACCCAGTCCAAAGATCAGGGCTTGATCCATCACCGTTATTTAGCTCACTGCCCCATCCCAGCTCAGAACCTGGCTATATGCAAATTAGTCTGTCCCTGGCCCAGTGCATCATGGGAACAGGGCAGACCAAACTACCAAGCCAATTCTTCACCAGAAAGGAGACAAGCTACCGGGGACCGGTTTCTGGCATTTCAGCCTCGTCGGCCCGGCTTGCTTGAATCCTGATGGAGCAGTGAGCAAGGGAATCATGTCTGAGTATACCCTGCCACACCTATAGTGGCCACAAATGATTCAGAAAAGGGGGTGGTGATGAACAGAGTATCTGAATTAAGCAGACCACTCTTAACCAGTCCAAAGATCAGGGCTTGATCCATCAACGGAAGCTTGTTTCCTTCCCAGTATAAGAATTGGCTTGGTAGTTTGGTCTGCCCTGGTCCCATGATGCACTGGGCCAGGGACAGACTAATTTGCATGTAGCCAGGTTCTGAGCTGGGATGGTGCAGTGAGCTAAAAAACGGTGATGGATCAAGCCCTGATCTTTTGACTGGGTAGGAGTGTTCTGCTTAATTCAGATACTCTGTCCATCACCACCCCCTTTATGAATCGTTTTGGCCACCATAAGTGTGGAAGGGTATACTCAGATGTGAGTCCCTTGCTCACTGCACCATCAGGATTCAAGCAAGCCGGGCCGAAGACGGCTGTAATGCCAGAAACCGGTCCCTGGAAGCTTGTTTCCTTCCCAGTATAAGAATTGGCTTGGTAGTTTGGTCTGCCCTGGTCCCATGATGCACTGGGCCAGGGACAGACTAATTTGCATGTAGCCAGGTTCTGAGCTGGGATGGTGCAGTGAGCTAAAAAACGGTGATGGATCAAACCCTGATCTTTTGACTGGGTAGGAGTGTTCTGCTTAATTCAGATACTCTGTCCATCACCACCCCCTTTATGAATCGTTTTGGCCACCATAAGTGTGGAAGGGTATACTCAGATGTGAGTCCCTTGCTCACTGCACCATCAGGATTCAAGCAAGCCGGGCCGAAGACGGCTGTAATGCCAGAAACCGGTCCCCGGAAGCTTGTTTCCTTCCCAGTATAAGAATTGGCTTGGTAGTTTGGTCTGCCCTGGTCCCATGATGCACTGGGCCAGGGACAGACTAATTTGCATGTAGCCAGGTTCTGAGCTGGGATGGTGCAGTGAGCTAAAAAACGGTGATGGATCAAGCCCTGATCTTTTGACTGGGTAGGAGTGTTCTGCTTAATTCAGATACTCTGTCCATCACCACCCCCTTTATGAATCGTTTTGGCCACCATAAGTGTGGAAGGGTATACTCAGATGTGAGTCCCTTGCTCACTGCACCATCAGGATTCAAGCAAGCCGGGCCGAAGACGGCTGTAATGCCAGAAACCGGTCCCCGGAAGCTTGTTTCCTTCCCAGTATAAGAATTGGCTTGGTAGTTTGGTCTGCCTGGTCCCATGATGCACTGGGCCAGGGACAGACTAATTTGCATGTAGCCAGGTTCTGAGCTGGGATGGTGCAGTGAGCTAAAAAACGGTGATGGATCAAGCCCTGATCTTTTGACTGGGTAGGAGTGTTCTGCTTAATTCAGATACTCTGTCCATCACCACCCCCTTTATGAATCGTTTTGGCCACCATAAGTGTGGAAGGGTATACTCAGATGTGAGTCCCTTGCTCACTGCACCATCAGGATTCAAGCAAGCCGGGCCGAAGACGGCTGTAATGCCAGAAACCGGTCCCCGGAGCTTGTTTCCTTCCCAGTATAAGAATTGGCTTGGTAGTTTGGTCTGCCCTGGTCCCATGATGCACTGGGCCAGGGACAGACTAATTTGCATGTAGCCAGGTTCTGAGCTGGGATGGTGCAGTGAGCTAAAAAACGGTGATGGATCAAGCCCTGATCTTTTGACTGGGTAGGAGTGTTCTGCTTAATTCAGATACACTGTCCATCACCACCCCCTTTATGAATCGTTTTGGCCACCACAAGTGTGGAAGGGTATACTCAGATGTGAGTCCCTTGCTCACTGCACCATCAGGATTCAAGCAAGCCGGGCCGAAGACGGCTGTAATGCCAGAAACCGGTCCCCGGAAGCTTGTTTCCTTCCCAGTAAAGGAATTGGCTTGGTAGTTTGGTCTGCCCTGGTCCCATGATGCACTGGGCCAGGGACAGACTAATTTGCATGTAGCCAGGTTCTGAGCTGGGATGGTGCAGTGAGCTAAAAAACGGTGATGGATCAAGCCCTGATCTTTTGACTGGGTAGGAGTGTTCTGCTTAATTCAGATACTCTGTCCATCACCACCCCCTTTATTAACCGTTTTGGCCACCATAAGTGTGGAAGGGTATAATCAGATGTGAGTCCCTTGCTCACTGCACCATCAGGATTCAAGCAAGCCGGGCCGAAGACGGCTGTAATGCCAGAAACCGGTCCCCGGAAGCTTGTTTCCTTCCCAGTATAAGAATTGGCTTGGTAGTTTGGTCTGCCCTGGTCCCATGATGCACTGGGCCAGGGACAGACTAATTTGCATGTAGCCAGGTTCTGAGCTGGGATGGTGCAGTGAGCTAAAAAACGGTGATGGATCAAGCCCTGATCTTTTGACTGGGTAGGAGTGTTCTGCTTAATTCAGATACTCTGTCCATCACAACCCCCTTTATGAATCGTTTTGGCCACCATAAGTGTGGAAGGGTATACAGATGTGAGTCCCTTGCTCACTGCACCATCAGGAATCAAGCAAGCCGGGCCGAAGACGGCTGTAATGCCAGAAACCGGTCCCCGGAAGCTTGTTTCCTTCCCAGTATAAGAATTGGCTTGGTAGTTTGGTCTGCCCTGGTCCCATGATGCACTGGGGCAGGGACAGACTAATTTGCATGTAGCCAGGTTCTGAGCTGGGATGGTGCAGTGAGCTAAAAAACAGTGATGGATCAAGCCCTGATCTTTTGACTGGGTAAGAGTGGTCTGCTTAATTCAGATACTCTGTCCATCACCACCCCCTTTATGAAGCATATGCATCTGAGGCATCTGAGAGAGAGAGTGCTATATATGCATCTGAGAGAGAGTGCTACATATGCATCTGAGAGAGAGTGCTACATATGCATCTGAGAGAGACAGTGCTACACATGCATCTGAGAGAGAGTGCTACACATGCATTTGAGAGAGAGAGTGCTACACATGCATCTGAGAGAGAGTGCTATATATGCACCTGAGAGTGCTACATATGCATCTGAGAGAGAGTGCTACATATGCATCTGAGAGAGAGTGCTACTTATGCCTCTGAGAGAGAGAGTGCTACATATGCATCTGAGAGAGAGTGCTGCATATGCATCTGAGAGAGAGTGTACATATGCATCTGAGAGAGAGTGCTGCATATGCATCTGAGACATCTGAGAGAGAGTGCTATATATGCATCTGAGAGAGAGTGCTATATATGCATCTGAGAGAGAGTGCTGCATATGCATCTGAGAGAGAGTGGACATATGCATCTGAGAGAGAGTGTACATATGCATCTGAGAGAGAGTGGTTATGGAGGCTTGGGCACTGTTAAAGGGTGGTGGTTAGGGAATCTGTGGTGGAGGTGGTCATTTGGAGGGGCGCCAACAAACATTCTCACACCAGCTCTAAAGCCGGCCCTGTACATTTGCCTTAGTGTGATCACACTGGAACTGCTGGTCAAATATCACATGTAAATGTGTTTATATTGCGCAAATCACTGACACAGTATCTAAGCGCTTGCTTAGGGAACCCGTCCTGGTATTCCCCTGTGAGAAACCCCGGCAGGGTGTCCACAAGGTGAAAGCCAGGCATCTCGCCGCGAGGGGCCGTAGTGGAGATTAAGCAAGCTATTGCCCAGAGTCGCAGAGTGTGACCCCGTGAGTCAAGTAGGCACCGGAGCGAGAATTGTCGAGTCCATGGAATTTTTGAGCCCGAGACCCGCCGAGGCGGGGAATCGAACCCTGGTCCACGGTCGATCTCAGCTTCCGGGTCTGCCGCCTCTAACCACTGAGCCACGCTTCTCCACATATAATCTGTGATTATGCTAAATTGCACTCTTATCTTCCTCCTTGCAATTAGCGCCTAGGGTCTTTTATTTACCCTCTAAACAGTGATGGAGGCGAAAAAAATATTTCATAACACGATTACAATATCGTACCTGAAAGCACCACAGACTCTGTCTTTAGGTTTGTCAATTTATTATAAGGCCAAGAATAATAAGATGCACACACATTGTAAAACCATCATATAGAGGTACAGGAAAATCAATAAAGAGCCAATCCTACGAATATAAGTGATTCGGCACAGTAGGAATAAAATGGTGAACTCCAAGAGCAGGATACAGCTTAAAATAGAAACGGAGTCCAATTCTCTATTCAAGGGAAAAATAAATCAAATCTGTCCCTACACTATGCTAAAAGGGTTCCCATCTAATGCCTTTCCATCAGAATCCCAAAGATGTCAGCACGTGTTGACTTCCTAAGAAGTACTCACATCAAATGGGTTAGGGTGCTTAAGGCTAGGAGCATGGTGTATATATATATATATATATATATATATATATATATATATATATATATATATATATATATATATATATATATATATATATCAAGATGTTCCTTTCTCTCCGAAAGCTAGCAGAAGTCCAGATTTCTGTCCCTGTGCACAATACAAAAAGGATAAACTTTAGCTCCCTCCCAACAGTATCACGTGACATTTTTGTTTCATTTCTCCAAAGTTTGGATGTTTTTCCATGGTTTCTTTAATTACATCTTCTTTGTTTCTTGTGACCTTGGAGGGTATATAGGTCAGGCGCAGAAGAGATCCTCCCCTCTTGCTTCTCCAACTGCTGAAAGACATTTCAGTTATCTCCCTAACTAGAATAACAAGGTTAAATTCCTCATACCTGCAATGGGAAGAAAGCACACTATTCTGGCACATCCAAAAATAAATGTCATTATTTCTTCAGTAGCTGAGATCAGTTGGTAAACAACCTGCAACTTTGGGTCTAGACTGCAGGCAACGTTAACACATACAGATATATTTTCATGAATATACTATTTAAAAGGCACACTTATACATGTCAAAATGATGGTATTTTCTAAACCATGTACATTCTTTTTAAAGTGCACATTACATTTCTTATTGATCGTGTAGAATAAATGCATTCTTACAAACATAATACAGTGTAACACTATGATTATATACGGGTGCGTCATAAACATGAGTATAGTGCACCCTTACAAATTAGAGTGATATTTGCTCTCTATCACCTGCACCAGTTTCTCTTAAAGCAGGGAGCTCCTCGTCACAGTGCTTTATCCATTCACATTTCACATCCGTTTTGTCTAACTCACTTAAATGGACCGATTTTTCTGCTAAAATCTTTGTTAATTTACAACGGGATTATCTGGGAGGGACAAAACTTTCTCCCCATCCTTCATCTCTTGCCTGTTCACAACATACTCTCTTTGGGTGTTACCCCTTCTCCACTCAGTCCAAGGCTTGTATATGGAACTGATCCTTTGCAAAGCCACCTCGCCCCTTTCTTCACTATCACCCCACTTTCCTACAAAATCTTCAACACTCTATGTGTAAAATCATGCTCCTGCACACCACACTCTGCCACCAGAATGACATTGTGAAAAATATTTACCCTTCAGCGATGTGGCCACTTATCATGTGAGCGGAACCTTCTCCCTGCCCTCTGGTAACCCATCAATATCTGAAATGAACCTGATTTACATTTACCCTCAGTTCTCCCATATGATAGTAGTGGAGCCAAATAACTGAGGTTGATCTTACTCACAATCACACTGATGTGTCTGGTGGACTGTGAAACTGAGATCAGGAAAGGGGGAGTCCATCAATAGCCAAGGTGGCCTGACTAAGCTGCATTGGCAACCAGCCCACAATGTTGTTTCTGATGAAAGAGGGTCTACAGCTCACCAGTCGGACCAAGCAACAAAGCGGTCAATTTCCATAGAGCTTGAGATAGCAGGTGACAGTCTTCCAGACCAGCCTTTGGTACGTGGAAATCAGGGACTGCGGGCACACGGGGACAGGGCCATAAACTTTGAGGTTGACGTCCGTGTATGGAGTGAATGGCTCTGGTGATTCAGCATTTAGAACCACTTAACAGACAGGACCACTTTTACGGGTTTGATGAATTACATTAGCGGGGGAAGGTTTCAGGTCTATGACCCAAATCAATCAAAGCTGGGAGTCACAACTTCAAAGTTGCATCTGGACACACTAAAGGAGCAACTTGCACAAGATAGGTGTAAAATACTGTGTGTATCCTTGTGGGAACCACAAATCAAGGTATGCCGCACGGGAGGTGCTCGTTCGCACAGTCCAATAAAGGAAAGGCAAAGGCCTTGGGCAAGCAGACCTGGTGCTGCAGCATGCAAAGTGAGCAAGAAAGGCGACCTACAAACACGCAGATATGGCGTGGTGAGCAGGGATCTGAAGCTGGCGGACAGATGCCACTGAACTGGAAGCATCTAGAGGATAGGTTACACTGTGCAGCCTCAATAAATATGTCAAATCCTACAGCAACACATAAGTGAGCTCTGTGGGTAATAGGTGGAAGTGTAAAGGACTCCCCTTCCATTTCATGACAGGGTCTATGAACACTGCAGCAGGGTATGAATACCTGACATAACTCTATCAAAAATTATTTTCCAAATAACAGTGTGCCTACTGTCTATCTCCTCTGCTCACTGAACTGTTGAGAAACTGGACCTTTCACAAGATACGACATGTATTGGTTTGATGGAGCTGCAGGAACTATCATGGTCAGGGAGAAGCCTCAGAGATATGCTTGGGTGATCAAAACGGATAACTATGCATGACTAAACTCAGGGAGGAGGGAGACCCCAAGTCAGATTCCAGTAGAGCATTCACCCAAGGGGCCTACCGTGTCAATAAAATATTATTCAGTGATGTTTTACTGGTGATTAGAGGCTTCCATACTTCATAGTAATCTATGCACAATTGACTGGCGTCTTTGTTGTTATGAGAGTATACATAATATTCCCCAGAAACAGGAAGTACTTGTGAAACCACTATCAGCATGGAAAAGAAAACACACTGTAATGCTTACACATCATATACCACCCAATCAACTCCGGAATGCCCATAAACCCAGACATCCTCAACCAGGCAGATCAATTATAGAATGTTTGGGATCTATAATTTATTTCTATGGTTTCCGTGGACCCACATCCACATTTACAGGCTCTTCCCTCTTATCTAAGAGATACAACATACATCATCACCAAATTGCAAGATGTAGCTTCGCAAGAACACTACTTCCTAGTCTCATTAGATGTAGTTAATGTGTATATCTTAATTGAATAGAGAGAGGCCCTACAAGCCATCAAGTACTTTTTTGAAGACTTGCTCATCCCATTTTCTTAGACATGTTCATTTCTGTTTCTATAGCATCTTCTCTTCAATGGCAAGTTTTATAGATAGATCAAGGAATCAGTCACGGGAGCCACTTTTCACACACATTTCTTTATTTGTCCACTGAGAAATAACATTAGTTGAAGACAGCTGGTTAGCACTACACATATGTTGGCTATCCCTTCTGGATATTACTTATGGTGTAAGTTTCTGCTATAGAAAATCAGATTACTAGTGAAATAAAATAGGGAATGAAAACAGCAGCTTGCTTCAAACCATAAACTCATTCATAGACAAACACATTAACCAGTATTAGGTGAGTTTTATACACTATAAAAAGAAAGGCCTACCTTCCTCTTCATGAAGCCTAACTTTATGCTCCTAGCAGCATCCTACTCTAGATTAGAGACTTGAGTAGGAGGCTGAAATAAGGATACCTTTTAGTTCAAAGCAGCATCATGGGCTACATACAAATAAACATTAATTACTTATATCCATACATACGAGATGTCATCGAGGCACAAAAAATGACATGCACACGGGGAAATGGGTTTACGTCTTTGTGAATTCCTTGCAGGCATAACACAGGTAAATTTGATCATAAAAGTACATTTATAATCCACTTTATCTCTGAATCGCGACCCGTGTATCTAACAGAGAGGTTGGAAACAGAAGCATGTTAACATTCTGCAACAGGTCTCCTCATGTGATTTACTGGAGCAGAACAGGACCCGAAGCCCCGCAGACCTCCCACACTAATCCTCTCTTCCTGATCTCTGTAAACATTGAGATTTGCAGGGACACACTTTGGCAAACATGATGTTACTGTACTTCCCCCTGTTTCTCCCTCGGTTCTATGTCATTTCACGGCTGCGTGAGAAGCCTGCACGCTCCCGGATACTGTGCTTTTCAGGGCATGTAATAAAACGCTGCCCGATTACACACCTACCGATCCCTGATCAGACTGAGGCCTACACTGCGCGAGGGCAGGTCCATCCATTGGAAACACAGGACAGGGGTTTTCAGCTCCAGGAAATCTCCATAAAAATGTGTCAGTGCGTCATCGGGCTGACTTCAAGCCACGATAATGAGGCGCAAAATATCGATATTTAGGGCCTCATTTATGAGGCTATGCGTCACTTTTACGCCGCTGGACCAGTGGCGTAAAAAATGCACCTTGTTGCGCCATATTTACAAAGTGACGCATCCAGGTAGATGCGTCACTTTGTAAACCCCTGCGCCACATTATACCTGCGCCAGGTATAATGTATGCAAGGGGGGCGTATTGACGCAAGAAAGGGTTGTAGAAGTGACGCAGTGAAATCTATGTTATTTCACTGCGCCACTTCTAGGACACAAATGCGTCAATTTCTTATGCCTGCCTCACAGCAGGCATGAGACTGGCACAGGCCTTTTCACATGGGGCTTGCCCCATGTGAAAGGACGCATTGCTGGAGTTGCGTCACTTTTGTGACACACTCCAGCAATGCGTCACTTTTGCGCCATACGGATACGTCAGAAATACTGACGTATCTGTAACTCCTGGCGCAATGATGCGTCTTACTATAAATATGACGCATCATTGGTGTTGCAAGGAGGGCGCAGTGGAAAGTGACGCATCGCTGTTTTCACGCAGCGATGCGTCACTTTTCATAAATGAGGCCCTTAATATTTAAGACAATGGACACCATTAATTCTTATATAATGTGCTGCTGGTAATTATAAAATACACCCTCTAAAATGGTCTGTTTTAGAAGAAGATGGTGAAGGAAAGAAAGAAACAGCAGATTTCATATCCCAGTCTCAGTGCAATGTTTGCACCCTCCTCTACATGATGGACAGGCCAGTGGCAAATCTCCTCCAACCCTGCCAGGGTACCTGGTCCGCCACCATGTCTGACTGGCCTAGTGTTGCGAACGCTGGCCATGGAAATGGTGACCAGCATCCATGGAAAGGTGAGTGGGGGTCCCTATGATGTAGGAAAACGCGCCCCAGCATGTCAGGGAGACCAGATTTGTGGACAATTGAAGCGTATCCTCATTCTTTGCTGCTCATAGCTGGCTGCAGAAATCCTACTATGTGACACAGGCAGAGTGTCTTCCCGTGTGGAAGACAACCACTTTGTGGAGGAACCTCCACAGCCATAAGAGTGAACTTCTGATGCTCCATATTTAACCCTGCCGCCATGATGGATGGAATATTCATCAGCAAAATCAGGCCATAGCCCTTCCGAGAAGAAGTGGAAAACCAACTTGTGCATCAAGCAGACATCTGCAGTTCAGTTCGCTCTTTGCTTACTCCTTTAGACAGAAGGCAAACCAGGTACATTTAGATCCCTGTTCAACTTCTGGTGACTATATTAAAAACAAACAGTAAGCCTTCGGACTCAAAATACACTCTAAATAGACGTATTTCAAGAGAAGACTCAGGGGCACCAGTGGTTCAACTTTTCATTTATGTTCTGGGTGAACCTTGGTAAATCCATGGAGGTCCCTTGACACTGAGCCTTGTAGAAATCATTCACAACATCCAGTATTGGATTCAAAGGTTGTGTGAGTTGTGAGAAAATGAGGAATTTAAACTCAAGAGAATTCTGGAAGGTTGGAGGAGGGGTTAGAGATGGTTTGACCCTGCTTTGGGCAGGCCATACTCCATTTTGCTCTTTTTAACAAAGACAGGTTAGAAGTAATAGGGTTGGTGTCAAGTTTTGTTTTGGATGATTTGGAGCAGACTGCATTTGTGGTGCTTGTGTCATGCATGGTAAGTATTTGCTAACAGAGACAATGGTCCCTAGACAAGGAAGGATAAGAACAGAATAAATATAGACTAGATAGTGCTATATTCCATGTGTCCAGCCGGACAATTTAATATCTCATAGTAGAAATACAAATATTTGTACTGGCAAATTATTCACACAGTGTGGGCCACAGCTATTTTATTGTTCTTTAGGCATACATTACTGTCCTGAGGATGAACCTTAGATTACATATGGTTCGAAACGTCGTTGACCTAGCGCACTAAATGCATAGTTGAATAGTGAATCTGCGCATGCATATGTGTTTGTCGTGGATTGTCTGTTTATGATTTATGATACTCAGATGACCCTACCTTGCCTACAATTCCCTTGTGTTCTTGTCCCCCGAGTGTGTTAGTCGGACATCGGCTGGTGTCCCACTTGTATCACACTGTGTATTACCTTTGTATTTCTACTATGAGATATTAAATTGTCCGGCTGGACACATGGAATATAGCACTATATAGTCTATATTTATTCTGTTCTTATCCTTCCTTGTCTAGGGACCATTGTCTCTGTTAGCAAGTACCTACCCAAGGTCCCTAGTTCATTGCGCCCTGGGTTCCCTTGTATTGTTTAAATAATATAATGCATGGTAAGTATGAATAAGAGGAATTACTCAAGCATAGAATGACTTACTTTGAAATTGCTACGTGTGTCAGACAATTTTTTAACTTACATAAGAGATAGAAGGTAAGTGTTGACCAATCACAAATTGGTGGTGTACACGGTGACAGCTGGAGGGGGAACCAAGTTAGCAGTGGGGTAAGTGGGTGTGGTATCGAATAAATAGGTGCATCTATATGAGACTTAGCTTATTACATCAAAGACACATATGGTAGAAGACTTTTTGTCAAGTGTACCGATGTGTTTAGGGAAAGAGCGTGATCAGGAGGATGAAGTGGTAGAACCAGGTGATGTGATGCAGAGGTCAAATGTGGCAACAGTTGAATGTTAATTATGGGAGGAAATGTGGACTTGGGATTGCAAATTGGAGAGGGTTCTTCAGAGAAATAAGTAATGCGTGGTGTGGAGGCCTGATGAAAGAACGTTTGAGAAGGGCTTTATTACTTTTGTTAAGGTGATGGACGAAGTAGTCTTCAGAGGTGGTATAGCAGTCAGTGGTGATAAGTTGGCCCTGCCACTGGTTCTATGAGATGAAGAAGAGTAATAATGTATGAGGTGAAGAACAGGCTCTTCCTTGACAAGTGCCAGTTGAATGCATTGCTGTTGACCAAGACAAAACAGCAGCCCTACAGAGCCAGCAAAGGCCCAATAATTTTAATGAACTGCAAACATTCCCTGGTCATGGATGTATGATAGTACAACGCGATCAATTTGATCGCGATACTTTACATCGCGGATTTTACAACGCAAGTCCTTACAACGACTTGCGTTGGAGGGCGCGGATTGAGAATTATTATAATTTTCTATTCCAACTCCAGCCCACGTAACAGTAGGGAAGCTGTTGGAATAGAAAATCACAATATTCCTTAACCAAGAGCGCCATCCAGCGCAAGTCATAGTAATGACTTGCGTTGTAATGACAGCGTGGTAAAGGTCGTGCTGTGTGAACACCGCGTTGTAAACGACGTTTACCATGGTCTTCTGTGGCTACTGCCAAACAACTTTAAATAATTTCAACGTTTCCTGGGATTCTGTGGCTACTGTCACAGATTTGCCCTGATCAGTGAACTCCTCACTGAATTATTCAAGTGGTATCCTATCCACCAATACTACAATACTGTACTGTTACTGTTGTATAAAGTGCTGGATCCTTCCAATTCAGCAGGATTGTCCAATACCAATATGCCTTCATCCCAAAACTCACAACTGGCCCTGTGTTGTCTCATGCTGACATCAGTTGCAATATGAATTACACAGTAACTCCAGTGATAATGCTCTGGGTGCAGTCATTTATCAAGGAGAAGACAAAAAACGTGAAATGCTGATTTTTCCAGCAGGTCCCCATTCTTCTCTGAAAAGAACTAACTAGCTCACCAACCTGAAGTATTGGCCATCAAGTCGGCAATAACTGAAAAATTCCTGGACTACAAGGATGTGGCTCTTACATTTTGAAGTTTGTAGCTCGATGTTGTTATTGACCAATGACTTCCCTGGAATGAGATGTTCCAAGACCCGCCTCTGCACACAGGTTTGTTATTTGTTTGAATGTTTCTAAATAAAAGCTGTTGATGACGACATGGCCAAGCACGGTCTGTGACTGGAGCCACCTACCGAGATGGGACCGTACAATTGGGGTAGATAATTGTTATGGGAAAGCTGGATGCGATAAACACTGAATGGTAGACATAAGTCGGAGGGGGTGGAACACACCTGGAATGATAACGGTGGGTGCAGCGGTGTAATCCATGATTGTCATGTTTGGGTAACTCTTCAGCACTAATTATGGACGGTACAGTTACTACCTGAATAATTCGTATGCACAAATGTCTTAAATATAAAATGTCAATAAAAATATGTTGAAAAAAAAATACTACTATGGGGCTCTTCAAACAAGCAATAGCACCCTGACTTACATATTGAAGAAAGCCAGGCTCAGCACCATGTACCACAAACGGCTCACCCACTTTCCTTGTATGATGTCCAAATGAAACAACTTGGTAAAACCATCATAGAGGAAGATGCTTTGTCCATAAGGACCCATCATACTCTTCCAAAGACACATAGAACCAGGTAACATAAGCTAGAATGAAAGCAGCATTCAGCATCCTCAGTGAGCACTCTACTGATGACCAGCAGAGAGACATTGATTATTTGGAAGACACATCTGAAGCCATATCTGAAGCATACTGTGGACCAGTGCAGCTTCAAATTATTGAATTTCTTAGACCAATAAAAGAAGACTCGCGGCAGGCCTAAATTGCTGACCCCATGGATGCTGAGGGGCTGAATCTCCAAAAACTTGGAGGGCCACTTACCCAAGCCAAGGGTAAGGTCCTGGTGTGAGACTGAAAAAAAGCTACTTCTGCAGGGAGATATACCAAAGATTGGTGTGACCTAAACAATACAGAAAATAAGTTCCCTGTATGATCAGAATGGGCATCTGGGTATGGACACTAAGGCTGACATATTGAGACTAAGATTCCATTAGCCCTACTTGAGGTGAGAGGTGGAGATACTGGAAACAGTGTGCTTAATGCATTGCTCAGCCCTTACCGGGGCCTGCCCCAGTGCGACACCTATACAGCACTAGCCCAGTGACCTAATATGTATCAATTTTGTGGCCCCCGGGATATATACAAGAAGAATCCAAAGCATTCTGGTTGTCACTGAGGATTGCATCCATAGTCATGAAAGTGGAATTGGAAGAATTGCCTATTATCAGTGGCTGCCACTGATCCACCCTGCCCAAGGAGGGAAATAAAGCACAGTGCACCCCCACGTTCAATCCACAAAGGGAACCCCACTTAGAAAGATTTAACTGGACACTTCTGGACATGTTGGGCCCTCTGTAAACCTGAGTAGAAACAGTGCCAGTATCATTATGTGGTCCTGCTAGTACATCCCTAGCACCAAGAATAATCCCATCAGCAATTCCCTATACTTCTTTATGTTAACTATTAAAGGACAATGCGTCAAATCAAGCCTAAGTTTGATGTACATCCAAATTGCAGACTTAACTAATATGTAACAGATCCTCCACTTTTAGTAGACAAAAAACAAAATAAATCAATAACCTTACAACAAAAACAAAACTAATACCAGTTAACAATACAACTCAAACAACCATTCGATATAACTCATATTCGAGAAATATTGCAAGTATTCTAGAGACCCTGCAAACTTGTGTCATGCTCTGCAGCAGGCAGCATCAGTTCTCCCTCTGGCACCACACCTGTACCCTGTTCCAAACCATCTGAAGACTATTCCACCAAATATGGTGCTCATGCAAATTCTTTTTCTACTCCTCTTACAATGACTTCTTCAACAATCCGGCAGTCAGCCTCATCACAAACTGATTCTGCATGGTCCCCTTGTCTCTTCGCACTTCCTATATGTTTAGGGCCGGCTCTAGGGTGGAGTGACCAGTGCCACTGGGTGCTGACTTCTGGTGTGGGAGCCATGTTCCCAAGTATATTCTGATTTTAAAAGCACCTCCTGCTATGTACCTTGCCTCTAGCAATTTTCACGCAAAAATAAAAATGTCAAGATATCTCCTGCCATGCCTGGAGAGTGATTGGAGTTTTGTCTAGTGGAATAGCTCTAAGGGTTACTATGCCTGCGGCAAAGAACGTGTACCATGCAGATCATGAAGTGCATATAATGTAAATAGGTCAGTGGGTTACTGCTTTTGTCAGATAGATCTTTTAGTTACTTGCATTTTATAAGTTATAATCCTGATATGGAGCAGTGAGCCATTAACTGTCTTCAAAGACCTCCATGCACGCTGCAAGGTATAGATTAGAGCCTTGTGAATTTTTCCCAGTCTTTCATTATCCTAAGGTGGCAAAAAGTGTTAATTTGAGTAGAAATCAACTCTTATTAAAATTATTATAATCTTATTATTAAAGAGAACCATGGTATTATGTTTTAAATTCTGAGTTTATGCTTCTCCAGAGCAAGCACTCTTAAACTATACTGCCTACCAGGATGGACAAAATGTGACTCCTACACCTTGTAATCCTCTGTCCCATGTAACATTTCCTATACCCTGATTTACACATGCATAACTCATTGTCTCTGTGTAATGTGTATGATTTAAAGTGTTCTGGCACCATACGCTGGTATGAGTAATGTAATGTAATTTAATTCTTATAGAGCGCAACTTTCACTCCAAGGAGCATCTTGGCGCTAATACCCGTCGCCTAGGATGGAGATAGGCCGAAGAGCTAATCAAACATCAGTCCACTCTTACCTATATCGGTATAGTTATACCAGAGCTATACATGCTTTGTCTGTGAGATTGAAAACCCAGGTCTTCAGGGACTTTCTAAAAAGGTTCTCCGAAGGGATTTGACGCAGGTGGAGCGGAAGCTTGTTCCAGGCCCTGGAGCCCAGCACTCCAAGGGATCTTCCTCGCTTCGTGGATAACCTGAACTTGGGGATCAGCAACAGGTTCATGTTAGAGGACCTAAGGTTACGAGACGGCACATATCTCCTGAACCGGTTGAAAAAGTACTTGGGTCCTTGCTGATGGTATGTCCTAAATGTGATGACTAAGATTTTAAACAACACACGTTTGTGGATAGGTAGCCAGTGCAAGGTCCCAAGTGCTAATGAAGCAGATGACTTCCTTGTCCATCTCAGGACAAGACGGGTGGTGGCATTCTGGACCATCTGCAGCCGATGCAGGACTGATCTATTTGATCCTGCATATAGGCTGTTGCAGTAGTCCAGACGGGATGTTATAAGTGCCACCGCCACCGTCTTCCTGGCTGCCAGTGGAAGAAGGTCAAAAAATCTTCTAAGCCCTTTGATCATCAGTGGAGAAGTGTGGCTCACTGGTTAGAGGAGGCAGACCTGGAAGCAGAGGTCAGCCCAGGACCAGGGTTCAATTCCCGGCTCGGCGGGGTCTTGAGTCCTAAAATGTCCATGGACTCGACAATTCTCGCTCCGGTGCCTACTCGATTCACGGGTTCACACTCTGCGACTCTGGGCAATAGCTTGCTTAATCTCCACAACGGCCCCTTGCGGCGGGATGCCTGGCTTTCACCTTGCGGATACCCTGCCGGGGTTATCTCATGGGGGAATACCAGGACGGGTTCCCTAAGCAAGCACTTAGAAACCGCTTGGTGATTTGCGCTATATAAATTCCTGTATATGTACATCATGCTGAAGCAAGACCCTGCCACAGCCCCTGCTTGTTGCTTAAATGACAGTGCCTCTTCAAACCTAATCCCTAGGTTACGGGCGGTTGCAATGGTGTTCGGGGGGACCTCTGCGTCTAGCGGCCACCATAGTCTAGGGGAGAAGAGGTTTTGCTGCCCGAACGGTAAAATTTCGGTTTTGCCCGAGTTGCACTTGAGATGATTATTCCTCATCCTGTCAAAGGTGGCGGCGAGGCAGTCTCTGAGATTTTCCTCTGCCTTCACCGTTTCGCCATCTAGTACCAGGATGAGCTGGGTATCATCAGCATAAGATATTGTGCTGATGTGGAAGGATGTAATAAGCTCAATCAGGGGGGTCATGTACAGATTGAACAATACAGGGCTCAGGCTTGAGCCTTGCAGCACCCATGTTGTCAGCGCTTTCTCTTCCGAACGGTACTCCCCAAGCACCGTGACTTGCCTCCTGAGGCTGAGGAAGCTCTTTAGCCATTCGAGCACAGCCCCTGCTATCCCTGATGTTGCTAGGCGGCCAATCAATACGGAGTGTGACACCGTATCGAAGGCCGCCGATAGATCAAGCAAAACCAGTACAGCCTTCTTCCCCTGATCCATGGCAGTCCTCAGGGTCTCCACGGTGTACAGTAAAGCTGACTCCATGGAGTGCTTGGCCCTGAACCCAGATTGATTAGGGTGCAGAATGTCATTTTCCTCTAAGAACCTTGTCAGTTGTTTGTTCACTGCTGCTTCCGTAAGTTTAAAAGTAACGGAAGCAGCGAGATAGGACGAAGGTTAGAAAGCGTGGTAGGGTCTGCTAGAGGTTTTTTTTGCAGAGGTTTCACCGCTGCCAATTTCCATTCCGGCGGGATCACTGCAGAGGACAGAGAGGAGTTAATGATGCTATTGATAATCGGGTTTGCCGTGTCCACTAGAGCGTGCAGCAGCATGGGGGGCAGGGGTCAAAGGGGGAACCGGATTTGCTGGATAATATCGCCTAACGGGACTCATCCAGACTGACGGGAGAGAAATTTCTGAGATGGACCGTCTCAGTTCCAGCTCCACTCGCCTCTACCAAAAGGGGAGCCGGTAGTTTAGGGAAATCTTTGGTGAGGTCTAATATTTTCTGCTCAAAGTAGTTGGCAATTGAATTACAGAGGGTAAGAGAGGGGGGAATCTCTTGTAGGAGGAATCTAGGATTCATGAAGCTGTTAACTATTTTGAAGATCTCTTTTTGTTGGTTGTTGGAAGAGTTGATGGCTTCTAGGAAGTACTCTTTTTTTGCATTTTTAATCAATGCATGGTACTGCCTCCTAGCCTTTTTGTGAGTAGTACATTCTTCAGCTTCCTAAAGATGACGCCATTTCCTTTCTAATGTTCTAACCGCCATTTGTTTCTCCTTTAGGGAGAGGGAGAACCAAGGCGCGGACATTTTTTTCCGCATTTTTCCCAATTTGCTGGTGTTAGCTAGCCCGCAAATTCCCGCAATCCAGTTACAGAAGATTTTATTATCTGTCTCCGTGTCACCGGTCAGTAACGGTTTACTTTCCGCGGCAATCTGCTGGAGGCCCGGATTGTCCCTTATTTTTTTCCAGTCATGTTTTGTGCGGCCACCGGCTTTAGTTGGGCCCATCCTGATTGCCTTTCCTTCTATTGAAAGATCAAACGGAACAAGCATATGATCGGACCAGTTCTGGATACAGGGTGGTTTCACTTTCAGGGATTTGAAATTCGTGCAAATGCAGTCTAGGGTATGTCCCGCTTTGTGAGTGGGGTCCAATGTCAACATGGTAAGCACTAAGACGTTCATTAGATCTCTAAATGCATCTCGAAGGTCACCTATGGGAATGAGATCTGCAGCTATACCGCGCAGGGTGCATTACAACTTGTCGAAAATACTTTCCTAAGACATATAGGCTGCTTACCGCAGAGCATACTATCCTTTGTAGTGCACAAAGAACTAGGGTTGGCCTTTCTCTCTGATGTGTTGGCTTTTTGTCCCATATCGCTGTGGATGAAAATGTTGACTAAGAAGGAAAATGATCTTAGTAAGGAAATTTAAAGAGACTGTCTTTCCCTTGACTAACTAACTGCATCTTTTGGCTCAAGTATGTCAGAGAATGTTTGATCAGTCTGAGCAGGGCAGACCTATTTGAGCGCCCTGAGGAAACTTTCTGTAGGGATTTGACCTGGGGGAAGGTGAATTTTTTTTAAAACCATAGGTAGGTCAGAGTGAAGTGGAGTTGAGGAAGTGTAGTGTGCATAGGTACCTTTTATTGAGAACTGTGTCATCAACTGAACCTTATCTCATTTGGTTTAAAAGTATTCATGACCGTTTTCTATTGACAAGAATTCAATTGGACCTCTTTCACTATCTTTTGGCCCAACCTCGTGTTGCACATAGAGGCAATGACTCCCACCTTGTGGTTGCAATGGAAAAGCTCCACAGGATATGAGGCACTTTTTAATGTTTATAGTTTTTATGAGGCACCTAGAAAGTCTTTTATTATTCCTTTTCTTAAAAAATGAGGTTTTAGGCAGGTTAGACCTACTTTTATCTTTTTACAACAGCTTTCAAGCTATTCAGTATTGCATGTTCTTAGCTTTTTAAGGGTTGCCACAAGGCTTCAGTCTAGCTGTGATTAGCCTTTATGGACACTTAATTGTCACTGTGATAATATACATTTGGTTTTAACATGATCCTTGCTTATATTCTTGTATTCTAGGGGGCTGTGATGGACATTTTCATTGCACTTGAAATAATCTTCACCACCAATATTGTATTTTAATGGTGTCTGTCGATGCCCACACATATTTAGAACTCCTTAAACTTTGCCATAGCACCTAATTACCATCCCTGCACATATGGGCCAATGACAGTCAAATTGCATTGTTGTCATATGTATCAGATGGATATTCTTTTATCCTTGTTTGTTTGTTTTCTAAGGTTTTCTTAGTAAAAACCAAATAAAGTATTGATTGATTGATTGACAACTGAGTATTCACATGACATGTCTTTTCCTATGATCTTACCTACTTCCTTCCTACCTACTTCTCATATAGCTTAATTGCACTAATCTAATTCAGCCAACCTTCCAATAAAACTGCATCCCTAGTGCCTAATTTGAGGCTGTGGTTTTCAGTTCTCAGCACCGGCACTTAATTGTCAACACCGGTACTTATTACAGTTTACCACATGGTGGTGCTGTTTGTCTAAATTACAGCTGAGCACAACAACGGTTGTTTACTAATTCAATATACATAAAAAATTACTAATACCTTCTGCTCAAGCCATTCTTAAAGCTTTGTAATGCCTGGAGTAGTCTGAATTGTCACGAAGGCGCCCCTAAGGCAAGCCCGTCTGCGCCCGTCCGCGCCTGGACCTCGCCCAGTGCCAGGACCCTTGGCCCCCGCAGCCACCATCCCACCCGCCGGACCTACGACGCCACCGAGCTCAACGCCGGCCGGATCCCTGGCTGCTACCGAGCCACCCCGAGGCGCACCCACGGACCTTTCTGCTGCCACTCCTGCAAGTTCACCTGCATCCGAACCTGCACTACACCAGCACCGACCAAGACGAGCACCAGCAGCAGCCACCTGAAGTGCATCCTGCTCAACACCCGCTCCGTCCACAGGCATGCCGTCGAGCTCTGGAACCTGCTTGATACCACAGCCCCGGACGTCGCCTTCCTCACGGAAACCTGGATGAACGCCTCCTCAGCGCCCGACATCGCCATCGCCATCCCGGACGGCTACAAGATCATCCGGAGGGACCGCGTCAACCAGACAGGGGGAGGCATCGCCATCATCCACAGGAACACCATCCGCATCACGACCATCACCGACGACACCCTCGCGCCCACCGAACACCTGCACTTCCAGATCCACATCAACCCCAAGACCACCCTCAGAAGCACCCTCATCTACAGACCCCCGGGACTACGCACACAATTCAGCGAAGACATCGCCGACTTCATCAGCCCGCATGCCCTCCCCTCCGCCGACTACATCCTCCTCGGGGACCTCAACTTCCACCTGGAGAACAACAACGACCGCAACACCACCACCCTGCTGGACAACCTCGCAAACCTCGGACTCAAGCAGCTGGTGACCACCCCCACCCACTACGCCGGACACACACTCGACCCCGTGTTCTCATCCAGCAAGGACATCACCTTCAGCCACGCCACCGGACTCCACTGGACGGACCACAGCTGCGTCCACTTCAGCTTCAGAAGGACCACGATCCACCACCACCAGAAACAGGTTGCACGCAGAAGCTGGAACAAAATCACCGCCGACCAGCTCGCGACTTCACTGAGCAAAAACCCTCCCACTGGCGCAACGAACCCCAGCCAGGCGGCCACCAACCTCGCAAAGTGGATCAGCAACTGCGCAGACGACCTCGCCCCTCTGAGGACCCCGCCTAGCAGACCCGGCAGCAAGAAAGCCCCATGGTTCACCGACGAACTCAAGAGCTCCAAGAGGAACTGCCGAGCCCTCGAGAAAGCCAGGCGCAGAGACCCAACACCGAACAACATGACTGCCCTCAAGCTCGCCACCCGAAAACACCACCAACTGATTCACGCCACCAAGAAAACTGCATTCAAGGAACGACTGGACAACAACGCACACAACAGCAAGGAACTCTTCAACATCGTCAAAGAGCTCTCCAACCCCAACGCCGGAAACAACGACATCACCCCTTCACAAGACCTCTGCAACTCCCTCGCCTCCTACTTCTACAACAAGATCGCGGACATACACAACAGCTTCAGCACTCAACCGACGCACGCCACGACCGAACCACCACCCCCCACCACCATCCTCCGCGCCTGGACCCCGATCAGCACCGAAGACACCGTCCGCACGATGAACTCCATCCACTCCGGATCTCCGACCGACCCCTGCCCTCACCACGTCTTCAACAAGGCCGACGCTGTCATCGCACCCCACCTGCGGGACATCATCAACACCTCCTTCGACACCGCTACCGAACTCAGCGCTCTACTTAAGAAGCCATCAGCCGACCCCACCGACCTCAAGAACTACCGCCCCATCTCGCTGCTCCCGTTTCCTGCAAAAATCATCGAGAAGACCGTCAACAAGCAGCTGGCCGCCTTCCTCGAGACGAACGGATCCCTCGACCTCTCGCAGTCTGGATTCCGGGCCAACCACAGCACCGAGACTGCCCTGATCGCAGCCACCGATGACATCCGAGCACTGCTCGACAACGGAGAAACAGCGGCCCTCATCCTCCTAGACCTCTCCGCGGCCTTCGACACTGTCTGCCACCGCACCCTAATGCAGCGCCTCAGCAACGTCGGAATCCAGGAGAAGGCACTGGAGTGGATCATCTCCTTCCTCGCCGGAAGGACACAGAGAGTCCGCTTCCCCCCGTTCAGATCAGAAGCCACCGAAGTCATCTGCGGCGTTCCTCAAGGCTCCTCGCTCAGCCCAACCCTCTTCAACGTCTACATGAGCCCCCTCGCAGCCATCGCTCGCCAACACAACCTCAACATCATCTCCTACGCCGACCACACCCAGCTGATCCTCTCCCTCACCAACGACCCCACCACCGCCAGAGCCAACCTACACGAAGGGATGACAGACGTTGCCAAGTGGATGATGAACAGTCGCCTGAAACTGAACTCGGACAAGACGGAAGTCCTCATCCTGGGATCTTCACCCTCCGCCTGGAACAACTCCTGGTGGCCCCCCGCCCTGGGCAGCGCACCCAAACCAACAGACCACGCACGCAACCTGGGCTTCATCCTGGACTCCTCCCTCTCCATGACCAGACAAATCAACGCCGTCTCCTCGTCATGCTTCAACATCCTGCGCATGCTACGTAAGATCTTCCGGTGGATCCCCACCGAGACCAGGAAGACGGTCACCCAGGCCCGCGTCACCAGCCGTCTGGACTACGGCAGCTCCCTCTACGCCGGTACCACCGGCAAACTCCAGAAGAGACTCCAGCGGATCCAGAACGCCTCAGCACGACTCATCCTGGACATCCCCCGTCGCAGCCACATCTCCGGACACCTGAGAGACCTGCACTGGCTCCCGGTCAACAAGAGAATCACCTTCCGTCTCCTCACCCACGCACACAAAGCCCTACACAACCAAGGCCCAGGATACCTCAACAGCCGCCTCAACTTCTACGCTCCCACACGCCAGCTTCGCTCGACCGGCCACGCCCTCGCCGCCGTCCCCCGCTTCCGAAGAGCCACAAGAGGGGGAAGGTCCTTCTCCTACCTGGCCGCCAAGACTTGGAACTCCCTCCCGACCCACCTCCGCCTGACCCAGGATCACCTCGCCTTCAGGAAGCAGCTCAAGACCTGGCTGTTCGAGCAGTAGCGGACCCCCCCTCCCCTAGCGCCTTGAGACCCTCCGGGTGAGTAGTGCCCTATATAAATGCAGTGATTGATTGATTGATTGACTTGTAGGAGTGTGACGGTTAGGCAGGTGCTACTGGTGGTGCAAGCTCCAGTGGCTTCCTTATGAGGACCCTGGAACTTATTTCTTTACAAATGAAGCACTGAATTCCCTAGTCACTCTGTAACACACACAGGGACAGTGATTTTTGACTTACTTTTGCTGTTCGCCTTTGCTGATCGCCTTTGCTGATCATCTTAGGTTTCTTCACAATAACCTAGTTTCCAAATTTCAACATGCAGACTCTGTTTTTTATTGCAATCACAGTATTCTTTGATATTCACTTATTTCTGAGTCACATTATTCATAACCTTCTTCAAAGGAACAGCTGACAACTCAACTGTAGACCTATCAATTGACTTGACACATTTTGGAACTAATTTGGAACTAACCTCCCTACCCAACAAAATGAGCAAAGGAGTGATTGAGCAGTAGAACTTGGAGTGTTTAAATAACGCCAAAACTTTCCCTTAAATACATGGATAGAATCAGTCCAAAAACTAATGCTGCTTGTATGCCTTCTTTCAAAAATCTGTTCGTCCTCTCCTCCAGGCCATAAGATGATGGACTATTTAGAGCCACTTGCATGTGTTTAACTCCTTTCACTTAAAAAAATGTAACTGCCTTGTCAGAAACATAGTGATTTCCATATTGTGTACACACGACAGGACATGACTTCAAGTACATAACTTTATTGTCTGGAGCCATCAGTAGTAACGTTTTACTTTATTGTCTGGAGCTAACGGTAGAAACGTCCTACTTTATTGTTTGGGCCACCAGTTGTAACGTCTTACTTTATTGTGTAGAGCTACCAGTAGTAACGACTTACTTTATTGTCTGGCACCACCTGTAGTAACGTATTACTTTTGTTGTCTGGAGCCACCAGTCGTAAAGTCTTACTTTATTGTCTGCAGCCACCAGTAGTAAAGTTTTACTTCATTGTCTGGCACCACCAGTAGTAACATATTACTTTTAATGTCTGGAGCCGCCAGTATTAAAGTTATACTTTATTGTTTGGAGCCACTAGTAGTAACATCTTCATGACAACCTGTCCAGTAGTAATCTGGCCACCCACAGTGACTACATTCTAGCGCTAGAACATAATCTAGGACATTTCCTAGAAACCTTATAACAAGGAAGGAACATAACAGTGTCATTGTCGGACACCCTCACTTTAGACATGCCTTCCTTATTGAAAATGACTATCACAAACTCAATAAGCATTGGCAAAACCAAAAGATCTCCCCTAAGCAACACCTATTGGCTTTGCCAATGCTTGTTTTCATGTAATATTTTAATGAATGGTGCCAAAAACAAATACATGGGACATGGCCACTAGTGTGGAAAACAGATGAGTAAAATAGAGTGAATCAGGATCCTATGCGGAGACAAGAAAACAACAATGCATAAGTCAGAATTAGGCGAAGCAGGAAGCGCAAATAAAAGGAAGCACTTTTCTATCTACAGCCGCATGGTGTCTTAAAAGATAACATCCAAGTATTGTGGCTTCTAATAAGGAAGTCACATCTTATGCGTAGAAGGATGTGGGGTTCGAAGGCATACCGCCCTATGAAGCAAAATAGAGAAGGAGGGGGGAGATGGGAGAGGGGAGGGGTGAAGGATGTGGTGCTATGGCCAGAGCTGTTGAGTTCAGAACTGGGGAACCAGCTTTGAGTCTCAGGGTCACCTCAGCATCCAGTGATTTTGGGCAAATTGCTTAATCTCCCCTGCCTAAAATAATTAATGTGTGTAAAGTAACTGGAACTCATGTAACGAGCTACAAATCGTTCGGGTTGGGTTGCCTTATAAAAATGGAAAAAAACAGAAGAACTTGTACCTCATTCATAGCGTGAGCAGTAGATGGACACTAATTAAGATAAATCAATCTATACTTGGTCCATCCTCCACACAAAGAAAAGGAAGTGAGAACTTGCATGTGCTGACGAATTAGAAGGCAGCAAATAAAAGTGTTAATGATGCCAAGGAATGGTAAGTAAAGGCATGCTAAAATCCCTTTTTAGAGGGTTTTTTGGACACATAAGATCATCACCAAGTGACAACGCATGCCTGCTGACTGCAGGCAAGACCTAAAAACCATGTTACTAGTGACATTGTTTACAAACACATAATACATCCATGTGTCTATCTGTCAATCAAATGAAACACATTTTCTCAACATCATTCACAACATTTTCCATGTGACTATACATATGCCATCGCCAATATTATTTTCTCAACATTTTTGTGTAACCAAAACCCCCGAATGACTATTGTGTGCAAGTTGAGTAAGTCTGTATTTCACATTCTCAGGTGCTAAGATTACATTTTGTGTAAGAACCATCCTGGCTTCAACTGACATTATGCTCACTACTTCTGCAAGATGACACAACTGTTTGACCAAACACATATCTTAATGCCAACCATGAAGTAAGTATAATTTGAACTCACCCTGAATGTAGTTCTTGGCATAAGCTGTCTTCCATTTATCATCTGAAATTATGTCAAAACACTTTTGTACAGCATCTGTACATACAGCCTCAACCACTGCTGAAACACACTCCCCATCATACATCAACAAACATCTTTCTCACTTGAACTAACTGGAATCCGCGATAAGTCAGCTAGTACATTACACCGAAAAAACGCATAATTAATTTCAAAATTAAACTTCTGCATAATAGAAATGAGCCAAACTAATCTCGGAGAGGATTTCCATTATCACTTGTCAAATATATGAGAGGCTTGTGGTCTGTGTGCAAATTACATTTTGAGCCCATAAATAGGATTTGAAAAGCTCTACTACCCATGAATAGACCAAAGCTTCAAGTTCAATAGTACTACAATTCAGCTTGGCCTCTCTGAGTACATAAGAGATAAATGCAATTGTGTGCTCTTTGCTGCTAACCCACTGACTCAGGATCCCACCAATTCCAAATTAACTTGTGTCTGCATGTGGCCTTCCTGTTAAACAGTTTAAGTAATGGAAGACAACAAATTATTCTTTTAGCACATGTGAAAGCCTCTCCCTGTCCTTTTGCACAGACAATTTGTTAATAAAACTGTAAGCGGTCAGACAATCAGAGACCCACACACACATATAAGGGTGGTACTCACTAGGAACAACTTCAATAATCCTTAACTTTAGGCAAGGTGCTTTCTTTAGGGCATCCTATAGGGTTGCTTTGGGATGTAAACCCTCTGAGGAGACTGTAGTCAACTCTGTTAGAAATTTGCATTTGTTGCTACTGACTGTCATGCCCTTCTACGTCAAAATGTCCAACACTATAGACAGCCTTACATTGTATTCTTCAAGGCTCTCACAGAGTATAAAAATTGTACCATGAAATGCCTGAATGCCACTCACTCCAACAAAAAATACATCCATGAGTGATGAGTTTTTGGAAAATGGTGGCAGGGGATACTAGTGCCAAAGGAAGCCTTAAATAGTTATCCACACCACCAGGATAACATTGTCTTGTGACTCTGATCACAAATTAACCTGATGACATGATGATCTACGATCATTAATCATTAATTAAAAAAATTAGATTTTTCTTACGGCTGGCAGCATTTTCTGATTTCCTTTTGGTAGGGATGACAGTCTACTTTGATGCTCTTATTGAAAATGTGTAGATCGGAACAAAAACTAATCTTGCCTGTTTTTGTTTGGTGATAAAAGTAGGTAAATCTCATTCGAAAGATTTTATCGGAACAATAATCCCCTCTTTACACAGTCATTCGGATGTATGACGGTACAACGCGTGCTTTTACAACGCGTACCGTTACGACGCAGGATTTACAACGCAAGTCGTTACAACGACTTGCGTTGGGGGGCGCTGGATAGTGAATAGTTTAATTTACTATTCCAACTCCAGTCCCCGTGGATAGTAGGGAAGGTGTTTGATAGTAAATTAAACTATTACCTATCCTAGAGTGCCCTCCAGCGAAAGTCGTTGTAATGACTTTCGTTGTTAAACCTGCGTCGTAACGGTACTTCGTTGTAAAAGTTCAGTTGTAAAGGACGTTCCCCCAGTCATTCTAATAAATCTTTTAGATCCTTGCATTCAGTTAGTGATACTGGTTTGACCATGGGAATGAATAGGGTACCTTCTCTCTTTAGTTTTATCTGGTGCTCAAAACCTTTGTGACAACCCTCTTTTGAACCAAACACTTCAGGGTATTTTGAAGTGATGTGCTCAACACTGGAACTATTAATTTCTATTCAATTGTCTTTATTTAATCTTCCAAAGGCAGATCATAAAAGATGCACATGATAAAAAAATCATACTACGCAATGCACACATGTTAAAAGAAATGACCACAATTAAAAAAATGAAATCATTTTCTAGATTTACATTTGATAAAATGACATTGCATACAATTTGGTTCCAGGAGCATCAAAGCTGATGTAACAATGAACACGCATATTAAAAGTAGCGACATATAAAAAGAGAAGGCCATTATATTAGTTTACAATGAATAAAATGACAGTGCAAAAAATTTGATTCCCGGAACGGAGAACAGCCATAACAACGCGGGGATTACCCCGCACTGCCATTACAACGCGGGGATTACAACGAAAGTTGTTACAACGACTTTCGCTGGAGGGCGCTGTTGGATAGGGAATAGTTTAATTTTCTATCCAACACCTTCCCTACTGTCAACGTGGGCTGGAGTTGGAATAGAAAATGAAACTATTCCACTATCCAGCGCCCTCCAGCGAAAGTCGTTGTAACGACTTTCGTTGTAATCCCCGCGTTGTAATGGCATGCGAGGTAAAAGCCTGCGTTGTATTGACATACAACCATTAAAAGTAGCCACATATAAAAAGAGAAGGCCATTATATTAGTTTACAATGAATAAAATGACAGTGCAAATAATTTGATTTCAGGAACATCATATCTAGTATAACAGTGTGCTGGAAGAATGAAGGTTGCGAGCAACAATGTTCGCTTAAAGATGCAGGATCAACAGCAGTTATTAAAAGAGAATGTACAAACTTTTTTATCACAACAGCATACTCCTTCTTTTAGCTAAAATACACTTCAGAAAACTAGCAACTGTATAGCAAACATTACAGTCATTAAGTTGCAGTAAATAAAATAAGGCAGCTTTGCAAAGATAATAAAAACTTCCTAGTGGACGAATGATAAAATTGACAGAAGAAAACAAAGTGTAAGATGGTTTGGCTAAATTGCTCATTATATCGGCAAGCACCAATAGTGTCTGAGGAGTACTGGCCTAAGGGACAACATATTAACCAGCGAAAGGAACCTAGCCTGAATCTTGCCAACAGTGTTCTTTTAAAAACGTTGGTCACATATAATAACTCCGGGGTAATTGTTGGGTCCACTTGAATAATACAGTAGTCTCTAACTGCAGGTTTGGACACTTCCGTTAATTCTCTAGTGGCTTGTTTGTGCTTACAAAAAGTGTCCTAAACCCAAATTTTTTCCTTTTTTTGGATGGACTCTGGATGCTCAAAAAGTTGACACAGCAAGAGCCGAGATGCAATTTTTAATATATTGTAGCCATGGGATTGCCAAACCGTGACCACAAATTAAACAGTCTCTAATGACTGCCCGGTTAAGTTTGGCTTCTTTATTAGACCGAATTGAGCACCAAAGAGCCAGAGGGGCAACATTGATGGTGTCTTGGACATTCTCTATGCTTTGCCCCAGGTGTAGGGGGAAATCCGGGGTTGAGAACTATTCAAATTGAGGGCCTTCACTAGAATATTTCAACATGTAATAGTACAGGAATTACCTGGCTTTAACACAATGCCAAACTCGGTCTGATGCAACCACTCAATGTTCCTCTTGTACTCAGCTTCATAGATCTTATTCTAAATTGTTCTTCCATTGAACTCCAATGTGTCCGAGAAGTAACCTCACATGTTGATCTTGAAAACCTTAAATGCCTTGGGAATTACATCAGTCAGTTTTGAAAACCTCAGCTGACCATGATGGCTTTTTGGCTCTTCCTTTAGTTTGCTTTAGTTCATGCACATCAACAGTCAGAACTAAATTGTGAACCTCCATCTAAAAAATGTCCCTTTCTTAATGCAAAAGTTCCACCTTTCTCTTTGTACAACACACACAGATCTACTATTGTGGGCTTTATTGACAGCTAAGACTGGGTAATGTTATTGATTTCTCAGTACCGCTCACTGTGTCTAAAACTTTGTCCAAAGTAGGATTTCTACAGCTCCATAGTTTCTCTTGAAGTGTCTTGGAGTGGGAGTTGATAACAAATTGATCCCTCAAAAAGACATCAACATTTAGATGCAAGGATATGCTGCAATGTCATATTTTTGTCAATGGGTTCATCATTTGAAATATATGTCTGTCCAGACACTCTGTAAAATATCTTTCCAAGCTTTTTACTGCCAACTTCCATGTGTGAAACACTTTGCCTGGTGTCCCCTTCAAGCAGGTTGTCAAATATTTGGTGGGCCACTTGGCCTAAATTGTTAAGGAGCAACACTTTTTTGCTTTCTGAGTAAATTTTTCCCATCACTGACAAAGAGGAAATTTTCAAATGACCTATTAGCTTTGTTTCCATTTGATTAAGGGCTTACCAAGATGTTGCAGGAATAAGCATGGTGCAAATGTGGTGATAGTCAAAACTCTAAAACCAACCCTGTGTACACCATCTCAAACAACACACTATGTACCAAGGGTTTAAGGAAATACAATTACCAAGGAACAAGTGTGAATGAAAATGCTTACTCCTTCACAGAGCACAATGATTATACATAGGGCTTAGAGCGCTCACTTCACCACAAAACAAGGTGAATAGAGGAAGGACTGACTAGCTGAAATGCATAAGACCAATGAACCTCCTGGAACTCATACCTCGCATACAGGGAATGGACGTGCTGCATGGTGACGGTCCATGCTGGGGTGTGCCAAATACTGAGACACATTGTCCTATAACACATACCTTCAGCGCAATTGTCCTCTGTTACCACTCATGCTCTGTAAAAGTTTGAACGGGGCATTGAATTAAGTCATGTGCAGACAGCCAGCATTGGGGGAGAAGAATGTTGTTGGTCTCCAAATTCAAATCAGCACAATGCAAGTAGCTCCAACCTTTGTTAAACATGTGTCAATATCTCTGTCCCAAAGTCAATGAGGTCCCACCTAACTAAACACTCCTCAAACAACCACTTACTTTGATCATGTTGTTCACTGGCCAGATTATGTATTTATTCAATTATTTGCTCCTTCACTGAACTCCTTGCATTCAGTGCAATTATTAAATAATTCCTGTCCATTATGTAATGACGAGGATGGGAATCTCAGAAGCAAGAATATTGTGTGGACAGAATATTGTGTCAAAAATATTATATATATCGTCATGGTACATATTTGTGGAGTTCTATATAGTAAAACTTTACTTACCTCTAGGAACTTACCTTCACAATATTTTTGTCTTGTTTATTCTTGACACAATATTTTGTCCCACAATATTCTAAGTTCTCATATTCTATGTAAACACCTGAGGATGTCCACACCAGCTGGAAAGCAGTAAAGATGTTTTATTTGGTGAATACACAAAGGAGCCATGTGCCACAGTGTGACAAGAACTCCAAATGACAAGAGATCATCTGGAGTTCCATGGAACCCACTGATCTTTCTATGACATTGTATAAGCTATTAAAGAGCAATACATCAATGCACCTGTGCCAGCCAGACCCAAAGGGTCAGCCAAGGTGCCTGAACTAGGATGTATGGAAGCCTAGACTCATACCAAGTGTGAAAATGAAGGGTTTGCCTGGGGATCCAACACTGATACACTCACTTCGGGAGACATCCTTTACTACGCAACCTTTATACGCGATACTTTTACATTGCGGTTTTCACAACGCAAGTCGTTACAACGACTTGCGCTGGGTGGCACTATACACTAAGGAACAGTATGATATACTATTTCAACACACTGTCCGCACAGACAGGAGTTGGAATAGTAAATCATACTATTTCATAGTCCAGCGCCCACAGCGCAAGTCGTTGTAACGACTTGCGAAGTAAAAACCACAATGTAACATACCGTGTTGTATTGGAACACGTTGTATCGTCCTATATTCACCCACTTCCTCAAAGGAGGATGGGGCAAACTTCTCTGAGAGTGAGGGTGTGTTACATCTATGCTGAGCGCTTACTAGAGCTGGAGAGCCTTCTGCTGAAGATAATGTCTTCAGGAGGGGTGTTTATAAGGTTCCAGGAATTCACGCTTGTTTAAAACCCCTGCTGTCCTCCAATCCCTGTGAAGAGGGTATCTGAGAAATGATACACCCCTTAAAATAACACGTGGGAAAAGAGGGACAGGGTGAATGATTTCCCATCTAAGTAGGTTCTTCTCATTCAGTGGAGCCTTACGAGAACATGGTATAAGGAACAGCTATAAGATAAGTATTATAACTTAGTTTAAAAACACTGTGACGCCAATGCCAGTAATAGTGCTAAAGGACAGTACATTTGTTATTGAGAATAGTACTCTTATGAGGTCCTGTCAGACCAGGATGCCGAGTGGAAAACCCAGAATGCTAGAAGACTGGCAGGTCAGAAGCTGAGGATTGGAAACAGTAAACAGAGACCCTAGAAGAAAACAATGGCATAAACAATATTACTTAGAAGGTAACCAAGTCCTCCACATGGGTCTAAAAAACAAAGGTGCTGGTAAGGATGACAGGTGTGAACTAATGTTAAGTAAAAAAACACACCAACAAAAAGACACGTTGCAAGGTATCTGCTCCATCTTACGAAAGATCGTTAGTACTAAGTCTCCCACAGATACCCCGAAGTGCCCACAATAACCTGCAAGTGAAGATGTCTATTGAAACTGTGTTGTGAAGTCTGTTGTCTGGGTAAGTCTGATCTCCACTGCCTTGCGTTTCCAGGCCTTTCGAACCCTGCGAATAACTCAATGTGTGAGGTATGTCTGAAATTTGAGATTAATACATGACGCCACACTTAGCACATGACTGGGCATTCTTGGAACCTACAGAGCTCTGGTATGTTCGCAGTGGTGGTCATACAGAGGGGTGTTCCCTGACCTGCAAAGAACATCAAGTGGGCAGTGTGGTGGCGGGTTAAGAGAGTTATGCATCAGATGAAAGATGTCAAACTTGGGAACCTTCCTTGGATGCATAGCTGATGCCATGTTGTGGTAATATGCCTTTTGAACATCAGTCTGCCAGAATGTATCTCCTGTTCTCCTGGCTATATCAAGCCACCAACTTTGATTGCATCTACTCCGCCTCACTTTTCTCATTCCAAAAATAGAAAACCTGATGACTTCAATCTCCAGAAAACCACAAAACTAAAGGAATGATAAATTTAAATCCCATTTCACTATTTAAAAAACTGTCCAAACACCCAAACCAACACTTGGTTAGCTCTGCTGTGTCTTGCCTGTCCTACCAAGTCACACTTCTTCTAGAAGTGGACTGACCATCTTGTAATTCTTATTCATATTCCTATTTACAGGACACCACAGACAACCAAAGCAATGTGTAATTACTAAGCCCAAAGGGCAGAGTGTGAGGTGTCTAGCAGTGTTCTCATTTGCCACAGAGGCATAGCTATGGCCTCAACTAGGTAAATTATTATTATTATTATTATTCATTTTCTAAGGCGCACATTTTCTAAGGCGAGGTTTCCTGGTGCCATCAAACCCACGCAAGAAGAGAGAGAAACACTATTAGTTGAATAACCATGTTTTTAGGTCTTTGCGGAAGTTGTTATAGATGGTCTCGTGCCGGAGTTGTAAGGGGAGTGAATTCCACAGTGAAGGAGCTAAGTAAGAGAAAGACCGACCACCCATACGCGATCTTTTGATTCTGGGGCTTGAAACTTCGGATCGGAGAAGACGTGTAGGGATGTAAGGGTGTACCAAGGCACTTAGATACTGTGGCGCTGAACCAGATTTAATCTTATGCATATAGCATAGGGCCTTGAATTTAATGCGGTTCTCCAACCTAAGCCAGTGGAGGTCAGAGAGAACCTGAGATAGAGGCCTTTCTAGGTAACTGGCAAAGCAGTCTGGCAGCAGAATTCTGGACTACTTGCAGTTTTCAAACCACCTCCTTATTGGCTCCTAAATACAGGATGTTGCCATAGCCCAGTCTGGACGAAATCAAGGCCTTGATTACTGTTCTTTGTGTGGGACTAGGCAACATCCAGAGTATTTTTTGAGCCATTTTAGGATGGTGAAGCAGATTGAGGCGAGCTTGACTGCTTGCTGCCTCATAGATAGTTGGTCTTCTATGATTATGCCTAGATTGCGGACTGATTGTGACAGTTGTGGGAGATCACCCATTTGAGGCAGCCACTGTTGGGGGCCCCAGAGATCTTTGTTTCTTCCGAGGATTAAAACTTCAGTTCTAAATCTAACTGGAAGAGGTCTAAAAAGATAAGATTCGTAATCAGGTTAAAATACAAGTTATTCATGTTTAGGATTGTGCATGTTGACACTTGTAAGAAATTGGGTTATTAGTTGTGAGGGATGTGAGGCCTGCACAAGTAATAAATCCCCAGTTGTGTCTTTACAGGAAAGCAAGCACCCCATTCTAGCACGTGACTCTCTCAGAGTAATGAAGCTGGGCATTCCAAGGCCTAGATAGGGCATGTGGTGTAGGATAGTAATCTCCATTCACTGGCTTGCAACAACACTCCAAAAATGTGTGTCCAATCAGTGCTTTTTCTTTTGAAAAGGAAAACCACTTTTATTACACATACACACACTACTAAATCCAATGCCTGAATTTAAATTATAATAAAGCAGACAGATTGCAATATCTTTGATGGCATTCTTGAATCATATTTGACCTCTAGTGGTTCATGGCCCCATAATCTCAGAACCCCCATCTATACCAGATGCAACATCATAATATAAGGGGATGTCATTTTACATAAAGCTGGCCTATTGGCTTTATCAAGGGGGCAACACATGTTTAAAAACAGTAATCAAATAGTCAGATTCATTATTTAAATAAGTCCCTGCATCCCCCCATAATACATTACATAAACATGAGTAATGCCCTTGCCCCTCCTTGAGGCCCATACAAATCAATAAAATATGCAAATGAGCCCCACGTGGGGTATATTAAGGTGCTCATAGACGGGAGCCGGAAATATTTTATGAGCATATTGATCAGCCTCCTTCAGCTGACTTGCTGCATTCTTCTGGGTTTTTTTGTCTTTTGACTGCCCATAGTTGGGCCAACGCAGGGTGCCCACTCTTGCACTGCCTGGCCAGCTCCCCACTCGGCTGACACTGTCACATGCCATCGCTGGAGCCAGCGTGTTCTTTTCCCCACATGTGTCCTCGTGGTTGGCTACAGTCTGTTCTACACTCCCCGTTCCCCCCAGCTGTGAGGAGCGGGAATCAGCACAATCGCACGGGTGAGTACGGTGGCGCTCCCTCTATCTAAAGGTTGCTGGATGGGTTCCGGCCCCACTTCTGCCTATGTTGTGTCAAGCCCTTGGATGGGTCCCCTGGGGTTGAATGAGCTTCTGGGCTGGGAAAGGCGCTCCATCTCGGCCCCTGCCTCCAAAAATGAAAGAAATAAAGCTGCTCCAACCCCTGGCCCACCTCTGGGGTTATTTCAAGTTTTAGCAGCAGAGACCCTAGTGCAACATTTTCTTTTCAGGTATGTCTAAATTGGCAAACGTTCAACAGTGCATAACTTGGGCCATGTTGGGCTAATTTCCTCTATTGTGGGCTCATTGTACTCCTGGTGGTGAGTTCTAGCCACCAGTAGCATTCACTAGGCCCCCGGCCTCCAAACAGTGCACTGTGTGGAGAGCTAGTTTTAGTGGTTCCCTGCACCAGCCTTCTCCTTTCCTGGCTCCTGGTGTTCCTCTCCAAGCCCCAGAGCCTCCTAGCTGTCTTGAACATCACGAGGGGTGACAGTGGAGTTTAGATTTCCCCCCAACTAATCCTCAGAGGACAGAAAGGGTTAGAAGGGGGTCAGTGCCAATGGCACTGGAGAACCCATCTAATCTTGGGGGACAGCTGGAAGAAAGGTCTTTAGCAGGACATCATATGGATTCTCCTTCCAGCTTTCCATGATTCTGGTGTTATCGCCATCTAGGTCCATGGTCTTGCTCACTGTCTCTTCCTCTTTTGCAGAGATTTATAAATGTGGGTAGACAGTTGTACATGCCAGGCACCCCATACCAATCGTAGGATACCACATCATCCCTCCACCCTTTCCCCACCCTCCTGCACAGCAATCCAATATGGCAGAACTATGTTTACCCTGTGCAGAGCTCCTCTGTCCACCAAGGGGTGTATCTATGATAATGGGTTAACCCTCACATGTGATCACTCCATATCAGTTCTGGTGCAAATCCCCATCCTCCTAGGTTTGGAGCCAAGCCGCCTAGAGATACAAAGGAAGGGGTCAAGCCTGATGTCAGGATCATCTGCTAGTGGCCTCTTTGAAGTGTACCTAGTTCTTGGGCACAGCCCCCAGGGCATACTGTCAATGAGGGAAACTCTCTCCCCAAACCCATACACACGTGTTTACAAGTAACCAGCCTAGAGTCTCTTACTATAACTGTGCCACAGCAGCCTTATCTTAAAAAGGAGACACTATACACGCTTATGGGAATGTGGGTTTCTGTTGCAGTAACCCCCCCACTTTTTGCCAGACTACTGATGCACTTTTTCTTGGTGTGCCCTGGGTCCCTGCCAATCAGGTTCCCAGGGCCTGTGTTCTTTACTCAAAACTAACCCAATTGGCATCTCTGGCCACAGGTCAGCCCCTGGTAAATGGTACCACAGGTACCGAGGGTGCTGTGACCAGGGAAGACCTCTAAGGGCTGCAGCACTTACTGTGGCAACCTTGGAGGCCCTATACCTTTACACACACACACACACTGCCTTTGCAGGCTGCATGTTTTGGTGCAGAACAAGGTAAAGAGTCGACATGGCACACATCCCTGTGTGCCATGCCTATAACCCACTGCCCTGGCATAGATCAGTCACCCTCTAGCTGGGTGCCCTATACCAGTGGTGAGGGTACATGTGCATGAGCCCTGTACACCTACAGTGTCTAAGCCCCTTCTTAGGCATTGTAAGGGCAGTGCTGCCATCAAGAGAATATGGTGCTGGGAGCTTGTCATTAACGACATCCACAGCACCATAATGGCTACACTGAAAACTAAGAAGTTTGGTATTAAACTTCTCAGCCCATTAAACCCACACTGATGCCAGTGTGGGATTTAATGCACACACAGGGCATCTCACCAGACGTGTTTGAACTGCAGCTTCTGGTGCCAGCCAGGAACCACGAATCCAGCCCACTCTGCGCCCGCCGAACCTGGCCCAAGCTCGAGTGGAAAAATATCACAAGGAGGTCCCACCGGCGATCCCGACCTGAGATCCGGCGACCCCTGACCTGCCTCAAGCCTCCTGACGACGCCTGCAGCCTCAATCCGATTGACCCCCCCCTACCACGATCAAAGCGGGTAAGAAAATTCGACGTTTAAAGGCATTTCTGTACCCGATGCCCCACGGCCTTGTGTGCCCAACCCAGCGGTCCCTAACCATCCCTCTACATTCCAACTTACCCCTCGAAGTGGTGGTCGCTCCTGGAAGATCCTCGTCCCCAAGCCTACAGTATTTCTTTGTCCCGGAGAATCTCCATTGAAAACAACAGGGCACCCGACCTCAATACAGCACCCTGCACCCGGCCGCCCTAGTGCCGCTGAGGGTGCTCCTTTGGTGCTACTTTGGCCTCCAACTTGCCCTGAGCTAAACTGAAGGAGCTTTGCTCCCACAACCCCGTGGCCTGCTTGTCAACAGCCACTAACCAGAGCCCCCCTATCCTCCATAGGATAACATTGGGCCTCAACACTCTGCACCCGGCCGCCCTAGTGCCACTGAGGGCACAACAACAGTGCATCACTGACCCTGGGAGAACCCTGAATCTAACCCCAGAACCCTAACCCCAAAGACCGGGTACTTACCTCGAAACCAATAACCTGTTTTTCCTCATAGAATAACATTGACACTATTTCTCCCAAAAAGTTTCTAAGTGTCGACTTTTGAAAACTAAGAATATTCTTTAAAATAATTCGCACAAATAACCAAAACGAATTCTCTCAACTATTTGCAGGAAAGGTCCCCGTGCTGAATCTAGGTATCCAGCACTGAGTAGGAAAAGTAAAGTAAAAGTAACTTACCTGTGAACTGAATTTCCTTCCATAGGATAACATTGGTGGTTCTATGTGAAAAAGTTTCTTAGTGTCAACTTTTGAAATACAAGATTAGTCTTTAAAAATCGTACAACTAACTAAAACACATTTACTCAACTGTTTTCAGGTAATGTCCCAGCTCTGAATCTAGGACACAACACTGTGTTAGCAAAAGTAATCAGAAAAGTAACTTACCTGCAATTTATTGTGGAAGCCCATTAATTTCAATGTACTGCTCTAAAAAGTTTCTAAGTATGGAGCTTTGAAAACGAATAATATTCTTTACAAATCATGCGAATAACTAAAACATAATTACTTACCTGTTTCTAGGAAATGTTCCTGTGCTAAATCTTAGTATCCAGTTAGAAAAGTAACGTAAAAAGTAACTTACCTGCAATTTACTGAAAAAGTCTATTCATTCCAATGTACTGTATTTACTAAGTGTTGCATTCTACTACTCCCCTGTAAATCAAACAAAGTACAATTTCTATTGCATTTTCAAACTGTTCTATATCCAGTAACTTATTACTGAAAAATATGTAATGCTACTTGGTTCTAAAAATAAACAACAGTATATTTTTATACAAGAATAATTGGCCTAGACTTCAGTTCTTGAGTGTGTGAATCCATTTGCTGACTGAGTAGGTACATCAAATGCTTAACACTCTCCTCTGATACTGCCTTACTGCTCGACCCAGCTACCAGTATTAGAGAGTAAGGTTCTATCTAACTTTAACCTCTGCCTTCCTCTGGGGACTCTTGGACTCTAAACACACTGTACCTCACTTTGGTGCAGTATATGTAGAGCCAGTTTCTTACAACGCTCCATCCAATTACCATGAAATTACCCTGAGTGAGACTGAGTTAGTGAGACTCGCCCACAGTAAGTGTCCAATACCGGGAAATTAAAAGGAAAAGAAAATCCTGGCGAACACTGATGGGCATAGCTGCTCAGCTGGTAGAGCCTTGTGACTGCGTAAGCTCTTCGGCTGATTTACCCAACCTGACCATTGCAATTGGCAGCATTTCCCTTGAGTGCTCATGAATTAAAATATTTTTTTCAAATGTTTGCCAATTTTAATCTGGATCCCACTTTACTGATTCTGCTCTGATTGAATCACTCTGAGATCCTTGTCTCGTCTTACTTATCTGTCCCGATGACTCTGATGATGATGATAACTAAGGAGGGTTGAAATGCTATTGACGAATGCGCAATTGGAACAGTCTTGTCGGATGAATTCCTTCGCTGTCACTATAATTGTGATTGTGGTGTTTACAATTGATGAACTGTTATTGTTCCATTGGCCTTTTTTATGTGCACAATGTATTGTAATTAACGTATTTACTGTGTGATCACTTGAGCCCCAAGCACTTTCACGGAGTAGTAAATATTTTTTACCAAATTCATAGCTGCCAAGGTTTGAGATTGCTATGTGTGACATTTTCATAATTTTATTGTGATTAGGAGTGACATTTCAATTACTATGAGTGACACTTTCTCGCGAGCAAAATCATGCAATGAAGACGAGGGAAACATATAAATATTAGAAATTAGACCCATCTGAGCAACAAGAAACTCTATAAAGATCTTAAAACTGCTGCTAGACACCAGAAACGGAACGACACTAACCAACATGACACATAGAGAGCCCTGTCCCCAACAGGCCACTTGTTACTGGTTGGAAGTCTCAGCTTCCATGCTAACAACAATACCAGAGTGCACATTAGTGTTATTGAAAACGTTAACTGAAAGTACAAAGAAACGCGAGTAAGAACAGGGCAGCTCTGCAGCCAGCGAGCACTTGACTGAAGCTCATGTAACACTACACAACATTCGGAATGACATAATATTGCAGTCAGATGGAAAACAAAATAGAAAACAAAATAAAATGCTAAGTTTCTTCTTAGTCTTTCATGTATTATGATGGATGTGATGAAAACATTTCATAATGGAAAAGGTTAAGCTAAGGTTCGTAATGTAAATAAATATATTGCCTTCTGAATATTTAAGTTTCACTTGTCTTTCATTTTGAAGTGTGTGCTCTGTATTTTTTATGCAGTTTAAAGTGAACACTGCCTGTACATTACACTTGGACACTGTGCACACTGATGCTGACCGGGCATGACAGTCACGACGGGTTGAGCCAAGCGATAGCTGTAATAATCTTTTAACTGGGGCCATACTAAGGGATCACAGGGGTGCAGAGTGAGGAAGGTCTGCTCTTGGGCTTGGACAGTGTTCAAACACATGGCTTTGCCCAGGAGCATGATCACCTACAGGCCCCTGCCCATAGTCAGTGATGATAATATCCCGGGCCCGGTCCCGGGCCGCACTGCTACGGTGTGAAGGATGACGAGACAGCCCTACAGATTAGATCACACATGAGATCTGCAGTGCCAAGTGTGCGCGCCTTGCTGCTGACATTATAACGAGGTTAGGTAACAAAGACAACACTGACACAAACACAGTACTATCAGGGTGCTTATGCTGAGCAAAGAAAGTACTTAATTGTTCAAGTTCACAGTCCTGTGTCCAGTGCAGGCACTGTCTCTCTACGCCGGGGATCCGGCGATGATCCTCCTCAGCCCTCTGATGATGCCGTGTCGGAAGCCCGGCCTTGATGAGACTGACCAGACAGACCACTCTGAGAGACTAGTGCCAAGTCAGTGTGCTGCCACTCGCAAGGGATCGGAGAACAAAGAGCCCACACGGGACTGGAGGCAGCAGGGCAGATGAGGCCTAACAGATTCCCTGTCCTCCACACACGGGGATGGTGGTGCTGTGGGCTGTTAGGGCGGGATGTGGCTCCAGCCTGGACTGGCGTAAGGCAATTAACGAGCCCATTACTGGCTGCAATCATGTGCGTGCGGACATTTGTTAAGTTGCGGCCGCCGTCTGCACATGCGAGCTCTGCCATAATTATAAATAATTTTGCCATAACTGACTGTACCTGAAATGCTGCAAGTTCACAAGAGGACCGGTGGGGTCGGGTCTATCACGTCTGGATCACACAATGCGCGGCAGTCTATTTTGCGAGCGCCAGCTGCCATATACGCCCATTGCACAAGTTCATTCATGCCCCCTCTTACGGCCCCGCAATTGTATGAGAGAGACTCGATTCTCGCCTGTACTCTTTCCGATTCCCCCGCCGCTTCTGCCTAGTTACTCCGGACGTGACTGCAGTCTACGGCGGAACATCCGGCCCCCATGGTGCCACGCCGGTGATTGACCGCGCGTCGCCTCGCTGGCGCCGCATTCATGGTCCAGAGCAATACAGCTGCCTGGAGTGCAGAGACACATTGTAGCGCTGCTCTCAGCCACTTCACAGAGCTGAGAGCAGTCTGGTTAATTATTCGGAACTCGGCTCAGCAACCAGCACCTCTCTCTGAGCAGCAGAGAGCCGGGGCACAGTCGCCGCTGGTGGCGCGGCTGGCAGGTGCCAAAATGCGTGACAATTAATTTCAGTGCGGTGATGCGGATCACCGCACTGAGATGCGTGAGCGTCACGCCTGTTGCGTGACGCTTGGCAGGACTGCAAATTCTGTTCATCTTTGTTCATTTAAGATGCATTGTAAAGAAACTATTATTGGTGTATTCAAAGCAATTGGTTCTGTTTAAAATATATGTTCTTTGCTTACAGTTGTAAACTAATAAATCTCACATAGGCATGACATATTGGCTTTGCCAACGCTTGTTTTAATGTACGAGAGAATCTATGTTTTACATACCGCAAATCGAGAACAATTTAATAAACCACGTAGTCTTCTTGTATTTCATTTCAGCTATTTTCGTGTACGCTTGATAATTTGGTAATCGTTTAGATTTCAGAATTACATGAACAACACAGCCCTAGCAAAAGCTGAAACGTCCGTTTGTTGAAAAGAAACATAAAATAATAATTGGCAAAAAACGTATTAAAGTCTTTCCGATAGAAGCTGACAATGACAAAAACCACCAACAAAATCTCAACATAACGCCGTAATATTTGAAAAGCCGTGGAAGAATTCAGGCAAATATGAAAAGTTAAACGAGGGATAGAAAGTTCTTAATACGTCAATAGGAAGCCATCGACAGGGAGAGCTGTTCAAAGATGGCCGACCGTATCGACATGAAAATATGGTCTTTTAGTTCCGTCTTTCACCACATCCTTAGATTACAAACCCTGAGTTCCGGAACCTTGGAGAGAGTTTGAAGAGACCGAGGGGAAATATTAGCGCGACGGACAGGAAGTGAAAGGTGACATTAGCAGGCATGGTCTGGGGCTCCTGTGCTGCAAAAAGTCCTGAGTGAGCAGTGAAATAGGGCAGTGGGGCAGATCATGGCATGTGCGCGGAGCTGCCGGTTGCTGGCGGGTCTAGGGGCTCAGTTGATGGGAAGGAGCGGCTCATCTGCTGTACAGAGGTGAGTGTAACCAGGATATGCATCCGAGTGACACAAACTGCACTTGGACTAGGTAACCCTCTGGAGCACTGATGGGAGCATGTTGGTTTCTCAGACTTACTCGAAGCAGTCGAACTAGCACAATAAATTAATGGAAAGCGCAAGCGCTCTACCCTGCCATCCCCTTCTGCCATTGAATGCCAAGGTGCAGTGTCCTAAACTAAGGGTAACTCGCACCCAACACCAAAATGCTTTCCACATTGGATTCCTTGCAATTTCAGTACACTTAATTTGCATTTATATTGCACTTACTACCCATGACGAGGCGTCGAAGTGCTTTATGGCGAGTGTTACTTGGACGCTACACGTGAGCTCAAAGTTACTGAGCTTAGTTCATTACTTTTTGGGGTTAGTCTTAAATGCTTATTCCATGCATTTATGCCAATTTTATTGTGGTACATTATTGACACAATTGTGATCATTAGTGGAGGTTATGTGAGAAGCAATTGCTTGCTTGAATTAATAGGATAGTTATGGTTTCTTAAAGAGCTTAAAACGGATACGCATGAGATTTGGAGAAACTTGTATACAAAAGAGGCAGTCGGAAGGAAGAGGTGAACAGTGTGCACCTTTTAAAAAATAGGGAATGGACGTTAGTAACCATAATAGATTATCAATAGAGTGTCAATTTTCAGGTGAGAATTTCTGCATGCAATTTGTGTATGTAACCTGTTGAAAATGAACACTTTTAAATTCTGCTTCTAAGAAATGTAGCATGCACAATCTGTCTAGGGGTAGTTAAGAGGTGACACAGATAAGTGAAAAGGAAACCCAGTTCTTGTTGAGACCTCTTTACTGTCAAGCAGTTTAACACATATTCACATTCTGTTACCTGTAATTACAACGGGAACACCCCAGAGAGACCTGTTTATTTATATACCTACAACAGCGTAATATTTAATACTGTAAAGAATCGTTACGGTTAATGCAGATCATATACACATAGATAAACTATACATACGATATAAAACATATGTTAAGTAAACACCCATCAACTTAAAAGTATAACACAGCACTAGATAAACACATTGTAGCTATCATTATTATAACTAGTCTATGTTTGTGACTCATTCAATGCCTGATTCAGAAGCTATTGCCCACTGCACCCATCTAAAAAGCACCCCCACAGAAAACACACCATGTCCAGCAGAATGAATGTGTCACCTTCACCTTCCAGCATGTACCTTGCTTCATTTTTAGTACACTTATAACGAGACATCACTCACAAAGTAGTGTGCTACTTGTCCACAAATGCGCTTTGGTGCCTCGTTGAGAGTATGAAGCTGTATATAAGTGAAACATCCATCCATTACACTGGAGCAAATGGGAGACATCCTAGTCTGTATTGTGGAGGAGCTATCTCATGACATCTGCTGTGGGCACTCCGCAGGTCACCTGTCTGAATCCTGGTGTACACTGTTCTGTCTTGAATCCATGAAACTATGTGATCCATAAAGCAAGGACTTTATGTTGGGGATGGGACATCCCATGATATACGTTTGTCGTTGGGGGCCTGGGGGGGTCAACAGATGGACACTCCACTGTCGGAAACAACAGTTGCTGCAGTGACATTAGGGAAAAGTTAAATCGATTTTGGAAAAAGGGGGTGGTGATGGACAGAGTTTCTGAATGATGCAGAATACTCTTACCAAGTCAAGAGATCATGGTTTTAATCCATCACCTGTTTTTTAGCTCATTGCACCATCCCAGCTCAGAACCTGGCTATATGCAAATTAGTCTGTTCCTGTCCCAGTGCATGATGGGAACAGGGCAAACCAAACTACCAAGCCAATTCTTATACTGGGAAGGAGACAAGCTTCCGGGGACCGGTTTCTGGCAAAAGGGAAAAGTTAATACATGGTCATGGGGGTCTACCTAGTGGCCAGTTCGAGTTACACCTTATCACTGTGTCAGTATTCATTCCCCAACCATGAGGCCTAGTACTCACAAGGTGCTCACCACAATCTAACAGACTTTTTGGCGCATTATTTTGCATAATGAACGTTTTGTGATCAAAATGATATTGCTTTTGTGGGCTAAAAAAGGTGCTATTACGGAGCGAGACCCAATGACAGGATTTGTTGGGTTCAGTGTTTCACTTACAGAAGAGCAGTAAAGCACTGGGTATCTTCACTATTTGTTTTATGGCTGTAGAGTTTTTGTGACTCACTACATGCTGCTGCGAAGATGCCACAGATCTCTTGGGGTAGGCGGAGCAATGTCTTTTTACAGACTTCAGAGAAATAACAGGTGGTCTAGAAATGTAATCTGATGCGTTCATGCCTTTGTACAATTAAATGCTTTGGTATATAAGCAAATATTAAAAATTCTGGTTGGTTTACTAAAGATCTGAGAGAGAGTTAATTGAAGTGATATTAGAATTGTTTTATATATGTGGCAGACGATTCTTATTTTCAGAAAAAGAGTAGCATGACTATGTACATTTGTTCGCCCTATGGATTATATGGCCAGGAATTTCAAAAGCATAACACATTGTTTTAGGGGGGGAAAGCTGTCTATAGGGTGTTTTTGTTCTAATGTGAAATTGTCTTTTCTTTGTTCAATGGTCCTTCAGAAATCCATTTCCAGATCACTGATATCTAGAGGAGATAAAACGTTCTTTTAATTAGAAAATGCAGATGGTACTAAAAGACTGAAAATGCATCCTATAATAAGATGTTGGGTATCAAACAAATGGTGCGTTAAATTGAGAGGTTGGAGAAAGAGAGGTGGGGTTGGGAGTTGAGGTAGTGAGAAAGATGTGAGATAGAGAAATGAGGTAGAGCTAGTGGTTAGTTGGAGAGCTGTGAAGTAAAGAGGGCCGAGAGAGAGGTAAAGAGAGACGAGGAATAGAAAGATGAAGAGAGCAAGCTAATTATGGCAGAGATGTGAAAAAGATTGAAGAACTGAGATGGAAACAGAACACCAAGGGTTGGTACGGGAATGTCCCCTGTACGATATACAATTGTGTCCCCTGTATGCCTGAATTGCATACTTGTGATCCTTATTTGGGTCATGCCACACCCTAATCCGGTGTATGCGTATTGACCAGTCTTGACAGCAGTAGGTTCTGGATCTAGTCCTGAACTGGGAGGGGGGTCACCCTCAAAGTGACAGGGGACTACTCTCCCAGTCGCCGGTTTCATGCTTGGAGTGCAATGGTGGCAGCTTACCTTGTTAACGAATTGTGCTAATAGGCTTATACCCTTGAGACATGAATGCATGTTTCAGGCCCATTTATCTAAAGTTCTGCGCTGAAGACGAACCTGGAATCCTAAATACAATATCCTGTGCATTGTAAGTGTGCATGTGCTAGACTTGATAATGTGCCATGCACGAAGGAGCTAGGCCTCGGTGTTCCATTTTAGAAGCCCACAGCCTGGACCAAGGTAAAAGAGACAGAGAGCATTTGTGTATTGCGGGCATCTCTTAGATGGGAGCGGGAAACACCAGATGCTGTGGTGATAAAAGGGGAGACCGACTTTCTTTAGAAGTGCCAGGCCCTTCTTATGCATTGGATTGGACATGACTCTAACTGCTGCTGACCTTAGGTAGATGGCAGGGGTACAGAGTGAGACCTGCAGTATTCCTTCTTAGGGTAAAGAGTCCTTAGAAGGGGCACAGATTATTGTCTCCCTTATTTCTGTGAGGAGGGGTGGTAAATACCTAGGTTCAGCCTGCTCTCACCTCATTGTACTTCTGTGTCGGGCACTCCACCTGGAGACTGTCTTGCTGGGCATAGCATCCTTGCAGATAGAGGCTTAGCCTAGAAGGTGACCTGACCAGGGTTTATATTGGGAGCAAACCCAAACAGTTTCCAAGGAAACCGTCCTGAAATAGAAATCCTCCGTCTGCGAACCTGGCCTTGTATAAAGATGGGACCTCAAGACCCATCTTTGCTTGTTGTGGTCTCCTCTACATAGGATGGGGAAATCCACATATTACTCAATGACTACTATGCAGCCAAGGGCTGGTGTCTTGCTTACAACTAACACCCCAGAGGTGAGGGAAGACCGATTGGCGTCCATTCAGAAGGGGGAATTACTGGACTGTTCTGGGTGCTAATATATCCATCATCTGAGCAAAGAAAGAAAGTGCTAACCCTACAGGAGTAACAAATCATGGAGGGGTTGCTGTTCTTGACCCTGGTGGAGGTTTCTTCTCACTGAGACTGCATTTACAGTGGGAAAGTGCCCTGAGCCCTAAGGCCACTTAAAGAGAATCAGCAAAACCCTGGTATTTTCCTATGGGAAGTGCGGACCTTCTAGGTGGGGAAAACCCACATGGAGGGGGGTCTTCATCATCTAGGCAGGGAACACCCCTGTGTACCTGTCCTGCCTTTTGCCTACCACGTGCTCCACCCCATAGGTTTTACTCTAAGGGTGTCGTAGTGGTAGCAAATGGCCAACTCAGCATTGGTTACTGGTTTAGAAATGCCAACCTGAGCACAACATGGAAGAGGTGGTATGCACACCGTATTCAAAAAGTCATTGCTTAATCCATAAGTCTTTAAACATCCTTGGCAATTTGCGTGCAAAACTGGGCAGTGCCTTGCCCTCACAGCACCATCATTAAATGCAACCATGTGGGGAGCGCATAGTCAACGCTCCACTCCCAGATGCACTGCGCATTTCTGGATACCAGATCCAACTATTCGTCATCCATTTAACCTTGATTTATATTCATCCTATTTTGACCGAAATGTTAACGTGCTTTCTTCCTCTTTAGAATTGATCCACATATGAAACAAATTGTATTTGGGAAACTTCTCATATTCACAAGTGCCCATCCAGGCTTCATTGAAAATACGATCCAATACAACAGGTAGTTCAAAGCAGCAGTTCTTTATTCCAACCCAATGCATTTCGGGCTTTCACTAGCCCTTCGTCAGGGGTAACTGAAAGTTAACAATAGCAAAAAATTACTTTAATATTTTTCCTTATTCATTGCATCAATCTCGATATTACCCAACATATTCATCATTTAATGATTCTCATTTCATTAATTTAGTGCCCGATTTTCATCTAGTGTCCGTGCTCTATTACTTTAAATCTGTGACTGTCATATACATATTAAAACTAAGTATATCTCTCTACATTAATCTAATCAGACTTAGCCTCTAACAATCATGTATTATACCCTACGGCGGGAACTAACGCTAATATGGTAGATGGGGGAAGGTAGTAAGTTACGAACATGCGAAATAGGAATGATTTAAAATGTGAAAAGAATGGGGTTTGATCTTCCGGATGTTAGTTCCCGCCGTAGGGCATAATACATGATTGTTAGAGGCTAAGTCTGATTAGATTAATGTAGAGAGATATACTTAGTTTTAATATGTATATGACAGTCACAGATTTAAAGTAATAGAGCACGGACACTAGATGAAAATCGGGCACTAAATTAATGAAATGAGAATCATTAAATGATGAATATGTTGGGTAATATCGAGATTGATGCAATGAATAAGGAAAAATATTAAAGTAATTTTTTGCTATTGTTAACTTTCAGTTACCCCTGACGAAGGGCTAGTGAAAGCCCGAAATGCATTGGGTTGGAATAAAGAACTGCTGCTTTGAACTACCTGTTGTATTGGATCGTATTTTCAATGAAGCCTGGATGGGCACTTGTGAATATGAGAAGTTTCCCAAATACAATTTGTTTCATATGTGGATTAATTCTAAAGAGGAAGAAAGCACGTTAACATTTCGGTCAAAATAGGATGAATATAAATCAAGGTGAAATGGATGACGAATAGTTGGATCTGGTATCCAGAAATGCGCAGTGCATCTGGGAGTGGAGCGTTGACTATGCGCTCCCCACATGGTTGCAACCTGAGCACAACAGCAAATGCACACTCACTGGTCTGCAATGCGAGGCGTGATAGATGTTTGAAAGCTGTTCTGGTGGGTGGCACAGTAAGTGCTGTTTCCCACCATTAGCCAGTGCATTACCTGCCATATGTATGTGGTGTACCTTTTTGACATGGCACTCAAATGCGCCACACCTAAAACAATCAAGTAAGCACCCCTTCCTAGCATGGGTAGGAAGGGCCCTTGTGCTTTCACATTGCATTACTGTGGGAAAGCGCCCAGAGTCCTAAGGCCGTGAAAAGAGAATTTGCAAAAACCAGGAGGAGAAAAAGCAAAAGGTTTTAGGGAAATCCCCTAAGAAGGGACATGTCCAACATGGCCCATGTTACCCCACATGTGGACTGTGTTGACCTCCGGCATTGCAAAGTGTGACTTTGGGTCAGAAAATGTGTATAAGATATAAGTGACCCATGAAGTTCTCTGGGTTGCCTCCTGAAGATTCAAGGTTATCAACCTCAAGGCACTGTGTGCTGAAGATAGCACCTGGCTTTCGCTGCGTTGAAGAATTGTCATCAGCTACTGTTTTGCTGTTGCTCTTTAAAAGGTGTGGCATGTACTTTTTAGAATATCGGAGTGAGTCGCCCCATGCGTTAAGTTGCTGTTGGAGTGCAGAAGTGAGACGCTATCTGCAGCTCATTGCCTACCTCCTAAAAGAGTTCCTTTGCAAGTAGCCTCTGTTCCTGCTGCAACCCATCAAGCAATGCACTGCACAGCCAAGTGCTGCTTTGCTCCGACGAGTGCTGCATGGTTAATGAAGGCTTGATCCTGCTGCCGTGGGAGCACTGAATGTGTCCCTGAGCTGCTGCTATGAACTTGGTGAGACTGCACAGGCCTTGGCCCGAGAGACTCCATGCCAATGCAAACGATGGAGAGCATGAGCTGCATCCTTAGAATTATTTCAAACGCTGAACCTGGAAAGGGGGATCCCAGTGGAAAGGGGGCACCCACTAAAGACGGGTGCAGACCCAGATGGCAGAGGCCTCTAGGGCACAGAGACAAGCACCAATGAACTGGGTATTCGTGTATTATTGTGTAGTGAAATTCTATGTTTTCTTTGTAATAAAGTACTTGTTTTTTCTATGAAAAAGAAACACTGGGCTGGACATTGCTCTTATTGTGCTGCTGGGAGCATGGTCTTGATTATTGAGCCTGGGTAACCCCTACACCAACTGCCATCCCTTCTACTGAAATTCAGTTGTGGGAAATGTTGTACTAGGCCTAGTTTACAGAGCCATATTAGGGTAGGCTCTGGGACAGCAGTGGTAAAAGGCCTCAACCCCTACAGCTGTTGGCCCAGTAACCCCTTGCTGCCTGTGGCCTCCCGAATGTGGTCTGACACCAAGTTTCGTTGAGAGGCATGAGGTGGAGGTAGGCACAGAGAAGTAAAGAAAGCGGGGAGCCCCGTTAGAGATCATTGGGAGAGGTGGGGAAGAGAGGTATATTGAGAGAGAGGTGAGGTAGAATTGAAGGGGGTAGGGATGCAGAGAGGGTAAATGCAGGGGTCAGGCCGAAGGTGAGGTGAAGTAAAGTGAGACAGAAATATTATTGTGTGATTTGCCTCCAGCTTCCTGAGCGTGCAAAGGTTTAAGGACATGATCAACTGTCATGTTTAAAAAAAAAAAAAAATTGTTTATGCACAGAATTCTCACTTTTTATGAGTCCTCCCTCCTAGAAGACGGGGCCCCTGGGTTGGTACCCACTTTGCCCATACCGTAAAACGGACTTGCCACTACGTAGTAATGAAGACTGAGGTTTAAGCACTGTTTAAATAGATACATAACCATCCTTTGTTTTTGTGATGTACCAGCTGCCTGTCCTATTTGTTTTTCCGTGTCTCGTGGTCTTCTCTGCAGGCCCCAGGAAATCCAGTGTCATTCCTTGCATGTCTCGTGATGTGTTTACCCTTACATCAATAGTTTTCCGTCACGCTCTGTGTTTATCTTTCCAGTTGAACTGACGTTCAGATGGAAGTGGTTTTGTAGCAAGCTGCACATTGGGGGTTCCAAAAGAATAAATGCTTACCGTCATTCTTTTTTATTGAGTGCTTGGATTTCGCATTTCTACACCCTGTGTATATACCAAGTTTTGTGCTCTTGCATGTATGTTTGTGTATGTGGGCAGTAGAAAAAATAGATTTCATCACTGTATGACTGACAGGATGTCAGTGGTCTTTTCCCACCAAGTCTGGGAAATATTTGACTCGGTGGAATGTCCATTAATCAGGGTTGGTGTCCCCGCAATGCGAGTTAAGTTATCTTAGAATGGCTTTGTTATGCTTCAATCCAATAAAACTCTTGCAAATTCAAGGACATATTTTCATTGGCAAGGAGTATTCTCACCATATCAGTGTTTGTCTTGAGGGACCTTTATTGAAAGGGAAGAAGTGGGGATCGTTCGGCTGTACTTTGTTTTCACTTCTAAGGACAACAATATGCGTTCTCTTTGTGTAATAAACATGTGAATAAATAAATAAAAATGAGTTAAAAAAAAATATATAATGCGAAATGCTCTACAAGCTTTGTGAAAACTAGCAGGCAACTAGCATTGACAAAGTGAAATGATCTGGCTTGCATTTTGATTCCTCACCAAAGCATAAAAAAGTCTGCTGAAGTTAAAGATCGCTTTTTGAATACAATGCACATGGAAAAAAACAAATTGAAAGAATGATTATTTAGAGTAGCTTTTAGATGTCAAATAGTACCTTCTGGACTCAGCTGCAAACAGTTCATTGGAGGCAGAAAGATACCCCAAGCAGCCAACATCATTATGTGAAAGGGAAATACTCCGCTGGGCGAAACCAAACCCCACTTTATTTATGTATTATTTGAAGAATTGGTTACAGGTCATTCAGGCGGCTGCACTGTTGAGCCAGGCCCTAAAAATAAGGCACATCATTGGCGTGTATTGATCTTGGTACACATCTCTTATCACCACAGGTTCGAGCCCCTCTGGGTAGAGCTGTCCTTTAGCAGTACAGTGGAGTCAAGAGGTAACCGTTAAGGTTCTCCCCAACGATTTTGAAGGGAGTGGAAGCAAAATGTTCTGTTCATGTTTCAAGTGTAACCTTTCTGTACTAGTCTACACAACTGTTAAAACTTACTAACTACTCTGCTTTAGATTTTCTCTGGCAAATAAAGACAGCAGTGGTTTATCCCCCCCTCCTTTTTTTTTTTTTATTATCCCAAAAAATAAAAACCTTTCTTGACCCAAACATATTTTGAATTTTAACAAGGTATTTTTAGGCCGCAAATGTAGACCGAATTAGACCTGGTGTATATGCTTGATGACATGCTATGGGTGATACTGATGATTCGGACGATATTGCTTGCTTTTCAGCTGCCTTTTCCATCTTTTAGCATAATATTTTGTTCCACTACCCTCGGTTGTCCAACTAAAAAGTGTAACTGTTCTGGGTTGGATCCTTATTAAGCTAGCCTACTCAAGCCGTCATATTCTCCCTTGTTTACCTCCAAATTTTAGTCAAGGAAGTGTGATCTCCATCAGGGATGTGCTCTTTCTCTTAACCTTGAATGTGTTCTTTCAGCCACGGCTTGATGTGTCCAATTGTGGGAATTCCGCCTTTGCATGTTTTCTGATAGCACCAAGATATTAAACATTTTTTTATCTGACATATTGTCTCGTTGTCCTGTTACCACAGTGTATGATGGCCACGTGCCTGTATCACCACACCGTTATTAAAGTTAAGTGCAGATAAGACAATGGTTGTCCGCAGGCAGATCTCTGAGGTCTATCTTTCCTGCAGTTTGAAAAAAGCAGCTCTGCCACTCTGGTTGATCACATTAAATTAAATGTGGGCTTTTAATTTGATACTGATCTCTGCCTTCCTGCCGATTCATTGCTCCTTGGGTGAACTGATATTTTCACTTCAGTTAATAACAGACTCCATGCAGCCTGGAGCTGCATGGTCTCTCTGTCCCTGGAGTTGGCTTCTGCCCTTCTTTTTTAAAATTTGTAAATAGTACAGAATGCACTGCATGTTTACCGCATCATACTTGTCAATTTGTTCATGTGATAACTACTTTTGGTGGTTTCTGCTTCCTCCCAAGGTCCTCTCTGATCAAGACCCTTGTTTTACATACGCCCTAGTCTACAGAATAGCTCTATCGTTGATAAACAACAAGTTAGTCATCTATGTCCCATCCGCATATCCGTGTTCTTCTACACTGTGCCTCCTGTACTTATCTCCTTTTTAGGTGTCAACTTGCCACTCTCCTTTTTTTCTGTACTTGCTGTTCTGTGAAACAAACTCCTGTTGGGATCAAGAGCCAATTTGACATTTTTTTCCTTTTTTTGTAAGAGTAGGCTATCCCATCCTTTGCATTCAACAGTTATCACAAAGTGAATTTAGGCCTGTGATCAAAGCAAGCAGGTCAACAGGCTGTCCTTCTGAGCCTTGTCCACCGCAAATCTTCAAAAACATTCTTCTATCTACATCTGCTGCCACACCATTAAGAAAAATCATCAATAGTTCATTAACTTCAGGACTCTTTCCAGAAGAATTTAAAAAAAGGCCCACATACACCCATTATTAAAGAAAACAAACCTGGACCTACATGACACACACAACTACAGACCAATTACAAATGGACCTTTTCTAGTCAAACTGATAGGAGCAGCATTTGCCCAGTGGTCACAATTTATTTAAGATAATTCCATACTTTCTGACTTCCAAACAGGTTTCTGTCTAGGAAGAGGCACAGAATCTGCCCCCATTTCCATCTTGGACGACCTTACAAACACAATAGACCAGAATGGGGTCGCTGTACCACTTCTCTTGGACCGTTCAGCTGCCTTTGTCACAGTTGACAATGTCACTGTAATCCAAAGACTACACTAAGCCAGCATACAGGGGACTGCTCTCAACTGGATCACATCATACCTTCAAAAAAGGACAAATGTCATCCATACTCCCTTGTTCTCATCTAAACCGTTCTTTACAAAAGCAGGGGTCCCTCAAGGCTCTATCATCTCACCCATGCTTTTCAACATCTACATGAAATCATTCCCGGCAATGATCAATACATTTCAGCACACATGATATAACAATGCAAATGGCACACAAATACTCCTTAAATTGGACAGCTCCAAAGACATTGGACACTCAAAATCTTCAGTTGCATCAGAGCCATTGATAAGTGGATGACATGGAGACACCTCAAATTGAATGCTTCCAAAACATAAATACTCACATATGGTGATTGGAAAAATCATGACCCACTCTGCTCCTGGCCTGATGAACTGGGACCACCTCCTACAGTATCTAAGAAAGTTAGAAACCTTGGAATGGCCATGGACTTCAAATTATCAGTGCAGGCCCAGGTGGACAAGTAAGCAAGATCAAGCTTCAATACCATGAAAACTCTGTGACTCATCGTCCCACACCTAGGATTTTCACACAAGGTCCAGACTACTATCTCTCTTGTACTGTACAAACTTAATTACGCCAGTGGTCTGTACCATGGATCATCTTTATCCACTATGAAAAAGCAACAACAGATTCACAACTCTTCTGCCAGACTACTCCTACTTTTAAAGCCACAAGCTCGCATCTCCCCTGCCTTGAGGGCTCTACATTGGTTGCAGGTTGTCAGAAGATCCACCCTCAAGCAGCTTTCCCTCTCCCATAAAGCAATACATGGAACCGGGCCACTTTTTATTAGGAATACAATCGCCAAATATATACAACAAAGGACCCTCCGCTCAAGAATTGCACCTCCTCTGTAAACTCCAGCATACAAGAAAAATACATGGGTGGTACAACTTTCTCTGTTCAAGCAGCCAAACTATGGAACTCATTACCCCCAAACATAAGTCACGGATAATTATCTTATTTTCATAAGACCCCTCAAGAGCCTGCTCTTTCCTACATGACCACCACACTCAAACACACATGTACAGCAAATGCCTGTGCATGTAAATACATATGTATAATTTGATTATATGTATTTAGATATGTGCACTTTATCGTACAAAATGTATACTACTTGTTTAAAAATGTATAGATATTCTTTCGGTGCCCTTAGCAAATGTATATATGACTTACTATATATATCTGTGTGTGTATATATATATATATATCTATATATCACTTCCATATGCGGCAAGATCTGCAGAGAAGACACACCACTGAGACTCTCGCCGCAACTAAAAAGAAAAAGTTTGAGAAAAATATTAACTAATTTTCCGGATTCCCATCACTCACCAAGATGGTGACATGCTTCATCATCTGGGTCTCCTCTTTACAGTCACACTAGTAACCCTAAGGGCTACAACCCTATCATAGCGAAGGGGAGCCCGAGGATGTTTTGCTATGACTCCTATCAGATGAGAGTAGTAGAGTGTATGGGAACTAGGTGCAGTTCATAGATGATAAGTGAAGATTAAAATTGAGTTATGAGAAACCCTATATTTATTATTGTCTCTCACAATTCAAATTAAAAAAATACATTTTTAGGTTTCGCCTGGGGCACGGAGCTTTAGCTCCGCCCCCAGGAGAAATCTTTAGTTTTCAGTATGGGGGACTTGAATACGCCCTCTGTTCCATTGGCTAGCTCCATAAATGGAGGCTAGCCATTGGAACAGAGATCTGTCCGTCATGGCCGGACCAGATTCGTGGGCGTTCCTGCATTTTTTTCGCTCTACACCCTTTTTGCATCGTCATTGGGCGGTGGGCGGAGTTTCGCTTTTTTTTGGGGTGTTTGTTTTCCTCATTTCATGCCGACCACGGCCGCCGGAAGAAGTCCAGGTGAGTGCCCGTTCCTGCCCCCCCTTCCCGCTGTCCGTGTGCCGTTCCCGCCCCTCCTCCCGTTGACCGTGTGCCGTTCCCGCCCCCTCCCGCTGTCCGTGCCTTTCCTGCCCCCCTGTAGTCTTTGCCTCGGCGACCCTTTGTTCCCCCTGGCACGCCTGGCATTCTCAGGGCCCAGCCTGACTACCCACACGTCGAGATGTTAAAGATGGATTTTCGGGCATTATGCTCAGCATTGTGGCGGCCACAAAAAGCGCCGAGTGCACACACAGTTGAGCCGGCCCCTGCCCTGACGTGTTCACGTCGAGAAGCTGAGGTTAAATGTTTGCGAAAAGCATGGAATCTGCTTGCAGCGGCGGTAGGGGCGAACGGAGGGAGGGGCTGGATTTATCGCTTTGGTTTGGTGATCTGCTGGGTGGTGTGTGGCGAGTGGGAGGGACGGTGGCGCGCCCGCAGATTCCCCCTCTATCACACTCGCCTTCTCTTTAGATCATCGTCATGGTGTAAACAAACAAGCTAAACTCCCGGAGATTTACAGTGCCCGGCGTCCGTGACTTCCTCCGCCGCGCTGTGAGATATTTCCGTACAGGCAGGCTAAGCACTTTCCATTTTATACCTCAGCGGCTTTATAGCATCTTAAGGATTTTTTTTTAAAGTGCCAGCAAACACTCCCTGCGCTCCCCGTTGGAAGTGAGCACGACGCTGCTATCTGCATTGTGCGGCGGGAAACTTCCTGTGTGTATTGATCCCTTGCTGAGAGCACTGTCCGTCATGGGGCTGCTTTGTCTGGCAGTCACTTCCATTTGAATTTGACTGACTGAGGGAGCCTGGTTTATTTGTAAAGGACAACAAGGCTTTTCATTCATAATTCCGGCAGCGGGGACGGGTGCTAATGACAGAGCCCTGAATAATGAGGGCGCGGTATTCAAGGCAGGAAGGAGCGCGGCCGGGGGTTGCCAAATGCGGCAGCCAGAGACGAGACGGACTGCAGGGAGCGCAGGCGGCGCCGGCACTCAGGGATCCACATCTGCAGCACGCCCTGTGTGACCCTGGACACCCGGAGAGATCCGCAGCACGCCCTGTGTGACCCTGGGCACCCGGAGACAGCCACATCTGCAGCACGCCCTGTGTGACCCTGGGCACCCGGAGAGAACTGCATCAGCAGCACGCCCTGTGCGACCCTGGGCACCCGGGGAGAGCCGCATCTGCAGCACACCCTGTGTGACCCTGGGCACCCGGAGAGATCTGCAGCACGCCCTGTGTGACCCTGGACACCCAGAGAGATGATCGTTGAGGATAGCACGCGCCTTACTGAGGTCAGACTGCCCATTTCACGTCCTAGAGAGAGGGGGCGAAAGGGAGAGAAGTGGGAAAGTTTGAGATGTCGAAAATGAGGGAGAAAGGTGAACGAAAAGAGAGCGGGGGCCGAAAGAAGACCGGGAGAGAGGCAGTGAGGGACGGAGGCACAGAGGAGAGGAAGATAAGCTGAGCAGTGTAGGGGGGTGGGGGTGTAGAGAGGCTTGGAAACGGAGACGGGGTATGTTTGTGTTTCGGGTGCACACGCGCGTGAGCGCTTGAGTCACTAGTTGTCTTTTCCGAAATTAATTTTTCAGTTGTCTTTCTTAAATACGCTGATATTCCCTTTCCGTTTGTCTGTTATCTCGGCATTGCTTTATTTTTGTTTTTAAAATGCTTTTGTTGTTGCAGTGAATCATTTTCTGTTTGTGTCATTTAGGGTGGGTCAGATGGGGTTCTAGGCGCCTCCAGGTCAGATTTTCACTTGGGTCGGAGCCTTTGATTTACTGCTTCCTTTGTGGGGTCTTATTGGTGTTGTCGGCTGCGCCGTCCTTTTCTTGTAATTATAATTCGGGAGAAATAAAGTGAGCACGACCCCGAGTGCTGTGGAGTGGAGTGTGACGTCAAAGTTCAGGTCTGAAGGACGGAGTCAAAGCTTTCACAGCAGCAATATTCAAAGTGCCGCCATAACTACTGGAGTGAAGTGCTGTGTCTTTGGGGTTGGAGGGTTGTGCGGCGATGTCCATTCAGTGCCGCCTGTAACCACCAGTGCAAAGCTCTGTGGAGGTCCCGGGTATATCCCTTCAAAGTGCCACCCGTACCTACCGCTGTAAAGTGCAATGTAAAATGTAACTTGGAGAGGGTCTGGATGTTGAGTGTGACCTGAAGCTTGTATTCCCTGCATAATTTACAACAAGGGGTGGTGATGGGGTGGTGATGGACAGAGTCTCTGAATTAAGCAGAGTACTCTCACCCAGTCAAGGGATCAGGGCTAGATCCAACACCGTTTTTTAGCTCATTGCACCATCCCAGTTTCAGAACCTGGCTGTATGCAAATTAGTCTGTCCCTGGCCCAGTGCATCATGGGAACAGGGCAGACCAGACTACAAAAGCCAATTCTTACACTGGGAAGGAAACAAGCTTCCGGGGACCGGTTTCTGCCATTTCAGGCGTCTTCGGCCCGGCTTGCTTGAATCCTGATGGTGCAATGAGCAAGGGACTCACATCTGAGTATACCCTTCCACGCTTAGGGTGGACAAAATAATTTACAACAAGGGGTGGTGATGGACAGAGTCTCTGAATTAAGCAGAGTACTCTCACCCAGTCAAGAGATCAGGGCTAGATCCAACACCGTTTTTTAGCTCATTGCACCATCCCAGTTTCAGAACCTGGCTGTATGCAAATTAGTCTGTCCCTGGCCCAGTGCATCATGGGAACAGGGCAGACCAGACTACAAAAGCCAATTCTTACACTGGGAAGGAAACAAGCTTCCGGGGACCGGTTTCTGCCATTTCAGGCGTCTTCGGCCCGGCTTGCTTGAATCCTGATGGTGCAATGAGCAAGGGACTCACATCTGAGTATACCCTTCCACGCTTAGGGTGGACAAAATAATTTACAACAAGGGGTGGTGATGGACAGAGTCTCTGAATTAAGCAGAGTACTCTCACCCAGTCAAGAGATCAGGGCTAGATCCAACACCGTTTTTTAGCTCATTGCACCATCCCAGTTTCAGAACCTGGCTGTATGCAAATTAGTCTGTCCCTGGCCCAGTGCATCATGGGAACAGGGCAGACCAGACTACAAAAGCCAATTCTTACACTGGGAAGGAAACAAGCTTCCGGGGACCGGTTTCTGCCATTTCAGGCGTCTTCGGCCCGGCTTGCTTGAATCCTGATGGTGCAATGAGCAAGGGACTCACATCTGAGTATACCCTTCCACGCTTAGGGTGGACAAAATAATTTACAACAAGGGGTGGTGATGGACAGAGTCTCTGAATTAAGCAGAGTACTCTCACCCAGTCAAGAGATCAGGGCTAGATCCAACACCGTTTTTTAGCTCATTGCACCATCCCAGTTTCAGAACCTGGCTGTATGCAAATTAGTCTGTCCCTGGCCCAGTGCATCATGGGAACAGGGCAGACCAGACTACAAAAGCCAATTCTTACACTGGGAAGGAAACAAGCTTCCGGGGACCGGTTTCTGCCATTTCAGGCGTCTTCGGCCCGGCTTGCTTGGATTCAAGCAAGCCGGGCCGAAGAGGCTGAAATGCCAGAAACCGGTCCCCGGTAGCTTGTCTCCTTTCTGGTGAAGAATTGGCTTGGTAGTTTGGTCTGCCCTGTTCCCATGATGCACTGGGCCAGGGACAGACTAATTTGCATATAGCCAGGTTCTGAGCTGGGATGGGGCAGTGAGATAAATAACGGTGATGGATCAAGCCCTGATCTTTGGACTGGGTAAGAGTGGTCTGCTTAATTCAGACACTCTGTTCATCACCACCCCCTTTTCTGTATCGTTGTATTCCCTGCATAGCAGACAAGTGGTGTCAAAAGTCTCGTTGCAAGAACTGTTTTTTGTTGCAGGTTTATAAAGCATGAACTCGACCTGAAGGTATCGGAGCGCTTTACGTGAGCACCAGCTACATTACACAGTCAAGGACACATTCATTTTTTATAGCTACAGGGAGAGTGAGTGTTTTGCCCAGAATCACAGGACGCTGTGCCAACGCTGAGACTCCAACACGGTTCTTCAGATTCAAAGTCGACAGTTTTGGCCGTTAGGCTACCCCCCCCCCCCAAAAAAATGAAGAGGGGAAATAAATAAGTGAAAGTGGAGCTGATAAAAAAAGTTGGGGCGGTTAATCCTTAAATACATTCGGTAACCTATTAATAAATAGCAAAGTGCAGATGGGTGTGATCTCGAAATGCCACGGGAACGTTTAGGAGACTTTAGTCGAAAAAATGTCCTTTAAAGTGCAGTTGAAGGAAAGGGATTCCCTGCACTTCAGCTTCACAATATAAGCATACCGCGTAATGTGTGCTAACGTGTTCATCCGAAGTGCAGCGGTGTTGTCTAGTATAGTATTTACGGTTGGAATGAGTTAAAGTGTAGGCGACATCTGTACACACAAAATGACCCGGGTATATGGATTTAAAGTCCAGTGATTGTGCACGAGCTTAACTTGAATTAGCGTGTGAATTTAAAGTGAAAATCAAATGAGTAATGTGCTTTGAACGTGCTGCAGGTACGTTACTGAATAACGCGCATCTGACATAGGTGCCCTTAAGTGCAGAAGGGTGTATTCGAGTAAAGTGCTATGAGAAGGGAGCCAGGTCCTCACCCAGAGGGACAGTGCGTCCATTTAAAGTGCATCAAATAATGTTTGAGGGTGCAGTATGTAAAGTGCAGCACAGGTGCATGATTTTCGAACGCAGCAGGCACCTCTTGTGCTACGGTGATGTAGTAAAGTGCAATTGAGGAGTGCCGTAGGGGGTGTACACTGCAGCGAGGGAGTACAAGAGTGTGCATTAATCGTGCAGCTAGCAGGGTTTCGTTTGCAGTGCAAGGGTCGTTGCTGACACGTCTCTGTAGGGCACATCAATTGTAGTAGTTGCAGGTCGTCGGAAGAGGATACATTGCGACGATTTTGGACTACCATATTTGAGGAAGCCTCATCTATTGTTTGTTTTTCAGGTGTGGTGTGAACCAAGATCTTCTCGTTCTAGTAATATCATATATTTCGCTCTTACTTATAGGGCGTTCAGGCAGCCCTCTTCACCCATTGGTCTGCTGTTGTGCCATTCACACTTCTCTTCTGCTCGCTGCTTTGAACCCCCTGGCCCAGCCCACTTCAGCCATTGGCTTACTGCATCCTGAGCGAGGGCAAAAGCAAACCCTGTCAAAATGAACACATCCACACGCAAAGTAGCACCCCCTCAGAGGCCACTTTGACACTGTGTGTGTTTCGAGAAAAAATGCGTGTTTATATTTTTTTTAAATATTAGTGAAGGCCTGGCAACTTCCACGGCGGCGTTTTATGCAGTGGATGGCAATACAGAACAACTATTAACCTAACCCAAAGCCTGGAACCCAACGCTAGATGGATTGGCTTTGCTAATGTTTGCTTTCCTATGTTGCCCATTTTTTGCGAAGCTCCAGTTACACAGAGGTCCGAGAGAGATACTCTGCGCAGTTTCTAACCATTTCTAAACCTCCAGGCTTGTCCTCAGTCTCCCTCTGTGTGCAGTGAGTCCCTCCTGGCTTCTCCTCAGTCTCCCTCTGTGTGCAGTGAGTCCCTCCAGGCCTGTCCTCAGTCTCCCTCTGTGTGCAGTGAGTCCCTTCAGGCTTGTCCTCAGTCTCCCTCTGTATGCAGTGAGTCCCTCCAGGCTTGTCCTCAGTCTCCCTTTGTGTGCAGTGAGTCCCTCCAGGCTTGTCTTCAGTCTCCCTCTCTGTGCAGTGAGTCCCTCAAGACTTGTCCTCAGTCTCACTCTGTGTGCAGTGAGTCACCCCCATGCTTGTCCTCCGTCTCCCTCTCTGTGCAGTGAGTCCCTCAAGACTTGTCCTCAGTCTCCCTCTCTGTGCAGTGAGTCCCTCAAGACTTGTCCTCAGTCTCCCTCTGTGTGCAGTGAGTCCCTTCAGGCCTGTCCCCAGTCTCCCTCCCTGTGCAGGGAGTCCCTCCAGGCCTGAAATGAGACTCCGCCTTTGTGCAGCTAGCTCATGCAAGTGGGTTCTAGCCTGCACCAAAATAACAGATACAACTTTGTTTTGATTTTTCTTGCCTTCTGCCTTTTGATTGTGCCTGTGCCTGTTCCCGCCCCCCCCCCTGCTGTCCGTGTGCCCGTTCCTGCCCCCCCTCCCGCTGTCCGTGTCTCCGGCCCCACTTGTAAATGCTTGTTTTATTTTTGCAGTATATTTCCTTGGGAAAGCACATGTCTGTAGTTGCATTTGGGGAATGAATCTCTGAAACTGAGATCTGTTTTAAATTTGGGAAGTGCTTCTCTTAGAGACAGCAGCATAGTGTGGGCTGTGAGAGCTGTGTGGGCTGTGAGCTGTGAGCTGTGATCTGTGTGGGCTGTGAGAGCTGTGTGGGCTGTGAGAGCTGTGTGGGCTGTGAGAGCTGTGTGGGCTGTGAGAGCTGTGTGGGCTGTGTGGGCTGTGTAGGCTGTGTGGGATGTGAGCTGTGTGGGCTGTGAGCTGTGTGGGCTGTGAGCTGTGTGGGCTGTGAGCTGTGTGGGCTGTGAGCTGTGTGGGCTGTGAGCTGTGTGGGCTGTGAGAGCTGTGTGGGCTGTGAGAGCTGTGTGGGCTGTGAGAGCTGTGTGGGCTGTGAGAGCTGTGTGGGCTGTGAGAGCTGTGTGGGCTGTGAGAGCTGTGTGGGCTGTGAGAGCTGTGTGGGCTGTGAGAGCTGTGTGGGCTGTGAGAGCTGTGAGGGCTGTGAGGGCTGTGAGGGCTGTGAGGGCTGTGTGGGCTGTGTGGGCTGTGAGAGCTGTGAGAGCTGTGTGGGCTGTGAGAGCTGTGAGGGCTGTGTGGGGCTGTGTGGGGCTGTGTGGGGCTGTGTGGGGCTGTGTGGGGCTGTGTGGGGCTGTGTGGGGCTGTGTGGGCTGTGTGGGCTGTGTGGGCTGTGTGGGCTGTGAGGGCTGTGAGGGCTGTTGGCAATGTAAATAACAATGCCATTTATTTATAAGTAAAAAAAAAAAAGAAATGTCATGAGCAATGCCAATAGCTGTAACTTTTCCAAAGGCGAAACCATTGCATTGCAAATGCTTGTTACCAAGTAGCTGTCTCAGAAAAATTATAAAGTGGTCAATTTTTCTGAAACAGCTTTTATATATAAATATATGTGTGTGTATATATATGTATGTGTGTGTATATATATATATATATATTCACTGAAAAAACCATAGGTTATAGACCATATATAGTTAGGAATTAGCATTTACAAAACCTTGAAAATTCACTGAAAAAACCATAGGTTATAGACCATATATAGTTAGGAATTAGCATTTAAAAAACCTTATTTTACTCACACAAAACCATTGAAATTCCATATATAGTTAGTTGCACTAACTATATATCGCGCACCCGCAATCCACTGCTGATCATGTCACATATTACATCATTCATGACATGGTCAGTGACATCACTGATGACATCACTGATGACATCTCAAATGACATCACTGATGACATCACTGATGACATCTCAAATGACATTACTGATGACATCACTGATGACATCTCATTTGACATTACTGATCACATCACTGATGACATCATTCATGTGATAATACGATGAACCTCTTCAGACTCTAATATAACCTTAGATACACTCAGTGTAAACAGACACTCACAGACTGTCACTCATCCATGAAGTTACACACACACCTAGTCAGTCATGCTAAGAATCAATCACACCTCCATTTTCTCAACTATACAGTTATACACACCTTACTTATTCAAACACATACTAACACATATTTACTCTCTTATACAATCCCGGATACAAGTTCACAATGATCCATACAGCCACTCACACATTCACTGGCTCTTATGCACAGTTATTTATATATGTCAACTCTCACATGGACTGTGTTTTACATATGTACTTACTTTGACATGTAGCACTGAGATATCCATTCACTCACCAATACACTCATGCACACAGTCAACTGCCCATGTAGCTGTTTCCACATGCACTCTTGAACTCATACACCTAGTGAATCAACTGCTCACACATCTATGCAGAGTCACACACCTCCCAGCCACCCCTACACAAACTCAATCTCCCATACAAATACTTGGCAACCAATCAATAACACATATAGCCTCTCGTATAGCTAATAATCAACACATGCAGCAGTTTATATCACAAAAGACATAATAATGCACAAATTAAGACAGTTTAGTCACTAACCCATGCATTCAGTGAGACACATTTAATCACTCACTCATACAGTCAGTCACGCACCTACTAAATCCTTCATCCAGACACTTATACATCCACTCATTCTTCAATATGTAAGACATATTTTAACTTTACAGAAACATACAGTCACTGGATGTTGTCATCAGTGATGTCATCAGTGATGTCATCAGTGATGTCATTTGAGATGTCATCAGTGATGTCATCAGTGATGTCACTGACCATGTCATGAATGATGTAATATGTGACATGATCAGCAGTGGATTGCGGGTGCGCGATATATAGTTAGTGCAACTAACTATATATGGAATTTCAATGGTTTTGTGTGAGTAAAATAAGGTTTTTTAAATGCTAATTCCTAACTATATATGGTCTATAACCTATGGTTTTTTCAGTGAATTTTCAAGGTTTTGTAAATGCTAATTCCTAACTATATATGGTCTATAACCTATGGTTTTTTCAGTGAATTTCAATGGTTTTTTTAATAGCAAATATCATAAACTGTTGAATGTCAAGTACGTGGTAAGTAAAAACATTTTCGTGTTTATGCACACTGATCTGCTTTGAATGCTGCTCCCCACCCCTCATTTCTATTAGGGGTACTCTCTCTTTGCAGATAGTGAAGGGTAGTTAACGCAGGCCTTTGCCCCGGTTGTAATCCGTCGTGCCTGCTTCTCTCTCCATTTGATTGATTGTTCTCTTTGGTTCATTCTCTATTTACAAACAAGCACAGAGTCGCAATACTCTGTTTAGTCTTTGCAGATAGCGAAAAATCGTGTAAAAAAACAAAAGGAATCGAGCAAAATCAGTAGGCCACTAATGGGATCTCTTTTTGACCTCGCTAAAATAGAAACATTAGGAACAACCTGTTGAAAATAGCAATGTGTATGTACATAAGCGGCGTTCATTTGTGTTCACAGTACCCCTTGTTGATTGTTTGAATCGAGCATTGAATTGTTCGAAGTTGGTTCTCTTAAGGATCTTCTCTGCCTGCAAACGAGGAAAAATAGGAATATTCTCTCTCCCTTTGCAGATAGTGAAGGGTAGGTAACGCAAGCCTTTAACACGTCGTACCTATTTCATTCCTCATTGATTGATTGATTGTCCGAACATTGACTGTTTGGGAATTAGTTCTTTTTGGAAGTATTCCCGGTTTGCAAATAAACGTAGGAAAATCTTTGCAAGTAGTGAAAGGGTACGTAATGCGGACCTTTCTCCCCCGTTGTAATCTGTCATGCCTATCTACTCCCCACTGATTGATGCACCTGTTTCACCCGGACCATTTACTAGAGATAGGTCATCTGGCCCGACCAGAGAGCACCCCTAGTGAAAAGGACGTATGCAAAAATAACGAAGTGATCACTGTATCCTGTTAACAGAAACTTTAGCATGAAACAACCTGGAAAGAAAAGAATAGGAAAACTAAAATCAGTAGGCCACTGATGAACATGAACTTTTATTAAACAACGAACAAAGAAACGATAACATAACGTAATGATAAAACCTATTAATGTCCTAGAAACAAGAAAACGTTAAAATATGCCAGTGGTGAGAGACCAGAAAAACAGTAAGAGAAACCAAATCACCCCTCGCTGTCCCACCGCCTGCCACGCCAAAAAAATCGATAGACTAGGGAAAATGCAAGTCAGTAGAATATCCGCCCCCACTCTGGAAACTACCAAGGTGGGGCAGGGTTGCGGCTACGCCCAGCCGGGAGCAGCCCATATAAGGCGGATCCTGTTGCCACGCCTCGGCCAGGAGATCCTAACGTAGGGTGTAGCCGGAGGAGAGGCCGAGGCCAGCGGGACCCGGCCAGGGGATTGCCTTTACAATGCTGAACAGTTGCAGGGGGGGGGAATGTCTCCTTGACCCTCCCCTCTCTCTCCCAGTCCGGCCGCGGTGGCCCTTGACAGTTTCAGGTAGTCCCGCCACATGCTCTTCTGGTCCGGCCACCAACGGTCGGGTGGCCGAGGCCGACGGGATCCGGCTGCAGCCGATAAACCAAGAAACCCGTTCATGGGGCCAGAGCCAGGGGCGTCCGGCCGACATCTACCGGAAGCCCGGCCCGAAGACGGACGGGACACTTCTTCTTTCTTGAATAATGGCTGCGACAACACTGGGGGGGGGATGTCTTGCACATGCCTCCGACCCCCCCCCCCCTCGTCCTCATCGCCTGGTCCGGCCATAACAAATGTCAAGCGAGACGCCGTGGGGTGCACTGGGAGGGAGAGACGGTGCGAACAGGCCTCTCCCGCCTCCCCAGGTGGAGGCTTCCCACCTGCACCCTCAGCGCTCCAGGCGCCCGGAAAAGGGTTCTTCCACTGTAGCCATGCTGCAACGTCTCGCCCGGCAGGGTGGAGCCCGTCCGCTCATTTGACCCCGCGATCGCCAGTAGCTACCGAACTCTCAAAATGGCAGTCGACCTGGCAAGAGCGGGCCCAGCATAAAGAAATGGCCCGGTCACTGGTTGACTCCACCACCGTAGTCCTCCACGACCTTGAAGATTCTACAGCAGCCGCGGGAGTCTCCGACCCCCGATGGGGAATGACTGCCATGATCGCCCGTGGAGTGACGAAACTGTATCCGCGGGACGTCGGCGCTCCCATGCTGGCGCCAGCCTCACTTTGAATTACTAGAATCCTGCAGACCTCAGTTCCGGTAAAAGCACAGTGTGACCCGGTAGGAAAAATTGTTGCACCCCCTCCCCTTTTTGACTGATAGTTCAAACCACCGATCCTTTCCTGTGCCCTTTTAACGGAACTTTGGACTGCCTCCCCCTCTTTTACATTTTCTAGAGAAAACAAAACATTAACCACTACATTAGCATAGCAGTTGACACCAGAACTGTTTTCAAATTGAAAACCAACAACATCTTCAACAGAATCCTTTTTGTTTCTGCTGTGACCCTGCTACAGCACAGGCATTGTCCCCAGCAGTAATTCTGCAATGCCGGTAAGAATAGCTGTGGTGCCTACTGGACTCACTCACCCCCGCGGCGCCCCACGCCGTTATTTGCTGGGCGGCAACTTACTAGACATCACTTTCGTGCCATCTAGATTTCAGCGCGTTCTGCTGCCTTGGAACTATTCGCACAGCAGACTGCTACTGACGACCCACCCCCAGGCAACATCTTCTGAATTTTCATAATTTGAAAGAACTAATAACAGGTCCTCATCAGGAATTTCCTCTTCAATCATCTCATCAGGAATTTCCTCATGAAAAGTCTGCAATGATGATTCTTGTAACTCTATGGTCTCCAAACATTCGATAAATTCGCCATCAAGAGATTGATCAAAAAAATCATTCAAGTCATCTCCTCCTTGTGAGAATATTTCATTGTTGGTGCTGTCAATTGCAATAAATGTAGTGGATAATTCAAAAGAAATTGCCACGGTCTCTTCGTTGTTTAAATGTTTTTACTGTTTTTGTTTTGTATATATTTATATGTTATTAAAGTTTTATATTCCTACTACTTTGTTGGAGTGCTATATATTTTTAATGTGACACATAATTGTAAAAACTTTGATGTACAAAGAGTCATTCCTAGAATCTTCCGCTTCAGGCTCGGTCCCCTCCCCAATCACAATACAGGATGGTTTTCAGATAGTAGGAACACGTGTGGTGTGACGGATCTCATCGGGTGTGGGCCTTGATCTACTATAACTCCTTTGAAGAGGGGTGATTCTTTACAGCTGGAGCCATAAACTACATCTGCAGGGCTAGCTGATAGTCTGGACAATCGGACACAGAGGAAGAGGAGTGTCAGAGGGTGCAGTAGTGAATAGGGCGAAAGGGAGGTGTCGGGCGGGCACAGAGTGTGATTTTCAGGGAAGAGCAGCGCAGATGGGGGGAGGTTTATTGCCGATGCATAAGACAGAGAGCGGGGGTGACCAGTGCCTGGGGAAGATGCTTGCGAGGGTGGGGAGCCATGCTCCGAATCGACAGCGTGCAGAGAGTGGGTCTGCTCAAGGCATCTAAAATGGCTGCCGTGCACGACAAAAGTGTGGCATTTCAAAAAAGGCAAGATGGCGCAGACATTGTTTTTCAACACTTCCTCATTTCCTTCCAATCGAACGTTAACAGACGTTGGTGCATATTACCAAAGTTAAGCGATATTTATCGCTAACGATGCTTACCAACGAATTTTTTTACCGCTAAGCATCGTCTGAAATTATCGAAGATAAACCTTGCTATTACCAAGGTTTATCGCAAATGCGATAATAAACGGCCGCAATGCATGAATATCGCTAAAAAGTCAGCGATATTCATGCATTACCGAGCTAATGCTCTTAGCCATGTTATCCACCTCCCATTGGATAACATGGCTAAGAACTGCTCAGGGCAGGTGTTACTTTTTGGAGATATTCGCGCTTAGCGCGAATATCTCCAAAAGTTGGTAATAGGAGATAGATATCTTGCATGTTGTAATGCAAATTATTGTGGTATATGGAACTCATACCATAATCTCTCAGGAAAGCAGAAACTGATCCTTTTGGGACCGCCTAAAAAGACCTAGGGGGTGAGGGGTACTCTACTTTGCTCCCTTTTCACGTTCCGAACTATTTTATTTTACTCTCTTCTGTAATTACACAAAATCGCAGCAATAAGATGCATCGGAGACACACAGTGAGAGAAAGGAGGCCGGAGATGAAGAAGAGATGTCAAATACACATTGGAGATAATATAGTGGCAGAAGGGAAGTAAATATGAGTAAACTTACCATGTAACATAAAAATGTTGCACTCTATACTATAAGTCTCATTTTATACTACAATCACTTTGCTACAACCTCATAAATTAAAAATAAAAATGAATAATGTCTCAAACAATTTTTGATTTCTAAATATAAATTTATTCTTCAGAATTTTCTAAATTTGAAAGAACTAGTACCATGTCCTCATCAGCAATTTCCTCATGAAAAGTCTGCAATGATAATTCTTCTAACTCTATGGCCTCCAAACATTCGATAAATTCGCCATCAACAGATTGATCAAAAAAATCATTCAAGTCATCTCCTCCTTGTGACAATATTTCATTATTGGTGCTGTCAATTTCAATCAATGTAGTGGAATCATTCAAGTCATCTCCTCCTTGTGACAATATTTCATTATTGGTGCTCTCCATTTCAATCAATGTAGTGGAATCATTCAAGTCATCTCCTTGTGACAATATTTCATTATTGGTGCTGTCCATTTCAATCAATCTAATGGAATCATACAAGTCATCTCCTCCTTGTGACAATATTTCATTATTGGTGCTCTCAATTTCAATCATTGTAGTCGACAATTCAAAAGAAATTGCCACGGTCTCTTCATTGTGAGCCATTTTATTTTGAAATTGCTTGCTGTAAATTGCAGAAAAAAATAATCACTTTCATTTATCGTTTTTAGTAATACATAATATAAAACTAACTTTATCAAGTATTTAGTATAACAGAAGGACTGCAAATAAATAACAGAAAACATTTTTCAAATTATCTTCAAGTGTACAACATAGTTCCCCTTACAAAGAAATTGCCACGGTCTCTTCATTGTGAGCCATTTATTTTGAAATTGCTTGCTGTAAATTGCAGAAAAAAATAATCACTTTCATTTATCGTTTTTAGTAATACATAATATAAAACTAACTTTATCAAGTATTTAGTATAACAGAAGGACTGCAAATAAATAACAGAAAACATTTTTCAAATTATCTTCAAGTGTACAACATAGTTCCCCTTACAAATTAACAACTCACCTTTTTAAAAGTAGGAGAAGTGTTAGTACTGTGTAAATCAAACACCAGAAATTCACCACCAACAATTCCTCACAAATGTACCTCAGACAGTAGTATCACAAAATGGCTGTGGTTTCCTCTCATTTGACATATATACATAACCAATTAACTTTCATCACACACAAATACAAAACCAAAGTAACATTTTAATTGGTTCTAAATTTCAACACTTTCAAATGTGTTTTCCCCATGCAATTTTCCATAGGACATTTACATACGTCTACAGCCTGAATGGCTGAACGGAATTACACCAAACTTGGCAAAATGGTACATCAAACCTAAGAGGTCAGGAAGAATCTACTATACCCCCTTATGGTCATTTCCCCCTTCGCTTTGGCCTCCTCTTGTCTCTCAATCCTACCGAGAGACAAGATGGCGGCCGCTACGGACTGTTTGGAATGTTGACAGACGCCGGAGAACCAATCAGCTTCGCAAAGCTCCGTAACACGAAAAGTACTCGAAGCGGAGCGCTGTTACAGATATATATCTTTTTTTGAACGTTAATTTCTCAAAATCCACTGGAGCACATATATTGAGACCTAGCAAAGGCACATCGGGCTACCAGTCCCTAATATTTTGCCAAGTTTCGTGCAAATCCATTCAGCCGTTCGATTATTATTATTATTTATTTTTTTTGCCCCGCGGGGCCCTTTTAAAACCTCCACATCAAACCTAGGGGGTCAGCGAGGATCTACTATGCCCCCTTATGGTCATTTGCCCCTTCGCTTTGGCCTCCTCTTGTCTCTCGATCCTACCGAGAGACAAGATGGCGGCCGCTACGGACTGTTTGGAATGTTTACAGACGCCGGAGAACCAATCAGCTTCGCTTCACAAAGCTCCGTTGCGCGAAAAGTCCGCGAACCGGAGCGCTCACCGGTCCGCTGTTACAGATATATATCTTTTTTTGAACGTTAATTTCTCAAAATCCACTGTAGCACATATATTGAGACCTACAAAAGGCACATCGGGCTACCAGTCCCTACAATTTTGCCAAGTTTCGTGCAAATCCATTCAGCCGTTCGGGCTAAAAGTGAGGCCAACCGCCCTATGGAAAACTCAATGTTAAAAACACGTTTTGGGACCCCCCTTTTTTCTCGGCCCCCCCTTGACGAACCCCCCCCAAATTTTCAAGGGCTGCTCAGAAACAAAATGTGCCATTTTCCTGAAAATTTCAGCCAATTCCGTCCACAAACTCCAAAGTTATTAGACATAGGATTTTTTCTCTATGGGATTTTTGAAAATTCTAACTATATATACCTACTGGCGACCGCCAGTAGGTAATATATATATATATATATATATATATATATATATATATATATATATATATATATATCTATATATATATATCTATATATATATATATATATATATATATATCAATTTGTACTTAACATGTACTCAAGTCCTTGCATAGTTTTCATGTAAGTTATTTGATTAGATGCTTATGGATCACTGTTTATATATTACTCTACCACAATATGTAAATATGATCTTAATTGTATCTACAAGTGCTTCACTATTGAAATATTCCCCCCCCCCCAAAAAAAATCTATATCTCCACCAATGAATTATCTTCTACGTACAGCAACACCTGAAAGTCTGTATTTCTATTGATCCATATTTGCACATGCGAAACTTTATGGAATACCAATTTATATCTCTTTATTATTTTCCTTTATACATGTACACCCTTTCTATGTAATTATGTTTCTATATATTTTGTTACTTTAATCCTATGGTAAAAAGAAATAAAAACTGTAACTCCCTCCAATGCACTACTCTGTCTCGTCCTATACTTCTCTCAATATATCCTCCACCGCCACTCTGAGACTCGCCTAATACGCATTCTACTACCATGATCTCCCTAACATTCTTTCTTTACTCTTACCTCTTCTATCTGTCCTTGACTAACCCCAAACCTTATTTTACTATTATGATCTCCCATATAACCCTTTGTAGACTCTTGTATCCTTCCTTTCACTCATCCCAAACCTCTTGTTACTACTATGATCTCCCTTATAACCCTTTCTAAACTCTTCCCTCCTCTATCACTCCTTTGACTTATTCCAAACTTCATCTAACTAATATGATTTCCCAAATAACACTATCTAGACCCTTCCCGCCGCTACCCCTTCTTTATCCTATTCAAACTAACAGACTGCCATATTCACCGCTAAAGTCAACAATTCATATTTCCCTATACTCATTCACCACTAATCCTTTGGGTTGCTGATTAGCGTGCTACGTTCTGAAAAGCACTTCACCCTTCATCAGGGGTGGTAAGCACTATAAAAATACAATTACAGTTTGCGTTCTGTGGACCACACTCCTGTTTAATTGGCACCATAAAACCCAGTGGGTGTCCAGGTGCTTTAAAAATGAACGTCTTACATTATTGAACCAAGATAATAAGATCTGTATGAAAATTCTAGCACTACAACTGACCCCTAAGCTATCCTAGCTGATCCACGAGGAGCAATCTGGTTTTCTAATCTGAAATCAAACTGTTGATAATATATGCCCAATAGCCTACCTTGTTGAAAAGACCCAGATTTAAAGCACTAAAAGGTGCCTTCATTGCATTTGACTCAGAAAAAGCTTTCAATTGGGTGGACCTGCAATATATGAGAACAACATTACTAATGTTTTGTTTTGGGTAGACTTGGGTATGCATATGATCTTGACTGCATATCAAACTCCTGAGGCTAAAGTACTAACCGATGGCTTAATAGACAGTTATAATTTCAAACTGCCTCACACTTAGTTTTAATATTGACACCATGACTTCTCCCTAATAAAATTTCCCTTTGGTCATGGTAGCCAATTTTATATTTCACCTTTTCACATAAAATCATTATTTTTTTCAATGCAATTAATAACCCACACCATTACAAACTTTTGGCCTTTGGTATGATTCATCACTGCTGGTCCTTTTGGTTTGGAGAAGCACACAATACCAATAGGTGTGTCACTCCTTAACCGGATCACCTCTGACCTTATCCCAGATGATGATGCTCCGCCGTATGGGTGGGCTGATGGGATTCATTTTTCTTTTTGTGGTACACACTCCTTAGGTGGACACAGATTCTCTTTTTGTCTTCGCCCACATTAGCTGTGGAGACCATTGACAGTTTTGTTGTGTATAGTTGTATTGTGAATCTGGGGTTCAATCTGTCTTTTTGGTCTTTAAATATTTTTTCCCTTTAGACCCTCCACCAACCTCATTTGACGCATTCATAACTATGCCTTTCTCTAATTATAAAGACTTCCTTGAAAGTGCACTCGAGCGCGTTTTATCGTCTTGGCATAAAAACGCACAAGTTATTTCCAATTGTTTTTCACTATCTTATTTTGTTGCACACATGACATTGCTTTACGTGTGAAAAAAGTACAACCGGAAATGTGCAAAGTCTATGAAAATTTCGCATTGAAGCAGGAGATTTCATCCTAAAGAACCATCTGGAAAATTCACTGGGTAATGCACGTTGTACATCAACTGAAGTTGAACATGAATTGATTACATTATGTGAAGAAACATTGAGAAGATGTAGTATCCTTAGTCAATATGTCAAATGGATTTTCAGTCATTGCTAATGAAAGTGCTGACATATCTGGAATAGAACAGATGTCACTTGGAGTACGTTTTGTAGACACCAGTAGCACAGCTGTCGTCCGAGAAGAATTCCTTGGATTTGCAACCTTAAAAGAAATGGATGCTATCTGAATTGTAAATATGATTATGGCTACTTGTTCTAAATTTGGATTAAACTTAGAAGAACTCCATGGCCTAAGATATGATGGATGGTCTACAATGGCAGGAAAGGAAGGAAGCGTTCAAGCCATATTAGACTAGAGCATCCCAGACTCAATGTGTCGACTGGGGGTGGTAGGAGTGGAGGGATAATGGTTGAAACTATTACGTTGTACGAGCTGTTAATTTATTGCTACTTTATTGACCCTCATGAAAAAGTAATAAAATGTATTTGAAAAACAAAATGAACGTCTTATTTACTTAAACATTAACTTAGTTGTATCTAAAACGCACTTGTATTCGCAGAGGAGGAATAGGGCTTAATGAGTCTTCCATCCTTCCCTAGTCCATACAATTAGCGCAATTGACATCTGCAATCGCAACACACATATAGTGAGCACCAAGAAGGAATTCAGTGTTGAGATGTCTGTATTAGTGCCAAACATTATTACGAAAAAGAAAATTACCTACCATACCATAGTACTCAGTGGTACGGATACATGGAACTTTATTGGTTCCTTGCCCTGGCTCTGATTTGATGTGACATTTGCAGAGAGCGGCTTACCGCAACAAGTGGCCTCTTGGCAAGCCAAACAAGCATTTACAATGCAATCGGTCTCGCATTTGTGAAAGTTAGAGCTATCTGCATTGTAAATATTGATTTTTTTACTTTGTTTTTTGTTTGTAGTGGAATGGATGTTTGTTGGTAGTGGAATAATGTGGTTTGGATTGGAATTGTTAGTTGTGGAATTGTTTAGTGTATTGAAAATATGTGGTATGGTGAATAGATAGGGGTGAGAGCTGTATAAAATAGAAAGTAAGCTTGAGAGTGATAGGTAGTTTATGTATGAAGTGGTGAATGAACTCTAGATTGAGTAGTTGAAAGAGTGTGTGAGAAAGTATGAAGGCGAGAGATGGTTATAGATGTCTAAAGAGGCTTCGCTTGGGTATGCAGAAAACGCTGAAAGGATGTGTGTGAAGGGTGTGTGTGTTTGCAGTTTTGTATTTTTTTTAAAGTTATGAGAAAGAAACTGTGCTGCATGACCTGAAGTGAGCTAATATGAGAAATGCTGGATCAGTGCGTGCATGTGCATTGAAATTATGTGGATACTAATTATGTGGTATTAAGTGTAGTGAACCTTTGTGTAGTAGTGTTGTGGAGTGATGTGTATTGAGTGGAATTATGTGGTGTTGTGTAAAATTAGTCAGACTGATTTACACACTGCCATGTTTGAACTGGGGTGGTGGAGTGAGCTAAAGAATGATGATGGACTAAATCCATTTCCATTGACTGGGTGTGAGTGTTTGATGTGCTCTAACGCTCCGTCCATCATCCCCTTTGGTATTGCTTTGTTCGCCCTAAGTTGTTAGGGTATGCCCAGACGTGGGTCCCTTGCTCACTTTGCCACTAGATTAAAGATAGCCTGGCTGATGAGGGTTATGAACCCGAAAACGGTCTCAGGATGCTTTTTTCCGGTCCAGCGAAGACATGGCTTGGCAGTTCGGGCTGGGCTGTTCCCATGAGGCACAGGGTCAGACTGATTTGCATATGGCCATTTCTGAACTGGGGTGGTGGAGTGAGCTAAAGAATGATGATGGATTAAACCCAGATCAGTTTACGGGGTGAGTGTTTGATTTGCTCCAACGCTCCGTCCATCATCCCCTTTGGTATCGCTGTGTAGAATTATGTGGCATGATGTGGAATAGTGTGCATTGGATGTTTGTGGTGTGTAGTGTAATTATGTCTTGTGTAGTGGAATTTTGTGGATGAATGGAATTGAGTTGAGTTGAATTGTGTGGTTTGTATGGCATTGAGTGGTGTTGAATGTATTTATGTGTAGTGTTGCTTTGTGGCATGGAGTAGATTTGTGTGGAGTGTAATTATGTGGTGTGGAGTGAAATTATGTTGTGTGGTATGTAATTGTGTGGTGTTTAATTGTGTGGTGTGGCATGGTGTGGAATTATGTGGAGTGTAAATACAGTGCACCAGGTGTAGTTGAATTTTGTGTAATTATGTTTTTTTTTTAGCTGAGTGGATATATGTGGAGTGTAAGTTGGTGACATAGCAGCACCTTTGAGGCGATTTCTTGCACTGCTGTCTTTAGAAAGGATTCAAAAAGAGGGGGTGGTGATGGACAGAGCATCTGAATTAAACAGAACACTCACATTCACGCCTCTGAATGGGTATTTGTAAATCATTTGTAAGGCTACAAAAACGATCAAATTTAAAAATACGAATACACAAAGGACCTCTTTTTAACAGAAAGTAATTAGTACATGAAAATGCAGTCGTTGGCACAAGTGAAGAACTGAGCAGCATTCCCAACGCCCGGAGGAGGACAAAACGATGATTAGTGGATGCTGAATGGGGGGATTTATCATGGGATAGCATCCGATATTGTTGTGAATTTTTACCGCGTGCCTCTGTGAGCTAAAGAGTGTGAAGAGGAATGCAAATAAATTTGGCAAACAAGTCAGCTGCGCGCGCACAGTGGTTGGAAGGGGCAAATTCGCGACATTCCCAGAGGCTGCGGGGCGGGTGTATTTATATCAGGGGCAAGAGAGAAATGAGGCCGAGCGGTACCCTAGAGGTGTGAGTAAAGAAAGAGCGGGCGGTACAGGTATCAGACGGGGTTTCTTGGAGGGGCAGACACGAGACGGTATGTGACAAACGGGCAGGTAACAAAGAGCACGAAGCGGAAGGGGCAGATTTTAAAAGGGGAGCCGGAGAAAGAACGACCTGAGGCACGAGAGTCACACTGGAGTGTAAGTGGTTGGAAGGGGCAAATACAAAGGGTGAAAGGCTGGAAGAGACGGTGGTCAAAGGGCAGATGTCAGGACGTCAAAGAGGTTTTGAGTGGGACCCAAAGTCCGAGCAGACACTGCGGGGCACGGGATCGAAGCAGCGAGTGTTCCTTCTTTAAAGTTCTGGAAATGCCCTCAGTGATAAAACTAGTTGGGTTGGACTAGAAGAAACGTACAAAGCAAAACAAATGCAACAATACTTGTTAAACAAATTATAGACACCAAGTAACAGCAAGAAAGATACAGAAATTACAACAAGAGGGGAGGGAAGAGGTAGACACAGAGAGATTGTACGGAGACAAAGTGAAAAACAACACAAGTGAAAAACAACACGTACCTGATAATGCAGAGCGTCCGGGAAACTGAAAGTACGGCCGACCTGCGGCCGGCCATGAATAATTAGGGAAGGAGAAACCCTTTGATGTGCTGTGTGGCCGGGAATGCAGAGCGGCCGGGAAACTGAAAGTACGGCCGACCTGCGGCCGGCCATGAATAATTAGGGGAGGAGAAGCCCTTTGATGTGCTGTGCGGCCGGGAATGCGCGTGCTTGTTTGCTCACCTGATTCACGCGAACTCTAAGAAAACCGCAGCGCAAGAAGCCCTTAGTTTGACGAGGATTTCGAGCACTTGAATTCTCGCTCCCTCAATGCGCTTGCGCGCATTGTAGGTCACGAGACCTAAAAACCAGCAATATTGGAAGGGTGGTGGGAGCACGTAAGCAGTTTTGTGAGGGGGTGTGGGACGGCACCAGGAGATTAAGTGAAGGAAGGGCAAATTAAGCTGCCAAAGCTAAGTAAACAGAACACTTGACGAGCAAAGGCAGGCCAACAAAAAAAAAGTGCTCTTGAAGCTCTCTACATAGCCTGACGAGTATAAAATTTTTTTAACGGAGGCAGTTCTCATGGGATGATACAAAAGTCCTAAAGGAGGGACGACTAAGTGTATTCACCAAACAAAAGCTGGCATTTCCAAAGGACAGAAAGAGGAACAAATTAAAAAGATGGGTGGTCCTCTGACCCCATATTCTGAATACAGCATGTGTCGAAGAGACAGCACATGCGATGCCTAGGAGAGACCTAAAACGCTTTACAGGGAAAGGGTGCGTCTTTGGTCCCAGTACACAACTTAATTTGATTATCACCATTCAAGCCTTTCATATTGCTGAAGTGTGACTGACCCCTGCTCCTGTTGGGTGTTCAGTTGAACCAGTCTGTTTGGAAATATCTTGGTTTCCATGTAAATTATTCCTTTCAGATCTAATACTTTTGTGACAGAGTTGGTCATGTGACCCTTTCATAGTACAGAACAAAACGAGAAAGGCCTAGTCTCCGTATAGGTAGTCCATTAAGAGATTGGCAGTGCTGGAACAGTTAGACAAATAAGTGTTTGTGGACTGTTATGTGCTCCAGCTGCACTTGCCTGATGTAGATCGTTATGATAAAAATGTACTTGTTTATGCAGTGACCTATATACATGTTAAACATAGACTGATATAACCATAAGAAATATATACATTTGTTAAGCAGACCTAATGAATATCTATTATAAACCCAATTATTAATACACATCAGAGGAATAGACCTTTCTAGATACATACATATAGTCCAAATAATTGCATATGTACACAGGGATTTGCTGTACATTTATTTTTTAGTATGGTGGTTATGTGGGGAAAAGACAACTCTTGAGTAGTCTTCTGTAACTAAGGTAGTTATCAGTGGATCTTATGTTTGGGAGAAAGTGTTCTATAGTTAGGCTGCTTTAACAGAGAAGGATGTGCCACCTATGTTTTCTTTCTTGTTTTGTGGGATTTTGAGGCAAGGGGCTGAATGTATTTGGTGATTTTATTCCTGATGAAGAGAGGCCGTGGTCCATGTATTACTTTGTGGGTGATACAAAGCGGCTTGAATGTGGATCTAATTGCGACCGGTAACCAATGTAGAGCCTTCAAGGCAGCGGAGATGTGGGCTTGTCACTTCAACTGTAGGAGCCGTCTGACAGCTGAGTTCGAAATCCTTTGTAGTCTTTTCATAGTTGTTAAAGATGATCCGTGGTAGAGTCTGTTGGCACAGACAAGTTTAGACAGTACAAGACGGATAGTAACCTGGACCGTGAGTGGAAATCCCAGGTGGGGGAAGATGCATCCCAGAGTTTTTCTAGTAATGAAGCTTGATCTTGCTAGTATGTCCACTTGGGGATTCATTAATTTCTTGGAGTCCATGGTAATTCTGAGGTTTCTTACTTCCTCAGATACTTTAAGCGGTGTTCCTAGGTCCTCAGTCCAGGCATGGAGTGGGTCATAACCTTTCCTATCACCACATAGTAGTATTTCTGTTTTGGAATCATTCAGTTTGTGATGGCTCCATGTTATCCACTGATCTACGGCTCTGAGGCAGCTGAAAATTTGTGAGTATACAATGTCTTTGGGGCTTTCAGTTTAAGGAGTATTTGTGTGTCATCTGCATATTTATAGCATGTGAGGTGAAAATCACTGATCAATGCCGGTAATGACTTTATGTAGATGTTGAAAAGCATGGGTGAGATGATAGAGCCTTGAGGGACCCTACTTTTGTGAAGTATGGTTTGGATGAGAAGGGGGGGGATATAGTTGACATTTGTTCTGTTTTGAAGGTAGGTTGTGATCCAGTCGAAAGCAGTGTCAAAGGCAGCTGAGAGTTCCAAGAGAAGCGGTGTAGTAACTGTGTTCCTGTCAACTGTGTTCTTAAGGTCAGCCCAGATGGCAATGAGGGCTGATTCTGTGCCTTTTCCTAGACGTAATCCTGTTTCAAAGTCTGAAAGTATGGAATTATCTCCAGTAAATTGTGACATTGGTGCGAGTGCTGCTCTTTGTATCAGTTTGCCTAGGAAAGGTCTATTTGTAATTTGGCTGTAGTTGCCTGGGTCATGCGGGTCCAGGTTTGTGTTCTTTAATAATGGGAGTATGTATGCCTTTTCTTAATTCTTCTGGAAAGGTTCCTGAAGTTAATTAATTATTTATGATTTTTAGGTCGAGCCTTTGCGAGACTTTTAGTAAGGGGCTTCAGAAAGCTCACCAAGCTCACCACACGCTTGTACGTGTGTTTTTGTTTTTTTCACAGGCTATTGGGATTTGCGTGCGTCTTTCTAAGAAAGATAGCACGCAATTGGGCAAAGGCGGGTGCATGTCCCGCCTTTGCTCCACCCACGGCCTGTTGCTTGCGGTTACCCGCACGGCCGACATCTCTTTTGAATTATCGTGCCCAGACACGGGCGCAATAATTTAAAACAGATTGTTCGCTGTGGCGCGCGCGTGCGCGCACCACTCGTTCTTTTTTTCAATTCCGTGTCTTGCCTATCCCTTCATACAGCAGGACTACAAGTCCCAGAATTCAAAGGGGATAAATTTGATTGGACCTTGATATCATCCACGGACCTCGGAAACTTAGCAGATATGCCTACACCTAGCATTTTCTCCTATGTCTTCCATGCCGCGTCTTGCTTTTGCCCCGTACTTCCAATCTCACTGAAGCGACCTTCAGTATCCTTGCCCCATCTTCTCCTTTCCCCCGCCTCCACTTTCTCTTGCGGTGGTGCTTTCTCGACTAGATGTATTTTCCACACTAGGCAGCTGCATGGCGATTAGCCCTAACACGAAGCCCCCTGCACAGCCCCGGGCGCGAGGAGCGCGTGAACCGAGCCGCTGACGCAAAGCCATCTCCAAGGCACCTCTCAAGAAAAGTAAATGCCCCCACAGCCCCACTACCCCGCCACCCCTCGCAGTATGCACTGACCGGGCCGAAGCAGCTCCTCCTGGGGTGCAAGGGATCTTCTTATTATTGTGAGATGGAGGGGCCGCCCTCTCCACCATAGTCACCCCTCCCAACGCACCTCCTCCCACCCGTGTGTCTCCACCTTCCTCCTCCTCGTGCCTCCTCCCACATCTCCCCCCTCAACACAGAATAATACAATACGTTATGTTTAGCGCATCCGTATAGCGATTTCTCACTATTCGTAAAGTCTCAAAGCGCTTTCTGAATATGGATGTCATTTGCGGTCTTGGGATTAAAAGTTATTTGCTTATATTGTATTGGGTTGTGCACAGTGCAGGGCGTTAAGTGGGATGAGAAAACCTAACGGTTTCTGAAAGGAATGTGGTGTTTGTAATTAGGGGCGAGGCTTAAACATTGAAACTATATTTCTGTGAGCTCCCTAGTATTTATTTATTTTTGCGTTTTTATGTAGTGCGTACTTTATTTACTCAGAGATGTCAGAGTGCTTTACAATAGAGCGAAGTAAATTACATAAGGAAACAAAGCTTTGGCATAGCCAAAAGTCTTGCCTTTGGGATCTTATAAGTGTTTAGCCATGCCACACTTGTTGTTGCACCAAGGATATTGTGCTGGATAACTAAACACTTACCAAGTCCCAAAGGCGAGACCTATTGGCTATTCCAATGCTTGTTATTACTGGTGTGGCAGCAGATGGTCCCTTTGTCACTTGTCTGTATTTGTCGAGGTTAACGGGGTCCAGGTTTGTTTTCTTTATTAATAGGTGTATGTCTGACTTCTTTTTTTTTTTTGGATCTTCTGGAAATATTCCAGTAGTTAAAGAATTGTTTATGATTCTTCTTACTGGTGTAGCAGCAGAGGTAGTTAGAAGATTGTTCTGGAAGGTTTGTGGTGGACATGGGTCAGAAGGGTTCCCAGCAGGCTTAATTGCTTTGACCAGGTCCATGAATTCATTGTGATATTTGTTGGAAGGAATGCAGAGGCTACGTTAGCCTACTCTTGGAGTTTGTTTTTGGTTAAGGGTCAGTTTTGGTGGTTTTCCTTTGTTTTATATAGAGTCCAAGTGTCTGATTTGGTTGTGTTATGATTTGCCAGTTTGTCTGTGAATTCTTGAGGAATGGGATGTGTTCCTTCTAGGCAATTTGGTTTAGGAAATTCGGTGAGAATTGTGTAGCATTTTTTATTTGCACATTTTAGCATTTTGAATTCTGTCTGAACAGTATCGTTTTTTTTTTAGCTTTTTTGATTGCTGACTTGTATAATGTGTTAAGATTCTGTAGGTGAAGTTTGTCTTGATTGGTGTTTGTTTTGAGCCAAGTGTGTTGCAGCTTTCTAATTTGCTGTTTTGTCACTGTATTTCTCCAAAGTGCCTGTTTTTTGTCCTGTTTTGTTGTCCCTAGTGTTATAAGGATATCAAAAGCTTCATGTAGCCAGTCAAATAGTTTTTTAACAGAATGTTTGTGCCTAGATCTGTATTAGTTGTTAGTTGTGTTTTGTAAGTGCTCAAAATTGAGCGTGTTCCACGGCCAATAGGTGGATGCATGTAAGGTGCTTTTAGGTGTGCTGCTTTGTGTTGTTTTATGTTGGGAAGCAAGCAAATGGTGGTCTGACCATGTGACTGGAGTCTTTGTTTGAAAGGTAACTTGTTCTCTATTTGCAAAAATGACATCTAGGGTGTGTCTAGCGATGTATGTGAGTTTATGAACAATCTGATGTAGGTTCAGTGCATCTAGGCCAAGGATGATTGTTTTCGGATGGGGCATATTGGGTTTGTCAAACCAAATGTTTATTGTATTGTATATTGTAATTGCATTTATATAGCGCTTACTACCCCTGACGAAGCGTCAAAGTGTTTTTTTGGTGAGTAGCACGCTACTCTGGAACCCATGAAGGATTCATGTTAAAATAGTATAGTGAACTATGAAAGTGATTTAAGTGATTTAAGTGGTTGATAGGTTAGTCAATTATTTGGATTCAGAAGGATAGCAGAAGGATAGAAGAGGGAAAAAAGGTTTGTATTTATATAGCGTTGTTGAAGTGCTTTTGGGGGGGGGGAGTACCACGCTACTCCGGACACCCATAATGGATTAGTGGTGAATTAGTATTGTGAAATATGAAAGTGATTTGAGTGGTGGGTATTAGTCAGATATTTGGATAGAGAAGGATAGCCGAGGGATAGAAGAGGGAAAAGAGGTTTGCATTTATATAGCGCTTGTTACCCCCTGATGGGGAGTTGAAGCGCTTTTTTGGCAGGTAGCATTCTACTCTGGAACCCATAAAGGTTTAGTGTTGAAAATTAGTATAGTGAACTATGAAAGTAATTTGAGTGGTGGATAGATATGTTATTCAGTTATTTGGATAAAGAATGGTAACAGCGGGATAGAAGTGAGAAAAGAGGTTTTCATTTATAAAGCGCTTGCTACCCCTGATGGGGTGTAAGTCATGAAGAATGCATAGGTTGGAGTGTATTGTTATTAGGTTTTGAAACTGTATCTAAGAGTGTCTGGGAATGATGCATTGCTAGGTGGAGGTGTGTAATTGCCTCACAACCTTGTATGGAGACGTTGTCAGCTTTAGTGATATTTAATATTTGCTTGAATAAAACAGCTGGCCACCTCCTCTTTTGCCTGTACAATTGTATGTGATAGTTTGATAGCCTAGAGGAATGGCTTCATACAACACTGGAGACATGTCATCTCCAGCTATGATTCAGTTATGAAGTCGAACTGTGTGTCAGTGAAAAGGGTGTAGTTGTGATGCGTGTTTTTAGAGTGGTAGAGCATTTATTAGTAGGCATTTTAGAGAATATGTTTTGATGAATGTGTGATATTGTTTTGTAGAAGAAGGAGCAGCATTTTGTGGACTTGTAGCAGGTGTTTCCTTAGTGCTGGTATTCGCTATATGAGGTTAGCAACAGTGTAGCTTTTCTGTATTGTATTCCTGATCCAGCAGGCTGAGAAGGCGTTTTATTGGGTCTGCATGTGTAGGTGGTGGAGATGGTGGTTGAAAGTGAGTTGGTGAGCTGCATTGTTTTTGTAGAGTAGCCTGGTTGTGCAGTAGATATGGAGATGGGAAGTTGTTTATTCGGTTTGCGTCTGTTTAGGGTGAAAGGTGTATGAGTTTATGGTGGCGGTGCCTCATGTGGGTCATGTTGCAAGGTCCAAAGGATGAGAGGCGATTGAAAGAGTTGCTGTATTTGTGTTTGGTGTGGGGGAAGATAGAAAGCTTAGCAGTAGGGTTGGTTTAGGGTGTGCATTATTTGTGTAGCCAGGAGGGTGGGAGTGGGTGTATTTTTCTAGCTTGTGACGAAAATTATTATAAGGTAGTGTGTGTGTGTGAGATGTTGTGTTTGTGTGAGTGTTATGTTTAGATTTTGAGGAGGAGATGATGTAGTTGTTTTCTGAGAAGTATTTGTATGTGAAGCTATTGGTGAGAAGAAGCCGAAAGGCAAAGGGCATGGTGATGTGTTTTGGAAAGGAGTGTATGTGGTGTGTGAGAGTGGATGGACAAGAGTTAAGTGTGTGTTCGATTATGATCGTGGGAATAGGTAATATGTATGTTAGTGGAATGTAAGGGTTCCGTGGTTGTGTGTTTTTGGTAAAAAGAGGAAGAGAGTGTTAGTGGATAAAATGATGGCAGAGAGAGTATAGGTTTGGTGGTGATAGAAAGGGGTCTATTGAGAGTAAGTAGAAGGTAGAGCTGGTGCTTTGTATGAGCAGGGAGTGTGTGCCTGGATGGGATATATTTACATATAGTGTTGATTTGTGTTGCGTTGCCAATGTGTTGATTTGTTAGTTGGTTGTATAGGATTAAGTGTTGTTTTGTGTGTGAGTGACAGTGCCATTGTGTGGTAGTTGGGGTAGAAGGGTGTATAAGTGTGGTTTGTGGTATTTTTTTGGTGGTTATTGTGACAATGTAAACTGGTTAGTGTTTGTAGTAAAAGAGTAGAGTGCATTTGTTGTGAGTTAGTTAATATGTTTGTGGATGGGGTAAGACTGGTGTTGGTGAATGGGGAAAAAAGGGCAGCCTCTCTGGCCCTGATAAACATGCTTTATGCCACCTAGGTCTACACAGCACAACCTGAAATGCCCATGTGATGTGGTAGCTAGATCAAATAAGATGAACGAACCTGCCGTACTCCTCTCCTTGGATGCTGTACATGCATTTGATTCCCTTGCAAGGCCTAATCTGATGGCAATATAAAAAAAAAGAAGATTCCGACTGGAATACATGGCCTAGATTAAAGTGCGGCATGCTACTCCAGTCGCCTGAGTTAGGGTACATTGAACACTTTCTCAGGAGTTCCTGCTGGCTAGGGGACAAGACAGGGAAGTCCTTTTCCCCACTGCTATTTGCCCTGGCAAGTGAACCACTGGCCAGTTGGGTACAGAAGGATGCACTGATATTGGTATTTAAATGGAACTCAGAATAGAAACACACATCCCTCTACACTGATGTTGTGCTACTCTATTTAGCCGACTCTGAGCGACCCATACCTAAGGTACTGGAAATCCTCTCAGTGTTGTGGAGGAGGGAGGGAGGTTTATTCGTGTATTCGCATTAACTGTCAGAATTCAATAGCATTTCCCCTTATAAATATGAAGCCATCCACGAAGTGGAAATGTCCACCAGAGAGGACTAGTGAGGGCTTTAAATACCTCGGCATCCGTGTCACAACCGATGTAAACTTCTTTATGATGAATAATTTGGGTAAAGTAGTTAAAGAATACAATGCAGACACTGAACACTGTCCCAATCTTGGTTATGAGAGTTGATGATCTTTTATAAAATGATAATGTTGCTGAATTTCTCGACCGGGACATCTTAAGATTTTGAGGGCCCTTGCCCAAACACATTTTGGGGGCCCCTGTTCAGAACAGCTTTGAATTTATGATCCAATATCCTCTTTCACAAGGTCACTGACACCAGACAAGCAGACTGGTCCAAATTATAAATCTTTTTCCATCTGATATTCGGGGATGGTGGTGTGTGTTTTCAATATTGTAATATCGCAGCAGCTCACTAATATTATTGCACATAATCTCTATGAACCACTGACATTTTGCATATGTGAGGTCCTGTTTTGAGCTAAACTGAACTTTTTGGGGGAATATTGCATTGTGTTGAAAAACAAATGCAAATATTCTCTGCGAAATGTCTGTAATGTACTCCCACAAATTACTTGTAAACATAGATTTTAAATACCAGTTTCCTTTAATTTATTTTTAATACAAGCCATTCAAGGTCATCTGAGCAGGATTGTGTGGAGAACATGGCTGGATCTTTCAGAGGGCCCCCAGAAAGGCTGAGGCCCTTGACCAGAGCCCAATTTGCCCATGCCTTAACCTGTTTACAGCTGCGACAATTCTGCCGCGGGGCGTTCCATTATGTGGGCGGGGCCGCGTCGGCCAACGGACGTGCGCAGCACTACCAAGGTAGTGCTTGCGACAGCAACTGTTAGTAGTGAATGATTTGGTGTTCCCTACACTGCAAGAACCAGCACTGAAGGTGGACAGAAGGGATAGGTCCTGAAGGGGGTAGCTTGAAGAACTGCAAGGAAGGAACACCACATTAAAGTCAGATAACCCAATTATCACGGTAGTCCAACTCTGGGGAAAAAAGCGACAGCGGAATTGGTATGGAAAACAAAATGTGCTCTAGAACCACCTCTTTGGGACTCTGTGGTACTAAGGAAGGTGGGTGTGTTAAAAGGATTCCAAGTGTTCCAGGGCATTTTCAAATTGTATGATGTATGGAGTCTGAAAGGAATGCAGTCCTTCAAAGAACTGCAACGCCAATGAGAAATGCCATGCAAGCAACATATCTGAAAGAAACAGGTTAGTATTAGATTCCTTACCTTAGAATATCCCCAGGCGTCACACTGAATCCGGAAATTTTTGCATAGCAGTACCCTTGCGCGTCGGTACGCGTCGTCTGCGGCTCCGCGTCTGTCATCGGCTTCGTGCGCGCCGTGATGACGTCGTCGGAGTACTTAGACGCCGCCTCCGCGTGCTGACGTCAGTTTTTCTTTTTTCTGCGCCAGCAAGCGCAGATCTGGAAAAAGCAGTACTTTAGTTACTTTTTGACTAAACTTTTTGATCCCTTTTGATCATCTTTTCTTGAGTCTTGCGACTCCGGACGGTGCTGGTAGGGATGCCAGGTTTCAAGCCTTGTGAGGATTGCGACCGACTGATGTCGGTCACCGACCCTCACTGTCGGTGTCTCCACTGTCTCGGCGTCGACCACGATGACAAGACCTGCTCCGACTGCCGGGCCCTAACTTCGAAAGCTAGTCGGGTGCGGTCCCGCAAGCGACTCGAACTCCGGCAGTCGGCGCCGCGCCGCGAGAGGTCCCGGTCTCAACGGAGGTCGAGGGACAGGTCGCGGGGTAGGAGCCATCACAGCTCCGGGAGTCGCCATCACTCCTCCGGGTCGAAGTCGTCTTCAGGTAAGCACAAGAAGTCGAAGAGATGTCATCGCTCTCCCGACTCCCCCCCCCCCCCCCCGACGGGGTTCGGGTGTCACCACCCACACAGCTCTGTCGGAGTCGCAGGCGTCGCGGCCTGCTCCACACCCTCAGGTCCCTGGGCAGCACGATACGCCGGAGGAGATCGAGCGCTTCCTCATGGCCATGAGGTCACTCGCTCCTCCGACGGGCTCCGCGGTGCCTTCGGGCCCAGCGGACACATCTGGGGGCCCTAGCGGGTCGGGTGCTTCGGTCCCGACGCTGTCGGGCGCTTAGGCTCCTACGCCGTCGGCGCCTTCGGGCCTGACGCCGCAGGGCCCCACTGGATCCCCTTCGGGATCCGGGTCGTCTCCGGTTGACCTAACGACCTCACCGGCGCCGGTCCCTCAGGTGTCACCTCCGGCGCCGTCCTCGGGCGGCGCCGTCCCTGATTCCTCCCTCGATCCGGCTCCGGCGTCGGAACGGCGCCGCTGAGTGCCGCTTTCGACGCCGCTTGGGGAGTTTCACTTCTATGAGCCGGCCCCATCCTTTGACAACCCTGATTATCGCTCGGAGATGCTTTTCGTCGCGAGTGGAGTTGCGGTCTGTTGTTCGCCTTTCCGCCTATACCACTTCTGCCCAGAGTGCTGAAGAAGATCAAACGCGACCGGGCCCAAGTGGCTCCGGACTGGGCACGAAGATACTGGTATCCCGAGCTACTCAGTCTGTCAGTCGATCCCCCGGTTCGTCTGCCTCTTCAAGAGGACCTTCTGTAGCAGCAGCAGGGGACGGTCCTCCACCCGAACCTGTCCAGTCTCCACCTCCATGCTTGGAGATTGAGCAGCGACAGTTGAGGCCATTTGACTTGCCTCCTGAAGTCTGTAATGTCATTCTGGCAGCCAGGCGTCCCTCCACAAAGTCGGTATGTGCCTGCAGGTGGAACAAATTTGTGGCATGGTGCACAGCAAAGGCTGTGGATCCTCTGTCTGCCCCTCTTTCTGAGGTTCTTCTCTTCCTTCTTTCTCTTGCCCAGCAGGGCTCTGCTCTGGGCACTATCAAGGGCTACCTTTCTGCCCTTTCAGCCTTTCTGAGGCTGCCTGATCACTCTTCTTTGTTCAAGTCCCCTATTGTAACTCGCTTTCTGAAGGGCATCACTCCCACGTTTCCTCCTGTTCCGTTTGTGATGCCTCGGTGGGACTTGAACCTTGTCCTTACTTTTCTGATGTGCGCTCCCTTTGAGCCACTTCACAACTGTCCTCTCCGCCTTCTTACTTTGAAGACTGCTTTCCTGGTTGCCATCACCTCTGCCAGGAGAGTGAGTGAGCTCCAGGCTCTTTCGTCCACACCCCCCTTCCTTTCTGTCCATCCGGACAAGGTTGTGTTGCGGACTAAACCTTCTTTCCTGCCCAAGGTTGTCACGGCCTTTCACATCGGGCAGTCCATCACCTTACCAACCTTCTTTCCGCCACAGCATCCCTCAAAAGAGGAAAGCGGCTCCACCATCTGGACCCAAAACGTGCGATTTCATTCTATTTGGATCGCACACGCCAGTTCCAGGTGGATGACCAACTCTTTGTTGGTTACGTGGGCGCAAAGAAAGGCCGGGTGGTGCACAAGAGGACCATCTCTCGGTGGGTCGTCTTGTGTATCAAGGCTTGTTACTCTATGGCAAAGAAGGAGCCCCCTGTTGGGCTGAGCGCCCATTCTACTCGGGCCACGGCGGCTACCACGGCCCTGGGCCGGGGGAGTCCCCTTGCAGGACATTTGTCAGGCAGCTACGTGGGCCTCGCTGCACACGTTTGCAAGACGCTACTGCCTGGACAGCCAAGTCCGGAGGGATGGCTTCTTTGGCCGTTCCGTCCTCCAGGACTTTCTGGTGTGATTATTGGTTCGCAGACCCACCACCGCGGTTGGTATTGCTCGGGTATCTATTCTAAGGTAAGGATATAATACTAACCTGTTTCTTTCAGATGAACAAGTTACTTACCTTTGGTAATGATATATCTGTAAGAAACAGTAGTTAGTATTATATTCCTTACCGCCCCACCCATCCTCCCCGTTCTGCGAACCGATATCTAGGGTTAAGGTCATCCCCTTTAAGGGCCCTAGTTTCAATGGCACCAGTGTTGGTTTTTAACATGGCTCTGCGTTTCTGCCGCGGAAAAGCTGTACCTAAGAACTGACGTCAGCACGCGGAGGCGGCGTCTAAGTCACGGCGCCCACGACGACGGACGCGGAGCCGCAGACGACGCCTACCGACACGCAAGGGTACTGCTACGCAAAAATGTCCGGATCCAGTCAGACGCCTGGGGATATTCTAAGGTAAGGAATCTAATACTAACTACTGTTTCTTACAGATATATCCTTATCGAAGGTAAGTAACTTGTTCTTTAAATATCTACAACTGAAGCATGCGATAAATAGACACAGAAGCACAGGGATGTGGCAGAGGAGTTGACTCCAGAAAACCTCCCTTCATTGCGAGCCGTGTACCGTCAGAACTACCTTTTGTGGTGCTGCTGGCTGTTTCAGCCTTTTCAACTTTCCCCATGATCTCTTCGGCTTATCTTCATGCACCTGTCTTGGTTATGCCCCTCCCCCCCCCGCCCACCCCCCACACCCCCACCCTTTCCCCTCACCTCTTGCCTGTACCATACGTTTGCCTGCACTGCATAAGTCATTATGAAGAAGGCAATGGCAAAACATAGACAGTGCTTCAGAGTAGTACCTAGAGGTTTGACCCTGTTGTGCAGTTTGTCTCCGCAATACCTTTTGTGCTCCTAGAAAAAATAAACATTGGCAAAGCTAATAGGTCTGGCATTTAATGGCCGTTGCAGAGTTATTGGTTTTGCCAGTGCTTGTGGATGCATCAGTGACTGCCTTGGAGTTCTTTTTAACATACTTTATTGCTATGTTATCTTTCCAAGATGGCTGATGTGTTGAAAAAAGTGCATCTTTCTTCTTGAAACAATAAAGGAAAGACAGAGTATGTCAAAAAGCATTCAAAGATGGCCACCTAGGCATCAACAAACAGCCACGTTTGAATGTGTTTTGCGGATTTCATTTGACAGATGGCTATCGCATTTGCCAGCAACACATAAACAAATTTTAAATATGGGGGTGGTCATGCGGGTCATATACCCTGTCCAGAACATCCTTGAACGCATCATCACATTTACATGAGGCAAATGTCCATGTGATCATTTGTTTGCTCTTTTCTGAACATAAATAGTCTTCATGTTCTATCAGTGATTTGCCATTTCTTTTCAGGGGATCATGCTTATTTATTGTCCGACAAGTACAGACTAATACGTGGTGGGATGAGCACTTATCAGAGGAAAACAAGACGTTTCTCAAACAATGCACTGCAGAGGAATATAGAACACTCACAGCCAGTAAACTCAACCCTTTGAAGGATGATCCGTGGCCTATTCATCCGTGGGCACCAGGTGAGTTGGGAAGAGTATTTTGGCAAATTACTCATTACTCATTTTGAGTGTCTTTAGAAACCTCTACTTTCACAGTTGACTGTTTTCATATCTAGCACAGTCCTAAGGGTTTCTCTAACTATTACTCTACTGTCTGTGTCCCAGTCCTTATTTATAGTTTTTTATTTTCAGTTTTCATCCAAACAGATACATACCAAAAGTACCAATCCAACAGACTGAAGTCTCTGAGTCTGTGTAGGAGGAAGCATTATGCAATGACTCGAGTGCTCAGCTACCAAGGGCCTGCTACCCATTCCTACCTAGGCTACCCGTCCTCAAGAGATACCTTATTCCGAGCAGCATAACGTTGATGTACATTTCAGTTTTATTCTGTTCTTTTCGTGCTGATTGTATATTTTTTTTTTAAATGAGCGCGGCTGTTACCTATCAAGCCAAACTCAACTTGCTGACATGTTTCATTGCCATATGAACTCGTGGCAATTTCTTCAGGGCACTAGTTTTTCGCCACTGCATCGGACACTCCAATCTTCACAACTGTTTAAAACATATAACAATCAGCACGAAAAGACCAGAATAAAATTGGCATATTCGTGTTGTTTGTAATTTAACTTTGATGTTGTGTTATATCACTGTGTATTGTCCGTGTAATACACTGTGTTTCCACTGCACTGTTTCACAAACACCTGTATGTTTTGTTAGGACACTTTTCATTTTCATTTTTAAGGCTTGATGGCACCGATGATGAGAACAGGGCAACCCTGGTGAGTACCTGCCAGGTTCCCCGATGGTGGTGCGCCCGTGAGGTGCCATCTCGCTTTCACACACATTTTTTCACATATACACAAAAGGGTGTGTGTTTTATGTTTCACAACTGTTGAATGAAGGGACTGTGGTTCATTTTAATAAATGGCACGGTTCTGATGTACCCCCTACCCCATAGACTTTAAAGAGGGGAGCTAGTTGTAATTTTGGTGCAACGTGTGGTACAGGACCTTAAAATAGTGCCTTTTGGGGACTAGGTATTTGATGTATAAATGACTTTGAGTGGAGGGCGACCTATGTCCGTATTTTTCCTTCTTTGCTCCTTATTGTTTTTGGTTGAGGGTGGGGGTTATCTGCATGGGCACCAAGAGAAACTCCTCCAGTGGGAGCCAAATGTCTTTAGGCCGGGAACGTACAAGCATGAGTTCCCAACAGGTGGTATGCTGCTCATGACAATAGGTGGCATCTTTGAGCCAGGCTGCTGTACGTGGTAGCGGACATCGCCCCCACCTCATCGCCACCCTACGCTTAGCAAGCAGAAGGATACGCGCTGTCAGTTTGCGCTTCTCAGGCTGCACCACTCGAACCTATTTCAGAAGCACAACACTCTGAGAGCTTTCAAGGGGGGTGACCCATAATATCAGGAAACCTAGTAAAAATGTAATTACAATAATCGAAGATTCCTGGGCAATCCCAAGCAAGGTGTAGGAAGCTGGCAGTTGGGAAGGAACAATTATTACATTGCGTGTCTGTGTCCAGGCCCATTTTAAACAATCTCTCAGGTGGGCCGGGGTATGATTCAGTCGGTGTATGAATTTAAAATGAATAAAATGGAGGCGATATTTAGAGGATAGCGCACGTGACTAGATGCAACAGTAGCTCAACTGTGCAGCCGTCAGCTGGGTATAATGTCAGCATCCCAAGCGCTTTTGCTCATGGGAGTGCATATAAGCAATGATATCTGAATGCCAGTATATAAACCCATCACAAGCTTACGAGAAGAAGGGCAGTTCAGAAACGTCTACAGTGCCTGGAATTTGGACAGGGCATCAGGGAACGAGGTATGAAACACTCTGATGGTGGCAGCGTATTTGGTAGTATATGATTGTGTAATGAGGTAGCATCACCGTCGTGCGAAGCTTCCTGCGGTGGAAGAATGGTGCCATCAGGTTAGATGTGAGATGTAGCTTATGCCAACGAGTAGTACAGATGGAGCAGAGAGTCTCGATACGGGCCCTATACTGTATCTCAACCCACTCCTACACCAATCATGCCACAGTGTCAATTCGCTCCCACAGGGGCCTAGGGGGCAGGGATAGTGCCATCTGTAAAGGGCAAGGTGCCACACAATCACATCTAGAGACAGTGTGAGCAAGGAATTAAACAGGGAAAGCCAATAATGGGCAAACTGGGCTCTGCACTAAAAAATTATAATCCATGTCAGGGGCACCTAGGCTGCCCTGTTCAAAGGGAAGTGTCATGATCTCCAGGGTAGAGCACCAGGAGAGAGACTCTGCATACATAGCTAATAGATGTAGGGCAAGCAAGGAAGCCATCTGCCCATGCTAAGACAAGACGGGCTCCGATTTGTTGACGGAAGGGGCAAAGGAAGTGGTATGGTAATGAAAAGGTAGAGAAATTTGGGGACAATTATAATTTTTGCTATGGCCAGGCTGCCAATCCCGGACAGTGGCAGTCGCTTCCAGCACTCAAGGCTGTCGTCCAGCCAAATTAGCAGATGGCCGTAATTATGTCTCCATAGTTTGTCAATATTTCTGCTGAGCCACACCCGAGATACCTAACAGGGCCACCTGCCCATACTAGAGGGAACTCCGATTCAGTTAGGGGCATCACGTCCGTCAGGTGGCAGACAATTGACTTTGCCCAGTTTATTTCAATCCCTGACATCCCGCCGAATATCCTAATAAGAGGGTTCAAATTGACATGCGGGTCTCTCACATATAAGGTAACATCATCTGCATACAACAAAACTAATATTCTGTGAGGGGTAAATGCCAGCCCGCAGTGTGCGTTATGTTGGCGAAGACCAGCTTCAAGCGGCTCCATCGCGGTTGAGAAGAGTATGGGGGATAGGGGGCACCCCTTGTGGGTACCACTAGTTACTACAAAGGGTTCAGGAATGCTACCATTGATTATCAAACAGGCCATAGGTTGGGAGTAGAGCAGCCCAATAGATTTAATGAAGGTTGTACTCAAGCCAAGACATGTCAGCAGGGCAAATAGATATGGCCATTCAAGGGAATCGAATGCCTTGCTGGCGTCTAGAAAAACTACTGCTGCCGCGTGTAAAGATGTGTTGATGGTACGAAGAAGCGCAAAAAAAGTGCTGAGATTATGAGAGGTGGACCTGCCGGGTATAAAACCTGCCTGGTCAGGACTCTCCACAGTTCGAAGTAAAGTGTGAAGAGGTGTGAGGCAAGGTTCTATTTGTCCCTATTGATCAAGGAAAGTAGACAATATGAATCGCAGCAGCAGGGGTCCTCTCCATGTTTAAGTATTGTGACTATGAGGGCTTCTCACAAGGGGGTGGGGGGTAGAACACCCGAAAAGTGAGACTCCGCATACATAGCTAATAGATACGGGCAAACAAAGGAGCCTATTCCTTAAGAATGCCGCAGTGAAGCCATCCAGGCTAGGAGCCGTCTTTGTGAGCATAGTACTGATTACCCCGATGACTTCCTCGGTTGTGAAGGGCTCATTCCAAGTATCGTCTATGGCATTCTACAAGCCACAAAAGTTGAAACAAGTCTAGGTAGGCTGGTAGGTCTGAAGGAGTATAATCCTGACCAGTTCTATATAGGGATGAGAAAATTGTCACCATGGCCCATTGGACCGCTTCTGTGCCGATGTGTACGTATAAATTGTTATCCTGTAATTCAGTTATGTAGTCGCTAACCCAGGGCTTGCAAATTAACTGAACAAGAGATTTGCCCGGTCTGTCTCCATCCCTAAAGCATCTGGAAAGTGTCTCCCTTCCTAGATAGTGCGACTCCTGCTGTGCAGCCTCCTTATATTCAGAGACTTTGCTCCGAATGGTTGCAAGCCTGGAAACATCACTATTATTATAAAACTGCAATTCGAGTTCTCTAATTTTGTCTTAAGGCGTGCCAGTTCTCCCTGCCTGGCGTGGAGGACGCCTGCCTGTTTGGCAATGCATGCTCCCCTAATAACCACCATGAAGGCCTCCCAAAGGCCATCAAGTAGTCAAAGTAGTTCAAAATTGCTGCTCTAATATCTTCCCATAACACCTGATTTCTCAGGGCACCAGGTGGAAGTTTCCAAATAAAGGTTCGGGGAGACCTTCTGGAGTATTCTACTAGGACTGGAGCATGGTCAGGGAGCATTTGCAGTTAATTGGATACTTGGACCGTCTGTACCAAGACGTCCTTCTATACTAACCAATAAACAGCCTCGACCACAAAGCATGGGTTGTGTTTATGCATGTGCCTTCCTTTTGGTTGGCATGACGGAAGCGCCAGAGGTTAGACAAGTCAAGGTCTTCCATAATAAGGCTCAGCTAGGCCACAACACGTGATAGGGGCGTCTTGACTGGGTGATCTAAAAACCCCCAGAAAGTAGAACAAATCTGCCCTGAGTGTCACACTGAGCTCTGTGCGTGTGCCAGGCCAGCCTCTATCTAATAGAGATCGCCACTCCCTGACCATAATTGAAGTAAGTGGCTACATACATTTCCCCAACCCACCTGGATCGCAGTCTACCTATAGTCCCGTCCATGAGGTGAAGCTCCTGCAATAAGCATATATCTATGGAGTGCCTTTGTAAATATGTGAACACTTGTCGCACCTTGCGGTGATCATTAAGGCAGCGGATGTTCCATGTTCTTAATGTAAGTGGACGCATGAAGGCTTAGTGGAAGGATGCAATGGCGGTGAGCGCCAGCCTTCAGATCGTTAGTGATACTATAAAGGTTTGGAATTGAGTGGAAGTCGATAACCAACATTGAAATAGAACAACCCGCACACCTCGCCCACCTCCCACACCAACCCCCAAACTTATCAGATTTCCCCCGCCACCCAGCAGCCCATTAAGCATTGAACCATAGGCCCTTCCCTCTCAACATAAAAAGTCGAGTGGGAAACATCCCTGGGAGTTGAGCGAGTCCCGACAAACAACCCCACTGAAACCGGTAGGGTAACTAGACCGGGGAAAACCCGGGGGACAAGCAGTGCAAATAAGGTTCCTTTATCCCACAACACTGACAGGGTGGAGGGATATAGAGGGACATACCCAAACAGGACGGCCCAACAAGGTTGGATCATGATAGACGCAATATCGGCTAATGTCAGCCAAGCGAGGAGGCCCAGAAATCACAGTGCCAGAGTAGGCTTGTTCTCAATCGTTGTCACTCAATATATTCTCATCCTTGTTTCACGCCAGGTTCCTGTGTGCGCGTTCATCATTGGTAACCTGCTTAACAAATTTCAGTGCGGACTTGGCGTCAGTAAAGAAGTGCTCTTGCAGTCCATGGCGATCCCCAGCTTGGACAGGTAAAGCAGCGCATACGGAATTTTCGCCCTCTGGAGCAGCTATTGACAGGTAGAAATTTACGGCGAGCGGCCTGCACCAACATTGTGAAATCCGGATAGAACGACAGGCGGTTTCCTCAACAGTGAATTGACCCACACTCACGCGCCAGCCGCAGAACAACATCTCGGTCTCTATAATTCAAGAGGTGTGCAAGTATAGGGCGGGCCGGTGTGCCCAGAGGCAGCTGTTCACTTAGCAAGTGATGCACCCGCTCAACAATGGAGATGGGTGATAGATCTTCCTCAAATAGATCACCCTGTATTTTCTCCACCTAGTATTCCATTTTCGCGATGGCTGTGGATTCGGTCGTCCCTGTAATTCTCTGGTTATTGTGCCTGGAACACGTTTCAAGGTACTCATATTTGGCCTTTATGAGTTCAAGCACCCTGTCCAACTTTATTAGTTGTTGTTTGAAGTCTGCCTGTGAGTCATCTGCATCTGATACACAATTCTCCAGGCGATCGAGTTTATCCTCCTGCTTCTCTGCTTGTTGTTTAACTTGGTCTAGGCGACTAGTCAGGAGATCCAGCTTAGCGTCTATTGCCTTCAGACTTGTCTTAACATCCACCAGGAGCTCCCTGAGATCCGCAACTGGTGGCTGTTCCTGCCCAGCACAATCTGGAGAGTCCTCAGACCGCGATTCATGATCCATCTGATGGGTGGGGCACCTGCCCTAAAAGGAAAGCTTAGACGGTTTGGCATCATGCTTCCCTTTGATCAAGACTGGTAGAGATCGCAGTAGCCACATACCTCAATCAGCAATTCTCCAATGGGTAGCAGCTGGGGCTATCTACCAAAATCAGTAGCAAAGACCAGGCTGTCTGTGGGCTAACAAATCATTAACTTGTGGCCTGAAGGAGTTGTTGAAATGTTTCCCGGGCCCCACCACAGCCTGGGTCTCGCTGCTGGCCAGGGGGCACGAGCAGGCCGAAACCTCAGATACAGCAAGTGGTCAGAGTGCCCAGGGGCCACTCCAGACCCCTCTTTTGCACAGGTATGTAGCATCAACAACCTCCCCAGAGGAACGTGATCCGATACTGGTCCAAACCATCACTGGTGTCCTACGAGCATGGACATATGAGAAGCTAATCTGGGCCAAGCAAATCCCGTCACCAGTGTCTAATGCAGGTGTCACGTTGGTGTGCAGGCAAGGAATGAACACGGTCGTATAGTGCAGAAGCTGGCAATATCGGTGACGGGCTCTACGTCATTCCTCTGCTCGCAGCGCTTTGATACTCCGCACCTGATGGCCTCTTTCACTTCAGGCGGTCACTGATGGTCGATGAGCAGTTTGATGGACAGGCACGGTCACAGTGCACCGATCTATAATTGACCAGTGCAGCGACCGGCCCCAAGTGCGCCCGCAGGCGCCAGGCAGTTAAATATAATTAAGAGGCATCGTCAGGGGTTCCATCAACCGGGTGCGCAGCAGCTCAACAGGGTGCCAGGCGTGTTTTATGCGGTCGCACTCACCGCCAGTGGAATGAATTTATTAACTGTTCAATTAATTAAAATCATTACAGTAAGAAAGATTAAAACTGGTGAGTAAAACAATGAACACATTAAAACTATAAAGACTGCTGGTTAAAAAGTTTTTTGTTCAAGTAATATAGCCCCTCTCCGCTGCACCCACTCGGACTGTCAGCCCCAGGTCTTTATCATAATTCCTTGCACCAAGTTTCTTAGACAGCTTCGTAGGCCTTGGTAGTTTTCTCCTACAGAGAGCTATTGAAGTGGTGCGATTTCTTTAGGGCGGATGGATAGAATCATGGCTCATTTGAGGGGAGGCTGCCTTGATCCCCTTATTGTGCCATGCTGGTGGCACTGGTTTGTTTGTGATAGTTTGCTGCCTTTAAAGCCATTCTAATCAGATGAATGAATTTCCCAAGACTCGCCAAGGTCATCGTGGTTATTCTAGAAAAGCACAAGGCTGATGCTTCGCGGCATGTCTTGATTCCCTTGATGATGCAGACTGGGCGGAGAAGTCAACGGCGTTAATTCGTAAGGAAGGGGCAGCAGCATAAAAGGTGAAGCCAGGATTCTCTTGTGTAGGGGCACAGTCTGCAGCTTGTATTTTCCCCATTACGAGCCCACGTGGGGTTAAATTCAGTGATTCCTAGAGTACACAGTCTCATAGAGAGGATTAGTTCTGGCTTGTGGTGTCAGGGCCTCATTCAGGTAGGGTTGTGCCTTGCCTACCATGTAGGAACTATTCAGCGGGTCTAGGTGGGGGCTATAGCGCAGGGATTTAAGGTCCAGTTCAAATGAGATTTTCAGAACTTGTCGGTTTATGGCTTTTTTCCATGCATTTAGCGGGATTTCAGGCAGTGGTATACTCTTTTCCTCGATCTTTAAAATCGTGAGTGCTTTGCCAAGACTGGTATGCCATGCTGTTCTTGGCCTTCGAAGATGGCTCTCAATTGGTATCTTAGGGAGTTTGTTGGGGCCCTTATAATCCTTAAGTATGATTTTATAATCTCCCCTTGGCACATCAATTCTGGCCTAACCAGGCCTAGCTCCAATCTTAGTCTTGACTTCCTTGCCGACCTTGGGATAGAAAAGACTGATTTATATGCTTTGGCTTGGATTGCGGTGAGAAGGGCATCCTGCGTCCCCGGAAACGCTTGGTGGCCATAGCTGATGGCTGGCAGCAATTTTGCTTTTAAGACAGTTAATATTGGTCCGGCCATAGGGCTTATCAGATGTAAGCTCAGTTGCTTTAAAAGGAATATCACCTTATTGGCCTTGGACGACTGCTGTTTCAGATGGACATTTGCATTGGCCCGTTCCGTAAACAAACCCCTAGGTAGTTATACTCTGCCACTGTACTAATCTGCAGATCTCCCATTCGCCACTGTGCTTTCTTTTTCAGGTGATAGCTCCCAAAAATGACGACCTTAGTTTTCCCTTGGTTTACTAGAAGGTTGTTATCTTTTTTTAATTGATTCAACGCATTTAGGGCTCTCTGTAGGCCCACCCTCGTGTGGTCCATTACAGCTGTGTCGTCGGCATATTGTAGGACCGGCAGCCTCATGGTGCATAATCTCGGTGCTACTAAGCTGGCGCCTTTCAAGGCATCCCCCAAATCTGCTGTGTACAGGTTAAAAAGGATGGGTGCCAGCACGCATCCTTGTTTCAGCCCGTTGTTTGTTACTCACTGCCAGTTAAATGTCTGCTGCATTGTCACATTGTGTAGTCGCATGGCCCTTGTTTCCAGTCAAGGCCTCCAGCCCACCACCGCCACATGCCCATGGCCTCTCCCCCACTGATCTTTAGCGAGTGCCGCAGGCTCCCTACAAGGTCTACAAGCCACATCGGGGTATGGTCGGCCACCCTGCAAATTGTCTCCAGCCTGCAAGCTTCAGGGTGGGCAGTCTTCACAGCGCAGCTGCTTCCCAGTGTGAGTGTGTCCCACAAGGGACTTTCAGGTGGCAGTCTCCTCCAGCTGCAGGCATGTCAAGCACAACATGCTCAGCCCTGCCCCACTGATCACCGGGGGATGGATCCTTACCTTTTGTCTCCAAGCCGCACTTTACAAACAGCTGGCCTCAGTCTCACATATGGCATATCTGGTCCCGGGGGGGGGGGGGGATGTGGGTGGAAGGGATTTGCGACTGGGGTCAGACCGCTCCAGTGGGTGTGCCGAAAGGTAAGGTAACTGCTGTAGTCAGGGCACTGGATGGGGAACCTCGGGATCAGCGGATCAGCGGAGCAGCGGATAATGAGGATTATGGGCCCAGCTGGCGGAGTCTCTCTCTAGAGCGGCCATCTCGGAGCGCAGCTAAGATCCGCCCCCACTTTCCCTGGGAATTGCTGGCTTTGTCAAGCATTGGGGGTAAAGTAAATGCAATTTCTTGGGCGTCCTATACTTTCCTGCCATAGGCCTCCTTAAATGTATGTTGCGTTTGTCTCCATCACTCCTACTGAGAGGTTCTGTCTGTGCTTCTGTAAAAGTTACTCCTGTGCATCCCAACATATTTCCAGTGATAATCTGGTTTCTCATGTTTTGGGTGCATTTTTTTTAAGAGTTTGAATGCCACTTTGATGTCCAACATGTGTCTCTTGCTCCACTGTAGACAGTCTGCACATAGATAGCTTGGGTAGAGGTTAACACTTTCTCTGTTTAAGCGAAGCTACTGTGAACAACATTCATTCTTTGTGATGCTTCAAAGCCTACAAAACAGGTTGGATGGTTGCATACTGTTTCATTTTGGAAAAAGAACATTGGGAGTTGTGAGAGAGCAGGTAGATTGTTAGCTACTGGCTGAATAAGCGGACAGTTGGCAATAATTATCTTAGAATGAAACGGTGAATACATTCTTGTACTTTTGAGTTTCTGTAAGACTGGATTTCAATCCTTATGTGTACTATAATGTAATGCATTTTTATTGTGTTTATTATTTTTCTATGTGCTTTGCTTTGAGATGCTTTGTGCTGAACCTGCTAAAAAATAAACTGAGCAGGTTGGTGCTTAGTCTTTGTGTGATTGAGCCAAATCTACTTCGAGCCTCAGTTTTGATATATTGCGCTTTGAGACCGAAGAGTCTTTTATAGGGGACTAAAGGGTCTTTTAAAATTGGAATGAAATTTTCAAATCAAAATGTTAATTTCTCAGTCTACTCTGCCTAACAAACATGCTTATGTTGTAATCCAGGTTCCTCTCGAGTTGGTCTTGTTGCAGTAAAACTGGGAATGGTGCCGCTTTGGACAAAAGATGGTGAAAGACATGCTGTCACAATTCTTAAAGTAAGTGTCCTCTATTTTTCTTCCCTAGGCTATACACACCTTCAGAGCCTCTTTGTGCAAGCTACAGCCCTTCTACACATGACCTGAATAGCTGTGTGTTTAAACTCTACAACAATAGGTATACAGCTTCTCTGTGCTTGTGTTGTGGCTAACCAAAACTTTAGATTGTGGCATGATGGCGATGGAGAACCGCATAATCTGCTCTGTGAAGTTCATGCCAAGATATAGTTTCTAGTTGAAGTGGATGCAAATCCACAAAATATGTTGCATGGAAATATATTCTGTAGAGGTTGATCTATGCAGACCTTACATCTGCTTGTTGCTGTATTCAGATTGTGAAAAGGTGACCGTGGCTTTTCAGATAGTTATGATAGACCTAAGATTGAGAGCAGTCTTTCATATTGGTCTTCTGCTGTCAGGTCTGTCCGGCGTTCAGAAGGCAACCTCTGACCGTGAGTTGCCTGTGAAGCCAGTGGTTTTACAGTTTTGGTCTGCCTAAGGGATGGCTGACCCCCTTCCGGTAGCAACAATTCTGCCACCACTTGGAAACGCCAAAGCAGATGATGCCTTCCAGATTCCCAGAGGAGGAAAAAACCCTGAGGCAAAATCCCTCTTATGGCGGCAACCACAGGTTGTATGGAACAAACAAATAACTCAACCAGACAGGGACAAGCTGGAGACGCAGAAAGGAGAGAATCCACCTAGCAGGAAAACTGGGAGAAACCGAAGTGAGGAAACACACCCACTGGATCGAAGAAATGTTGTGACTTTAGGGGCAAGTGAAAATGTGACCTTATATACTACTGGAGCAGAAAGAACCGTCTAGGAAGTTGCGAGTTGCCATGATGAACTGGGGAAAGAGAACTAAAAGCATGGGGAGCTGCCATCTTGGATTGGGTTTCCCAAATACACAGAATTCCTTCTGGCAAGAACGGCCAGGAAGAATATTTATTAATTTATTTGTTTATAAAGTTTTATATAGCGCGAACTTGACCCAAGAGGCTATCGGAGCGCTTTACATTTAGGATCGGGAGGCACTGACCTCGTACGCCCACCTGACTACCCCGCCCCCCTCCCCCCTCCTTCAAGGTGAAGAATGCAGACGCGGGGGGTGATACTGGCGGGCCAGGTGCCGTGAGGTAAGTGCTTTAGGGATCAAATGCTAATGCTCACTGGCCTCTCCCCTGCTGCCCTCCTGTGGTGTGTCCTTCCTGTGTAGGAGCAGAGCAAGGGCTGCTGCCGGACAGGGCACCGGTGCAACATTTGCAGGGTCACAAGCTACACGCTCCGATCCAATTAAGATTGACTGAAGTAGTGATTGCTTTTTTGTAAAGGGTTTTCTTCTTTGGCACAGTGTGTATGCTAAGACAAAAAAAATAACGGAAGTAAACAAAACCATGTAAAATATAGAAACAACTCCCCACCCACTTAATTAGTCCCTAGCATTCAGATGATATTACAGTTTTATTTAATGTTTTTTGTCTTTAATGAAAATTTGCCTAAGAAATGTTTTTTTATTGCAGGCCAAGCAGTACCATTTTAATAGCCTCTGCAGCGCAAGGCTGCCCACATTCGTTAGTGGCTTCAAATGAAAGAACCTGAAGGCCAAGGTGATACCACAGCTTTGGCTTTCATTGTGCTAGGGCCGAATGAAATGATACTTGCCTGCCTCCTTCACGATCCATTATCCATCACAGCCAGGTTCCTAAAACATAAGTGCTGCGAAAAGAAGGCAGGCCAAGGCTGTCATTCCTATTACTCTAGTTACCTGCAAAAACAAAGTTCTCGACATTTCCAGGAAAGAAAAGTATAAAATGGAAGAGAGCAGTTTATATGGCTGCTTTAAACTGCATTTTAGTGTTAGATGTTGGAGGACGCAAGGATTTCCATTGTACACTCCCCATATACACTCCCAGCCTTCAGAACACAAGTTTAATGTGGCCAAAGACGTTCACTATCTTGAAAATGCTCAAAGTGGGTAGGGTTGGCCCTGTGAACTTCGAAGCCATTGGTTAGGATATGCCCACTATGCACTAGCTGGTGCCAGGCATAAATGTGGCTTCTCTAGTCACTCACTTTAGAACACTGCTGGACCTGAGCAAGAACAGAAGAGGACTGGATCTGCTATGTGTTCCAGACCTGCTCCCTCTTGTATCCAGGACAAAGAGGTTGACCTCCTGTTCACGCTACAGGAACACAGCAAGCTACAAGTGCTGCAACCGTACCTGAAGATTTCCAGCTAACGAATCCCATCTGAACCTGGACTGGGTCCTGCTGTTGGCCTCTGCCTGACACCAAATGAGTCTCTAAATGCTCAAGTTAATTTTGTGACCTTGAGGATTCACTTTTACAAGCGTCTTGATTTATTCCTTGAGCAATCCAATTGCTTAAAGTCTATGAACATGGCATCTATGGAAAAGTAATTAGGGGGAGAATACATGTAACAGAAGTAACCCACGCTTCCTCAATTCAGGGATGGAGAGATGTTTGATTATGCTCTTTTTACACACAGGCCTGAGGTGCCGGGAATCCTAGTCTATTCTAGAGAAGGTGAAATCCTGTGGGATAGCCTCACCAGGGTTTGGGGTTCAGGAATCTCACTTCCCTAAGTCTGTAATCTTAAAAATGATTAGCTTGCCGTCAGTAAGGAGTGCCCAGATTTCATCAGCATGTTTCAGCAATGATGCTATTCTAGAGCCACCTTATAGCGCTGCTATCACCATAGGTGGCTTCTAGCAGTTACTGGCATGCTGTAGAACCCATCAAGAAAGTACGCTGGAGCTGCGGTTTTTGAAAATTTGAGTCTGGAGGAGCAATACTGGAGACAAGGCCATGGCATATAATATATGATAATAAGAAACATCGGTCAATGCCTTACCTGTGAACTGGCTCTTAATAAGAGGCTTTAACTTAGAATGAAGACTAACTAGAGAGTAAGTGCACCTCGTAACTTGCTGTTTTAAAAACAAATCTTGGGAGGGTCCTAAACAGTATATTTATTTATTCTCGAGTCAATCATACCCTGTAATTCTTATAGCAGTTCTTGTAGAGCCTTGTGTTTACTAATAATTTTATTTTTTCTCCAATTGTTCCGGTTTATACATTCTGATTGATCGTTAAACATTCTTGGCTTTAACAAAGAAAATACAATATACATGAAAATGTGTTTTCTATAAATAAAAATAAATAGGGCCAAATCAGTAGTTTTGACAACCAAAAAGGAAAATAACATTTTCATAGAATCATTACGCTTTTGATTCATTTTGTTCTGTAATACATTTGGTAAGTCCCATTGTTAGTTATTTGTAAAAAGTGTTATACATTATTGATTTTTTTTAAATAGAAATTGTTATAATGCAGTGCTTGGCTACTATCATTAGACTGCTTCCAGGTGTCATATTTTATGTTTATTTAAGGAGGATGTTAGATCATATCTTCAGTATGAGAATATTTGTTTGTTGGAACGGAAGCCTTGAAAAAGCCCCAGGCAAACCAGCAGTAAAGGGGTGATACAGATGGAAATTGGTAATACATATCTAACATGCTTTGGAACTTGGGAAACATATCCAACATGAAGATGAATCCATAAAGGAGGCTGTACTTTCAAAAGAAATTAAGATACCTTCTGAAGAAGGAGGAATAATTAATATATGGTGGTTGTGCTATAAAATTATGTACACCTGGAACTAACCTTGATTAAAGGCCAATATATTACATTTTGATTTGACAGGATGCTCATCACAAAGTTTCATATTTTTATGAGATTGAAAGTGGAAATGCAAACATGCAAATGAATGAATACATGAAAGGTTGAAGTAAATGAACACTGTTATTACTTGGATCTGGAACAGAAAAATTGGGATAACATTACACTCAACACTTCTTCACAGTTTTTGATTATAGACAATGTGTTTTAAATGAGTTCCATTATAAGTCCCAACTTAATTTTCGTTACAAACCTCCCAAGTTAATCTTGCAAATATTAACATTAGTGAGATTAGTATAGTTATACTGCGGTACAACAGACCTTGTATCTCAAAGTTTAGAAACAAATATTTCTCAATTATTTAAAAGCAGTTGTAGCCAAAATAACCATGAGTAAAGTAACTCTAATTTCTCTGAGCCATTAGAGATATATATATATATATATATATTTTCGATGTAGGGTACATACATACATAGTAAAATGTGAGAGAGTCTCTCTGCAAGTTATTAAATAGCAGAGTCTCCCTCTAGATCTTTGGTACGATCAGAGAAATCAAACCACGATGTCTCCCTTTTATATTGATGAATGCAAAATTGGCCAAACGAGCCATTAAGTGAAGACATTGATTGAATTAGATTGTAATGCTATGCAACTGTTGCTGATTGCTTGAATGTCTCTATTCTTAGAAATTCAAGTTACCTTTATAAAATCTTTGCCCATGAATAAATGGTTCAATAATTTGCCAAAAATAAACATAAGAAAGAAAATAATCCAAATGACGAAAAAGAGGGCGACCGGGAATGTATTTCACAATGTAATTTTTATAAACCGTTTTTGAGTAACTAAACAAATGTTATGTTTAAAAATGATGTCCTTTAATGGCTAAAGCCATACCCTCACAGGCCTTAAAGAAATTGTAGAACCTCATCCGAAAAGGTTCTTCTACTAACAAACCTCGTTTATTAAATATAATTTACAATGAGGAACAGGCAAGCTACCAGGATTAACTTTATAGACTTATTACTGCACTTTCCACTCATCGTACATATTATGTTTTAGTTGATATCTAATCAACCAAATCAATAGAAAATACTGTGACACAATTATATCTGGACAGAACAGCAAGTCCAGATTTCCTTCTAGCAATGATAATAAAACGCCATTTGTCGTGTTGCATATCTCCATATATATTCTATTCAAATGGATTACAAAATCTGGAACCTTTCTAGTATTTTGGAAGGTGGATGCCATCACACCACAAAAAAAGTCATGTTAATCAGTTTAACCGATATCTGGGCATAATTGTATGTTTTAACTACAAGCCCTAACTGACTGGATTTAAGATAATAATCTTATTCCTATTGAACAAGATAGATTTTGAGAGGTTAGATCACTGTCTGGCTCTATAGACATTAGCAGTAAATCTATCTAGCAAGTAGGTAATTTATTGTGTTCCTTTTTAGATTTTATGCTCAGTATTTGATTTTATCGCCAGAGAAAGCTTATGGCTTAAGCTCGAAAAAAATGAAAATTTTCATATCACTTTTATCACTTATTGAGATGCTTAATACTGAAACTTAGCACAAGTAGAAATTGATTTAAATGGCACTTTAACATTGCAAGATCCTTGTGAAAAATGGTCTGAGGCAGGCATGTGTTCTTGCTCCCTGCTTTCTATTTTACAAATCTCAGCTTCATTTTGCCAAACATGGGTGATTTCATATTCCCGATCGTTTGTACTAGGATGATTTGATGGTGAGAAAAATACTATTGTGAAAAAAATTACTTAATTGTAAACTTAGATAAAACAAATGTATTAGTATTTGGCAAAAGGTGTAGCCCTTCTCTTTCTTTTAGTCCCAATAAGCTTCCAAGTGATAGCTACCTATAAGTATCTCTGCCTACTTTCATTCATCTCTTTGATGAACGCCTCACATTAATCAAGCCAAAATGCGAGCCAGTGTTTACTGTAAGTGACCAAAAAAATTGAATAGACACTTTGGAGACCTGTCATTTGATTCTCTTGTGAATGCCTTTGAAAGCAAACTACCTCCTCATATGTAGGTTTGCATAGGCAGTGCATGTACTGTCTTCGAGAGATGCTGTATCTACATGTGGTTTTTGAGAACCTCCATTCTTTTTCATTAGCTCCTGTTACTGCCCTTCCTAAATGCCTGCTTTTGTTTGGTCAGTATGCTAAATAGCCTCCTTTTGGTCTTTTGTAATCTCCCAGGAGGACTTCCCTTGTTACATGTGCTCTTCCTCTTACTTTTATTTATGGTACTCTGTGGGCACTTTCTTTTTTTTGTGGCTTGCCGCTGCTCGATTCTTCACAACAATGTGCGTGCATACCTCATTTTTAAAAAAAAGCTTTTTTCAGACAGCGCAGCACCCAGCTGCTCCTGCTAGTTTTAGTTGCTTTCCAACATCGCTGCTCCCAGCTGATCAGGTCTTCGGTGCTGCTTCCAGCTTAAGTGCTATTAAACTTAGCATAGGCATGCATTTGTAATTTTGTTTCTTTTACATCATTTGTTATTTTTATTTGTTATTCTCTGCTCGTTTCGAGTGAAACACGCTCAGCTGGCAGCATTTGCATGTTCAAAAACAACATATCGGTAGCCCTCCAAACAGGAGTGAAAAAAGAAGTGCTAGAATGGTAACTTCATGACTGAGACATACGGAAAGATACGTGTACTTGTGACGGCTATTTTGAACAAGTATGCATTCCAACATTTGTTTTTTGTTACTTATTCTCGGCCATAAAGCTTCAAAATAGCAGTCCCTGTGTGAGCAGGGATGAGAAAATCCATGGCTTAAGCCACGGGCTGCCGCTGAGTGCAGCAGCCAGACCACCATGACCAGAACTTTCCGTTTGGGTGCATTCTCCCCGACTCCTCTATCCCTCGCACTGCTGGCCACTCTCTCGAAGAGGATCTTTAAAGCCATTAACAAAACATAGCCATGTGCTTACTATTCACTGTGTGCCTGTCCCCACCAATATTCGTATGCATGCAATTAAAAAATCACTTGACCACTTGCATCATGGGAATTTTTTTCTTTAATTATGCAGATAGTATTTATACGCGGTAGAGGCGGACCTATAAACGGCCCCCTCAGCTGATCGGAGCTTGCCTTTGTGCCGTTCATCGGAGTAGCACTCTAGTTCTTTATTGCTGTGTGGCTGGGCCTTTAACATGTAGCCTGGCTTCCTGGAAAATTCTACTGGTGTACTAACTTTTCATCTGAGTAGCACTCTAGTTCTTCATTGCTGTGTGGCTGGGCCTTTAACATGTAGCCTGGCTTCCTGGACAAATTCTACTGGTGTTCTAACCTTTCAGCTGAAGAAAACACCGAGCGCCCTTGGCATTCAGGCTCAGCAATTGACTATCCCTCTCAGCTTTGTCCCAAACTCTTGTGCCCCTTACATACCCTTAGCGTTTTTCCAAACATTGATGATTAAAGACTTAAAAGACGCTGTTTCCACACTTGATGGGCAGAATAGCTGGGTTTCTCTTTCATGGCGAGTCTTTGTGGGATGGGTGTTCCATAGGTTTTATGTTTACACTACCTTTGTTATAGTATTTATGCCATATTTAAAATAACATTTTCCCTATCACTTGCTTAGATCTTCATTCACCTGATGTGCTATGCTCACATGCTGCAAATGGGGCCGCCAAACATTGTTGGTTTTGTTGGACAAATATTGGTTTGCTAATCTGTGACAGGTTCCTTCAGTCTCCTATGTGTTAAACTCCTCCCTGCCTACCAGTATTTGACAATAGTGATCAGCAAGGACGGCACTCGCGTCGCCACTTTCTGTGTCACATACACACCTTGAGCACGAAGTGCAATTCGGGTTGTTTTACAATTGATTATATACAGTGCTGCTACAACTGTTTATAATGCTTACTTTATTTATATGATGCCTCAAGCACATTCCTAAACGTTACCTGTTGAGTCTCCTTGTGTCTGTTTACGTAATGCTTGATGCATACATGTTTAATTGTCTTCAAGAATAATACCAGTTGAGATATTGTTTGCTAATTCTCATTTACTCACCCTAATCTCAACGTGGTTTAAGGGTTATACTCCTGTAGTTCTCTACAAGATAGTGAGCAGCTGCTGAGCTGCGAGAGTTGGTGCCCTTGTGGCCCGTACTTTCGGATCCATTTCTATGGTCCATACTCCTTGTTGTTACATTATTACCTTCAAGAATGTCTAAGGAGACTCTATCCTATTCAGATGAATATATCCAAAACTTAATGGGCGGACCCTCACTCCTTTCAGGGCCTTCCATCACCACTACCAGTTCCCCCACACCTAATACTTCCCGTGTATTGTTAGAGAAACTGGAAAAACTAAAGAAGAAGCAGATAAGCACAGAACTCCAGGCATGCATGCTCACGGACTACTTGAAATCTGGCGTCATCCCCTTATGTCTTCAAATCAGAAAAACACCGGCTATCTTCACACAAGACCCGAAATTGGATGGTTCTTGGCATTGACACGGCCATTGAACACAGCCGCAAGGAACTCTAGGAGATAGCTGAGCTTGAAAGATTGATTTTGACAGACTCTTCCATCACGGATGCTAAAAATCTTCTTGAAAAAATCAACAATACTATCTCCACCTTCAACACCTTCGAAGTAAACAAAAAGATCACCAAAATCCAGAAAGACATTAAATTCTACAAAGTAGAACAAACCTACCCATACCTCCTTGAGGAATTCTACAACACTCCCTACATCCCACCTAGAACTCGCAACTGGAGAAGATACCGCAACAACCAACGGATCACATTCTCGGACTCCTCTAACACCTCAATTGAGGACACAGGCGAAGGAACGAGTACATCTTGAGCCACGAACAGACCACAGCCATTACTTCTACCACGTTTTTTAGGATGAGGCCGCGGGCGCGGGCAATCACAAACCAGACCACCCAGAAATCGACAGTATCAACCCCAATTTGCAGGAGAGAGGCAAACCCGCAACAGGTTCTACCAATGGGGGCCACAACAATAACCACCCTCAATGACCCTGGTTCAGAACTCAACGCCCCTACCACATCAACTTTGGATCCACTGTCCATACCCATATTCAACCTATCTGATCACATCCTCACCCATGATGAGACCCAGCTCCTCTCCAGAGGCTTGAGCTTTGTGCCCACTGAACGCACCAACTTTCTTGAACCCCAATCTAATCTACTGATGTTCTTCCGCCATATTAGACTCAAAAAAATTTTCGCTCACAAACCAGATTCCACCCAACCCTCTGGAGTACGGTTTCATCCACCGTCTACCTTCAATCTCCCGTCTTCCACTATGCCCCCGGAAATATTGGCCTTTGAATGTCTAGTCATGCAGGATGTCGCTGACCTCAAATCACAATTTGAGTACGTACCATATAACTTACCTCTTACAGAAAAACAAGCCTTATTGACGCTGAAGAACAACCCCGAACTGATAATTAAACCTGCAGATAAGGGTGGTGGCATAGTGGTCATGGCAATTGACAAATACAATCAGGAAATCAAACAACAATTGGCCAACCTCAACCACTACCGCCCACTTACCAGGGGTCCCTTACCCGACATCAAAACTAAAATTCCACAAACCACAGGATTAGCCAGTTCCCTCGACATCGTATCCCAAAAGGAGTACAATTTCCTCAACAACCAACACCCGCGAACCCCGGTACTATACATACTCCCCAAGATCCACAAAGACAGTACTGACCCCCCTGGCCGCCCCATCGTCTCAGGATGCGGGTCTATCCTCAAACCACTGGGCAAATACATTGATGCCATCATCAAGGAGTTTGTCCCCATAACCAATACATTCATTCCGGATACTATGGATCTCATTATCACCATTGAAGATAGACCCTTCAACACCAACATGGACCTGTTGATGGGACTGGACTTAGAATCATTATACACAAACATTCCACATAAAAAAGGCCTTGAAGTGATCAAGGGGCTCCTTGAAGCAAGACCCCAACCCGCCCCAGTGCCCACAGATTTAATCATGGACCTCTTACGCATCGCCCTTGAGAACAATTACTTCCTGTACCGTGACACTTTCTACCTACAAATCAAAGGAGTCTACATGGGCGCATGCTTCGCCCCCAATTTTGCCATCTTGTTCGTCCACAATATGGAGAAGACACTCATCCTCACAAACCATAATCCCTTCTTGAACAACATCAACCTTTGGCGTTGATATATTGACGACATCCTCCTTCTCTGGAACGACACAACAGAAACCTTGAACCCATTCATTGACTGGCTGAATCAAACACAGAACCACCTCAAATTCACCTGTGACTCGAAGAACAATAATTTACCCTTCCTGGATGTCCTTATTCATGTCGAGGATGACAAACTCGGTACCTGCATGTATCGTAAGCCTACAGAGAGGAACACCCTCCTACAGTACAACAGCCATCATCCACGCGGCCTTCGGGATGGGCTCCCCTGTGGCCAGTTCCTACACATTGGTAGGAACTGCAAATGGCGCAAAGACTACTTTCGCGAGTCGGTCATCCTCATTAACAAACTCTGCAACAGAGGATATCCCAAACGCCTCATCACCAGAGCAAGTAAAAGGGCCTGGTATTGCCACCGCGAGCACCTTCTGACACCCCAACCTAAGAAAACAATGACCAGAATACCCTTTGTCTCCAAATTCAGCCCATGCAATAACCACATAGCAAAAATCATCAAACCTAATTGGACAGTGCTACGTCCCTTCAAACCATTTAAGGAACCACCACTGTTCTCCTACCAACGTGGTGATAACCTGGCCTCACACTTAGTGCATGCAATCACATGGCCCGAGAAACCGGGGAGAAACACACCATTACCGCCGCCTGGGGTCTTGCACCAATCATTGGCCATTTTAAATGCCAAAATTGCAGTGTATGCGACCTCGCACTGAACACTAAGGACTTTCAATTCAACGACAAAACATACACACTCAAGAACCATACCAATTGTAGGTCGCAAAATGTTATCTACGCCATCTGTTGCCCATGCAACCTGCTCTATGTGGGCCAAACCACTCAGATGGTGAAACAAAGGATTATTCAACACAAGAGCCGGATCCATTGCAAAGTTCTCACTACGCCCTTGGTAACACACTACCTAGAAGAGAACCACCGAGACACGTACATCAGCTGGCAGGTGATAGATAAGCCCACCTTACCCACCAGAGGAGGCAACATCAAAACCCTCCTCAACAGGTGTGAGTGCAAATGGATCACCTTGTGTAGTTCTGTAAATAATGGCCTCAACACGATTGACGAGTGGAACAGCACCATTGCTATCTGATGGTCTTGCCACTCATTGTTGATCCACCGAGCTCCGTTCCCTTGGGCACCCCGTTGCCTCCCATAGACCGCACTCTGAGTACTCTAACAATGTGCCCTTCTATGTCCATTCGACAGTGCCAGTATTCCACCTGACACACATTCATAAAATTCTCATACATGATTTTCAAACACTCATTGTTGTATCTGAACCAGCCAGTTTCCCTTGTTTGTACTTTTATCCCCTGTTCTTCTGAAATGATCGACCGGTTCTTCCTTTCCTAATAGCAATAAGGTCCCTTTGATCTTTTCAATTGCTCTTTAAAACGTGCATACATTTTCAAGAGCTGCTCTGTTCTAATGTAAATTGTACTGAATAATCGTTCATTGCTATTGCCTCGTTCTTTAGCTTGTTTACCTTTCCCTTTCATTCTCCCTCCCCCTTCCTCGTCATCGCCCGCCCCCGGAATCACCACGTGACCCGGTCACGCCCACTCCCCCGGAAGTGTTCGCAGCTTTTTATTTTTTTTTAAACTGACTTTATTGATATATTGCACACATTCCACAGAGCTCTGCACTCCAGAGACATCTGCAGGACATATATACGACATCAATTGATATGCAATCAACTTTTCTTTTCTTTGATGAACAAACATAAACAAAGCAATACTAGGCACCCCCCCAACCCCCTCGCCCCCCCTACCCCCGGAACCCGCCCTCCCAAGTCGCACTAAGTCCATCGCACGTCCCCTACATATAGCACACCCAAATGACTGCATATGTGTACCCGCTATCATGGCCCCTTCATGCCACCTCCGGAAGATCTTCCCGTTCCACCGGTGGCTCAAGCCACAGGCTGAGGTACTGGGTTTTTAAGAACCGGCACAGAACCGGTAACCCAGCGGTGCCAGGGAATCAACACCCAGAGACCTCGGGTTCTCCTGATCCAGACCTACAGAAACTCGGAGTCTTTGAAGTCAAAGATTAGTTTATTGGCTGCAACCAAGGTAACAGGTGTCCTAGAAGTACAATACGGGTATGTTCTCAGGAGACTGCACACTTTCATGAAGTCAGGCTTCTCTTCTTATACACAGTTTTAGGCCCTAGGCAAAACATTCTTGGTTGTAAAGTAAATAGTTAGCATATTCTGGTTCAAAGAAAAAGCAGAGTCATGATGACATGTCCATATTTCACTTCGTGCTGCCGACGACAAATCATTTGGCAAGGCCCAACATTTCATCAGATATCACTGGACCCCTAATAAAAACGGGCACCTCCCCATCATAAAGTAAGTGAAGCAAAGGAGTGGAGAACGATGTGGGCGAGATATGGCAGGTGTGCGCGCTGAAATGGTTTTATGGTTTGTTGAGCCTAGATGCTATCTTGCTTGGCCACTGGGAGGGAACTGACCTAACGAGTTCGGCCTGGGGCAATGGTTCTAACTTGTACTGAGGTCAGGGAGAAGTCGATTAAGGAGTATGTGTCCTTGTGGAATCAAATTCAACTGGATTAAGGCCTATGTAAAGGGCAACATAATCCAGATTTTCAGAACCACAAACCCTCCTTTTGCCCTTACATAGGCAATTAATCTATTCTCATGTTAGTCTGAGTCCAGATCTATATTCCTAAAGTCATTGAGATGTTGCTGTAACATCATTCTAGTACTTAGTTCATCTCTTGACACAGGCTTCCTTACACATGATGTAGCACAGAGGCCACATATTGCAGGAGCACACTGTATGCATAGACAGAACAGGAAAAGAATGGCTAAGACCATCCCAATGACCATCAGAATTTTCCATCCCCAGGCAGATATCAGTTCCTAGAGCCATCCCATTAACGACCAATCTCCTTTATCCTCATGGATAGATTCAGAAATTTTATGTAATTTGGAGATGGCCCTGTACACGGTTGGAGCATTATCTGGGATGAAAATGCAATAACTAGATTGGATCAATTTGCATACTCCACCTCGGTCCGCAAGTATGACATCCAAAGCGACCCGGTTCTGAAGGGTCATAAGTCGATCCGACTGGAGCCCAGCAGTCAGGTTACTAAGGGCACCAGCAGTTTCAATCACAGTGGATTCAACTACCCTTGTTAATTGCCTTATGTTTCTACTGTTAGCCATGGATCCCCAGAACGGCAGAAAACCCTTTGCAAAGTCCCCAAATTCTTGACCTGCAGTGTCTTCTTCACTCAAAACACCTCTAACTACCCTTGTCCGATGGTAATCCGGCGCTGCTGTGTAGGTGGGAGGTAACAGGAATGAAACAAAACATGAGCCCGAGAAGTCAGGGGGCAGCCATGTATAGGCTCTGTCATGGCAGATGAAATAAGTACCCTTAGCGGCTAAAAACGCAGGGGAAGTCTGAGATCCAAAAACATACGTTTCTGTACAGACACTCTTCCCTAGCTGAGCTCTGGGATTCTTGCCAATACCTTGCAGACATAGGTGACCTTGATGGGGTACGATCCAGATAGGGGACGATCTCTTGACTTGCTGTTTCTCACTTAATGTAGTGCCATATCCGGTCACGTTCCAACCTACATATGCAAGTATCTCCTCATCCGGAGTGTCTTCATAAGAAGTTACTTTCTTGATCATGTCAACTATACCTTTGACTAGGGCACTAGTCTTGAGGTTGTCTTTTACAGAACGTAGGGGTTGGATTTCTCGTGCATATATGAACATTGTCCTATATGCCCATACTGAACCATTGTGACTAAATGGCAGGACCAAATAGGGGATACCTTTGTCCGTTGTGTGAGGCATGAGACCACACACCCAACAGTTAGTTGTGTTCATTACAAGTTGGTGTTGGTGTAATAACTGAACGAAGGAGTTATTAATGAATTCTAACCTTCTATTGGATTCGTGGTCAGGCAGAGGGTGGAAAGAATTAGAGGAAACAGTAGGAGGAGGTATGGGTGATGTAGTGGGCGCAAATGTTACATGAAAAGTGAATAAAACATAACTTATCAAAAAGATCATTACGCTGGATAGCATAAAAATACACAATATGATAAAACTTTTCTTTGTCATCGTGTTACATAGTCTCTGCTTAAAGTTCATTTGTTTGGCAGGTCTCTCCACATCAGGAAACTCCATCCTCTCTAAGGTGCTGCCCGCGATGAGGAGGTTGTTTCTGCTAAGGAGTGCTTCTGTCAGTCTAGGGCAACTCCCTTGGACCGACCAGAACCACTGACCTAACGTCGTTGGCTGCACTTCCGAAGACTTTAACCAATCGCGGCCCTAGCAGCGGAACCCGGATGGCGGTTCGAAAAACAAAAATAAGCAAGTTACCTAGATGGGAGATCTGCACTTTCAAAAATAGTACTTGGAAGGAAAAAAAATACTTTCGCTTGTCCATAGGTCTTGGTCTCAAATCATAAAAGGAATCACTTTATTAGTCTGTTTTTCTCGGTCTTAGATTGTAACGTCTTTTTCCTGGTACTGTCTGGTCCTGAAACAGCAGTTCAGGCTCCAAAAAGTTCAATTGTTCTGGTGGTGGCACAGTTCCTTGAAAAATGTTCTCGTTTTCACAATCAGTGTTAGTTTCTTTTACATGGTCATTGCTGACAGGTCTGACACGCGGCACAGCGGCAGGCTCTGAGTCAGTGCCACCTTTCTGGATCCATTGGTCATAGGGCAGAGGGAAGGGTACTTTTTTACAATGGATCCCGTGGACCCAGTTGGCCTTCCCCTCCACCCGGACGGCTGACCTCGTGGACAGAAGGACAAGGTGAGGCCCGGTCCACCTGGGCTGGTCGTTTCTTGTTCTTTGAAAGTTGCGGACGAGAACCCAGGAACCGGGGTCAATGGCGTGACCCGGAGTCTCAGAGACCGGAGGCAGGGTGTTGTGGACCTGTTGATGCAAAACACGCAATTTAGCCGTCAATTCATACAAGTAATCAAGCAAAATAGGGTGTTGCAGCTCGCTGAATTTCGTGGGCCTAGGCACTCCCCATATGTTGGCTGGCCGGCCAAAGACTATTTCATAAGGGCTGAGTTTCACTCGTGAATGCACAGTCATTCTGGTGGATAGGAGTGCTAAGGGTAGAGCGTCAGGCCATTTAAGACCTGTGCTCGCTTGGATTTTGGCCAATTTAAGTTTAAGCGTGCCATTGTAACATTCTACTAATTCAGCTGATTGGGGGTGATTTGCAGCGTGGAACTTCTGCCTAATGCCTAGCCCTTCACACACTCTTCATCACACGACCCACAAATTCACTTCCGTTGTCAGACCAGACCATTCTAGGCATTCCGAACCTGGGGAAGTACTCTTTGACAAGGGCTTTTGCTGTGGACAAGGCAGTATTGTCTTTTAGGGGATAGGCTTCTACCCATCTTGAGAAGGCACAGACAACCACGAGCACATATTTTAAGTTGTTGCACCTCTCCATATGTATAAAATCTAGCTGCAAAACCTCGAACGGATACGTAGGAGGTGCAAAATGACCAGCTGGAGTTGGGGTTCCCCTACCAGGATTGTGCTTCAGACATACCATGCAATTCTTGACAACATTCTCTGCACACTTGGGAATCCCTGAATTCTTCCACACTGGGGCCAACAACTCGCAAATCCCTTTCACGCTGATATGGGACATTCCATGAGCCATTGTAACCACTGCAAGCACATATGCATCAGGTAACAACCATCTCTGATGTTCTGTCAATTCAACCCAACAACCATTTGCATCCATTCTTCCTGTACTCTCTCTCCACGTGCTTAACTCCTTCTCTGTGGCCTCAGCTTGGATGGACTTCACACTTTCTATTGTGTCCTCACATATTCCAACCTCACCAGTCCATCTTTCAGGGCTTGCAACATACATTCGGCTCATCACATTCTTTGCAGTTTCCTTAGCGGTCTCATCAGCGAATGCATTTCCACGACCAACATCATCAGTCACCTTCTTGTGAGCACTACATTTCACAATCGCCATTTGCAGGGGCAAGGTCAGTGATTCAAGAAGCTCATTCACCAACTGACCATGCTGAATCTTAGCTCCATGCGAAGTCAAGAATCCACGTTCTCTCCACAATCGTCCAAAACTGTGAGCCACTCCAAATGCATACTGACTGTTAGTGTAGACAGTCACTCTCATTCCTTTAGACAACACATATGCTCTCGTAAGTGCTACTAGTTCTGCGGCTTGAGCTGAACCATGTGGTATTCATGCAGTTTCAACGACTGTGTGCAAAGTTGTGACAGCATATGCTGCAGTCACATTCCCATTTGGGAGCTTAAAGCATGAACCATCTACCCATAATGTACCATCACTTTCAGCAAGAGGAGTGTCAACTAGATCCACTCTCCCTTTTGTCTCTTCCTCTGTTGTGAGGAAACAATCGTGCTGTTCTAAAGCATCTGATTCTTCTGCAATTGGTAACAACGTGGCTAAATTCAAAGTACTGCACCTTTTTATATGCACATGGCTCGCTAGCAGCGTCAATTCATAACTGGACAATCGAGCACTAGTTAAGTGCTGTGTCTTGGTCCTATTTAACAATGTGTCTACTGCATGCGGGACCATCACGATTAGTGTATTATTCATTACTAGACCTGCAGACTGTCGAATGGGAACAGCTGCTGCTGCTGTGGCCCTTAAACAATTCGGCAATGCTCGTGCTACCGGATCCAAAGTGGCCGAAAAATAGGCGCATGGCCGCTGTCTATCTCCGAATAACTGAGTCAGCACAGATAATGCACAACCCTCCTTCTCGTGGACATACAATGTGAAAGGCTTACTGTAGTTGGGGTTACCTAACACAGGAGCCGAACATAATGCTGTGCGTAATTCGAGAAAACTTTTCTGAAAATCTTCAGACCAAGGAATGGGATTGGGTGTATTTTTACACGTTAATGCCACCAAGGGTTTGGCCAATAACGAAAAATTTGGAATCCACTGTCTACAGTACGATGTAATGCCCAAGAAAGCACGTACTTCTCTCTGTGTTCTTGGCACACTCAATTTTGCTATTGCCTGAATTCTTTCTGGGGTCAGTTTCCTTCCCTCCTTCGATAAGAGGTGACCTAAGTAGGTTACTTCTTGTCGGCAGTATTGAAGCTTGGAAAGTGACACCTTGTGATGCAGATCACACAGATGACGCAATAATGTCAATGTGGCCTCCTTACAAATTTTCTCAGTATCTGCAGCAATGAGCAAATCGTCCACATACTGTACAAGAGTGGCACCTTTAGGCAAAACAATCGTGTCAAGCTGAGTTTTCAGAGCTTGACTGTATATTGAGGGGCTTTCACAGTAGCCTTGAGGAGCGCGTTTAAAGCGGAAGCTTCGACCTCCTAAACTAAAGGAAAAAATATCCCTGCTCTTCTCAGCAATTGGGATGCTGAAGAAAGCATTCTTTAGGTCGATCACTGAAAACCATGAAGCAGAAGCTGGAATCATAGTTAATAATGTGGTAATGTCGGGCACAACTGGGAATTGTGGCACGACTATTTTATTTACTTCTCTAAGATCAATCACGAATCTGTACACAGGTGGCTGAGAAGGGTCAGTTCGTTTTAAAACAGGCAGAACAGGACTATTGCAAACATTGCCTCGTGTTTCTTCAATCACATCTTTTTCAATCAATTCGTAAACAATCGCTAGCAAAGCTTTTTCACCCTCATTAGATATTCTGTATTGAGGAATTCGTGGCATTTTAACATTCGACTTCAATGTTACAACATATGGTGGAATTTCTAAAAGACCTACATCATTAGGACCAGCAGCCCAAAGAATATCTGGGAGAAGTGCCAATTCTGCTGGAAGTGCATCTCTCGACAAATACATGGCAGAAACCACTTTCTTACCTAAAGTGAGTTGTACTCCTGAAGGAGAACAATACAAAGTCGCATACAATCTTTTTAACAAATCCAATCCTAGCAGATTCTCACCACAACCTGTCGTCAGAATAAGGGGTGCTTCGAATTCACAAGGACCAACAGAAAGAGATAAAGGGTCAGAAATCGGATTTCTAACTGGGGCGCCAGAAAAACCTACAGAAACGTTCATTTCGCCAGACAAAGGTGCGCCAGGGAGTTTGGAGTGCATAATAGAACTCTTTGTAGCACCAGTATCCAACAGAAAAGGTTCTGACACACCTGATGTAATCACCTCAACGTAAGGTCCACTCTGATCTACTGGAACTGAAACAACTCCCTCTCTTTGTCTATGGCTGTCCTAGCAATCATCATTCTCCCACTGCTCATTTTCTGTGTAATATTCATCAACATAGTATTGAGCGGTCCTGTCAGATACGTTATTTTGCTGATCAAACCTGTTCATAGAGTTTTGTGGTGGAAGGGGACGTGTGTCCTGTGGGGCGTTTCCGCGCCCTCTACCTCTAGATGCTTGCTGACTGCCACGACCTCTAACACCAGAAACTCCATTTGCACGTTGTGGCAGGGCAGGACAATTATATTTGTAGTGACCCTCTTGTTTGCAATATAAACACTGGTTGGGACCTACACTGGGTTGAGCGTAATCAAATCTTTGCAAGTTTCTCTGATACTGTTGAGGCTGCTGAAAAGTATTTTGGTAGTGATTCTGGCCATTATTATTTTGATTACCACCACCACGTGGCGGATAGGCTTGCTGTAGCAAAACCTTCGTTTTGAGTTCTCTAGTTTTCTTTTCTACTTTATCTTTCTCATCTTTGTCTCTATTCTCGTAGTATTGTGCAGTAGCTAATATCTGCGCTGAAGATGAGACTGCCCAAGAACTTTCTGAATCTTTTAATTTCTTACACAATTCTGGAAGCAGATTGTGCACGAATTTATCGACAAACAATCTCTGACCACCTTCCGTGGTCATATCTTGACCGCTATGGTCAATGAATGTTTCTTCAAATCTGGTGAAGAAATCTGAAACAGTTTCTTCTTTCTTTTGCTTGCATGCAGACAGCTTATCCCAATTTACGCGTATTGCAGGCATTATCGTTTTCATGTAATCTACTATTCTACCAGGGAGTTCTGCTATCAGAGGCTCAGGCTTGGCACCACCAACTTGGCGGGCATCTGCAGCAGTAATATTAGCCCACGTGTCACCTAATTCCTGGTCATGATCTACATGACGAATCTTTCCCCATAAAGGCTGTGGAACAACATTCCCAAATAGCATATCGATATCGGCTAAATTCATTATACATGACCCAGCAGTTTGTGACAATTCTTTATAGTACCCTGCGGGATTTTTACGCGGATCTGGTAATGTGTGTTTGAGTGCTAAAACTTCAGCTCGCTTCCATGGGACATGTACCCATACACGCTGAAAGTGTGGCAGGACAGGTGGGACAGCAGTCGCGTCACCCTCTCTCCACTGTGGGGGAACTTCTCTCATAGGGTATTGTCGTGCCTTTTTCCTACTGGATGTATTAGATTCGGATGGCGATCCAGAACTGTTTCCCTTACTCCGATATGATAATAACATTTCAACTGCCTTTTCCACATCGGGACCTACAATCATACCCTCTCCAAACTTAAACCGTACACGACACATCTCTTGTGGGATGCATTCCTGATCATTGTCTTCTAAATCCTCACCAAGAAAAACACACATCTGTTCGAAAACATATCTCTGTGTCGCTGCTTCCCATTGATGGAAGACTTCCATGACTGACTGTACATCATATTTTGCAGTGTCCATGACCCATTTCCGAGCTAAACTATTCAGCGAATCTCTCTTGATAATCAGGCAGTTGACTTCGCAACTGTCTTCTTCCTATGTTAGGGGTCGTAGCAGGCGACCCGAAAAGAGGTAAAAGAAGATTAGTAACAGTGCTGGCCATTTTCTGCCGAACAGAAGGTGAAACTGAAGGAAAAACAGATGGAAAAACGGGGTGAGATAAGGCGGGGGTAGAGATAGCAGAAGAGGTATCAGGGAGAATAGAGGGGGCACTAGGCAAAATCGTAGATGGAGCATTAGGAGACGTAAAAAGTACAGTAGGCAAAATCGTAGAAAACACAGGTGAAACAGAAGTGGTCGGTGGGCCTGGAGGAGGCTGCACCGAAGAAGTAGGAGCCAGCTGAAGAACAGCTGGTGGGTGCTGTTGAGGAGCAGGAGGCGCAGCTTGTGCAACTAAAGGTTGCGGGGGTGCTGTGGCATTCTGCGCATAGGGGGGTGGTGAATTCAGCAAATGTGACATTAATGGGTCTTTTTCACGCTCTTTTGCTGCCTCTTGCTGAAGAGACGGCAAAACTGGATAACACTTATCTATTGCCAGTTTACGTTGCCTGTGCAACTGCTCATTCATCTGCTCTTCCTCATTATCTTTAAACTGCACAGCAGCTTGCATTACTGAAAGTCCCCCTTCTCTCTTATTTTTCTTAGCTAATTTAATTTCTTTTTGTTTGGCTTCTTTACGCCATAAGCGGAAAGAGTCAAACATTGCCGGCCGGGCTTTCTTTTTGAAGAGTTTAACTTCAAGGTTGTCTAAGATTTCAGAATCAAAGCTACCATATTGGGGCCATTTTAGAACACCATCTCTCCTAGTGTATTTAATCCATACTTCGTTGTAGGTGATGGGGCCTACCCCATGTTTTACATACAGTTCGTAAGTCGGAGTTCCAACTGGAGGAACCGGACATGAGTCCTCCAATCGGGAGTCCCTATTATTACCAAGACAAAATAAATTCCCAAGTCTAAGACTAGGCATCCTCGCTCTCTAGTCTAGTTCCAAACTTCAAAGGATTATCGATTACGATATTTCTCGTGAATACACGAGTCCTTCGGTTATGGTGCTTGCAAGTACCAATACAAAACCTTTTGTATCCCAAAGATACCACAAAGTAAGTCCAACTAAGGACTGGGAGACGCTCCACTTATACTTAACTGAAAATATCTCGATGACGTCACCAGAAGACTCGTCTCAGTGTTTCGCTCTCCCAAAAACTTCAAGGGTCCAAGTCAGGGCGATAGCCAGGGCAGCAGTCCTTGTAGCCGTCGGGAAGCGGGGAACCTCGCAGCAAAGACCTTCGGACCACGTCGACATGCAGGGGTCGATGAGGTGGTTGGCCGTCCTCCGGAATTTCCACACGAAGCTCCTCACGATCTTCTGGCTGACTGGTACCACTGGAATTGCCCCACGTTGGGCGCCAACTGAGGTACTGGGTTTTTAAGAACCGGCACAGAACCGGTAACCCAGCGGTGCCAGGGAATCAACACCCAGAGACCTCGGGTTCTCCTGATCCAGACCTACAGAAACTCGGAGTCTTCTAGGTGAAGTCAAAGATTAGTTTATTGGCTGCAACCAAGGTAACAGGTGTCCTAGAAGTACAATACGGGTATGTTCTCAGGAGACTGCACACTTTCATGAAGTCAGGCTTCTCTTCTTATACACAGTTTTAGGCCCTAGGCAAAACATTCTTGGTTGTAAAGTAAATAGGTAACATATTCTGGTTCAAAGAAAAAGCAAAGTCATGATGACATGTCCATATTTCACTTCGTGCTGCCGACAACAAATCATTTGGCAAGGCCCAACATTTCATCAGATATCACTGGACCCCTAATTAAAACGGGCACCTCCCCATCATAAAGTAAGTGAAGCAAAGGAGTGGAGAAAGATGTGGGCGAGATATGGCAGGTGTGCGCGCTGAAATGGTTTTATGGTTTGTTGAGCCTAGATGCTATCTTGCTTGGCCACTGGGAGGGAACTGACCTAACGAGTTCGGCCTGGGGCAATGGTTCTAACTTGTACTGAGGTCAGGGAGAAGTCGATTAAGGAGTATGTGTCCTTGTGGAATCAAATTCAACTGGATTAAGGCCTATGTAAAGGGCAACATAATCCAGATTTTCAGAACCACAAGGCCCCTGAATTCAGCCCAGCGCTTCCAAATTCTATAATGCTTTCGTGGGCATCCTCGGGCTACAAAAGTCGGCTGCTCCATCCCCATACAAAAGTCTAACCCTCTTTTCCATGCCACCACAGAAGGGGCCTGCGGATCCTTCCACGCTCTGGCCACGTCCCTTTTTGCCAATGTGAGGCCCAGCAGCAACAAATGCCTCTTGTAGACGTTGCCGCCCACCCCTTCCATCACATGCAATAAGACTAACTGCGGCGTACGGGTGAGCTCTCACCCCAGAACCTCAGACAAGCAGGCCAGCACCCCCCTCCAGAACAGATCAAGAGAGACACAACTCCACACCGTGTGTATAAACGTCCCCACCTCCCGGCCACATCGGAGACAGTCCGGAGATGCGATCAGTCCCGCCCGCCATAATCGCTCTCTAGTGTAGTAAACTCTATGTAGGTACTTAAATTGAATGAGCTATAGGCACATCGCTATGGCTGCACCCCTGGGGACTGCCAGCGCCTCCCTCCAATCCTCCTCCTCCAATTCTCCCAAGTCCTCCTCCCAAGTCTCCCAGAGCTTCTGCAATGTGGGGGAACAATGTGTAACTAGTGACTGGAATATGCGTGATCTCTTTTTCGTCTCCAAATCACCCATAAAGACCTTCGCTTCCAGAGGGCTAAACTCAGGGAGGGACTCCAGGCCCTCTAGGCTAGGGGCGAGGGCATGATGGAACTGAAGTAATCTAAAAAACTGAGAGCGAGGCATGCTAAGTTCCTTGCAAATGTCCTGAAAAGATTTAAGCGTCGTACCTGATAACACATCCCCTAGTGTTGAAATACCAATGCTGTCCCATCCCCGGAAGCCCTGTAGCGTTGCGAGCTCAGGTAGCCGCCCATTGTGCCACAGGGGGGTTTCACCAGTCAGGGTGTTCCACCTGCCCATGCAGCGCAGAGCCTGCCTCCAAATCTGAAACACCACCTGCGTGACCGGTGGCAGTGTCTTCCGCAACAGCGCCGTATATAGAATGGTGTGCAGCGTGTGGGACCCCATAAGCTAGCGCTCCAGGGCATACGCCGGGTCCCACCTGTCTCCATACCACCACTCATTCAAGACTAGGAGGTGAGAGGCCTGATAATAGGAGAGAATATCAGAAGTCGCCAATCCACCACAATATGTAGATGAAAAGCATGTGCGCAGCGCTACCCGTACAGTGCCCCCCTCCCAGAGAAACTTTCCCAGTACAGAATTTACCTGTCAGAACCATTGAGGCGGAATGTGGTATGGATGGTTCTGCAGTTGGAAGAGCAGCCTGGGGAGGGCCACCATTTTAAAAATAGCCGACCTGCCATAGATCGTCAGTGGCATACGGGACCACGTCTTGAGATCCGCCCGGACCCGTTCCCACACCAGCGCTAAATTCCGCTCCCAGGAGATCGTGGGTACCTCAGATAAAAACACCCCGAGGTACTTAATGCCCCCCACCGCTACTTGGAGTGTAGATGCCCAATCGCCCACTCCTGAACGCTCCCCCACCACCCATAAGGTGGACTTGCGAGGGTTCATATATAGCCCTGATGTTTCTCCGAAGATTTGCATAATTTGCAGGAGGCGCGGCCCCGACCTATTGAGGTCTGTAAGGAAAAACAGGACATCGTCCGCATACAGCGCGATCCTATCGGACGGTCCCTGCGCCCACCGAACCCTCGCAGTTGGGCATCGATGCGCACCCACGCCGCCAACGACTCCATAGCTAGGGCAAAGAGGTATGGCGAGAGAGGACAGCCCTGCCCGGGTACCACGCCAAATGGAAAATCTGGAGGATATGGCCCCCACTACTCGAACTGAAGCTGTCAAATCCGTATATAGAAGCCGCAGATAAGAGAGGAAGCGGGGCCCTAGGTTAAGCCGAGGCAGGGGCGCAAACAGATAGACCCAGCTCAGCGAATCAAATGCCCTGTCCATATCCGCTAGGAGAAGTGCCGCCTGTTCCCCCGTACTCCGAACCGCTGCCACATGCGCTCGCCGGATATTGTCTGGTCGCCCTCTGGGGCATAACGCCAGCCTGATATGAGTGGACAAGCGCTGAGATAGGAGGTAGAAGCCGGTTTGCTAATGCTTTGGCTAAGATTTCTGCCTCCACATTTAAAAGAGAGATTGGGCGGTAGGATGCGTGGTGCTCCGGGGGCCGGCCCGGCTTGTGGAACACCACCACTTCGGTGTGTCTCCAATCTGGAGGGAGGCTACCTCGTTCCCTAGCCTCTTCCAAGGCCGCCCTATAGTGCGCACCCAGCTTCAGGTGATACTTCTTAAAAAATTCACTAGGGAACCCATTTGGAGCAGGAGCCTTTCAAGTGTTGAGGAGCTGGGCACGGCCCTAGGCAAACTTATCAGTCAGCGGGAGCTCAAGGCGCTCTCGCACCTCATCCGACACCGCACGAGGCGGCAGGTCAGTAATAAACTTGTCCACCACATCTTCATGAAGGCATTCATTCGGGGCATACAAATCTGCATAATATGCAGCGAAGCCCTCCGCTAACTTTCGGATCTGTAATCAAGGCACCCGCACCGTCCAGTATCCCTGGCAGGGTCTGCGCTTGGAAGGCGCTCTGACACAGCCGGTGCAACATCGTTCCCGATTTATCCTCCACTGATATATCCTGCTACGCGTCGCAAGCCATATCTGCCGCGCCTCGTCTATCAGCAGAGAGACATAAGACTGCTGCGCCAGGAGTAGTTGCCCCAACGCTTGGCCCTCACCCTCGGCACTGCCCCAACGCTCCAACTCCTCAATCTCAGCCTCGGCCCGTACCAATTCCGCCCTGCGCCTCTTCTGGGCAGCCGCACACCAAGCAATATCTACCCCCCGTAGCGTGGGCTTTAGGGCTTCCCAAACCGTCCCGGCACTGGCGACGGACCCCACATTCTCAACTAAGTATTCAGCAATGGCCTTGCCCATATGTTTCTGGTAGTCCTCCTGCTGCAAGTGCCACACTGAGAGGCGCCATCGAAACGGCTGCCGCCCCCTGCCCAAACAAAGGTCGACCGAGATGGGGCAATGGTCCGAGAGCCCACGTGGTAGTATGTCTGCCGACTCTACCCTACCAACCACTTCTCTGGGAACAAAGACATAGTCTAGTCTGGAGAAGGATTTGTGGACAGCTGAAAGAAATGTGTACTCCCGCCTGTTACCATGCAAGTGCTGCCATGTGTCCACCCAATCCAAGCCCCTAACCATGTCTTTCAATTTGGTGGATTGGCCCACAACCTGACCACCCCAGGGCCGACGCCTATCTCTGAGTCCATCCATAATATCGTTCCAATCCCCTCCCTCTACCGCTAGCGCGTCGGGATGTCAGCCCATACAGCAAACAGCTTCTCAACAAGTGACCATTGCAGAGGGGGCGGGGCATACACACATCCCAGCACCAACAACCCCTCCCCGACCATACCCTTGACAAACAAGTATCGTCCCTGCGTATCAACCCATTGAGCAAAGTGGGCATAGGGGATTCTGCGATGCACTAAAATAGCCACCCCCCCTAGAGCCCCTAGTAAAGCCTGCATGAAAAACTTGTTGGTAGCCATACCGCTGCAGAGTCTTGGTACCTAGTAGGTGAGTTTCCTGCATTATCAACGCATCCGCTCCAGCCCTCTTTGCCTGCCGTAGCACCTCCCCCCTCTTGATCTTGTCTAGGACTCCCCTCGCATTCCAATTAAGGACACGAAGAGAGCCCCTGGACCCCAGAGCCTTACCCATAGGATCTGCCCTCAGGGAACGTCCAGAGCCGAAGCCCAGATATTGGGCCATGTAGGTGCACACACAACAAATGATGGGACCCTCACGTTACTGTGCGACTCATACCCAACCAAGACAACCCCCCCTCCCTCAGGAGCAAACAAGCCCTACCCCCCCAACCCCATACCTCAAGAACGTTGAAGTACCTGTTGCGGCATAGGAGACTCTCTGCCCCCAACGTGGGACCTGAGGCCGCCCACACCAGTGGATCCCCACCCAATAGCCCATGGAGCCTAAACCCACCCCCAACAAACACTTAAGCTAAAGGGGGAGTTCACCCACAATGCATCTCCCTTCACCCCTCGCAGCGCACATTAACACATGCCCTTGCAGAAAACTATACACAAGCTCCCTCATGCCCGCAAAGTAGTAAAGTCAAGGGTCTACTGTCTGTTACTCAGGAGCCCCCTTCCCTCGGTCTGAGGCATCGCCAGATGCAGAGCGTCGCCTGGACCTGGATCTCCAGTTTCCCCTCCTCCGCAACCCCCTGGAAGTCTGTGACTGTGCCTCACTTTGAGATAAATCCGACTCCAGCCCCGGCGGTGTGTGCACCCGCACCGTCACTGTTTCATTAATCCATTTAAATACCTCCTCCGGTGAGTCAAAGTGGGTGCGAGACTGAAGGACCACCAGCAGGCGGGCCAGGAAGAGCAAGGCGTAGGGGAGCTTAAGTTCTCGGAGATGGGCCTTGGCGGCCATAAACGATTGCCGCTGCTGTTGCACCAGGCGCGTATAGTCCGTAAAGTTCAGGATGCGTTGGTTCTCATATAGTAGGGTTCCTTGGCCCTGGCCTGCTGCAAGATAGTGATACAAAAGGGGATGATGGACGGAGCGTTTGAGCAAAGCAAACACTTACCCCCAGTCAACTGATCTGGGTTTAATCCATCACCATTCTTTAGCTCACTCAGCCATCCCAGTTCAGACATGGCCATATGCAAATCAGTCTGACCCTGTGCCTCATGGGAACAGTCCAGCCCGAACTGCCAAGCCATGTCTTCGCTGGACCGGAAACAAGCATCCTGGGACCTGTTTCGGATTCATAATCCTCATCAGCCGGGCTATTTTGAATCCAGTGGCCAAGTGAGCAAGGGACACACGTCTGAGCATACCCTGCCAACTTAGGGCGAACAAAGTGATACAAAAGGGGATGATGGACGGAGCGTTTGAGCAAATCAAACACTCACCCCCAGTCAACTGATCTGGGTTTAATCCATCACCATTCATTAGCTCACTCAGCCACCCCAGTTCAGACATGGCCATATGCAAATCAGTCTGACCCTGTGTCTCATGGGAACAGCCAGCCCGAACTGCCAAGCCATGTCTTCCATGGACCGGAAACCAGCATCCTGGGACCGGTTTCGGATTTATAATCCTTATCATCCAGGCTATCTTGAATCCAGTGGCCAAGTGAGCAAGGGACTCACGTCTGAGCATACCCTGCCAACTTAGGGCGAACAAAGCAATACAAAAGGGGCAGTTCGGGCTGGACTGTTCCCATGAGGTACAGGGTCAGACTGATTTGTATATGGCCATGTCTGAACTGGGGTGGCAGAGTGGGCTAAAGAACGGTGATGGATTAAACCCAGATCTTTTGACTGGATGTGAGTGTTTGATTGGTTCAGATGCTCCGTCCATCACCACCGCCTTTTGTACCGCTTTGTTCGCCATAAGTTGTCAGGGTATGCTCAGACGTGAGTCCCTTGCTCACTTTGCCACTGGATTCAAGCCTGGCTGAAGGCGGCTGTAATGCCAGAAACCGGTCCTAGGAAGCTTGTTTCCGGTCCAGGGAAGGCATGGCTTGGCAGTTCGGGCTGGACTGTTCCCATGAGGCACAGGGTCAGACTGATTTGCATATGGCCATGTCTGAACTGGGGTGGCAGAGTGGGCTAAAGAACGGTGATGGATTAAACCCAGATCTTTTGAGTGGGTGTGAGTGTTTGATTGGTTCAGATGCTCCGTCCATCACCACCCCCTTTTGTACCGCTTTGTTCGCCATAAGTTGGCAGGGTATGCTCAGACATGAGTCCCTTGCTCACTTTGCCACTGGATTCAAGCCTGGCTGAAGACGGCTGTAATGCCAGAAACCGGTCCTAGGAAGCTTGTTTCCGGTCTAGGGAAGGCATGGCTTGGCAGTTCGGGCTGGACTGTTCCCATGAGGTACAGGGTCAGACTGATTTGCATATGGCCATGTCTGAACTGGGGTGGCAGAGTGGGCTAAAGAACGGTGATGGATTAAACCCAGATCTTTTGAGTGGGTGTGAGTGTTTGATTGGTTCAGATGCTCCGTCCATCACCACCCCCTTTTGTACCACATACACACCTTGAGCACGAAGTGCAATTCGGGTTGTTTAACAATTGATTATATACAGTCCTGCTACAACTGTTTATAATGCTTACTTTAATTATATGATGCCTCGAGCACATTCCTAAACGTTATCTATTCAGTCTCCTTGTGTCTGTTTACGTAATGCTTGATGCATACATGTTTAATTGTCTTCAAGAATAATACCAGTTGAGTTATTGACTTAACATGAGCATGTGTAGACTGTGACATGGTCATCAGTTATGATCTGGAAAGTGTGGTGGAAGTTGGAGTGGTTATGGTTGGCATCAGGGTGAGATGTCTTGGCCAGTAGATTAAGTCCTCTTGAAGTGGATAGATATGAAAGTTAATGAATGACTGACGTATTTTGTATTGAACTACAAATTAATTACATAAAAGAGAAATAAAAGAAAGAACTTTCCTTTTTTTCTAACGACCCTAACTCTATAGTGCACCTCCCTTTTTAGGTCTCGCCCTGCGATTGCAGGCCAAAGGCCTGCTGTCGCAGAGCGAGACTATTGTTATCATTCCGGCTTTCAAGGACTCAAAGGGAGCCGGAGAGGACAACAGACTGTCACGCGCACGCAGCAGCAGCAGCAGCCTGCCGGGATCAGGTCGCGCGCATCAACAGGCTCTTCACAACACATGCACAACACACATACAGCCCCCCCACGCATACACACACACATACATACATACATACAGAACCCCCCCGCATACACACACGCACGCACGCACACACATACACAGAGAACCCCCGGCGCTTACACACACATCCCTTACCTCGTCTCGGCGTCTTCGCGCTCCCTTGCCCCCGCTCCTCTGGTGCGCGCGCACCACTAGTTTCGATTCCCGCGTCGGCTCCTCAGCCAATCAGGAGGCAGTACTCCTTTTAGACATGCTCCCTCTCTGGTCCGCTATCATTTCTAACTGCAGGGTGCGTCGTGGCCCCAGCAAAAACGGCAGCATGGGCCAATCACCTTTTTTCAAAACGTGACTGATATGCATCCCAGGGGTCTCTAACCTTTTCAGTAATGAGAGCTTCTTATGGCTAATGAAAATCATTCCAAGCTACTAATAATACCGCTGTAATTTTCGACGTAGACCCCAAGCGCCCAGATATGTCGAGAGGTGCTGCTCTCTATAAATTAATGTTTCACCTATTGGTGTGCTCAATGTTTTTTTAAAGATGTTGCACAGCAGCATTAACCGTGCCATGGTGCTTTTTTCTATGCACATTTTCCATCGTGTACACTGGGTCTGCAGCGAGTAATCTTTATCCCTCCTCCCGACAGGACCGTCGTGCCGTGATGCAAATGCGTGGAAGCCCCAGCACCGGTTTGCGCGCCTCGATGAGTCATGCCGGCTCCCTACGTGCTCAATTACTCTCCCCCAGGGACGGGCAGAGAGCAGTGGAAGACGCAGGCAAATGCACAGTACTGCACGTCCGTGCCGAGGCACTGGACTCGAACAAGGAAAAACACCAAAGCTGCCACGCCTCAGTTATTTCACGCTACACAGCTGCAACACAAACATATACATTGAAATGCCCTTAATATATTTTGCATTTTTGATGACAAAATGCCGGAAGTACTACCCGTGATCATTATTTGTTATGAAACCTAGCCGATGCTTGGCTAAACTTAGCGTTTAGAAGAAAATAGTAACTCAGAAAATGTAATTTGGAATTATGCCTTTGTTACAGAATTTACCTTGCAATTATCTACGATGCTCAATATGTTGTCTTTTGTAATGTGAATGCACATAAATGCACGCAGTAAACAGACACACGTTATCATGAAGTCTAGCAAAAATGCAGTCATCCGTGCACACAGTGCAGCAGAGATACAGCCAACAATGAACACAGCCAGGTATCCACCACACAGGGCACCAGAAGGTAAAGGGTTATGGACACAAGCTGAGCATCAGATGATTCATAGTGGAGTGCACAAGGTGATGTACAAGATGATGTGCATCAGGTGGTTCATGGCATGACAATATTACTCATGCATCTAAGGGACCCATCCGGCTGATATGTGACAGGGGAGTTCTGGCTGATGCACCTCATGAGAGCTCTGGGTACGTGCATCGGGGAACACTGGGTGTTGAATACGAGATGCGAACTGGGTGATGTGCAGTTAAGAAGTGCAGGAATGTGTGCATTATATGGAAACATGCTGATACGCAACATGGAACCAGGGTACAATGGTTTCACATGGTGTTGTGCAACAGGCGAGACACATTAATGTGCAATTGTTGGCAAATGGTGATGTCACACTGGATCAGGGTGTCCCTCATCAGGCATGAGCAGGTCATCCAGTCCTACTTTGTCTCTGTGTTTTAAGACTGGTAGTGTTATTCTCAAAAAACAAATTCTGAACTACTGCGGCCTAGCCCTGCATCTAACCCCCTGCAGGCAGCCTCCCCCACGCCAAGTTTCACACAGCCTTTCTACTATTAACGGCGAGGGGTTGGCTGCTTGCACCCCACCCCCCACGGACAGCCAGTCCCCCGGCAGTAGACAGCATGGGGTTGGGCTACAGGCAGCCAATGCATCACCACATATGGCTGCAGGCAATCAATCCCTTGGCATGCATGGTCTTTGGTCGTGTGCAGCGTGAGGTTGGCTGCAGAGCCTGACCTGCGCTCATCTCCCCTTCCGGGCACAGCCTTGGGCCATGAGCGGCATGTGATTGGTTACAGGCAGCCAATGCCTCAGATGGCTGAACCAAAAAACAACCAAGATGCCAATACTGATGAAAATTTCAAACAGTTAAATGAATGGTGCAAGGATATCCAAACCAAGCAACCATACGCTCATTAGTAGCCTTTATTTTCAAATATTCAAACATTTCTTCAATAGAGAAACACATACAGGGAACATATTCGTACATATAATACAAAAACCATGTAATAAATACCTTCTACACACTACTATTTTCAATCGCTACCACCACTATTACAAACACACGGTCACATACATTCTATCTACAATCAAACAATCACCACACTCACCACACACCACAAAGTCCTTTTTGGGCCAATATGACTTATTCAACTTAAATGAAGGCCCTAACACCCACCAAACAAAGCAATATTAGGTTCTAATTTTATGGTGCACCTAACTGCATACAAAGCATCGTGACATATAATAGTTACCAAACAATTTCTAAGTACCTAAAGATCTACAGTTTATCTTCAGGGTGCACCAAAACCCCAATCACAAAATGCTAAATACAATTGTTTGGTAGTGTGAACAAAGAGGTTTACGCGTTTCAAACCCGATCAATACTGGGGTTCTCATCAGGACCAAGAAACACTGAGGACACAAAAAACAACAAGCATTGGCATAGCCAATAGGTCTCGCCTTTGGGACCTTATAAGTGTTTAGCCATGCAACAGTTTATGTTGTTGCACCAAGGATATTGTGCTACATAACTAAATACTTATAAGGTCCCAAAAGCGAGACCTATTGGCTATGCCAATGCTTGTTAACAGCTGTTAACAATTGCACTAATGCTCTTAAAACATCCACGAATCTCATTTCAACCAATAATTTCTTAGCTTGACTACGAGACACAGTTCCATATTTAAGAAAACTGGGCTTTGCAAATAACAGTGAGGCTCTGTGAAAAATAACAGTGAGGATCTGTGAAAAGAAAGTAATCTAACAACATGCCTACAAGTACATTTCAGCTGCAGAGGACACCAACACAAACCTGTTGAGTTTCAGTTTGGACACAACCAAAGGAGAATGATAAAAAGGATTTATTCCACTTCTAAAACTGAATACGAGTTGCCTCATTAGTTCATCCGTTAGAAATGAATCCTATTTAACAGAGGGAGTCTGATCCCAAAGAGCTAATTGATAAAAACAATAAATGTTTATTTCTCAGATAATTTATGAATTTCCAAATCATGCATTTAATACCACCTTAGACACTTCGGATTTAGTTAATCTGCATTGTAATGATAATATGTTATCGTTATAAAAAGTTATCTTTAAAAAAAAAAAATGTTTTTAGTTTCTGTAGCCCATTTGAGATTACTGTGTTTCAATTAGTTCCAACATATTGCGGAAGTTTTAGAATGAACACAAAGTGATAAAGAATGAAGATAATGAAGAAACATTTTATTGCAAAAACAACCAATGGGGAGATGCAAACTCTAATCTTACAGCCTGCATCACAGGGTGTGAGGCATACAATTTGTTTTTCCAAAACCTTCGATCTACCAAATCCCAAGCAGCTGTGGTATCTAAAAGAAGATCAACATCATATAAATAAGCATTGGCATAGCCAATAGCTCTCGCCTTTAGGACCTTATAAGTGTTTAACCAGAGGTATATTGGCTTTGCCAACGTGTTTCAGCTATTTTTTAGACCAGCGTGGCTGCTGTACATCATGTTGAAAAGTTTTAATAAACGAGAGTAACAGCATCAACAGGGAGTCGGGGGAACAACAGGCGAGCTGGACGGGATGTGAGCTGTGTTTACCTAAAACAAAATGTTGGCGTTTTAAATGATAATTTGTTTTATCCACATGTTATGATGGAGTGGATGTATGTGGTGCGGAGTGACATTATGTGGGTTGGACTGGAATTGCTAATTTTTGAATTGTGTTGTGGAATAGTGTGGTGCGGTGTGTGGAGTGGATTTGTGTAGTGGAATTATATGGTATGGTATGTAGCGGAATTATGTGGATAGCAATTGTGTGGTATTAGGTGTGGAGTATACTTATGTGGATTGGTATTTTATTTTGTGTAGTGGAGTTGAATTATGTGATGTGCTGTTGAATTTGTGGCATGATATGGAATTCTGTGGTGTGGCTTGCTTGTATGCAGCGTGTTGTGTATTTGTGTTGAGTTGAAATATGTGATTTGTTGTCATTGCGGTGTGGAATGCAAATGTGTGGAGTTTATTTGTGTGGAATTGAATGAAAGTATTCTTATTGGTATTATGTGGCATGGTGTACAGTGTTTTTTTGTGTATTGTTGCTTTATGGCATAGAGTGGTTTTATGTGGAGTGTATTTATCGGTTATTGAGGTGAGTGTAATTATGTGGAGTTAAATTATATTGTGTTGAATAGTATTATGTGGAGTGTAATTATTTATGGTGGTGTTGAATTGTGTGGCGGTGAATTGTGTGGTGACGAATTGTGTGTGTAATAAGTTAACCCACCCGTTAAAACTGATGTGCCATGTTACCACATAGAAAAATATTCCACAATAGGAGAGTGTTCCCTCTGCCTCACATTTTTTTAGCTGCGGCAACAAATGATGGATGGCATACTAAATGAATCAAACATTGGGTTAAATCCATTGTTGTTTTCCTCATTGCATCACCCCAGTTTGTACACCGCTATATATAAATCACCCATGACCCTGCTCCGTATGGGAACAGTCCAGCCCGAACTGCCGAGCCAGGTCCTCCATGGACCAGAAACAAGCATCCCAGGACCGGTTTCGGGTTTCACCCCTCATCAGCCAGGCTAGCTTAAATGCAATAGCACAGATGTACTGTAGTGTTGTGGTAAACACTTACACTCCACTACATCTGGTATGAAATATCTTTGGTGGGTTACATAATACTTACAGCAACATACCCCTAAGGTTCAAATCAAATGCAGGAAGGTGGCATTCTAAACCTTCTTTTGTTAAGGTCTTTGGGATCTGGGACCTCCTCCACGTCCAGGTTTGACATGCTTTCTGGTTTCTCGTCTTGAGAATGAAACTGCAGACCTGCCTATTCCAACGCCTCTTCATCGTCCAGTAACTCTCCGAATGAGAGACCACAAATGATAATCCTTATTTTCCGGTCTTCATTCATTTTCTCCTTTTCCTAATTTTAGCTCCTTTCCTCTACCACCACCATTTTAAACAGTGCTATCACTTTGTAGCTAGGTTTGTGCTATTTAAATCCCTTTACATACATACATGATTTAGAATTGCTCGACCTGCAGGCTTCTCTATCCAAAGCTGGCATTGCAGTTGCCTAGAGTCCCACAAGTATTGTGTGCTGCCACCCAGAGAAATCTGCTGTTTATCATTTGGTATGTGACCCTCTTTGCAATGGAGAAGTTTGAAGAGATAAGTATAATGGCAGTGAACGCAACTGAATATTAGCAGTCAGACAGGTTTTAAGGAAATCTCAGTGCAGTGATATCATAATTGAGAGATCTGTCTGAAGTTTGGGTTGTAGAAGCCTTCTGATATAAGACCGTGTTGCCTCTTGAGGTTTCTTCAAAAGGCTCTGTTTTTTGTTTGACATTTTGTTTTTAGATTTTAATTAAAATTGTTGACATTTTTTCCAGGTACGAGACTGTCATGTCATCGAGTATATCCCAAAGGATGAATCCAGTGGAACTGCTGCTTACCTAGTAGTAGGGGGAAAAAATGTATCACCTTTTTATGTAAGTTGACTCAATAATTTAAAATAATTTAAAGTGTTTTCATCTTACCATTGGTGGTGGGACGTGGAGTGATATTTAGTTTCTCTAGTGGAAAGAAGACATTTTGTGGAAATCATGTTTTTTCTGCCATGGACCATTCGCTTTGTTGGTCAATTCTAAAAATCCTTTAACGCCATTTTAGATTCCATTGTTTGTTTTTATTATGCATGGTGAATCTTAACTGGGATTATGGTGTGAGGCCACAGGCACTCGTACTCCAAGATAGATGAACATTTCACACACATTGTAACATTCTGCAATGCTCAATAGGTAGATTTATAGATTCGCTTTTTCTATTTTCTATAAATTGCGTTCATTTGCTCCTTTATTGTTGCATAAACCTTTGACTGCTATCTCTAGTCATCTGTCAGAAGGAATGTTAAAAAATATCTACTTTTCCAATGGAAAAAAAACTTCTGAAATCTACTTGTCCTGTAAAAACAAACCTATTTCTCTCATTTGTTACTTAGCTGTGAGGCGACCAATTAAGCGTTGTCATGAGATCACAGCTTTTATTAGACCTGCTCATATTTTTCTTAGACTGTATTCTAGCAAGTCTGTGGTTGTCTCTCTGAATTTAAATATACCAGTTTGTGCATAACAACAAACTTAAATGTTTATGGGTGTTTATATACGTCACTCATGATAAGGCTGATGCCAAACATGTTTCCACAGAGGGAGGAGAGGCCAACCCTGAAAAAAGTGTAAGTGCAAAGAAATTAAAAATAAAAGCAAAAGTTAGCGAGCCTTTGTAGATTTTTGCTTGATCAGATATGCACCTGTATTTTTGCTCATGTGAGAATGGAATGCTAGGTTTACTTATGGGCAAGTAAGGGCTGGAGGCTCAGCTGCAGCAGACGTCTGGCTATGGTTTTGCAGCCTGGTGCCGAAGGCTTTTTCATGATCTGCATGTACTCCTCCATTCCCTTTCTCCTTTGCATTGCCTCTGCACTCATGTGCACTGAACACCTAATGCCCTTTTCCTCCCTGGCTGAACCAATCTCACCTGTTTGTGCACCCCCAATGGCCACCCACTTACAGTGCTTAATTTGTAAAATAATAAGTGCGAGAACTCTTGTCAAGAGGCCACTGCAGCTTGCACCACACATTGCCCCTGCCATGCTGCCAGTGAGAGTAACAATTCATCTACTAACCATCACACTCCAACAAGTGTGACAGTTCCTATTATTTCAAGCCCTCAAAGCTATAAGAATGGCTTGGGCGGCAGGTAATAGCCGTTTTTAGGTCTCAACCTCTGCCAATGCGCTTGCGCATTGCAGATGTCGAGAGTATAGAGTTGGATACAGGAAAGCTAAACCAGGCGGATTGCGCCGAGTCCATGTGCCCGTGCACGCGCTTGCCATTTGCTCCCCGAGCCGCCTGCCTCGCATCATTGCATCAGACCCGCCACAGCAATGCCGAGAGCTTCACTTCAAAGGCATCCGCTCCCCCGCCCCCTGCTTCACACTGCAAAGGAATGCGCCCCCCCCTACCCCCGCATTGCCGAGAGCATTTCCCGGCCGCTTTTAATTTTTTTTAGTCACGGCACCCAGACGCGCGTCCAGGTCAAACACGAGAGCTTTTGTAATAAGCAACACATGCCTCTCGCCTATCTCTCCTTTGCAGCTGGGAACAACTCATGAACATTTGGAAAGACATTGCAATATATACTTTTAGAAAACAATGGACTACACATGCTGTATCTGTCACACCGCGCCCGCTTTGAAAACAAACCTTTTCATTTTAGCCAGCACCCATTCTGTGCTTTCAACCTTCAAATATGGAAGACACATACACTTTTCATCCTTCTGAGGTCGATAACATGAGCCCCGTTGCATTGATGCACAGTGCTCTCACACACACAAGTTACTTTCACACACACACACGCTGCTCTCATACACACAGGCTGCTCACACACACAGGCAATGCGCACACACAGGCACTGTTCACACAAAAAGTCACTGCATACACACACCGGCACTGCGCACACACACCAACACTGCGCACACACACAGGCACTGCTCACACACACACAGGCACTGCTCACACGCACCCCTGTGTCTCAAACAGATATTAACATTTTGCCCAGCACGCATTCTGCGCTTTCAAACTTAAAATATGCCAGACGCATTCCCTTTCCATTCCTTCTAAGGTCGATAGCATGCGCCCCGTTGCATTGACACACACTGCTCTCACACACACATGTTACTTTCTCACACATATGCTGCTCTCATACACACAGGCTGCTCACAGACACAGGCAATGCGTACACACAGGCACCGCTCCCACTTTGAAAACAAACCTTTTCATTTGAGCCAGCACGCATTATGCGCTTTCAACCTTCAAATATGGAAGACACATACACTTTTGATCCTTCTGAGGTCGATAACGTGAGCCCCGTTGCATTGACACACACTGCTCTCACACACACAAGTTACTGTCACACACACACACAATGCTCTCATAAACTGTTTCTGGCTTTTCTCGCTCGCTAATGCGTTTTTTCCCCTCCCACCCTTCCTTTGATGTCCGCCGCGTGTGGCCTCTGCCTATCGCATCTCCGTCCTTCACAGCCCCTCTCTGTCGTGGAATCTCGCTGAGGTTTTTAGGCCACGTCCTAGCTATTGCGTACGCAAAACATGCCTCTCGCCTATCTCTTTTGCAGCTGGGAACAACTCGTGAACATTTGGAAAGACATTGCAATATATACTTTTAGAAAACAATGGACTACACATGCTGTATCTGTCACACCGCGCCCGCTTTGAAAACAAGCCTTTTCATATTAGCCAGCACCCATTCTGCGATTTCAACCTTCAAATATGGAAGACACATACACTTTTCATCCTTCTGAGGTCGATAACATGAGCCCCGTTGCTTTGACACACACTGCTCTCACACACACACATTACTGTCACACACACACAATGCTCTCATACACACAGGCTTCTCACACACACAGGCACTAATCACACAGGCAGTGTTCACACACAGTCACTGCTCGCACACACAGTCACTGCTCGCACACACAGTCACTGCTCGCACACACAGTCACTGCTCGCACACACAGACATCTCACACACACAGACACTGCTCACACACACACCGGCACTGCTCTCACACACAGGCACTGCTCACACGCACCCCTGTGTCTTGAACAAAAAATGTCAGTTTACCCAGCACGCATGCTGCGCTTTCAAACTTAAAATATGCGACGCCCATTCCCTTTTCATCCTTCTGAGGTCAATAACATGAGCCCCGTTGCATTGACACACACTGCTCTCAGACACACAAGTTACTGTCAGACACACACAATGCTCTCATACACACAGGCAGTGATCACACACAGTCACTGCTCGCACACAGTCACTGCTCGCACACAGTCACTGCTCGCACACAGTCACTGCTCGCACACACAGTCACTGCTCGCACACACAGTCACTGCTCGCACACACAGTCACTGCTCGCACACACAGTCACTGCTCGCACACACAGTCACTGCTCGCACACACAGTCACTGCTCGCACACACAGTCACTGCTCGCACACACAGTCACTGCTCGCACACACAGTCACTGCTCGCACACACAGTCACTGCTCGCACACACTGTCACTGCTCGCACACAGACACTGCTCGCACACACAGACACTGCTCGCACACACAGACACTGCTCACACACAGGCACTTCACACACACACACCGGCACTGCTCACACACACAGGCAATGCGCACACACAAGCACTGTTCACACACACCGGCACTGCGCACACACACCGGCACTGCTTACACTCACACCTGTGTCTCAAACAGATATTAACATTTTGCCCAGCACGCATTCTGCGCTTTCAAACTTAAAATATGCCAGACGCATTCCCTTTTCATCCTTCTAAGGTCGATAGCATGCGCCCCGTTGCATTGACACACACTGCTCTCACACACACGTGACTTTCACACACACACACACACGCTGCTCTCATACACATAGGCTGCTCACACACACCGGCACTGCGCACACACACCGGCACTGCGCACACACACAGGCACTGCTCACACGCACCCCTGTGTCTCAAACAGATATTAACATTTTGCCCAGCACGCATTCTGCGCTTTCAAACTTAAAATACGCCAGACGCATTCCCTTTTCATCCTTCTAAGATTGATAGTATGCGCCCCGTTGCATTGACACACACTGCTCTCACACACACAAGTTACTTTCTCACACATATGCTGTTCTCATACACACAGGCTGCTCACACACACAGGCAATGGGTACACACAGGCACCGCGCCCACTTTGAAAACAAACCTTTTCATTTGAGCCAGCACGCATTCTGCGCTTTCAACCTTCAAATATGGAAGACACATACACTTTTGATCCTTCTGAGGTCGATAACATGAGCCCCGTTGCATTGACACACACTGCTCTCACACACACAAGTTACTGTCACACACACACAATGCTCTCATACACACAGGCTGCTCACACACACAGGCAATGATCACACACAGGCACTGTTCGCACACACAGGCACTGTTCGCACACACAGGCACTGTTCGCACACACAGGCACTGTTCGCACACAGACACTGCTCGCGCACACAGACACTGCTCGCGCACACAGACACTGCTCGCGCACACAGACACTGCTCGCGCACACAGACACTGCTCGCGCACACAGACACTGCTCGCGCACACAGACACTGCTCGCGCACACAGACACTGCTCGCGCACACAGACACTGCTCGCGCACACAGACACTGCTCGCGCACACAGACACTGCTCGCGCACACAGACACTGCTCGCGCACACAGACACTGCTCGCGCACACAGACACTGCAGACACTGCTCGCGCACACAGACACTGCTCGCGCACACAGACACTGCTCGCGCACACAGACACTGCTCGCGCACACAGACACTGCTCGCGCACACAGACACTGCTCGCGCACACAGACACTGCTCGCGCACACAGACACTGCTTGCGCACACAGACACTGCTCGCGCACAGACACTGCTCGCGCACAGACACTGCTCGCGCACACAGACACTGCTCGCGCACACAGACACTGCTCGCGCACACAGACACTGCTCGCGCACACAGACACTGCTCGCGCACACAGACACTGCTCGCGCACACAGACACTGCTCGCGCACACAGACACTGCTCGCGCACACAGACACTGCTCGCACACACAGACACTGCTCGCACACACACACTGCTCGCACACACAGACACTGCTCGCACACACCCCTGTGTCTCAAACAAAAAATATCAGTTTACCCAGCACGCATTCTGCGCTTTCAAACTGAAAATATGCCACGCCCATTCCTTTTTCATCCTTCTAAGGTCGATAGCATGAGCCCCGTTGTATTGACACACACTGCTCTCACACACCCAAGTTACTTTTACACACACACGCTGCTCTCATACACACAGGCTGCTCACACACACAGGCAATGCGCACACACAGGCACTGCTCACTTACTGTTTGTGGCCAACACAATATACGCAAAATAATTACATTGCTTTTTGGACACTTTGCTTACTGTTTGTGGCCAACTGTATAGGCTCAACAAAAAAACAAAAACGTCGATTTTCACCCCCAAATCCACCCCCACTCCAAATACACCCCCACACCCCAAATCCACCCCACACCCAAATCCACAACAAAACCACCACACACCCCAAAAACACCCCAAATCCACCGCACACTCAAAACCAACCCCACACCCCAAATGCACCCCGCACCCCAAATCTACCACAAATCCCCCCGCACCCCAAATCCCCCCACACCCCAATCCGCCCCCACACCCCAAGTCCCTCCAAAACCACCCCACACCCTCCCACAACCCCAACACCCTCCCACACACCAACTCTCACACACTCCAAATCTCACACACTCCAAATCTCACACACTCCAACTCTCCCACACTCTCAGTAACACACTCTCCCACTGTCTAATTCACTCACAATCTCTAAATTATTCTCCCACTCACTCTCACTCCCAAACTCACTCACTCTCAACACAACACATTACATTAGAAATACTATAGGTGGCACATTTCCAAACATTAAAACAGTTACCATTATATTTAACAATAAAATTAATACACCATTTTCCAAAACCAACACATACCCAATACAATTCAGCATTTGCAATGCCAATAGCTCCCACTTTCCTAATGCGAGACCTATTGCATTGCAAATGCTTGTTTAATGTATGTTGAATTAATAATTAACTGTTGTTGTGGTCATCTCTAAATTAGCCAAACAGCACCACCTTGTGGAAGACTTTCACAAGCGCTGGTGTTGACAATTAAGTGCCGATGCTGAGCACCGGAAACCACACGCTCAAATTAAGCACTGCCCCTTCATGTTTCAACAGAGGCACCCAACTCCTATGTGTAATGTGCTGCACCACACAGCAGCAGGGAGAAATGTTTGAATCATCACAGGCACACATTTGAAAAAAGAGTTTAGGCCTAAATGCAGTGTGATATTAATTACGTAGCTGGCAATAGACCTGCAACTTCCTCTCTACAGTAACCAACTGCAGGGTGAGACAGAAAGAGAGGGCCAGCTGAGTAAACGTAGATCAGACTCAAAATAGATATCTCGCATTAAGCAAAAATGGCCTGTAAGCCTGTTAGTCCTGGGAAGGTCACTGAGGTATCCCATAGCTGTCATGCCTATGACACAGTGAGGCATAGAGATTTCACCAAGCATAAAGCATGAAACTTGCCAAGCATAGAGCTGTGGACCTGGCTTTTCGAGCAGTAATGGACCCCTCCCCTCCCAGCGCCTTGAGACCCTAGCGGGTGAGTAGCGCACTTTATAAATTTGATTGATTGATTGATTGAACTGCAAAAGCCCAACAACATTCACAACAGTTGTGGCCAGTTGATCTTCAAGAGCATGTCACACTGCACTTCACAAGAAAATATCAAGTCATGAAAGAGACTCTGGGCACACCCGCAGTGAGGACAACATCAGGCTTGAGACAAAGAAGTGTAAAACAGAGCCGCAAGGCAGCAGGCCTTTTCCATCCATGCACCCAGGACCTGAAACAACATCCCTGTATCCATGAGGACTGCCCAAACCTATCTCCATTTCAGGAAAGAGTTGGAGACTTACTGCTGAAACAAACACTACATTATGTCGTAGTGACTGAATAAATGAATACGACTTGTAAAGTGCACTGCTACCCGCAAATATGGTAAAAAAAGAGATGCTCTTTATGTTCGATGCTAAGGAATTCCACAGTTTTGCAGGTAAGTTGTAGCGGGAGTGTCCACCTGTACAAGTACAGAGGAAACAAGGAATCTGAAGTAGAAAGGCGTCGACCGACCAACCAGTTCAAGAAGGAAGATAATGAAGAAATCTTGATCTGGGGGAGAGACATCCAGAATTGTGAAAGTCTCTATGAATTGGGTAGAGTGCTTTGAAAATTGAGCTCTTACAGATGGTTACCCAGTGCAGTTCCTTAGGAAAGGTGGACACGGACCTTCAGAATCATGTGAGCAGCTGTGTTTTTCACTGCTTGAGGGCCATGAACAAGGTATTAGGTTAAGCCAAGGTATAGGGAGTTTCTGTAATAGAGTTGTGACGTAATGAGGGCTTGCATGACCATTCTGCTAGATGATCTATGTAGAAGTGAGAGAGTTTTTCTAAGGATTCAGAGTATCAAGAAACAGGAGGCTTCAATTGATTCGGGAAGAAAACTAAAGTTAAAGAGGAAACCTACATATTTAGTGCAAGTTCTGGGGGTAGGGTCCAGTTTCGAAGGTCACCCAAAAAGATGTCAGTTGATTTCCAGACAGAATAATTTGTGCCCTGTCTGCTTAGTTTGAGGCAGTTGCTGTTCATCCACGTTGCCAGTGCAGGCATGCAGGAAGAAAGTTGTTCTTCAATAGAAAGTATATTGCCGCTTTTTAGGTATCACCTGCATAGGACTTAGTCTCAAAGCCAAAGGATCTGATTAGAAGAGGGTCTTTATAAAAGTTAAATAGCGTGGGGTTAAGCGAGGAACTCTGGGTCCAACAGTGATTGCAAAGGACCGAAAAGGAGGCGAAATAGACCGGTTGGGTTAAAAAAAGAGCTGAGCCAGCCAAGGCCTACAGATGCCATTATGAAGGAGAGGCTTAAAAGGATAGACAGGGAGACTGATTTAAAGATCTAGTTGGACATGAGCGGCAGAGCTAAATAGCTCAAAGTCTTTAGATACAGCCAGAATTGTGGTTTCCAATTTGATTGAATACAATACATTGCTCTATGTAACTCAATCTAGTTAAAACAACAGTCCACAAATCAGATAGCTCCCAAATAATTTGTTGACTGTATCCTTGTCTTTGCCGCTGCACAACTCTGTGCTGCTTTTGGCTAGGTTTATGCTATACATACATGCATACATATATAGATGCAAAGACCGAACTGGAGAGTGGCAGATATCAGCTGTCTGAGCCCAGCATTTACCACATAGTGAGAACTGGGATGTCATTGAGCATACAATATGAAACATCACAGAGGAATCGCATGAGAGCAATACAGAGCTGTAGACTAATACAGTGTCTCTCGTGTCCGTTTCAGCTACAGCCATGTAGCAGAATGGCAGGTGATCTGAGAGCCCACAGCATGAAACTCAAAGACAGGCTGGAGACTGAAAGTCAAATACATGCTACAACATTGCATTAGCATCCATGGAAAGTGTCACCATGGATCAAAAACAGCACACAAAAAGACTGATCCCGGATTATTTGTTTAATGGTCTAACAGTTTTTTTTAGTAGATGTAACCTTGGCCAGGTGCATAATTAACTGAAAGCCTTTTGCTCCGCCTCCTTTTTTTGATGTTCCATCAGGATAGGGCAGCTCCCAAGACTCCCTCTTCCTTTCTCTAAAAGCGCCTTTACAATTTCCCCTGAACAAGGAGTTCATTCTTTCGATGTTCATCCTACCAACCCATGACTCCTCTAATCAGATGCTTCTATGCTAAATAGATGTTAAGCACGCCTTGCACGGTTTTCTGGACCATGCCAGGTAGCTGCATTTTCAGACCAGCCATTTGTCACCTTGAAGCTCTAGTCGGTGTGGTTGCGTAGTCTGCCCCACTCGCATTCTGTTGACACTACGCTCTACTGACTTATTCTTGGAGGAGTTATGTATTTGTCCAAGAAATTCCCTGAAACCTCTTTGCTTAGTCTTAAGCTTTCTGATTCTGTGTTTCTCTTCTCTCTCATTTTCCTTTGCTGTGGAATATTCCAACAGATCATGAAGGGGAAGGATTAGTAATATAAGAGTAGGGTAAAGTGGCCTTCATGGGGACTCCATTCCTTTTAGATGTATTTGTATGTATGTATCTAATGAAACCTCTTGCAATAGCAGTAGGCACCTGCATGAGGAACCATCAGCCTCCATCAGGGCTCTGTTCTACCTCCAGAAATCACAACAAGGAGCCACATATAGGTGTCACAGCTTCACACTGACATTAGTTCCTCGTTTTCTTCCCCCTCTGATGCAGATACTGTGCTCTGCTTCCAACTGTTTTCAGCTCTTTCACCAAAGTTTTTCTCCAAAAGGGTGTTTAATAGTATGCAGGCTTGTCTTGTGCCCTTAAAACAACAAGGTTTAAACTGTGCAGTGTGTGTCGAAAACAAATGGGTCTTGAACCCGCACGTCTTATGTCTTTGATGCAAGGACAAGCATGACTCTAACTCTTGTGACAAATGACCCTGATGGCCATCTGGGCTCAAGAAGCTAAACTGTATGTCGCCAAGCACAACAGACTGGGTCAGTCCCGCTCCAGTTGTGAGGCTATTCCCAATCCCACTCATTCTCTCCAGGTAAGTCCAAAATGAAGTGGAGAAGCTAATAATAATTAAAAAAAAGACTGGAGATTTAAGTGAAATTCTTCTCCCTCACAATGCTCCCGGTCCAAGAAGAGATGTTCTAGTCGGCGCTCTAAATGCCTGACTTAGACTTTGGTGTCCAACTTGGATCAGACTCCGGTTCTGAAGCCAATGTTCCGTGAGTTCCCAAGACTATCACAGACTCTGAAACAAATCGCAACCTTTAAATAAGCCATGTCTTCTTTCCTTTGCGTTGCTGTAGGAGGTGATGCAGCTTCATCTATCCTAGTAGGCTCTTATCTTCTATATCGATAAGACTAGGGAGTGCCAGGTGGATGATCGGCTCTTCGTTGGAATCAGCTGTGTAAAGGAAGGAAAGGTTGTTAAAAAATGCATGTTATCGTAATAAAGAACTGTTATTCCTTGGCAAAAAAAGGACTGTCCTGAGTGCTCAAGGGCTTATTTCACCTGGGCAAAGGGTGCGACTAAGCCCTGGCTCCGGTTGTCTCTGTTTTGCCAAGCAGCCATGTGGGCATCTGTCCGTTTTTAGGTTTTGCCTACGCAATGCGTACGAAGTACGCATACGCTAGCAAAATCTAATGATATCTCGATATCTCTCTATGTGGGGTCGGGTATCCGCCCTCTCCTCCCATTGGCTAGCTCCATAAATGGAGGCTAGCCATTGGTAGAGGGCTCTGTCTGTCAATCCCAGACCAGATTCGGGGGCGTTCCCGAGAATTTTTCCCTTTTGGCTACGTCACGCGACGTCAGCCAACAGCCGGGAACGCCCCCGAATCTGGTCCGGCATTGACGGCACCCGCCCTCAATACCGTCCCTTGCCGATTTACTCTTTCCACCTTCCCTCCTTACTGCTCGCACCCAGCCGTCCGGAGCCCTCCCTTACAGCCCCCCACCACCCATCCGTCACCTCGCTGCAGTATTGACAGGCAGGGAGATGGGGCTGAATGAATCACGCAGATGGAGACACCAGAAGGAGACGCTTGCTCCCTGCCTCGCCGAGTCCGCAGCCTCCCCTCGCTATCGGAGCACCAAACTTCCAGGGACTGCCCCCTCCCTCCCCGCGGCCACCGTCTGAGGAGACTACAGCACCGTACCGGCGGTGGCTGGAGTAACGGAGCCAATATTTAGAGGAAGGAGCTGCCGCGACAGGAGCCCGCGCTAAGGTAAGGCGCTGCTTGCTCGTTCCAATGTTTGTTTGTCCGACGGGTGAGCAGGTCTGCTGAGACCCAGGCGCAGGGCAGCGCCTGCGGATTGGGGCATCTATGTGGGGCAGAGTTGGACCAGGCTGCAGCCGAGGGGACACCATGAGCGCGCCTTTCAATTTTGCCAGATGTTCTGGTCAGTGATTGGTGTGCACGCGGCCAGCAGCTGTGGTTCTGCAGCGCCGCGCGTTTACTGCTCTAAAGCACTTCATTAAAAGGCAGCCAGTCGTCATGCGTGTGCCTGCTACTGCACGATGAGCGCTTATTAAATGGACATCATTGCAGAGTCGCTGTGCTGCTGTGCGCGCCCGGTCCATGCCGCACTTTACACCAGTGCTGCTGTTTGTGGCCGCGGAGGCTGCTTTCCCTTCAATTGTGCAGTGTGTGTTAGATTACTGTGGTATAGTTGGCAGATTACTTTCTGCCTACACCCCTGCTGATGGTGTCTGCCCTCACACAGCGCATCAGCCCGACTCAGATACAGCTGGCAGGCGCGAGAATGTGCCGGCGTCTGGCCGCTCCCAGGGTGCAGTCCGTGTCCTGGCCTCGCCCTCGACACATGCAGACGGCGCGCAGCCACACGCATGATACCCCGGGACAGGTCTCGAGAACACAGGTCACAGCGCTCGCATGTGCCGGTGACCCCATCTCAAAAGCATGTTTAATCTGACAACGAAAACAATACGCAGCAGACCATAGACACGCGTAACTTCCGGATAATCTTACACACACGCAGAAGGTGGGCGAGCTGACAGGCCGCTCAGAAATCTTAGACTACCTGGGAATGAATGGAAATGACAGCCTAAAAGAGCACGTGTCACACGGCTATTCCTTCTACCCAGATCAAAGCATATTGATGACATCAGATGAGCGCTCCACTTTCTGGAGAAACACATACACCTCCCGAGGGTGAAAAAAGGCAATCGCTCCAGAGGATGTTAAGTGGAGAGGAAGGTATGCTCCTTCGGTGGAGAGGAGATGAATCCTAAATGAAGCGAGCACAACTCCTCCCCTGCACACATATACACAGACACGTAAGAGGTACACTAGCCCTGAACTATATACATCTCAGTGACGAGAGTCTCACCTACTGAAAAGGGAACACACTTGCAAACGTAATCTAGATATTAAAAAGGCGAGCAGGCTGCTGACCGGATGTTTATGCACAAATGTACACCATCACAGGACATGTGCATTCTCCAGCACCTACCACAAAACAAACCGAACCTAGCCACAGACACCTGTACATTCTCAAAGCAAGACTGACAGTAGCCACCAGCATAGTCTTTTTCATGAAAGGAAATATTATCAATGCAAGTGTAGAAACATCTAGCTGCACAGATACAAATACAGCATCCATAAATTATGTACATATTACTGTGTCTAAAGCCATCTCGCTTTATATTTTAATTGAAGCCGGTGCCCACCCGGCATTGCCCCGTGTTTACACCGCCGCTGTCCGGCCTCCCGACCCCAGGGCCGCGCTGCGATTGGCCGCGACCCGGAAGTCAGGCAGGCCGGGGGCGGGACAAGCGGAAGTGCCGGAGAAGAAGAGCTCCAGCACAAGGAGAAGAAGCCGCCTGCCGTGTCCTTCCCTGGGCTCCCAAGTGAAGGGGGAGCCCCGGAGTTCTGGCCAGTCTCGAGGGAGGAGCGGGAGTCCTCCAGCCCCTGGCCGCCCTGTGTTGTGTAGGTCCCGCCCCCCCAGCGCGGACAAGGAGAAGCAGCTGCGCCCACCGGCAGGACTCCATGGTCGAAGAGGAGCCCCGCCGCCGCCCGTGAGAGCACCCGGCCCCAAGAAGCGGGACCGGGTGAGGAAGAGCTGCAGCGAAGTCCCACCCCCCCCAGCGCGGACAAGGAGAAGCAGATGAACCCACCGGCAGGGCTCCATGGTCGAAGAGGAGCCCCGCCGCCACCCGTGAGAGCACCCGGCCCCAAGAAGCGGGACCGGGTGAGGAAGAGCTGCAGCGACCCGTGGTAAGTGTTCCAACTTGTTCCGAGGTGGAGTCAAGTGTTACTGAAGTTATTCTAATCTGTGCGGGTTTCTTCATGTGTGTATGTCTGTCTGCGCATTGTGTGGCTGAGTGAGTGTGCCTGTGCGTGTCAGCTCGTCCGTCTGCATGTCTCTCAGTCTCTGCATATGTGTCTACGTGTTGAGTATCAGTGTGAGAGTGTGTAGTGTGTGTTTGTGTGTGTCCGCCTGAGTGTGAAAAAATGTGCGTGCAGTGGGGCGGGCACACATTGCACAAGGGCTGTCGTGACGCTGTCGTGCCCCGAGAGGAGTGCACTATCCCAGGACACATTCTGTGTGTGTGTATAAGTTGCTGGCGATGCCCTTGCAGATTAGATGAATGAGGGTGAAAACCCTTTGAAACTGTTCACAATTGCCCGGTACGTCTGAGAAGAAATGGTGGTTGTCCTTTAGTTAAAAAATTTCAAAGACTCTCAGTGTATAATGGCTAACATCATAGTCTGCTAATGTGGTGCAAGATAACTTGCTGTTCATAGTTTAATTTGCCTGTGCTTCGTTTTATAGTGGAAGTGCCTAGCTTAGCCCCTTGCGTGGAAAGGCGTTTGTCTTGTCCCTCTGATCTCTTTGGGCTAAGATACTCTTTTGGTTCTCAGATTGACTTGTTAAAAGAGATGCTTCACTGACTGCTGAGAAGTTTGCACTGTATGGTGTCTTGCATGTTCCATGAATTGTAGCTCGTGTTTTTCCCATTGGTTCAGTGTTTACTTTCTTGGTATTGTAAGTTTTATAGTGGGCTTGGTATTCCCATGTGACATTATCTTTGATGCATACTATGGCCTTCATTACAGTACCTTTGGCAGTGGCATTGGAAACCTGCAGTTTCTGTAATGGCGGGCAAAATAAAACTAGATTAGAACAGGTTATTGTGCTTTGTAGTAAAGCCATGTGATCACCCAGACATCCCGGGCATGCGTGGTGTAAACTTGGCGGGGGGCGTGGGGGTAGATGTAGATGTAGAGGTACCTCCCGCCCCCTCTGATAACCCAGGCAGCCTGGCATGTTTTTTTTTTTTCAAACCGGGGTTGGGTGGGGAGGGGGTTGATGTAGTGACCCCTCCCCGCCCTCTGATAGCTCTGCAGGTCTGGCCTGGTGTTTGTTTGCCTGCCAGGTGTGTGGCTCACATTACAGCCGCAGTGACTCATCTCCCGCGGGCAGGCTGGGAGCCTGTCTCGCACCCAAGGCCTATTCTGGGGGGAGGGGTGGGGTGGACGCTAATACCGACTGCCACAGGTCCCTACCTATGCAGCACCAAGCCACCCCCATTCCGTCCCGGCTGCCGCAACTCCCAGTCCTACTGCCCCACCCCCACCCCCACTACCTTGTTTCCCCTGTCCCAATCTTATCTTACTGCCCACCCCCAGTCCTTCCCCCTTACTGCCCTCTCGCAGCCTGCCCTCTCGCAGCCTGCCCTCTCGCAGCCTGCCCTCTCGCAGCCTGCCCTCTCGCAGCCTGCCCTCTCGCAGCCTGCCCTCTCCCAGCCTGCCCTCTCCCAGCCTGCCCTCTCCCAGCCTGCCCTCTCGCAGCCTGCCCTCTCGCAGCCTGCCCTCTCCCAGCCTGTCCCCTCCCTGCCCTTTCCCAGCCTGTCCTCTTCCAGCCTGCCCTCTCCCAGCCTGTCCCCTCCATGACCTTTCCCAGCCTGTCCTCTCCCAGCTTGTCCACTTCCAGCCTGCCCTCTCCCAACCTGCCCTCTCCCAGCCTGTCCCCCTCCCTGCCCTCTCCCAGCCTGCCCTCTCCCAGCCTGTCCCCTCCCTGCCCTCTCCCAGCCTGTCCTCTCCCTGCTTGTTGTCGTGTCCCGGCGGCAGCAGGCAGCAGGCAAGAGCGTGCACTGCGTCCCCGAAGTAACAGCCCTAAAGCAAGCAAGAAGTACGCCCCCCTCCCACCAATCCCTGTTAGGTAGTGGAAACTGTCCAAACTGGGGTGCAGACAGCCCCTCTCACCTTTCAGCCCCGTCTAAATTACAATTCCTGCTTGTGACCCTTTTGCCTGCTTGTGCTTGTTTTCGTGACCCTGTTGCCTGCTTGTGCCTCCGTGTGCCCCTGTTGCCTGCTTGTGCCTCCGTGTGCCCCTGTTGCCTGCTTGTGCCTCCGTGTGCCCCTGTTGCCTGCTTGCGCCTCCTTTTTCGTGCCCGTCGCCTGCTTGTGCCTCAGTTTTCGTGCCCCTGTCGCCTGCTTGTGCCTCCGTGTGCCCCTGTCGCCTGCATGTGCCTCCGTGTGCCCCTGTTGCCTGCTTGTGCCTCCGTGTGCCCCTGTTGCCTGCTTGTGCCTCCGTGTGCCCCTGTTGCCTGCTTGTGCCTCCGTGTGCCCCTGTTGCCTGCTTGTGCTGTGTGGGTGTGTGTGGAAGGCTCTGTGTGGGTGTGTGGAGGGCTCTGTGTGGCTGTGTGTGTGGGGGGCTTTGTGTGGCTGTGTGTGTGGGGGGCTCTGTGTGGCTGTGTGTGTGGGGGGCTCTGTGTGGCTGTGTGTGTGGGGGGCTCTGTGTGTGTTTGTGTGTGTCATTTGCGAGAGATAAAGCTAGTAGGATTGTAAATGACAATGCCATTTATTTATGTTAAAAAAAAACATAAATAAAAATAATGTCAAGAGCAATGCCAATAGCTCTAACTTTAACAAAGGCAAAACCATTGCATTGTAAATGCTTGTTGTACTAGGTACTATTGTCTCAATTCTCTAGTCTTCAGGAAAGTTCATTGTGTATGCTCGGAGTCCAGGAGGGCTTTCTGTGGTAAATACCACTCATCAGACCCACCTTCCTTGGTGGGGGAATTGCTTTGGTATTGATAAACAAGATGAGGAATCTGTGCTAGGAAATATTCATCAGAAGAGTAAATTAACTGCCTCTACGAAGGCTGTTTCTGATGGATACACTATGTAACCATGTATTCCTCACTCCCTGACCGCCTTCCTGATCTTTGAAGTAGACTTGAAGCGTTACTAGGGTTTCAAGTTAGACACTGTAAGTGGTGTCAATCTGGCAGTCACACTCTGCTTCTGTTTGTTGATGTTATACATTTGGATTTCTTTCTAAATTCTATCAAACCTGTTTGAGATTCTTGTGTGATAACTTCCAGACGGCTGAAAAAAAGTGTTTTAAAATTGTGTCATGAATTGCAAGATGCTAATTTCTACCTCTATTGCTGAGGTGTTATATGTTGGTAGAAAGGGGGCACCTTTTTCAAAAGCCTTGCTTCCACCGTAGTCAATTTGTTTTGGGATATGTTGATCAGGACGCTATTATTTGACTTCATAGTTTTTGCCTGTGGGCCCTCTTGGTTCATTCTTTTTCACAACTGATAGGAAGTTTGCCCTCCTGTGGCTTGAAATGCATTGGACATATTTGAATTTAATTCTAAGTAGTCTAGAAGGAAAACACTCTGGTTAACTTAATATGCATACATCAATTGATTACAAATATCATTACCAGAATCTGGAGCTTTTAAGTCAATTCAGCAACCTTGTATTTACTGCTTTGCTTGCAGTCCGTATGTACGCACTATTTGATACAAGCAATCTGCGCTACTTTACCCTGTACTCGGAGGTCTTGCTACAAGCTCTACCTAGGGGGCCCTCGGAAGTGCATTTCTTTTAATTTATGGAGCCTTAATCAGACCCTAGTTTAGCTGTCCACAACAGCTCACTTTTATTTTGGGGGTTTTATACCAGATCCTGCCTGAAATGCTTTGCATTACTAGATCTTGTGCTTTGCAGGTTTTCACCTGCAGTGCCTTTGAGCAATTTGCCCACTGGTATGGGATTATGCACAAAGCACCTACCGAAGTAGTTAATTGTGATGGTTAATTGATGGCCTTAACTAGGCTATTAGCATTTTTTTTTAATTGAATTGCATCTCTCTACTGGTTTTGCCTAAGGTACTGTTTGTCTCCTTCACCAATTCTTGGGAACTTATATTAGTCCCTATCTGAGTGAGAGCCCTTGTCCAGGACTCGATGTGTATATATACCCACAGTCTATGACTATGTCAGATATTTGCAAGCCCTCACCGGAGAAGGCCATCGTTGAGGTTCCTCCGCACAAATTCTGACATACTCCTATGCTATGGGTAGCCCTTGATAGCGCCGGTTGAAGGCTGCCTTCGTTCAATCTATTTTGGGGCATGACATTGCCACTTTTACTGCTCCAGCATCAAAGAGCCCTTTCGGAGCCTTCTTCAAGTCTTCTCACTAAGAATCTTCTAAAGTTCAGTTATCCAGTATTAGGGGTGTCTTTCATAGATTCACATGCCTGAATCATTCCCCGTCGTCGAGACGGGAGCCTCCGGTACATAAAAAAGTAATGTCCTATAGACATACATAGAGAAAATAGGCCTAAGGGTCTCACCTTAGTAGCCTTTCTTTGTCCTTATGCAAAAAGGACCAAACTCTCACAGTCAGCCAATCAGCTCCGACCTCCCTCTAGAACCTTCCTGGGAGGAGCCTCAGTCCCTCAGATTTTCTACCGCACGTTGTGCTAGGGAGTCTCCAGCCTGAGCTCTTCTCAGGATTCCTTATAACTCATCTACTTCCTTTGAAAAGTGAATCTTCATTCTACAATCTTCAAGGACTACTTCAGTAACACTTTGAGGCAGTAAGTGTTTGCTTTCCACTGCTTTCTTCGATGTCTGAATCCCAGAAGAAAGCCCTTTTCAGGGCCTGCTCTTCATGTGGGAAGAAAAGGCTCCATGTGGATGATAAGCATACCTTATGCTTATATTGCCTTTATCCGGACCACGTCCCTGCAGACTGCAAAATATGTAGGTCTTTCCCTAGGAAGACCGTGAGAGACAGGGAAGGCCGCCTTCTCATCTGGCTCGACAGACTCAAGGACAGAGACACTCTGGAATCTTCCGAAGGTAGTGTCTCTAAAACCTCAGCAGTCTCTCAAAAGAGGCCAAGGGTAACTTCCCCTGGCCCCTCAGACACCCCTCCTAGGAAGACAGCCAAGAAGTCTTCAGAGGCAAGATCTACGACATCTTCTGTGTCTGTTAAGGATACTCAGACTTTTAAAAAGCCTGCTCAGGCCTCTAGCAGACCTCAGAGGACTACCTCAGTGACTACCACGGTCTCGACGACGTCAGCGTTGTCTCTTTCACCGTCGACGATAACATCTCCATCATCGTCATCGACAGGTAGGCCTATTTCCTCCATTTTACTGCTGAAATCGTCGACGACAAAGACCCTGTCGACGTCGAAAACTACTCCGTCGACGAAAACTACGCCGTCGACGAAGATAACGACGACGGCGTCGACGACGAACCCACCACCGACAGCCCCGACGACGACAGCGTCGACGAGGGCATCGACGACGAAAACGTCGACGAGACCGACATCGACGACGGGCTCGCCGTCGACGAGTGCACCGACGACGCCCCGGTCGTCGACGACCAAATTGCCGTCTACGGAGATTCCGTCGACGAGGACCCTACCGTCGACGAAGGACTCCTCGTCGTCGACGATGTTAAAGACGTCGACGGAGGACTCGTGGTCGTCGACGAAGTTAAAGCTGCCGTCGACGGAGGACTCGTCGTCGACGAAGACACTTCCGGACACATGGAAGAAAACCAAGCTCGTGGAGGTGCCATCCCTCACGCTACCACCGTCGACGACGCCTTCGACAGCTTCCACCTCCAGTCCTGCGTTGGGCAAGTCTACTAAGCCGCATATTACGCCGGAGACCACGTCTCCAAGCAAAGTGGAGCTGCACCCACGAAATCTTCCAGAGTGAAGAATCAGAGGAGGATGATCACCTGGGCCCTGCTACTTCCATCTCGGACCTACATGTCAAGTGCCAAAGCACTGACGAGGAGGTAGAGGAATACTCCTACCAGGAGCACTCCGTCCACACTAAAGTCACCACGGAGGTTACCCCCATGATCTGCCTCCCTGCTGCTCTGGTGAACGACCTGAAATTCCTTGTACAGGATTACAAACAACGTTTCCCGGACGCAGACAGTAGAGATCAGCCACCTATCGTTCCTAACCCAGCGGCAGCCCCAAAACCGTCTCGACCTCCCCCTCAGGCACACCATGAAAAGATTCAACCTCAGGAGATAGTGTCGTCTGACGAGGATGAGGAGGAGGAAGAATTGGAGGAAGGAGAGGTCCAGGAGGCCCACTCTTCCCATGATGAGGAGGATGAATATGTGGCGTCCTCACCAGCATCGCCCCAACCGCGCCATGCGGACTCGCCGCCGGTAGACATAGGCGGCTTCCATAAAATTGTGGAAAGAGCGGCGAAGAGATTCCATATGACTATCGAATCAACAGAGACTGAATGCTTCCTACACGATTTTAAGGAGCAAACTCAAAAGACGACGAAATCTATTCCAATAATAGAATTTCTATGGGAACAAGGCAAGAAGATAATGCTGACGCCCGCTTCTGTGTCTGCGGTTGTTCCGCGCTTAGACAAAAAATACAAAGCCCCACTGTCTGCAGCGGTTTGCCTAAATGGACACCCTAAACCGGATTCAGTGGTCACACAAGCGGCCCAGAAACACTCACGCAACCCTTCCTCCCCGCTGTCCGCTCCTCCGGACAAAGAAGGAAGAAAACTGGACACGATCGGCAAAAGGTTCACCACGACTTCGGCCATGACCGTCAAGGTAGCCAACTCCATTGCCTTATTGGGGCGTTATAATCGCCAACTCTGGGAAGACATAGCCCCATATTTGTCAGACCTGCCGGACTCGGTCCGTGGGGAAGTCCAGGCTCTACTAGTGGAGGGTCAATCTTCGGCTGCCGAAATAATTGACTGTGCTATCGATGCAGCCATGACTGGCTTTCGTCAACTTGCTGGAGCTGCGGTCCTGCGCCGTCAAGGATGGCTTAAAGCGACGTCCTTCCGCCAGGAGGTGCAGTCCAAGGTCTTGGACATGCCCTTCGATGGCCAGCACCTTTTTGGGTCCAAAATCGATGAGGCATTGCAAACCATGAAGAAGGACACGGATACGGCAAGGGCTCTGGGTACCTTACAGTCCCGAAACCAGTCCTTTCGAGGCAACAGATCTAGAGGACAGTCCTCGTATCGAGGTTCCTATCAGAATAGGTCCTCGTACTCCTATTCTAACAAAGGTCAATACCAACACAAGCAACCTCAAGGCCGTCAATCATCCTATGGACGATCTAACTTCAGAGGCAAGAATACAAAGAGGGGCACTGGCGGCCGCCAGTGACGAGCTACTCCAGCCAGTCCAGCCACCCTATCCATCCTTACAAATTGGAGGAAAATTGACCCATTTCCTCAACAATTGGCAACTCATAACCACGGACAAGTGGGTTCTCCAAATTATACGTTTTGGCCATTCCCTCGAATTCACCACCATCCCTCCCAGGACTCCTCCTCGCAGGCGGGCGCACAGAAACTTACGCCTGCTTCTCCAGGAAATTTCTGTAATGCTGAAGAAAGGAGCTATCGAGCGCGTTCCGGCACCCCTGAAGGGGAAGGGCTTTTACTCCCACTTCTTTCTTGTACACCAGAAAGAGGACAAGTGGCGGCCCATTCTGGACCTCCGAGCGCTCAACGTCTTCCTACGAAGCCAATCGTTCAGGATGGTGACGATTCAAGAAATACTAGGCATTCTAGAAAGAGGGGATTTCATGACCTCCTTGGATCTCCAGGATGCCTACTACCACATTCCCATCCTCAAGTGTCACAGAAAATTCCTGAGGTTCGAGGTGGCAGGGCAGCATTTTCAATTCAAGGTACTACCATTCGGCCTCAAATCCGCGCCGCGGATTTTCACGAAGTGCCTTGCACCAGTGGCAGCTTTCCTGCGTCAAATGGGTCACCAGGTCTTCCCCTACCTAGACGACTGGCTGGTGAAAGCACCCTCGGAGGAAGACGCAGCCACATCCTCCAACGCCTGCACAAATCTTTTTCAGAGGCTGGGATTAACCCTCAATCTCAAGAAATCCTGTGTCGTCCCTACGACAAAAATTACATTCCTCGGAGCAACCTTGGACACAGAGTGTGCGAGAGCCTTTCCCTCGAAGGAAAGGACAGACAAGATATTGTCCCTGGCCACGGCTGTGGCGAACAGGACAAACCTGAAGGTCAGGACCTATACATCCCTCCTGGGCATGATGTCCTCCTGTATACTCCTCGTCCCTCACTGCAGACTCAGAATGCGCCCGTTGCAGGAGGCGCTCGCGAGCCAATGGACTCAAAGTACTGGCTCTTTCGAGGACACTGTCTGGATAACACCCAAAATGACCAAGTGTCTAACCTGGTGGAGGAGTCGCAACAATCTGACCGTAGGACTGTCATTTCTCCTGCCGGCAACACCTCTGGTGATCACCACGGACGCTTCCCTGGAGGGATGGGGAGCTGTCCTTCAGGACCTTCGGATCAGCGGCAAATGGGAAACTCAGGAAAAACAGCTTCATATAAATCTTTTGGAGCTGAGAGCCGTGTATCTAGCGCTACAGGCCTTTCTACCACGCATCCGGCACTCCCCAGTGCTCGTCAAAACGGACAACACCACGACGATGCACTATCTCAACAAACAGGGAGGAACGCGTTCGCTCTCTCTATCACGCGAATCGCAGAAGATCTGGAACTGGCTAGTGCTGCAGGGAATCGCACTCAAGGCCGCCTATGTGCCGGGCAAGGAAAATACCATCGCCGACGCCCTAAGCAGGCAACGATCACTCTCCCACGAGTGGGAACTGAGCGACAGCGCGCTAACTCACATCTTCTCTCAATGGGGAGTCCCAAGAATCGACCTGTTTGCCACCAAGGGGAACGCCAAATGCCCAAGCTACGCAAGCTGGCATCCCCAACAAGGATCGCTGGGGAATGCCTTTTCCATCGGTTGGTTCAGCGTGTTTGCTTACGCTTTTCCTCCGTTTCCCATGATCCCGAGGCTCCTCAGGAAGATGAAGGCGGAGCCCTGTACCCTGATCCTGATTGCCCCGTACTGGCCGAGACAACACTGGTTCTCGGATCTACTTCGGCTCTCTATCAAGACACCGATTCGTCTGCGACAGCACCCGAACCTCCTGACGATGTCCAAGGGGCAGGTGCAACACCCGAACCTGCCATCGCTCAGCTTATCGGCCTGGCTCCTGAGCACAGAGAGTTCGGTGGCCTAAATATCCCGCAGGACTGCAGAGATATACTGGCAAAAGCGAGAGCAGACAGTACCAACAAAACTTACTCTCTCAAATGGAAAAGGTTCTGCATTTGGTGTTCGGCCCAAGGCCTGCAACCGCTGTTAGTCACTCCTGAACAGCTATTGCCATACCTGCTGCACTTGGCACGATCAGGACTGGCACATGCGTCCATAAAAGTCCACCTAGCAGCGATATCGAGGTTCACCAGAACTTTCACGGGACCTTCCCTGTGGTCCAATCGACTTGTCAAACAATTCCTGAAGGGACTTTATAGATCCTTTCCGAGGCCTCGGAAAGTCCCCCCAATGTGGCATCTGAACCTAGTTCTCAACCAACTTATGAGGCATCCCTTTGAACCCATTCATCGGGCATCCATCAAACACGTCTCATGGAAAACTGCGCTCTTGCTCGCTCTAACATCGGCCAGGAGAGTGAGCGAACTTCAAGCCCTGTCCATTCAGGATCCATACCTGCAATTCAGACAGGACAGAGTGATGTTAAGACCAAACCCAAAGTTCATACCGAAAGTGCCTTCGGACTTTCATCTCAATGAGCCAATAGTCCTTAGGTCTTTCTTTGCAAACCCTTCCACCGCAGCCGAAAGAGCACTCCATTCTTTAGACCTCAAGAGATGTCTAAAGTTCTATCTGGATAAAACCAAAGACTTCAGAAAATCTTCGCAACTATTCGTGGCATACAGCAATCCAAGAATGGGCCTGCCTCTCACGAAGCAAAGCATCTCGAGATGGATTTCCTCGGCGATTGCGTTCTGTCATACCAAGGCCGGACGGCCTTTGACTGATCGTGTCACTGCACATTCCACCAGGGCGATGTCCACATCAGCAGCACTTTTCGCTGGAGTGCCGATCCTGGACATATGCAGAGCGGCGACCTGGAAGTCACCGCACAACTTCTCCAGACACTACTGCCTGGATCTCGAACTTCAGAAGGATGCAGCAGTGGGCCAGGCGGTGCTACGCCATCTCTTTCAGTGAGGTGAGCCTTCCCTCATCCCGCCATCCAGGTATGCACATTCTCTGCTATTGTGATGCTCTGCTTATGCTGTCTTTTTACATGCTATAGTACAATGTGTACATTGTCTAACATACCTGCAGGGCACCTTTCCATCACGAATGTGCATGTCTAATTGCTAGCTACTCTGATTCAGGCATGTGAATCTATGAAAGACACCCCTAATACTGGATAAGAACTGCGTTACTTACCTGTAACAGCAGTTATCCAGTATTGGTGTCTTTCATAGATTCACATGCAACCCTCCCGCCTCCCCTGGGAAGTCTCACATCCCTTTCTCACAATGTTACGCCTAACTAACTGAGTGCGTACGAAAATCTGAGGGACTGAGGCTCCTCCCAGGAAGGTTCTAGAGGGAGGTCGGAGCTGATTGGCTGACTGTGAGAGTTTGGTCCTTTTTGCATAAGGACAAAGAAAGGCTACTAAGGTGAGACCCTTAGGCCTATTTTCTCTATGTATGTCTATAGGACATTACTTTTTTATGTACCGGAGGCTCCCGTCTCGACGACGGGGAATGATTCAGGCATGTGAATCTATGAAAGACACCAATACTCGATAACTGCTGTTACAGGTAAGTAACGCAGTTCTTTAAGCTTGGCTGTTCCTAAGGTGACACAGGACTCCTTACTAAGGCACTCACTGAAATTTCTCCTTGCTGTTGTGGAGTTTTTTCCCGAGTTTTTTCCCCATGTCTTTCCTCCAGGCTTCTTTGGGAACAGATTTTGCTGTCCTCTCATGTTGCGTGTACTGCATTGTTTGTAGTACATTTTAAGGAACTTACAATGCTCATTTTAGCTTCCATTAGGCTCTGAATAGGAGTGCTTTGTGATTAAACTCCCCTGTGAAACTAATAGCATTTGTAGCCCTTTTTGCTAGACACTTAAATATCTGTTGGCTCAAAATGTGTTTAAGGCTGCTTGAGATTTTTCTGGCTTTTGCTCATGAAGAAACTATTTTTCTTTGTTATTTAGTTTATTTTAGTTTACTTTAAGTTCTGCAAAGTCCCTTATGGTTTCATCAGTGTCAGGTATATACAGAGGAGAAGATGGATTGGTAGGTAGGCTGGTATACTGTTCACACATGCGGGTCTACCTTGCTGCCTTCTTCCATGAAAGCTAATCCTGAACTTTATTCTGTTTCTCCAGAGGCGAAGGAAAGTGTAGATCCCTCCACCTCTTTCCATGGGTTTTATGTGAACTTCAGACATTCTGTGGTGAAGGCCCTCTCCTAATCGGAAGTTGGCATCACAATTTCCCCACAGCTCTCAAGACGTGTAAGGCCGAAAGAGGCTAACTTAAATACGTACTCTTAACCGCCACCTCACACCCACCACTCTTTATCTCTCACATTGGCTTTGGAGATCCTCAGTGATATTCTCTCTTTCACTTCTTGTTTGGTCTGAGCCCTTGGCTGATGTGCATTGAGAGCTCCTGTAATGGCAGCTTGAGTGGGTGGAATAGGACTCCCTCCGACCCTTCTAGGAAAGAGAAGATGGCTTTTTTGAACTAGTCTGACAATCCATTCAAGAAATTGCAGTCAGCTTTGAAAAAAACTGTTTTCTTCTACCTGTATGCTAGATCTTATGGATTTTAGATTTTGTACATCCCCTTACAAGATAATTTGTGTCTAATCTCCCCTTCATCTTTCCTCGTCCTACTGTCTGAGGTAATGTATCTTCCTGGGGAACTCCCCAGGAGAAATCCTCTCACTGGCCCTTCAGCAAGCCTTTACAAAGCAAACCAGTGTGGTCTTCTGCCTCGTGTTAGAATAGTTGTGTGTCATCCTGAATTATTAGCTAAGCTGTGTTGCCTTGGGGTTATTTGAATGTGGCAGTTATACTGAGGAATGTATATGCAGTGGTCATTGTGGCTGTAACATTAAAGAGTAAATTACCTATTATGGTATATTGATCATTCTTAACTCGACAAGTGGCGACGAGTTTTGTTCTGCGACGAAACCTGGCGCATGTACACAGGAACGTTTCCAAGCCTGTGTGCACGGTCATACAGAAGGTTGAGGCGGAACCAGTTTGGAGACATCAGTACAATAAGGAAACACATTGGACCTGCATGATTTATACACACTTTGCTGTGAGCGTGAATTTTAAATAACAATTTAGTTGCGGTATGCTTCCGTGGGCCAACGGAGGTGGGGTCTACCACTGTAGAAAGCAGGTAAGCAGTGCGCTCCAGTGACACCAAGATGTATGTGCGTGTAAGTTGGAACGCACGACAAGGAGAGAATTCCAGTGACAACACACTTACATGCAAGTTCATCAACATGACTTGCTTAGTGGCTGTTTTGGCTCCTTTGGATTCTACTTAATTTGAGCTGAGATGTGTGGAGAAGCACCAATTGAATGCTACGTACGATTCTGGGATGGGGATGAACAAAGTGCATCTTGGGCATAATTCCAATTGACCTGCTCACATTATGAAATTGAAGCGGTAATAATTTATGAACAATTACAGATGTTTAAACAAGCATTGGAAATGCAATAGGTCTCGCATTAGAAAAGTGTGAGTTATTGGTCTTGTAAATGTAATAATTTTTAAATTTTTGTTTATGTTTTTATAATTTCAAATGCATTAATTTTGTTATTATAAATGGGACTTTTTTTAGAAATTGCAAATGTGACACCTATAGCATTATTAAATATACATGATTAGTATTTACCTAACGTACATGTATTGATATGACAAATTGTAATGGGTTTTATTTTTTATAAATAATTAATAATTACATAATAATTTCACTAATTTATAATGGCACTAGCTTATTTTTTTTGTGATAATGTGTAGCGTATTATAATATTTGTAAAAATGAAGATTAAAAGTGTAATAAACATTTTTTTGTTTCTACTTTTTGTAATAAATCTTTAAACATTGATACATTTAATTTTTGCTGAGAACTGGGACTTAAAAAAGGAAGTGCTGGAATAGATTTTCAGATTATGACGGGTGAAGAGAGGCAAGCATGTAATTATAGAAGGTGTTAGAGTGAGTGAGTGTCATCACATGCCCACACTTTGCCACGTACTTCACCAAATACACAAGTCACAGTCATGAGCCACATACTCTATCATATTCCAATAAACGCACACTTTAAAATGCACATGCGACCAAGATGTACATCATTACATGCACAAGTCCGTCAGAACATAGCATAACACACACAAAATACTGCCACAGATGTCATTTCGAATATGTCACACTGCCATGTAACAACTACATGCACGAGTTACCACAATAACAATATCACATGCACACATCACACCATAAGGAAAAAAAAATATGTTGCACTGCTGTAACCCAGGCAAAGTAAGCTGTGGCATTTTATGGGTTCTTAAGGGGGAATCGGGGAGGAGATAGTGGAAGGGAAAGAGAGGAAGAATGAAGTGGGTGGGCGGGGAGACAGTATAGGGGAAGGTAGACGGGAAAGAGAGGTAAGAGTAGCAAGAGAGAACAAGGGAGAGTGAGGGTGAAAGAGGAAGTGGAGGAGCAAGAACGAGCGGCCGAAACTAATTGAAAACGTGCTGGGAGGAGAGATGGGGGGTCTGGAGGCCTCGGAGCATGAGTGTGCGGGTTGGGGGAGGGGGAGCACAGAGAGGGGGGAGGAAACATGCTGTGGGAGCCTAATCATTACCGTGGTCGGTTGTTTAACAAGAATAAAGAAAGAAGGAAAAAACAATGACTCGTCTTTTACCAAGAGCCGGGCGGCCTTACCACGCAGCTTCATGGTTTGTTCGCCCTAACCAAAAACACACGTTCAGGAGCTTCGGATTAGACACAGAGCTGGTAACGCTAGCTAAGCTGCTGGCTCTACTCAACGGAGTGTGTGGAGAGCTGTGACGTGTCTGCAAGTTATAGAAACCGGCCGCGCAATTTGTTTCTTTCCATTGACTTCAAAAGTCACATTTGTTCGACGGAGATGTTATTTTTGGACGTCTGGGGGTGATAGGAAACAAGCAGTGCTTTAGCTAAGTAACTCCTCGCTGAGTAACATCTGATTGGAACATTGACCAAATAACCTGGGCCTATGATTTCTTTTTTCGAAAAATACACAAAAGAAAAAATGTTTAAGTGCCTGCAAGTAGTTTGCTGAGGAGTGGGTGGGAGGAGGCAACGCAACATGGGAAAGGAGCAGAGGGGAAAAGCATCACACACACACACACACACACACACGAGAGAACAAGGGAGTGCGAGCAAACGAGCAAGAGTCACAGCAATCTTAAAACAAGCATTGGCAATATGAAATAATAACAAGCCTTTCACCGTAACACGGCGGGCATGCAAATGCTGGTGGAAAGCCAAAGCGGGAGGGAGAAGTTCACTGAAGAGCAAAGCCGCCATTGCTAATCAAAAAAAGCTCTCGGCATTGCGTGGCGGGAGGGGGCGGGGGGAACGTCGAGGGCAGGCAGGATGACTCAGGGGAGGGGGCGGAGCGGGGCAGAGCGGCATGTAGGTGTGAAGAAGCCGGGCCTTTGAAGTGAAGCTAAGCTTCACTTCAAAGGTGTCGGAGGAATGCGGGCGGCTGTGCACGCGCTTTTAAGCTCAATGCACATGCGCATTGAGCTTAAAAGTCACGGGCACTGCAAGGAATCGCCACGATTCCTTGCAAGTTAGATAAAGTGTGGATGAGCCCCTATAGTCTCGCTTGCTCGATGCGCATGCGCATCGACAGGCGAGACCTAAAAAGGCAAGCTGCATTTGAGGGAAACTAAATACACTGTCATTGAGCTCCTTAGCTATTGCCATTAACAATTGTGGGCACATTTATACAGGAAGTATTTTAAGGATCATTCTTCTGGTGTATCTTTGTCTGATTGGTCTAGTAAAGATGTTTATGGCAAAGACCTTTATGCTAACTCCTCCTATTCCATTTTACCAGCACTTGGATAGTCCCAGATGAAATGGCAAGAATGGAGAGGGCATTTTATCAATTGTATGTCCAACATTGACAACGGAAGTTTGGCACCTGAAGAAGAAAAGAGTTTGTTGCATTCTTTGGGTCCTGAAGCAATTAGACAGTACAATCTGATAGAAAAAGAAATTAGGATTGAGAACAAGATTACATTTTTATGTTAATGCATTGGATGATTTACAAACGTATTTATTTATTATGAGTTTGTTCTCCGGCATAGCTTAATTCCCATTGACAGTTGTATCGTTTAGTAACATACTATTTCAAGATGGGCAGTCCACCAATATGAGTGGCTTAAATAATGTTGAGAAAACACGACATTCTCATTTCTTTAGTCAATTAGTGAACAATGAGCTAGTGCATAAAGATGTTACATAAAATTATTGAATACAAGCCATAAAATACATTGCATGTGGAGATCTCGAAACTACTAAGGAAGTTCAACTGCTGCCCTTCAGGCCATGAAAACCACACACAGATCTTCTTGCACTCCAGGTTTTCACTAATTTTGTTCCTTTTTCTCTGCATCCCTTTTTCTCATTTCCAAAGTTTCCCTCCTTAATCCATCGTTGAATTATTCCATTCTTGTTCAACTAGCAGCCTAATGCCCTTGAAAGCATCGGCGAGCGCTTCTTCACTCCTCTAGTCAACCTAACTCTAAATCCCTCACCATTACCTTGTAATAAGTATTGGTTGTTCTAGTCCTTGTATATGTGGAGTGAGTCCTCACTGTGAGACAGGCAACCCTTTATTTCATAACTGGCAAGAAGGTGGTTTTCCCTTTTCTACTTGGTAAAGGTATCCCTTATTCCCTTTCTTTAACATTGGCTCACCCTCATTACCCATAAGAACCATCTCATTGAGGGCGCTTCAGTTGCCGTTACCATGCCGACACTTTTTTATGCCCAACATGTATGGCTCCCAAGCAACACCAGAAATACAGTTGCTCACACTCTCATCACCAGCAAATATGGCTACGGAACACCCTCTACTTCGTTATCACCATGCTGCTCACCAGAAGACTACAAACCATCCAGAACTTGGCAGCCAAATTCACCCTCAACCTCCCAGACCGAACTCTCATCACAGCGCACCTCAAGGTGCTCCACTGGCTCCCGATGCACAAATGTGTTCAGTTTAAACTTTTCACACACTTTCAAGGCACTACACAGCTTATGCCCCTTCTACCTGTCTCATCACTTTTTACCAACTGGCCAGACACCTTCTTTCCGCATGGTTTTAATTAACCATTTCCTAGATGAGACTAGAACACACACCTACACAGTGCCTAGATAACCTCACATGTGATAGTGCGCTTTACAAATACCCAATTATTCACATACAGTTTGTATAGCTATTGAACCTTCTAAATGTTATCATATGAGAGCAACAAGAAACCCTAGATTACTGTATTGGTGTATTGGTGTTGAGAAAGTTAAAAAACTCTTGTAGATTTGTTGTCCTTCAGGGTGAATCTATAAGGGTTCAAAATATTTTGCATCCTAACAACATGAGAGTGCTAGAAATGTTATGGACAAGTGGAGCTACAACCTTGAAAATGTGGTTTTCTAGGGTATTTTATTTTAATTTTAGTTTACATATTCAAGTTTAAAACATGATACAGGCGGCATGGGAAGAAAACGAAAATCGTACCATAGCAATAATCAGAGGTGTCATCAATATTTCACTATATTACAGATCATTTAACAACAATACCACTTCATAGCTGGGATCTATACTTATTTTCCAATATCAACAAATTGAGAATTGCAGACCGTAATTCTAAATCTTCTGGAAGCTTAGCATCGGTTATCATCTGAATTTCCGCTGCAGTAGCCCATTTTAACAGATCTCTCTCCCAGGGTACAAGGGACAGACCATGTGATCTAAGTCATTGATAAGCAATATGGCGTTCTGCCAAGATCAACCCCAAAAATGCAAACTTATATTTGACCTTCAACCTCTGTGGCCTGGGCAGAAGATTAAGCAGACAGTGTTGTACTGAAAGCATAATAACAATAGCAATAGTTTTGCTATTGTTTTTGGTGTGGTCGTAAAGAGTCTGTCTTTGACAGGCTCTGGTCCTTTTATTTTGATGAGGGGTAGAGAACTTTATATTAAGGGTAATCTTTGATAGATGTGTGTTGCAAGGAGAGTGGAGTGGTCTCCAAAGGCAGTAAAGGAGAATATCAGGAAAACTCAGCATTGTGTATCAGAAGTTTTATGATTCTAAACATGGTACTAAGTATTCAAATTGGGAGAAAGGAAATTGGCTGAAGATTAAGAGAGTTTGTAAGTTTTCCAAAGGGAAAGTTGTTTCTCGGAGTGTTTTTAAAAAAAAAAAATGTTTTAACCTATTTTATTTCTCAATTTGCATATACAACGCAGAGCTCTGCACACCAGAGGCATCTGCCAAATCAGACCATACATGACCATGAAAGCAATCGACTTTTGTTTGCAAAATCAACAATGCCTAACCAGGACACATTAAATGATATAGAACCCCCCAACTCCCTCACTCCACCCCCTTTAAGATCGTACTAATTCCACATAATCCTGTCCACAGCCTTAATGTAAAATCGAATAATCCTAGCATGAGAACACACACCCTCCCGACTCCCCCACTCCCTCCGTCTATGCAGATCCAGATACTTAGCCCGGTAAATGAGGCTCCGCTACCGCTGGCGGCTCCAACCATAGGCCCTGATACTCCGCCCATCGATTCCATATTTTATAATGCTTGCGCGGGGATCCCCTGGCTCCAAAATTAGGAATTTCCAACGCCATGCAAAAATCCAATCCATTTTTCCAGACAGCCACCGAGGGGGCCTGCGCCGCCTTCCAAGCTTTACAATGTCTCAATTCGCCAGAGTGAAGCCTAATAACATGAGATGTCGTTTGTAGACATTGGCTGGGAAAGGCATGTAAATATCCCCCTCCAGAAGCGATCCAGAGATGTGCACCGCCAGACCGTGTGTATGAATGTGCCATCCTCCCGACCACAACAAAGACACTATGGGGAAGCAATCAGCCCCGCCCGCCACAACCGTGCCCTAGTAAAGTAGATCCTGTGGAGATATTTGAACTGGATCAGGAGAAGTCGCTTTGCTAAAGACGCCCCCGCGGGGGCCGCAAAGGCCTCCGTCCAATCCTCCTCCTCCAGACTGCCCACATCCCCCTCCCAGTCCCCCCGGAGCTTTTGAAGTGTGGGGGAAGCAATGAGTACCAGGGACTGGTAAATTCGGGAAATCTTCTTTTCTGGTAAGTCCCCCATAAACACTTTAGCTTCCAATGGACTAAATTCAGGGAGGGACTCCAGACCATGCAGGCTGGAGGACAGGGCGTGGCGGAACTGGAGGTATCAATAAAATTGTGACTGTGGCATGGGGAACTCCTTCTGGAGATCCCGGAATGGCTGTAGTGTTGTGCCCCTCAGGACATCTCTCAGGGTGGAGATGCCAATATCGTCCCATCCCCTAAAACCCTGAAAGGCCGCCAGTTGGACGCCCATTATTTCACAAAGGGGTCTCCTGAGTCAGGACATTCCACCAACCCATGCGCGCAGCGCCTGCCTCCAAATCGAGAACACCACCTGCGTGGCCGATGGCAACGTACCCCGCAGCTGCGCCGAGTACAAAATTGTGTGTAGTGTGTGGCGTCCCATAAGCTGGCATTCTAGCGCATACGCCGGGTCACCCCTGTCACCGTACCACCATTCATTCAGGACCAGCAAGTGCGAGGCCTTGTAGTAGGAGAGAATATCCGAGGACGCAAGACCCCCACAGTAGGTGGACAAAAAGCATGTACGCAGTGCTACGCGCACCTTTCACCCCTCCGACAAAAACTGCCCAATCACAGAATTCACAAGCCGCAGCCATCTGGGTGGGTTCGGGTACGGGTGATTCTGTAGCTGGTAGAGAAGCCGGGAAGCGCCACCATCTTGAATATTGCCGATCTACCGAACAATGTCAGGGGCATACGGGACCAGGACTCAAGATCTGGAAGGACCCGCTCCCATACCAGTGCCAGGTTCCGCTCCCATGCAATTGCCGGTATGTCCGAGAGAAACACCCCCAGATATTTCAATCCTCCTGCCGCCAACTAGACAGAGGACGTCCACGTGCCCACTCTTGTTCGGTCTTGCAGATCCCACAATGTGGATTTGCGGGGATTCATGTATAGACCCGACGTCTCCCCAAAGATCTGCATGATACACAGAAGCCATGGCCCCGTCCTATCAACTGTCGTGAGAAAAAAGAGGACATCATCCGCGTATAGCACGATCCTATTGTACAAACCGTGGCCCATTCGAAGCCCCGTACATGTGCATCAATGCGCACCCACGCCGCTAAGGGCTCCATGGCTAAGGCGCATAAATAGGGAGAAAGGATCCGTATATAGAAGTTTTATATAGGAGAGGAAGCGTGGGCCCAAATTGAGTCTGCTTAGCAATTCAAATAAGTACACCCAGCTCAGGGATTCGAAAGCCCTTAAAAAACAGCAACAACAAACTACCAATCTACAAGCAGTGAGACGAGAAATGAGAAGAAGTAGGCCACAGAGTCCAGATCGAACTTTCACACAGTGAAAGAAAATCCCATCAGCCCACCCCCAATGGCAGAGCATCATCATCTGGGATTTACTGTAGGTTGTATAAACAGTGCAGTCCACATCACATGATGTAGAAGACTGCACTGAAATTTGCAACCCAGTGATCGATACAGCCACAATGAAGTTGTAAACAGTGGTGCTGAAAAATTGCAGTGCAAAAAAAGGAAATGTGAACAATGCGCAAGAGTTAAAATTGACTACTAGGACACTTCAAATAACTTTAATAGACGCTATCCTAGTGTCAAGTTTAAAAACAGAGTGCTAATAGTTTGAAAGAATAACTATCGTTAGCGAGAAACAGGCAGGTCTACATGTTTCTGCAACAAAGGTGTCATTAAACCAGGCTTTCGTCAGGACCAATCTAATACTACGCTACTGCAATTGTGACTAAAAATTGTGCAAGAAAAACAATTATAATAAATGGATGCAATACACCCTTCCAGCTCCTGTAAGTCCCAATTTGGTTGTCGGATGTCACAGGAACTTCAAGTTCATTCCTGAAATACATTTCAACATAGTAAATTATTACGTGAAACGATCCAGAAAATATTCCAACACTGCTACTCAATATTTCGTCTTTTAGTACTGGCATCAATGTCCAATTTATTGCTCTATTTGTAGCTAAAATGGTCAAAAAAAGGGTAAATTTAAAAAATGTTGTACTCCCCCATCTCTTTGTGGGAGTACTCCTCACCTCACCTGGCATCTGCTCAGTGAATGAGGCCCTGTCCATGTCCGCTAAAAGAAGTGCCGCCGGTTCCCCAATCCGCTGAACAGGTGCGACTGCTACATGTGCCCTCCTAATGTTGTGTCTGGTTTCCCTCTGGGGGATGAACCCCGCCTGATCAGGATGTACAAGTGTAGTGATATAGGACAAAAGGCGATTAGCCAGCTCCTTCGCCAGAATTTTTGCCTCCACGTTCAAGAGAGGGATGGGCCGGTATGAGGCATGTTGCTCTGGGGGATGACCGGGCTTCTGGAACACCACCATCCCTGCATGCCTCCAGTCTGGGGGTTCCAGCCCATTTCCCGGGCCTCTTCCACCACCGCCCGATAATGCTGGGCCAGCTGTACATTATAGCGGCAAAATAATTCACTTGGAAACACATTGGGTCCAGGTGCTTTGCCAGGGTTGAGCTCTCCCAGGGTCATTCCCAGCATCTCATTCATCAAGGGGGCCTCCAGCTGATCCCGCACCTCGTCCGACACCTCTTTGGGTGGTAAGCCTGTTATAAACTTATCAATGGTGGATGCCGGCAAACACTCCCGGGGGGCATAGAGATCTGCATAGTATGCAGCTAAACTGTCCGCTATGGCAGGGGGGTCCGTAATCTGTGTTCCTGCCGCGTCCAGAATTCCTGGGCCTGGAAGGTGCCCTGACAAATTCGATGAAACATCTTGCTGGACTTGTCACCCAATTGATATATTCTGCTGCGCGTCGCCAGCCAGACCTGCCGTGCTTTGTCCATCAAAAGGGAGGCACAAGCCTGTTGGGAAAGAAGTAAAAGTCGCACACACTGGTCACTCCCTGCCTCTCGATTCTGACTTTCGAGAAACATCCAATATATCTTCAACACCTCCCTGACATTATACGTCAGGGTTTCAATGTCTGTCGCCCTGATATAGGGCCCCCCGAGAGGAGGAACCGCAAGACTGGGAGCGCCGCTGGGATTGTGATAGTCTATTACTCCTCTGCCGTTGAACTCGGGGGGGCAGCAGACGTCTCAGTACTCAGGCCAACAGGACACCCCGGGCACCTTACCCCGCCAGGGGCTCTCAGTCACATGGACGCGGTCCAACCGACCGCCGAGGCGATGGGGTCGCAGATTAATAGGAGAGGCCCCCACGCGTCCCAGTCGAGGATCCCCACCGCTGGCAGTAGCAATCCCCAGCCCCAGGGGCCCAGCAGATGCCCACGCGGTCCGATCCGCCGCTGATGTGGGTGCCCCCGCGGGCCCGGAGTGACTCTGGGGGGGAGGGACGAAGCCCCTGACAGCACAAGGCCGCTCCAGGAGGAGGGCAAGGATGGAGCCGAATTGAGAGTCTCTCAGGCCACCTCAATGCGGCCCAATTACGCCGCCGAACCCCCTTCACAATGCTGGGAAGCGAGGAGGCACTGCGGGCCCGAGGTGTCTCCAAAAGTTGCAGGGCAGCTAACAGGTCCCCCGGCATCGGCAGCCCCCCACACGGCCCAATCGTGCCGCCGGTCCCCGCTACGATGTCGGGGGGCCCTTGCGGAGAACAGACCGGCCGCCCCTATCGCCAACCGCTGTCTCAACAGGCACCCCCACCGCTAGGGTACCCAGACCGCAGCACTCCCCTCTAATGCCTCGTCTCCTAATTCCGGCCCGATCCGACCACCGGGCCTTCCCCTCTGCCGATGCCTCGGGCCGCGCCGCAGAGTGGCGGAGCAGCGCCACACACCCTGGTCAGCTAGTGCAGCTCTCCAGGAACACTGGGACCCTCCCCGGCACCACTGTCGACTGCTAGGCCTCTCCCCCGCCGTGGGCCACGGGCTCCCAAACTACACCGAGTGATGCCGTAACCAATACGCCGCTGCAGAGACGTCGATATGAGCTAGTATAGCTCCAGCGAGTAAGGATAAACTTCGGATATTTGGCGGGCTGGACAGAGCTGGCTCAGCACACGTCCGCCATGTTGGCTTGCCACGCCACGTCCCTCGTTTCTCGGAGTCTTTGCAGGTAGGGAGTGCTTGAATAATTCTGCAAGGTTGAGTCATGGACGTTTTTGCCATGTGAGTCGATTGGCTAAGTGTAGAGAGAAGATGGTTAATGTTTGAGTGAGAGTAATTATATGTATGCAGACATTGATTGGTTGTGCGAGAAGAAAGGGGAGGTGTACATACCTCAAATATTATTGATAAGTGTGCCAGTAGGAACTAACGCAAGTACAGTGGAAGAATCTGGAGACGAGTGTGGTATTATGACTGAGTTTGGGAGAGTGGAAAACAGCTTTTTCAACAAGGTTTTTACCATGTTGTACCTTTGCCACACATTTTTTACTTGCCATGTTTTTCGAGTGTATATGCTTTTACAACATATGCCTTTACCATGCATTTAGGGTAAGTTCAGACAGGGGTATATATATATATATCTATATATATAGATATATATATATATCTATCTATATATATAGATATATATATATATATATATATATATAGATATATATCATTCTAAAAGAAATGCGGGGTACAAAATGTGTGGTAAAGGCATGCAGAATATTTCCCTGCGTTGTTCCGTCATACAAACGGTAGAATTAGTAAAGTAAAGATGTGTATCCGTATTTCCACCAGATTAAATGAATATGTGATGGACTTAATAATAATAATAATTTCCGCTAGCCTAGTTTAAGATTGGTAAATATGTTTGAATTGTTTTGAGTCACTCGCGTTTCTTGTTGGTGCTGGTTTGTTTTATATGTAAATGGGGAAAATGTGTGGCTTCCTGTGTCCCGTCCCATGTTAGAATGGTTTGATGTCCTCTTGAATTGTTGGGAAAGAATTTGAATGTGTCGGTGGCATCTTAATTGGCGGTGCGGGACCGCCACACCACTGGCGGCCAGTCCCAGCACCGCTAGGGTGGCGGGCCGCCCGCCATCCTAATAGACCCCCATGTCTTCTCGGACTACAGTGCTGGCTCCAAAATCTATATACCCATGATCTGATTGTTAGCTAAAATGTTAACTTGTAATGGTTAGAAGAGGTTGTGCTGTTTTTATGCCCGACTTAGGCCCCTTTACAAAGTTCCATACCTTTATCCCTGCGTTTTCACTATATAGCTGGGATTGCTTCAAGTATTTTATTCAGCACCAGTTCATTCATTTCAGGAGTATCCTCCTCACTTAAAAGTAAACTCATAAAATTATTTTTTGATTGTTTTGAAGTATATCTATTAATCTTATCTTTTCATTTAAATCTTGAAACTATGATCACTTGACACTTTGCATTCCTCTAAATTCATATTTTAAATTGATATAACATCAGTTAAAGTTTTCCAAGTTTGGAGGATAATTCAGATGACCGTTTTATTTTCCTTATAAGCAACCGACTGATGGATTGGATTAACCAAGTGTGAAACTCCTGTCCGCCGTATAAATTGCTTCCCAGAAACATCACTTGAGAGAAAAATCTCACCGACTGCTTTTGATTAAATCTGCAAATCTAGGACTCTTCAATTTATTTTAGCTAACAATCATTGCGATTGCCATAGTTGCAGTATCGTTCCTTTCTGGGGGTTTCCTAAAACACTTTATTCATGGTCTGAAAAGAAAATATATCAAGTATAATAACTTTTATTGCTTTGCCCATCTAAAAATACTTTTTATGTTCATGTATTAAAAACTGGAACCCAGCATGGCTCCCAACTTCTAAAGCTAACCCCATTAAAATATAAGTTATAGTTATTATGATGTTTTAATAGTTCATATTAGTGATATCAATCTTGATTCCTTATATAATATAAACATCACCACCAGTGACTAGTTATTTGCAAAAGCTCAAATAAAATGTAATTCCGTTTCGGCCTCCGCTATTTTGATCTGGCTGGGATGTAGTTTCTCACCCATTTGTAAGTCCTTCAAAAGATCACATAGTATAACATTGGTTTATATTTAGGCTTCTGTGCTTGATTTTGCCAAAGCATTTATTGTAAAATAGGGTGAGTTTTGTGCTGTATTTATTCTGGCCATTGTGCATGTCTGTCTGTCTGTATATTGAAAACCAAGTTACTATTATTGGGATAAAATGCTATTTGAGCACATTTATAAATGTGAATGTTTTTAATGTATCTCAGTACATTCTTGACTTGTTGCCTTCTTAATTATTTTGCTATTTATTTACAGATTAATTCATCACCAGCTGAATTGCCTGATCGGCAGTCTTCAGCATAGAGAGTTTGTGTGTGTGTATTCTGAAGATCAGCTTCTCTACCTTTCAATCCATTTCCCTGTAGTTCCTTTCTTTGCCTTGCCCTTGTGGTCTCCAGTGAGGCAGGAAAAACTCTTCCTTTTGTCTTTGAAGTGGACCCTTTAAATCACAGATCACACAAACTCCCCTGCCCTAACCTAATCATGTCTACTCCTTCCTCATGCTGTACTTCGGTTCGCCTTTGAGGATGTCGAATACTGGTGTTCTGCGTGGTAGAGAACTGCGCCATTTTCCATTTATGTTCTGACATAAACTTGGTGCAAGTTCAGTGGAAATAAAATCACCCTTCAGAAGAATGTGCAAAGCATTTACAGGTTCAAGCAATACTACTTTCAAATTTAAAACTTCTGACCGAACATGCCAAAATATACAAGTTCACAACACACATGCCAGTACTGATATTTAGTTACTCATCATTTCATAAGATCACATGTGACACTTGATGTGACTTAAACTTTTGTTTTTAATTTAATTTCTTTGTTTGAAGAATTCATTTTCATTAAAAAATCTAGTTTTGGAGGGTTCCATCGGTTTTCACAAGGACCACATATCAAACAATTTTTCGACAGACCACAAACTTGATTTGACAAATCTATATCTATACTAATATAATAAAGAGAGAGCCCAAACCTTTGAGGCGGGTAATCTCAGGAACCACAGCACCAATCACAACACCCAATACAGCGTTGGAAAGGGCAGTTGCAGCAGAAGAACATAGGCTATGCAGACGCCCACCATATACATTTAAAAGGTAAAAGAACCGTGCCAGCAAAGTAGTCCCTTGTGGGCGTGTCTGCGTTGTGCTGTGGGCGTTTGCTGGGGGCGTGACAAACGCTGGGAGCGTGTGGTACATTCCGCCCTTCATGCCATGTCTCATATCGTGTGCTAATCCCACTCTGCTCCCTTTAAATACCCCTGCACCCCATAATCATAACCCATCCTTACTCCTTAAAATACCACAACACCCTTAAACACTAACCCATCTTAACCCTATAAATATACCCTGTACCCCAAAACCCATCCCTAAACCCTAAAAATACCCCTGTACCCCAGAACCCAAACCTAGCCCTGAACCCTATAAATACCCCTGTACCTCAAAACCCAAACCTACCCCTGAACCCTAAAAATACCCCTGTACCCCAAAACCCGAACCTACCCCTGAACCCTAAAAATACCCCTGTACCCCAAAACCCAAACCTAGCCCTGAACCCTAAAAATAACCCTGTACCCCAAAACCTACCCCATAACCCTAAAAATACCCCTGTACCCGAAAACCCAAACCTAGTCCTGAACCCTAAAAATACCCCTGTACCCCAAAACCCATACCTATCCCTAAACCCTAAAACTACCCCTTTACCCCATAACCCATATCTATCCCTAAACCCTAAAACTACCCCTGTACCCCATAACCCAAAACTATATCTGAACCCTTAAAATACCCAAACAACCCAAAACATATACCTCAGTACCCCAAAACATATACCCCTAAACCCATACTTACCATATCCAAACATTAAAATAAAAAAATGCTTTTACCATTCATGCATTTACAGCGAATTTCGTTGTAAATGTATGCGTGGTAAAAGCATATAAAATGTAATGCCATGCGTTATAATGGCATTGCGGAGTCATGGTACTTTCTTAATGAAAGTATGTGGAGTGATTGAATGCGGAAAGAAAGTTGCGGAATAATGGGTGTTTACCCTCCCCGGTAAGTACATTGGTGGCACGGCATCACATCTCCAGCAACATACTCCTATTTTTTCACCACCCATTTGAAAAATTCCCAGGTCTCTCTCATTGATGGCCAGCACCGAAATACACTTTTAGACACACCTCCCGCCACAAGTTCTAGAATTGCGAACTTTAGAGCTGGGGAGCTACGTTCGAATCTCGGCATCAACTCAACATCCTGTGATTCCAGGCAAATCGCTTTGTCTCCCCGTGCCTACCACAAATGAATGTGTTCTTCTGTAATGTAAATTGTGTTCTTGCCATGTTGTCGAGTTCGCGCTATATAATATTGCAAGGAAAAATAAAGTAGGGAAACTCGAGTTCACACACTACTGAACGCGCACTCTTAAGTGCATCAGCAGTGCACTGTGAATCGGAGAGTTTCACAGGCCTGACACAGATAAGAAATGCTATCTAAACGAAATCCTACAAAACAATATACTACTGGCCGGCAGCAATTCATACCCAGACAACGTCGGGACGGGCTGCTAGTATTACATATATTTAGCATCATAATTATAACTTTGGACAATACCTGGACATGACACAGACGACAAATTCAACATTACACATGTAGAAGCTCGAGTTCAGTTCTTCAGAAAGAGTAAACACATTGAAAAACTGAAAAAATTATAAATAGGTGAAACAATAAGATAAAGCCCAAACAGGTTAGGACTTTTTTGATTGGATTTTTCAACAACCTTGATATGGGCAGCAACCAGTGTACTATACAGGGTACTCAACACAAGTTTTTAGGCTATTTAACAGTCCTTCGCATAGTTTATAAAAAAAAAGAAAAGGAGGGGGTTAGCCTGAAGTTTATTTTGCTTCTTCATCAACCATCCCGGTACGTTTGATCATTACCAATTCACCCACAGCAACAATAGCTTTCTTCAAAAGTACATTTTCTGTCCGACACTTTTCTTTCTTCCTTTTCACCATACGCTGTACCACTCCCACCCCACCCCCGCCTTTTATTTCCATTTTAAAATTCCGCACCCAAGAAGGCTCAATCATGGAAATGGGACATCTTCTCCTAAACAGCTCAAATGGAGTTTTCCCCGTTGTGCTATGGGTTGTCAACCTTTACAATTTGATTTTCTTTTCCACATCCTCTTGCCACTTCAGTGAGTTGGACTTTGCAAGCATAATGGTTTCCTTGAGAACCCTGTTTAATTGTGCCACCATGCCATTTGTCTCGTGGTGCTAGAGTGCACACTTCTTGTGTGCTATGCCAAATGACTTCAAAATCCTTCCATCTCCTTTTAGACTAACCCCATTGTCAGTCAGAAGAGTTTCAGTAATACCTTCCCTAGCTATGAGACTTGAGCTATGAGTACAAATCTACCACAACCAACACATAGGCTTGATGACCCTCGCTATGAATTGGACCAATGATGTCCAAAGCAATCACCTTCCACGGCCCAGAGGGGCGTTGTCTTATCAACATGGGCTGTACCCTAGATTTTTTAGATTTCTCACTTAAAGAGCATGGCAAATAGTCTTGCATCTTTCTTTCAATCTGTATGTCCATTTCTGCCCACCGGTGCATCTGACGTAACGTCTCCTTTGTTTTCAACATGCCCAACTGAGTCATGAGCAAAGTCCATTAGTTGTTTATGTAGATTAACTGGAGGCACTAGTCGAGTACCCTGACACAAAAGACCTCACATATATTCAACTCAACCTTCATACCCGAAAATGCTCTATTCCCATCAGAACCTTGTTTCCTGGAATGCCAACCCTTCCTCGCCAAAAACAACACTTCTATGAGTAAGGGATCCAAGTCGAAGTTTTCACGCCATTGCTCCTATCATTCTCCAACACACACACACATACTCTGACTCCTCATTAAACATATCAGTATCGCTTTCCCCATGGTTTTTCCTTTGAGACCAACCTGGATAACTGGTCGGCAATACCAATCTCCACCCCTGGGATTTAATTAATGTGAAAATCAAACTCTTGCAAAGCTACAACCCACCTATGTATTCTCCCGAAACAGTCAATCCTCTTTTTCATAAAATTCTCAATTAGGAGTTTGTGATCAGTTGTAACCTTAAACCTCACACCCCACAGAAATGTCTCCAACTTCTTTAATGGTCCAAAACACAGCAAGAGCCTCGCGCTCAATCACTGAATACCTTGACTCAACCTCTTGCAGTTCGCGAGAAAAAAACATGATGGTATCCATGCCACCATCACTACTCTCCTACTGCAGAACTGCGCCCAAAACGTTAAGGCTGCCATCGGTGATGATGACTAATTTCTTCTGAGGATCAAAATTCTTTAATTTGGGTGCTAAACTGAGCTTTTCCTTTAAAAGCAAAAAGTCCCTCTCACAACCACCGTACCTTTCTTGAACAGATGTCTCATGTTGACACTCAGTTCTGCAAATGTTTCCACAAATTTATCATAGTGCTCAACCATTCCCAAAAAATGTGATGAGCTCTTCTTTTGAAGCAGGCGAGGAAATGCGCTCAACGGTACTAACCAACTCAGCCTTAGGAGCTATCCATTCACCAGTGATGTTGTGCCTCAAATAATCAACGTTAGTGGTGAAAAAATGTACATTACTCCGCTTTGATAGTAAGATAGGAACTATCCAACTTACCCAATACTTCCCTAAGATGAGCATTATGTTCTTCCAAATCCTTGCCAAAGACCAGGATATAATTTTTTTAAACAGAGACAACCACAACCCCTTTTAGTACTTTCTATATGGCTCGTTGAAAAACTAATGCTGCTGTTACCAAATTAACGGCAGTCAGCCTTATCTGAAAGCTCCAAAAGGGGTAATAATTGCTGTGTAATCTCTAGAAGAGTCCCTTAGCTCAACCTGGTGATAGGCCGAGGTGAGATCGATGGTACTAAAAACTTTTGCACCCCCAAGTAACAACAACAATTCGTAAATATTCGGGAGTAGGTAACTATCAACAATGACATTTTGGTTGAGATGCCTCCAATCTACACAAAGTCGTAAACTGCCGTTAGGTTGCGTGCTGCAACCATGGGTGCAAGCCACTCCGTTCCTTCTACCTCCTCTATTATCCCTCCAACTTTGTTTCTCAATCTCCTTCTGCATCTCATCTCTGAGGGCTAGGGGGATATTCCTAACCGTACAATGTGCAGGTTGAGCCCCAGCCACCAACCTTATTTCATGCTGATAATCTTTCAAGCAACCTAGATCCTCTCTGAACACATTTGGAAATGCATTCCTTATTTTATCAGCAATATTAACCTTCGACAAACCATTCTCGAGGAGGAAATTCACCCTTTCCTTAAGGCAAATGGGGCTTTCACAATAGGGTCTAATATGACGGCAGGTTCATCTTGATGCATCCAACTTATGATACTATTCCCTTTTTCAGAGACATACATCTTGCCCGAGACACATCATTGTTTATACTCAGTGAGCCCCTTAAAATACCCTTGTAGGCATATTGGTTTACCACCATATGCGTACCAGATAATATCAGGTTTTAACAATTACATTTTTCCTTCATGTTTCTCCTGGAAACATTTCTTAGAGAAAATTGTGATTTTGCACTAGAGTCAAATAGTACTTTGGTTGGTTCCCCCTCAGCTCAAATGGTATCAATAGGGCTAACCTTAGTTTTCTTGCCCCCACAACCTATCTGTAAGAGATTTGTTCGCGTTCAAAATCTGGAGGTTCATTTGCATGTTCAACCTCTGCCGGATCATCCTCTACCAAAATCCTTTTGACACAAGTACTGACACTTCCTGCCTTGCACGCTGACGCAAAGTGCCCCTTTTTATTGCACCTGGTACACGTTCCTCTCAAGCAGGTCTTGTCATTAGCAAGGTGTCCTGTTTTATCGCTCCTGTAACACTTACCGGGATTTGCCTGTGGTTTCTCTGCACTCTCCTTACTCTTCACGTTAAGCTTCTTCAATCTCTCTTTCACCACTTATGCACTCTGGTCTTTCTCCTTTCTTATTGTTGCCACACATTTCAATGGGGTTGTGGGTGTCTGTGTGTATCAAGATGATATCCTGGTCTTTGGCAAGGATTTTGAAGAACACAATGCTCGCTATAGGGCAGTATAGGGTAGGTTGGATAGTTCCAATCTTACTGTCAAAGCTGAGAAATGCAAAATGTGCCACACACATCGGAACCTTGTATCCTGGAAGGCAACCACTTCTACACCAGTGTAGTAATCTCTCCTGGCAGGGACTAAATGAATGAGTCCATAGCGGAGATGTGGTGGAGAAAATAGTTTATTCCAACATAAAGAGAGGAATACCAGCCAGCTTCCAACAGCTTCTCTGGCCAACTGCTCCTCCCTCCCCCTCAAGATTCCAGCATGATATACATATCATTGAAGGTCTCCCTAGGCATGGCATCACCATCCATGACTCCAATACCACAGGTACTTTTCCCCTCCTCTCTATGCTCATGCTACCAAGTCAGTTTGTTAGAGCAGATTTTTAATGAATAAATAAAGAAAGAAAATTTAGTGATGAGAATTACTTCCAACCGAGGCGACTTTATTCTACTTTACAGAACTGTTTTTTTTTTTACTTGGCCAAATTAGCCCCAAGCTCCATCCATTCATTGTTGAATACGTTTTGTAACCCTTCTAGTTCTCTATTAATTAAAATATTTTTGTAAGCTGTAGAGGAAGCTTTTCCTCTTAAATGTTACTGTTTCTCCTGTTTTTTCCTGCCTGACCTGAGTTGGCCTTTTTATTTTATAAGTCTATCATTGTATTATGTGGAACTAGACCTGTAGTCTCTCATCCGTTGATATTAGGGCAAAAGGGCAGTAATTGTTGTTCATTTAGGGTGTTGTTGCTTTTTATTTTGTATTGTGATTCTATGTAACCTTTTGCTCACCTCATGCTGACTGATTGCTTTACTGTGTATGTTCCTATTAAATTGGGCTCATTTTGCTGATGAGCAAGTGTTGCTTTCCTGAGTGTTAGAAAGCAGACTCGCATTGATTTATTGGCATTCTTTGGACTTGGAGAAGTTTGCAATTCCATTGAGGGAGACCCTAAGTCCGACCTCATGCTGCATTACTTAAGTCTGCAACTTTTTGAGCCTTCTGGTAACTCACTATACATGATTTTATTTTGAATTATTTTTAAAATAACCTTATTTTGCCTTTTGTAATGAACTAAAACATTTTAATAAACCTTCATGGTTTCTAATTTATATCTTGTCTCGAGAAGGTGTATTTAATTGTTTGTTTTTTGCGGACCAAAATCTAATCTACTAGAGGGCACATTGCCTCATATATTATTAAGGCCAACACCACCCCTCTTCCTGTGTTGGTGTTTTGTCTATAGATTATCTGATATGCTAGTGTCAACAATGTTAGACGGTATATGTTCTTTTATATGAATTTGCATGAATTGCCTTTTAACTATGTCGCTATTGTGACGTTCAATTTTAAGTGGCTGTTTCAAATTCTCTTGTGTTATGCAGAAGAGTGAGGAGACACTTGAGATTTTCAGAGAGGCTGGGGTGCCACCCAAACAGAAACTCACTCGTTTTAGGGTGTCAGACAACGCCATACTTAAACCAGGTAATCTATCAAATACTTCACCTTTATGAATGTTGGCTGAATATGCTCGAACCCTGTAAAGAGGAAGGTCATTCTGTTGTTAATTCAGTCATTTTTGCATCGGACATTCTGGGAGGAGGTGCCATGTCAAATTTGAAACGTATATGCTATGTTTTTAGAGTGATATGTTCTTTGCCAGGCATGCTTTAGTTTGCGTATATATTAATATACTGAAATATAGATAATGTATGCTCAAATCCAAAGGTATAGCTATAGAACTAGGTGCAGCAGCAAATTCAAGACCTGGTTACAGTGCTGCTCATTATTCCGGGCCAGAAGACAAATGCTTCAAGTTTCAAGTGATTTAAAGAAAAAACCCTTTGTCATTTAATATTTTATGTGCTGTGGAAAGATGCCGCAGTCTTGTTAAGGCTCATTCTTGCGTAAGCAGACTATTTCTTGGAAACCTTAACACATGTTTGTGCCATGAGCCCATCTGAACAAGCTTTGCTATCGTTACCATTCAGTGCTGTGTGGAGACTATTTCCTTCATTTTTTTTAAATAGTTTTTATTAAAAGGTTTTCCCCCCATTTCCATATAGTACAGCACAGCACAAAAGAAAATGCAATAACAAGTTATATAATATCAAATGAGCAAACTTATGTCTCTTATGGGCAAATCGTTAACACACATAGAAAGCAAATATCACGGCACAGGCTATATATTATTGCAAGCATTCACCCCGCCGACAATCCCTCCTTCCATTTCTGAATTGGATCCCAGATTCTCTTCCCGAGCAGCCTCCCCCTCCTGCCCTTCCTCGCGTAGATTCCCTTTTTCAAGTTAAAAGCAGCCAAAAGACTTGCGAGCCAGTGTTGCTTTACAGGAGGTGTTTTATCCAGCCAGGCCCTGGCTATAGAGAGTCTAAAAACTGCCATAGCAACGAATATAAACTCCCCGTGGGAGACGTTCAGATCTGGGATCACCCCCAATAGTATCAAGGGTGGGGTGAGAGTGACTTTAATCCCTGCAGATCTATCGAGAAATAGTTCTATATCCCTCATGAGACTCTATTTCTTTCAAGAGGAGATCGAAGAATAACTTTCTAACCTTCTGTGAGGATTTCTTAAGGAATTGAAAGTTTGTGGTTAGTACTGTATAGTGACATTGCGGACAAGCCCATTACATTACATGCATGTCTTGTCGTGATTGCGCGAGGACGGGAGCAATGAACTACTAAAATCAATCAATCAATCATACCATTTGTATAGCGCACTACTCACCCGGGAGGGTCTCAAGGCGCTTGGGGGAAGGGGTATGCTACTGCTCGAACAGCCAGGTCTTGAGTTGTTTCCTGAAGGCGAGATGGTCCTGGGTCAGCCGAAGGTGGATGGGGAGGGAGTTCCATGTCTTGGCAGCCAGGTAAGAGAAGGATCTTCCTCCGGCGGTGGCTCTTCGGATGCGTGGTACGGCTGCGAGGGCGAGGCTGGTGGACCGTAGCTGGCGGGTGGGCGTGTAGAAGGTCAGGCGGTCGTTGAGGTACTTGGGGCCCAGGTCGTGGAGAGACTTGTGTGCGTGGGTGAGGAGCCGGAACGTGATCCTCTTGTCGACTGGAAGCCAGTGCAGGTTCCTCAGGTGGCTGGAGATGTGGCTGCGTCGGGGGACATCCAGGATGAGTCGGGCGGAGGCGTTCTGGATGCGCTGGAGCCTTTTCTGTAGCTTTGCTGTGGTTCCGGCGTAGAGGGCGTTTCCGTAGTCCAGAGTGCCTGGGTGACAGTCTTCCTGGTCTCGGTCGGGATCCAGCGGAAGATCTTGCGAAGCATACGCAGGGTGTTGAAGCACGTTGAGGAGACGGCGTTGACTTGTCTGGTCATTGAGAGGGAGGAGTCCAGGATGAAGCCCAGGTTGCGTGCGTGGTCGATTGGCTTGGGTGCGGTGCCCAGGTCCGGGGGCCACCAGGAGTCGTCCCAGGCGGAGGGCGAAGATCCCAGGATGAGGACTTCGTCTTGTCCGAGTTCAGTTTCAGGCGGCTGTCCTTCATCCACTCGGCGACGTCTTTCATCCCTTCGTGTAGGCAGGTTCTGGCGGTGTCGGGGTCTCTGGTGAGGGAGAGGATCAGCTGGGTGTCGTCGGCGTAGGAGATGATGTTGAGGTTGTGCTGGCGTGCGATGGCTGCAAGAGGTCTCATGTAGACGTTGAAGAGGGTGGGGCTGAGTGAAGATCCTTGCGGGACGCCGCAGATGACTTCGGTGGCCTCGGAGCGAAACGGGGGGAGGCGGACTCTTTGTGTTCTTCCGGCGAGGAACGAGATGATCCACTCCAGTGCCTTCTCTTGGATACCGATGTTGCTGAGGCGCTGGACTAGGGTGCGGTGGCAGACAGTGTCGAACGCAGCGGAGAGGTCCAGGAGGATGAGGGCCACTGTTTCCCCCTTGTCGAGCAGGGTCCGGATGTCGTCGGTGGCTGCGATGAGGGCGGTCTCGGTGCTGTGGTTGGCTCTGAAGCCGGACTGCGAGGGGTCGAGGGATCAATCAATCAATCAGGTCATTTATAGAGCGCACTACTCACCCGTAGGGTCTCAAGGCGCTGGGTTGGGGGGGGGGTGCCGCTACTGCTCGAACAGCCAGGTCTTGAGCTTCTTCCTGAAGGAGAGGTGGTCTTGGGTCAGGCGCAGGTCGGTTGGGAGTGAGTTCCAGGTCTTGGCGGCCAGGTAGGAGAAGGACCTTCCTCCTGTTGTCGCTCTTCGGATGCGGGGGACGGCGGCGAGGGCGTGGCTGGTTGATCTGAGGAGGCGCTTGGGAGTGTAGAAGTTGATCCGGTTGTTGAGGTAGCTCGGGCCTTGGTTGTGTAGGGCTTTGTGCGCGTAGGTGAGGAGACGGAAGGTGATTCTCTTGTTGACCGGGAGCCAATGCAGATCTCTCAGGTGTCCGGAGATGTGGCTGCGTCGGGGGATGTCGAGGATGAGTCTGGCCGAGGCGTCTCGGATCCGCTGGAGTCTCTTCTGGAGCTTGGCGGTGGTTCCGGCGTAGAGGGCGTTGCCGTAGTCCAGTCGGCTGGTGACGAGGGCCTGGGTGACCGTCTTCCTCGTCTCGGTGGGGATCCACCGGAAGATCTTACGTAGCATGCGCAGGATGTTGAAGCAAGACGAGGAGACGGCGTTTACTTGTCTGGTCATGGAGAGGGAGGAGTCCAGGATGAAGCCCAGGTTGCGTGCGTGGTCCGTCGGTTTGGGTGCAGTGCCCAGGGCGGGGGGCCACCAGGAGTCGTCCCAGGCGGAGGGCGAGGAGCCCAGGATGAGGACCTCCGTCTTGTCCGAGTTCAGTTTCAGGCGGCTGGTCGTCATCCATTCGGCTACCTCTCTCATCCCTTCGTGCAGGTTGGCTCTGGCGGTGGCGGGGTCGTTGGTCAGGGAGAGGATCAGCTGGGTGTCGTCGGCGTAGGAGATTATGTTGAGGTTGTGTTGGCGTGCGATGGCCGCGAGGGGGCTCATGTAGACGTTGAAGAGGGTGGGGCTCAGTGAGGATCCTTGAGGGACGCCGCAGATGACTTTGGTGGCCTCTGACTTGTACGGTGGTAGGCGGACTCTCTGTGTTCTTCCGTCGAGGAAGGAGGTGATCCATTCCAGTGCCTTGTCCTGGATTCCGATGTTGCTGAGGCGCTGTACTAGGGTGCGGTGGCAGACAGTGTCGAAAGCCGCGGAGAGGTCCAGGAGGATGAGGGCCGCTGTTTCTCCGTTGTCCATCAGAGTTCGTAAGTCGTCGGTGGCAGCGATGAGGGCGGTCTCAGTGCTGTGGTTTGCTCGGAAGCCCGACTGTGAGGGGTCGAGGGATCCATTCGTTCCGAGGAAGGCGGCCAGCTGTTTGTTGACGGTCTTCTCGATGACTTTGGCCGGGAACGGGAGGAGCGAGATGGGACGGTAGTTCTTGAGGTCGGTGGGGTCTGCTGTGGGTTTCTTGAGAAGAGCGCTGAGTTCGGCGTGCTTCCAGCTCTCAGGGAAGGTGGCGGTGTCGAAGGAGGTGTTGATGATGTCCCGCAGGTGGGGTGCGATGACAGCGTCGGCCTTGTTGAAGACGTGGTGAGGGCAGGGGTCAGTCGGAGATCCGGAGTGGATGGAGTTCATTGTGCGGATGGTGTCTTCGGTGCTGATCGGGGTCCAGGTGCGGAGGGTGGTGGTGGGTGGCGTTGTTGCGGTTGTGGCTAGCGTTGGTTGGTTGCTGAAGCTGTTGTGTATGTCCGCGATCTTGTTGTGGAAGTAGGAAGCGAGGGAGTTGCAGAGGTCTTGCGACGGGGTGATGTCATTGTTTCCGGCGTTGGGGTTGGAGAGCTCTTTCACGATGTTGAAGAGTTCCTTGCAGTTGTGTGCGTTGTTGTCCAGCCGGTCCTTGTATGTATTTTTCTTGGTGGCGCGGATCAGTTGGTGGTGTTTCCGGGTGGCGAGCTTGAGGGTGGTCATGTTGTCCGTAGTTGGTTCCCTTCTCCAGACTTTCTCGAGGGCTCGACAGTTCTTCTTGGAGCTCTTTAGTTCGTTGGTGAACCATGGTGTTTTTCTGCTGCAGGGTCTGCTGGGCGGGGTTCTCAGAGGGGCGAGTTCGTCCGCGCCGTTGTTGATCCACTTCGTGAGGTTGACGGCGGCCTGGCTGGGGTTCGCTGAGCTGGCGGGGGGGTGCTGGCTCAGGGAAGCGGTGAGCTGGTCGGCTGTGATCTTGTTCCAGCTTCTTCGGGCAACCTGTTGCTGGTGGTGGTGGATCGTTGTTCTTTTGAAGCTGAAGTGGACGCAGCTGTGGTCCGTCCAGTGGAGTCCTGTTGCGTGGCTGAAGGTGACGTCTTTGCTGGATGAGAAGACGGCGTCGAGTGTGTGTCCGGCGAGGTGGGTGGGGGTGGATACCAGTTGCTTGAGTCCGAGGTTGGCGAGGTTGTCGAGCAGGCTGATGGTGTTGCGGTCGCTGTTGTTCTCTAGGTGGAAGTTGAGGTCCCCCAGGAGGATGTAGTCGGCGGAGGGGAGGGCATGCGGGCTGACGAAGTCGGCGATGTCCTCGCTGAATCGTGTGCGTGGACCCGGGGGTCGGTAGATCAGGGTGCCTCTGAGGGTGGTCTTCGGGTTGGTGTGGATCTGGAAGTGCAGGTGTTCAGCGGTGGTTAGGGTGTCGTCGGTGTTGGTTGTGATGCGGATGGTGTCTCTGTGGATGATGGCGATGCCTCCTCCCGTCAGGTTGGCGGTGCGGTCCCTCCGGATGATCTTGTAGCCCTCCGGGATGGCGATGGCGATGTCTGGGGCTGAGGAGGCGTTCATCCAGGTCTCGGTGAGGAAGGCAACGTCAGGGGCGGTGGTGTCGAGGAGGTTCCAGAGTTCTACGGCGTGTCTGTGGACGGAGAGGGTGTTGAGCAGGATGCACTTCAGGTGGTTGCTGCTGATGTTCGGCTTGGCGAGTGCAGGTGCAGGGTGAGTCCGGGTGCAGGTGAATTTGCAGGCGTGGCAGCTGAAGGGTCCGTGGGTGTGCTTCGGGGCGGCACGATGACATCCAGGGATGCGGCCGGTGTTGAGTGCGATGAGATCGGCGGCGTTGTAGGATCGTCGGGTCGGCTTCTGTCGGTGGGGGCCAGGGGTCCTGGCACTGGGCGCGGTCCAGGCGCGGACGGGCGCAGACGGGCTTACCTTTGGCGCGCCTTCGGCGCACAATCGGCGCGCCCGCTGTGCGTCAACGCTGCGCGTTCGCACGGTCGCCATTTAAGGCGAAGTGCGCGGGTGGGCGGAGCAGCTGGGAGGCGGGAGCGGGGAGGGAACAGAAGAAAAAAAGGGGCGGGGTCGGCGGTGGTGGCGGGAAGCGGGGGGCGGCGAGGAAGGCGGGAAGCACGAAGGCAGACTGCGAATACAAGCACAAATGATGGTTAAAAAAGGCACTTAAGACGGGCAAAAACCACGAAGGTAAAACAATACAATACAAGCACAAATGATGGTTAAAAAAGACACTTAACACGGGCAAAAAAAACTACGAAGGAAGGAAACAAGCACAAATGATTAGACAAACAGAACTGAGCAGTGAAAGCAGGGTTAGCCGGCAGCGCGGCAGGCAGCGAGGCAGAGGGCACAGCAGGGGGGCACACGCAGCAGCTGGTGGCCGTGCGGCGCGGGGGTGTCCCACAAGTGGGTCACCCACTTCGTGGATCCGTTCGTCTCGAGGAAGGCGGTCAGCTGTCTGCCAGTCTTTAATGTGCATGTGCAAGAATAGGTCGGACGAGTTTAAACCCAGCCTTTTGCAAGCGGCAGCGCTTCGCGTTCTAGCGTTTTGGAAACTTCCTGTCTCACCTGTTGTCTTCCGGGTTGTCGCGCTCGTCGCGTTTTACTCCGGTTGTGTTAGGCGTGTTTCCAGGCGTCTTCTCCCAGCTCTTCTGTGGAATTCAATCCTGTGTGGCGTCTCCTCCTGGCATACCTGTGGACTTCTGACCTGCAATTATAAAAGAGAAGGAATCACAGATTAAGACTACACAGCATTTTGGTTTACATGGTAACAGTGCTCCTGCGCTGTCATGTTATTCCTAATATAGTTTATTTGCTTCACTTACCTGATTCTGTGCTCTTGCGCTGTGAGGACCCGCTCTGTTCTTTTTTGGAATCTAAAAAGAAGCATGGAGGACATTTATATTACCTGAATTTAAGGAGTATTTCTTTTGCATCATTTAAATTGTTAAAGAGTTACTAGGGGGATTGTTTCTTCGTGCTACTCTAAGAGAATAGCACCAAACACTGCTCTAACCACTGTTACATGTTACCACCCAGTTTTCTGAAGAAGGGAAACCTTAAGGTAGGGGATCAAGAAAAACAAGAAGATATACAAGCAAGTAGATGTATATTTTTTTCCTCTAACTTATGTGGTGAGACTCTCCTGTCTACAGCCTATTCCCTTACCCAGACGGGTCCTGTGGTTTTGAGTGACAACGTGGAATTTCTTCCCCTTTATTCCTTGTTTTGTTTCCCTTCTTCCCCGGGATACCATTGCCTCCTTGTTGCCTTGATAGTGTCGGGTGCAATAGGTGATTTGGGGAATTTGTGGACCTTACTTCAAATCCATGACGTTCCTGCGGAAACATAGGTGAGAATCTTATATGTCTGACTTGCAACACTTAGTGTGCCACCCACTTAAGTTGCCCTGTAAAACATAGCATGTCTCAAGTCTGCCATTGCAGCCTGCCAGCAGTTTGACACTGCCAGTTCGACTTGGAAAAATAACCCATTTGCCAAGCCTAAAACTCACTTTTTAATAAATACAAGTCATCCGTAAGGTAGGCCCAAAACAGCCAATAGGACACATTGTTATTAAAATGTTAGACCTGTCCTGATAGTGAAAAACTCTTAAACTCATTCTGCACTACTGCAAGACCTACCTCTCCCATAGGATAATCTTATTACATTTAAGAAGTGCAAACGTTTGATTGGTAGTAGGTAGGAATGTCATGTTTGTGTCTGAGGAATTTTAATTTAAAATCCTCTTTAATGGTAAAGTCGGGTTTTAAGTCACAATTTAAAAAATGCTACTTTAAGAAAGTTGTGTACTGAAAAAGCGGGTTTAGGCCTATTTTGTTTGTCAGCAAGGCTAGATCACTGCAAAATAAACAGTCACCAGAGAATACCAGTACTGACACAACTTCTCAGAATTATTTTTGTTTCTCAGATCATCAGGTGTCTGTTCGTAGGTGTGGTGTGGGCCCCGTGTGTACGATCCTAGGCTCGAAGTCCTCCCCGGTGAGGACCTCACAATAAGACTCGGCAAGATCTGTAGGAGAGGTGGGTCTTGGGGTGACCGGGTGGGCATAACCTGGCCCTCGGACCGCCAACGCTTCACTGCCCCTTCTAACATTGGTGGCAGCGTCGGGATAAGAACCTATGTCTAGGGATCGTACAGTACTGACACACTACCCGAACAAAGAAAAACAACCATGAGCATCACGGAAGACGAGACTACCTTCCGGGTGGAGCTCCTGAAGGACTATACGCACCGGCAAATGAAGCAATTCTGCAAAGATCTCCACATCCCGACAACTGGATTAAACACCAAAGAAGACTTTCATCAAGCCCTGACCGCCTGGGTGGAGGCCGGAGCACAACCTCCCCCGCCGACAGAAGACGGTGGAGAGGGAGCACCCCTGACCGAAACCCACGCCCCAGAGCACGAAAGAGCAGAGTCCCCGACGCGGACTCACAGCATGGAGAGAGGTCTGTCTTGAGAGGAGATGACCGACCGAGAACGCAACCGAAACCACGAGCTGGAACTAGCCCGTCTGAAAATGGAAGGAGAACTCAAACTGGCCGAGAAAAAACTAGCCATCGAGCAGCTGCGGCTGCAGGGAGAACTGGAGGAGAAGAAGCTCCAGAGAGAACTGGAGGAGAAGAAACTCCAGAGAGAACACGAAGGGAAAAGACTCCAGCTGGAGCACGAGCGCAGCATGAAGGAGATCGAACTAAAGGCCCGGACCGAAGACAACAGAACATCGGCAACCCGAGAGTCCGTTCCCCCGGTGGAACCCAAGGTCCATATTCCCAAGGATGTGGTCAAAGAATATTATAAGAACGATGATATCCAGCAATGGTTCAAGGCCCTACGAGGTCGCCATGACCTCTCACCGAGTTCCGCAGAAAGATTGGGGAGCCGGGCTGTGGGGTCGATTCTTGAGTGAAGGGAGAGACACCCTACTCGACCTACCATCTGCCGAACAGACCTCCTACAGCCACATGATAGAAGCCCTCCTCACAAGGAACGGTCTCACCCCTGAAATGTACCGCCAACGCTTCAGAGAATGCAAGAAGATCCCCGGCACCACATGGGTAGAATATGTCAACTTCTACAGTCGGGCCCTGGAAGGGTGGATCAAGGGCAGCAAGGTGTCCACCTTCGAGGGGCTCATTGACCTTATTGCCTACGAACATTTGTCTCTGAACTGCTTTGTGGAACTCCGACAGCACCTCCTGGACAGCAAGTTGGCTGACCCCCGGAAACTGGCCGTCGAGGCCGATCGCTGGGTGAGCACCAGAGTACCCCGGGGGACCGGGGGAGACTCTGGCCGAAACGAACACGGACCATCCCGCCCGAGGGGAGGGGGGGGTCAGAATAGACAGAGGGGATCCCAGATAGGGTCCCCACGCAGTCCCCCCAGAAACCAGCCCGGCACCTCACCTCCCACAGCGCGCGCAGGGTTCCCCCCAGCCAAGCCAGGGCCCCTTCCATTGCCAGCAACCAGGGCACTATGCCAATGACCCCCGCTGCCCTTTATTTAAGAAGCCGGCCGTTGCAGGGCCCCCAGTGCGCCACATCACCTCAGTAGCCCTAGAAGAAGAGGGAGAAGAGGAGTTCGAGGGAGCTGAACCCGCAGCTATGATGTTAGTCTCCCTGGGTGATAGGGAGATGGTCCCAGGAGCCCCCCTACCCGACAACACCGAGAAATGCCGACGGCAGGTGACTGTCAATGGCCACCACATAGGGGCGCTCCGGGACACCGGGGCCAGTATCACCGCAGTCAAACGCCACCTAGTCACCGAAGCCCAGATTGTTCCCCACATCTCCTGCAGGGTGATCGCAGCTGATAACTCCGTCCGCACCTGCCGGATAGCCCAAGTCCCGTTCGAATGGGGGGGCGTCTCCGGAGAGTTACGAGTGGCGGTCCGCTCAGACATGCCCGTAGACTGCCTGCTCGGCAACGACCCAGAGAGCTCCCCCTGGCAGCGGGTTGAGAAGAGGACCCACCTGGAGATGGTGGGCCTGCCCGAATGGGCCTGTGTGAACACCCGGTCGATGATCGCCCGAGGGGCAACTCCCGAGGCAGCACCGGCTATCCCCGAGGACCCCGAGGTCCCTGAATCCTCTGAGACCCCTGAGCTGTTATCTGGGGAGAGCTCCCCCCCCCGACGCAGGTCCCCTCGGTCCTGGCGTCGAACCGACCCCGAGCTTGGACGACCTTCCTGAGCTGGCCCAGTGGCGACAGGAAGGAGGACCGTCCCGAGAAGATTTCTGCCTAGAACAGACCTCCTGTCCGTCCTTGGTCGGGCCGCGGCAGCAGGCCGCCGCCCAGGCCGCCGGTGACAAGTCCGGCTCCCACTTTGTCTATTGGGAAAACGGCCTCTTGTACAGCGAACAAAAATCGGCCGAGCTAGGGTCGGCCCGAGTGCTGGTAGTACCCCTACGCGTCCGCGGCTTCCTCCTGAACCTGGCCCATGATGTGCCCCTGGCGGGACACTTGGGGCAAGACAAAACGTATCACCGCTTAGTCACACACTTCTACTGGCCGGGCATGCGCTCTGATGTGGAGGCCCACTGCAAGTCCTGCCCCCCGTGTCAGTCTAGTGGAAAGAGCGGCGGGAGGCGCAAGGCCCCCCTCCAACCCTTCCCCGTGGTCAGTACCCCCTTTGAAAGGGTGGGAATCGACATCGTGGGCCCCCTCGACCCCCGGACCTCCTTGGGCCACCGCTTTATCCTTGTCCTGGTGGACCATGCCACCCGCTACCCCGAAGCCATTCCCCTCCGAACGGTGACGGCCCCCGTAGTGGGGCGGGCCCTCATGGGGATCTTCTCTCGGGTGGGATTCCCCCGAGAAGTCGTCAGCGACCGAGGGACCAACTTCATCTCGAAATACATGAAGTCCCTCTGGCAACAATGTGGGGTGACGTACAAATTCACCACCCCATATCACCCCCAGGGTAACGGTCTGGTGGAACGATTCAACCGGACCCTCAAGGGAATGATCATGGGTCTCGAAGAGCCCCTGAGACGTAAGTGGGACGTCCTCCTTCCCTGTCTCCTCTTCGCATACCGCGAAGTCCCCCAGAAGTCCCTGGGGTTCAGCCCCTTCGAGCTCCTCTACGGGCACCCCGTCAGGGGACCCCTTAGCCTGGTCAAGGAAGGTTGGGAGGTGGCGGCCCCAGAGCCCCCTCCGGATGTGTTTCGATACCTCCTGGCCCTCCGGAACCAGACCAGTAAGTTCCGAGAACTAGCCGAGGCCAACCTCGAGGCCAGTCAGGAAGAGATGAAACGGTGGTACGACCAGAATGCCACTCTGGTTGAGTTTCAACCCGGACAGCAGGTCTGGGTGATGGCCCCCGTGGAGCCCTGTGCCCTGCAAGACAAGTGGACAGGGCCCTTCAAGGTGGTAGAGCGCAAGAGTCAGGTGACCTACCTCATCGATGTAGAGTCCCCCAGGAACCCCTTGCGGGTCTTACACGTGAACCGCCTCAAGCCCCACTTCGCCCGGACCGAGTTGAGCTTGCTCCTCGCCACGGACGACGGGGAAGAGGAAGAAACGGAGCCTCTTCCCGATCTCCTGTGTACCAGAGAGAAAGACGGCTCCGTAGAGGGAGTGAGTCTCTCCTCCTCCCTCTCTCCCGAGCAGCGTGAGGATTGGCGCCAGTTACTGGGACAGTTCTCAGACCTCTTCTCCCTCGCCCCCAGCGTCACCAGCTGGTGGGTCCACGACGTGGACACCGGGGACAGTCCCCCGGTACGGCACCGAGCCTACCGCGTCCCCGACCGGGTCCGGGCCTGCATCAAGGCCGAGGTATCAAAGATGCTAGCTCTCAGGGTGGTCGAAGCCTCTGACAGCCCATGGGCTAGCCCCGTGGTCCTGGTTCCGAAGGCAGCCGCCCCCGGTGCTGTTCCCGAGCTGAGGTTCTGCGTCGAATACAGCGGGCTCAACGCAGTCACCAGAACCGATGCTCATCCCATCCCCCGAGCAGACAAACTTATTGATCGCCTCGGGGCGGCTCGCTTCCTCAGTACCTTCGACCAGACCCGCGGATACTGGCAGATCGCCCTCACCGAAGGGGCCCGAGAGAGGTCCGCCTTTTCCACCCCGGATGGTCACTACCATTTCCGAGTGATGCCTTTCGGAATGAAGAACGCCCCTGCCACCTTCCAGAGGCTGGTGAACCAGGTACTGGCTGGGTTGGAAGAGTTCAGCGCTGCATATCTGGACGATATCGCAGTCTACAGTTCCCACTGGCCCGAGCACCTCCAGCACCTCTGGTCTCACCATTAAGGCAAGCAAGTGCCAGATCGGACAAGGGTCCGTAATCTACCTCGGACACCAGGTCGGAAGCGGCCTCGTAGCCCCCCTCCAGCCCAAGATCGATGCAATCGTGGCCTGGGAAGCCCCCACGACCCAGACGGAAGTGCGGGCGTTCCTAGGACTCACGGGGTACTACCGAAGATTCATAAAGGGGTACGGCAGCATTGTGACCCCCCTCACGGAGTTAACCTCCAAAAATCAGCCGAAAAAGGTCAGCTGGACCCCCGCCTGCCAAGAGGCATTCGAAACCTTGAAAGATGCCATGTGTACGGCCCCAGTCTTACAAGCCCCCGACTACTCCCGAGAGTTTGTAGTCCAGACGGACGCGTCCGAGCATGGCATCGGAGCAGTTCTGTCCCAGGTGAACGAGAACGGCCTGGATCAGCCAGTGGCGTTCATTAGCCGGAGGCTGCTCCCTCGTGAACAAAGGTGGAGCACCATCGAGCGGGAAGCCTTCGCGGTGGTTTGGGCCCTGAAGAAGCTGAGGCCCTACCTGTTCGGTACTCACTTCCGGGATCAAACCGACCACCGACCTCTCCGGTGGCTAATGCAGATGAGAGGGGAGAATCCCAAATTGCTGCGCTGGTCCATCTCCCTCCAGGGGATGGACTTCACTGTTGAGCACCGGCCTGGTGTTGACCACGCCAACGCAGACGGCCTGTCCCGATTCTTCCGCCTCAGCGAAGAGAACCCCCAAGAGGATGGGTAGTTCTCCCCGCCTTCAGCTGGGGGGGACGCGTGTTGGACCCGGCCTCGTGGCGTGGTTCGCGCCTGTCCCACCACACCCTAAGAGCAGCCTGCACCCTGAAGCCTGGTCGTCTCTCCCCCGGTAAGCCCGAGCCCCCCGTGACCCACGACCAGGTCCGCCTGTCCCCGTCCCGCTACCGGCTCCGAGCACCTAACCTTGCATGCCCCACAAGGCCCGGCAGCCATTTTCCCTTCCCGAGATCCCTGTCTCTCTGGGCCTAGCGTGACCCCGGCCCCAGCGAAACCCAGACTCCAAAGGCGCGCCAGTCCCGGCTGGGGGTAAAGGGCTCCCCGAGTGTAATAAGCCAGGCCGTTTCGATGGCACCTCCGGCCTCCCCTGAGAGACTGGTATCTGTCACACCTTTGGCCCCCCCCTGTGGGCCATTTTCGATCGCACCTTTGGCCTCCCTGAGTGCTGGCTGGTGTGTACGATCCTAGGCTCGAAGTCCTCCCCGGTGAGGACCTCACAATAAGACTCGGCAAGATCTGTAGGAGAGGTGGGTCTTGGGGTGACCGGGTGGGCATAACCTGGCCCTCGGAGACTGCCCCTTCTAACACAGTGCAAGAACATATCCCAGTTCCAACAATTTTCAGAAAGCAGCAAGCAGCAGGTAACTTAACAAATATTTTAGGCTCACTTTCGGTTGTATAACACACCAGGGGTCATGCCAAACTAGTTATGTTAATTTGGGGGCTTAACCAAGGGGCCTTCCAACTCAGTCCAACATAGTAACCTTAGGGTCCCCTTTAAAGTCACATTATTGTTTGCAAAAATGGAAGAGGGCCTCCCTGGTGGTATGTTTGTTGACGCGTTTCGAACCCCTTAACTTATTTTAGGGTTCTTAGTGGAGCATCAAACTGAGGAAACTGTGATTGACATTTAGAAAGTTGGCATTTTTGTGGCCTAGCCCTTTGGTGCCTGTTCCTAGGTCACATGACTAGGTGAGAGTAACAGTTGGCCTTTGTATATTATTCCCAGACAGCCACACAATAGAGGGTATAGGTGTGCCTGGATGGGCCTTCTCAGGCAGGTTGGAGGGGCGCAGGCCTGTGCTCAGCCCCACTTTTGATCACTAATAGGCTGGATCCTGCTTAAAGGATTTCACGCTAGGCAGGCTGGGGCTAGGCTGGGGCTATGCTGGGGCTGGGGCTAGGGCTGCAATATAGAAACTTCCAGACACTGCTGAGAGGGAAGCCTCCAGAAGTTTCTCCCACTTCAAAGAAGGCATCAGATATAAAAAGGGGACTGTCAAACCCACTCTTCAGATCACGTCTGGATGTGTGGAAGACTCAGAAGGACTGCTCTGCTGATGGAAGGACCGCCTATCTGCTCTGCTTGCTAGTAGTACGTAGGGATACCATTCACATCAAAACTCTGGTCGCAAAAGTGACAGGTCTGGCAGGAAACGGCTGGCCGGAAATTTGACAGGTCTAGTCTTAAATTTGACAGGTCTGGCAGCAAACCCTGGCCTTAAATTTGACAGGTCTGGCAGCAAACCCTGGCCTTAAATTTGACAGGGCCTGGCAGCAACTTGCTGGCCGCAAACACTCTGGTTTTAAACAGTCCTGGCCTTAAACAGTCCTGGCCTTAAACAGTCCTGGCCTTAAACAGTCCTGGCCTTAAACAGTCCTGGCCTTAAACAGTCCTGGCCTTAAACAGTCCTGGCCTTAAACAGTCCTGGCCTTAAACAGTCCTGGCCTTAAACAGTCCTGGCCTTAAACAGTCCTGGCCTTAAACAGTCCTGGCCTTAAACTGTTGGCAGCAACAAGTGACAGGTGGCACTTTTACTGTCTCTGGGGTGTTAAAAGCAGCTGTCCCGGAAGGGGGCGTATGAGTCATAGGGGGGGGGGGGGGTTATATTTGGAGACCGAGGCGTGGCGGAACCGCCCTGAGGCCATGTGTACCTGTTTTGGTGTAGAGGTATACGCCTCTTTTAGGGGTTGTGGTTTCTTGGAATACATATAAGCCTGTGTCAAGAGCATGGTATAGCAAGCAGCCGCTGGACTACGTGAAGGGTCGCCATGGCAGAAAGGAAGAGCTACACCCCATTTGCAAGAAAACATTGGTTTGGTGGCTCACAGCCCCCCAGCAGTAGCTATTATAGAACCATAAGCCCTTTGGTAATGGACGAGAATGCTCAACCAGAAGAACCTAAGGATATGGGCTGCGACGTTACTGCTTTTGGCTGTTGGTTTGCTAAGCGCTTTGGCGCCACTGGTCTCAAGGATTGGCCGCGCCAGGTGTCCCGATTAAGCGTGACAGCAGCTCTAGCGAGTGTTCGAGTGACGGCTTGGTGTCTGAGCAAAGCATGCTATTGGAGGTGGAGGATGAGGAAGAATCCATAGTTCCGCCTAATACACCCGTCTATGAAGACTTGGGCTTTCATGAGAGTCTTGTTCCTGAGAATGTCCCTGTTCAAAAGCCTGATACAAGCGTGGAAGATGAGGGAGCATCGGCTGTTATTAGCAACTCTCAAGATGTCAGAACCGCGGCTGATGGGGCATCGCAGGATATTAACAACTCTCAAGATGGCAGAGCCGCCGCCGAGGGCTGTGAAAATGTGAAGGCGAGTCAAAATGTTATGCGCAGCCATTTACATAAGGATGTATTTTATTTCTACAACTATCGAACAGTAATATTTCTTTTTTTGTTTTTGGCCCTCTAGAGAGCAACACCAGTGGGATGCACTTACTTCATAATGCACAAAGAAAATCAAACTATGCCCCCTCCTAATACGCACATCTATGAAACCATGGATGTTCAGATGGCTATGAGTCCTACGAAGGTAGTTGTGACACAGCCTGATACAAGCTTGGAAGATGAGGGATCACCGATGGATATTACTGGCTCTCAAGATTTCAGAGCCGCTGCAGAGGGTGGTGAAAATGTGGTGATAAGTCAAAAAAATGTTAGGCTTAGACCCTTTACATGAAAGTTTGTTGTCTTTCTACCGCTAACGGGTTGTCAATATTTATCTTTTGAACCTAGGATGAAACTCCGAAAAGAACTGAGGCCCAGGGGCAGACTGCAAAAGGTCGCAGCTTGAATCTGTCCTGTATATGCTGTGCAAACCAGACTAGAAGTTCCACAAAGCCGAGTTCACCTGTGCCCATGGAATGTGAAGATGGTTCTAAGAACGACGAGTTTGAAAAAGCAACGGCGTGGTTCACCAGAGACACCATATTGGGTGTTAAGGGTTTCACAGCTATGGTTGTACGAACATGTGTCAAACGGGACTATTACAACATGTGCTTCGGCCATCGTATTAGGGACCCTCAACAGGGGGCGCACGAGTGTCTAGCCGAATCATACAGACACCGGATGATACGGCACATATGTAGTTTGCTTGATCCACTGCTTTAGTGATAGTCGGCAAGTTCTTGTGCCGCCTCATCCACCACCCACTGAGATGAGATATTAACATGTTGAATAAAAGGGGCCAGCGCCTCATTAGTAATATTTTTGAAGCTTCTTTTGAGACATTTCTTGCTGGTAACCGAGTTACCCTCAATACGGGGCGTGTTTAAATACAATGGTACTGCTAAATGATCAGACCACACTATCGGCAGCGGAACGCCGACTGTTAGCCTGGAATCGTTAGAAAACACCCCATCAAGGGTATGGCCAGCCTTGTGAGTCGGGTAAAGTACCCTTTGGGCAAAGTCACAGGCCTCCAAGGCATTAACCAGGGAAGATGTATCTGTAGCTGCCAGATCATCTAAATGAAAGTTCAGATCCCCAAGAATAGTAAAAAGAGATCTCCCAAAGTAGGGTTCCAGAATTCTAAAAAGCTCCGGGCAAAAGTTAGTTCTAGGTCCAGGAGGTCTATATACAAGAATTCCACTAAAGGAAATCGAGGGGGCACACACAATACAAAAATATAGAGCCTCAAAGGAATCCGAGGGGACCGATAGAGATTTTACAGTACAGGAGAGTGTGGTCTTAAAAAGAACTGCCAATCCACCTCCCCTGCGTCGCACTCTGTCCAACCTATGAAGTGCATATCCTTCAGGTATAGCCAAAAGAAGATCATGGCCAGAGGATTCAGAGGCCCATGTCTCGGTTACAAAGACCCAATCAGGTTGCCTCATACACACAAAATCGTGAAAATCTATGTTGTGTTTAATAAGAGATCGTGCGTTGATCAAAAAGCCCTGCCTGGATTGAGAGGTCAGCCGACCATAAGGGGGGGGAGCAGGTTTCATACAGGCCTGAGTAGTAGATTTAAAAGAAGTTTTACACTAAAGACATACCGGTGCCTGACGCAGGGCCTCAGGAGAGAACCGATGATGACACGCGAGCACAGGGGGATCTAAATGACAATAGATCACGTAGTAGATATTCCGGGGGTAGTGAGATAGACCTATCAGGAGTCCCAGGGTCCAGCCCGTCCTGCAGCACGCCCTCAGCGCAGACGGGCGCAGACGGGCTGAACTCTGGCGTAACTCCGGCGTCAATCCGGCGTCCCCGCTGCGCGTAACCGCTGCGCGTTTGCATGACTCTCTTTTATACCCGCCTAGCGTCCTTCTGACGACTAGAGAGTGTAGACTGCCTGATTGCGTCGAAAAAGCGGCACGACTACTAGCAAGATGGCGCTACTGAGGGGAAAGACGCCGGGAAGCGGACCCGCCCAACAGCGGTGGTTTTCCCAGAAGTTACAGTGCAGGTAAGGGCCAGGCGATATTAAAAACAGGGAAACATAAAACAAAATGCAAATAAAATAACGAAAGGAGGTGCGATTAAAATTTAGCAACAGCTCAGCACCCGAACCGCACTGAGCCCAGGCACGAGTCTGGTGGCGCCGCTCTATGTAGAAGGGCTGGGGCTGAAAAGGAGTCGGTAAGCAGAGAAGCTGTGAAGACATGGTTATCAGGAGAGGAGGCGTATTCACTACATAAACCAGCCAGAAGACGTTTTAAGAGGCGTCCTACAATCGATAATGCGTGTATAGATTATCAGTGGCAAGCGGACATAATCAGCCTTCAAGATATAGCAAAACATAGCGACGGAGCCTGTTCTATATTAACAGTCATTGATGTGTTGTCCAAGTACGGGTACGCAGAGGCGCTGCGTGATAAAAGTGGAGCTAGAGTCACAGCCACTTTTAAAGCCATCTTCGATAAGGGGCGCATGCCTCAAAAACTACAACCAGACGCCGGAAAATAATTCTTAAACAAGTCATTTCAGAAATTATTAAAGCAGCACAATGTTCAACATTTTGTAACACACACAGAGGTAAAACCATCGGTTGTGGAAAGGTTTAACAGAACTTTAAAGTCTAGGATGTGGCGGTATTTTACAGCCAACAGTACATACAGATACGTGGATGTTTTTTAGCTGTATATAATGCCAGTTATCATAGGACCATCAAAATGGCACCTGAAGAGGTAACACCTGATAATTCGTTAACTGCTTGGACAAATGTGTATGGTCCTAACTTCGGGACAAAGGTGAAGAAGCCTGTTTTTAAAAATGGTGATCACGTAAGGATTTCAAAACTGAAAGGAGTCTTCACGAAGGGTTACCATCAGACCTTTAGTGTTGAAATATTTATAGTGTAAAGTGTGGAGCTTAAGGAAGGGCTGTATATCTATAGGTTAAAGGACTACGATGGGGAAACGGTGTCGGTATCCTTTTACAAGGAAGAGTTACAAAAGGTGCCCTATGATCCAAACCGTGTGTATAGGGTTGAAAGGGATCTGAAAAGGAAAGGTACAGTTACTAAGAGCCAGGCATATGTCAAATGGCGCGGTTGGCCTGAGAAATTTAATAGTTGGATATTGGCCAGCTCCCTGAAGGGTGTGTGAGCTAAAAGCCGCTGTGACGATGGAGACTACACCCTTTTATATAACCTTACCATCCAACGCTTCTAAGGACATGTTCCCCAACAATCAGATCTCTAATTACACCGTCAAATTGGGTAAGGCTGTGGACCTGAAGGGGGACTGGGAGGTTGCCCTAACAGAAATACAATACCCTAGAACATGGAATACATTTACCGCGGCCGAAAGCAAGTTTCACATCAAGAGGGAACAGGACCCCACGGGCATACACACATTCCCGCCCGGTTACTACCCACACGTTTCAAGCATTATCGAAGCCATCAACAAATCCATAGCCGGTATAGAACCACATCCGAATATTCATCTGGTGCTAGATAATGTGAGAAGGAAGGTGTTTCTTAAATCCATAAATCGAAACACCCTGTTTAACTGCTCAGGTAAATTGAGAAGGATTTTAGGGACAGTACAACATGTGAAAAGCCCCGTGGAACAAGATCACACGTACCCCGATATTAATGGGGGGTTCTACACGCTCTACGTGTACAGCGATATTGTAGAGTCTCAGAGGATAGGTGATAGTTACTCGCCGTTGTTAAGGTGGGTGCATGTACAGGGTGATAATAATACCATTGTCAACATACAGTTCAACAAACCTGACTACGTCGCAGTTTCTAAAAACCATTTTGACACTATTTCAATTATTATCTACGATGATCAGTCTGAGCCGGTGGCCCTTAAATACGGGAAAGTTATTGTCAAGCTTCTTTTAAGGCCTAGACACGACAGAGGGTATTAAGCAGCCATCATGGTGATTATGAAAACCTACGGCGATCCTTCTATGTACAGGGACTATTATAGAAGTCAAGCCGGTTATGGAGGACCACCATACTTTCAAGGTTCACCTGTTATGTATGGGGCTGGATTAGGAGGATTCTTTAGGAGTCTGTTTAGAAGAGCTATGCCTTTCCTGAGAAGAGGCTATGAAATTGCAAAACCTCATGTTAAGGCGGCTGCCACGAACATTGCCCAGGAGGTGGTGGGGTCTGTTACATCGGCGATTGCAGAGCGCATGAACAAGCAGCCTCAAGAAGGAGCTGGTTTGATGTATAAGCCACGTGCGAGTCTCAAAAGGAAACGGCGTCTTTCCAGACGCCGGGGTCCCCCAGCCCCCTATAAAAAAAGGAGGACAGCTTCAAAACGCCCTCAGAAAAGAAGAGCTCCAAGACGGAAGAGAGCTGCGAAGAAGCGAACCGGCTCTAAAGTAAATATTTTTTAAAGCCTTGTAAACACAGCCATGGCCTTCGTGCATTGTGGAACTGGAGAGTGTGCCAAATCAGAGTTAGACTTGTTTAGTCCAAAACCCACACAGACAAGCATCTAAAACAGCTTCTTCATGGAGGTGTCACCTTTAGCAGCATTGACACCGCTGGCACCTATAGAGTTTTATGTGTCAGGGGCCACGGATATGTATTTGGATCTCAACAACACTCTGTTGCATCTTATGTGTAAAAGCGTATGGGGCAGACATTGAAGATCATGCTAAAGTGGCAACGATCGCTTACCCTCTAGCTACCATGTTTAATCAAGTGGATATCACCCTGGGCGACCGACTCATCACCCAGAACGATAACATGTACGCCTACAGAGCCTACATAGAAAGCATTCTAAATTACAGTAGCGATGCCCTTGACGCACAACTTTTAGCTGGTCTCTTTCACAGGGATACACACGGCCAGTTTGAAATCACAGCTCTGGATGGTGATAATAAGGGCTTTATATAAAGAGCGGGGCATGCTGCAGCCAGCCGTACCTTTGACCTCCTGGGGCGCATACATTCGGACCTCTTCTTCCAAGATAAACTGCTCATCAACGGAATTGATCTTAAGATCAAGCTCAATCGCAACAAGGACTCATTCTGCCTCATCAACGGGGATGCTGAACAGTACAAGCTGAGCATACAGGCTGCGAGCCTGTTTGTAAAGAGTGTGAAAGTGTCACCGAGCGTCAGGTTAGCGCACGCCGAAGCTTTGCAAATATCCAACGCCAAGTATGCTGTGGAAAGAGTAGCTCTGAAGGTATTCAGCATCCCTGCAGGTACCCGCTTAACACAGCAGCAGAATTTATTTCTGGGGCAGCTACCAAAGCTCATCATCATAGGGTTTGTGGACAATACAGCTTTTAGTGGCACCTATGGCTCAAACCCCTTCAATTTTAAACACTACAACATCAACTACGCAGCGCTGGTCCATGAGGGCAATGTGATTACTGCAAAACCCTACACACCTAGTTTTGCAGCCGGGCATTACATCCGGGAATATCAGGGACTGGTTTCGATAACAGGAAAACATCAAAGGGACTGCGGTGTAGCAGTGTCAAGAGAAGGCTATGGACGTGGATACACGCTGTTCGCATTCGACCTGACACCGGACATGGAAAATGGCGATCACTACAACCTCACCTTTTCTTTATGCGTACTCCTTCTTGGGGGGTGAAATAAAAACAGACTTTGAAATAAAAATGGGAATCTAAAAGCTGAAATACGATTCGCAGATCCACTGGTGGCTAATGTGAACATGGTCGTATTCTCTGTATTCGACAGCATCATTCAGATCAACCACGCAAGGCAGATTTTGTTTGACTATCTTTAAAAATATTTGTGAAATGGATACGGTGCAGATACGTGCCTTCTTAAGCAGACATAAATACGCTAGGAAATACTTTTTGGGTGTTTTGCCTAGCGATGGGTTACCAACCGAAATAGGGGCAGAAAGACCATGCACCCTAGTCTTTAACACAGACCCGCATGACCAGGCTGGGACACATTGGGCAGCCATGTTTATAGATGTTGACAAGGTAACAGTGTTTGACAGCACTGCAGAGTTCCCTGAGCACAGACTCTATACACCACCTATATTCAAGTTTGTGAAAAAAGCTGCAGCTTTGGTGGAGTATAACAAGCTAAGGGTGCACTATTCCATGGCCATCACATGCGGGGGACATTGTATTTATTTTATCAGTAAAATGTCACAGGGTGTTTCGTTTAGAAATTTCTTAAATCTATATTCGAGGGATCTTGTTAACAATGATATTATAGTTGCGAAATATGTAAAAGAAAACACCCGGGTGTCGGTCAGACCTGTGAAAACAGAATATGTACCTGGTCAAAACTGTAAGGGGTTATAACTGTTGTATGCTTAATGTTGAACGTATAAAATAAAGACATTATATTTTTAAAAAACATGCATTCAGACTCGGTATTTCAATATACATGCACCATAAAATGTTTTTGAAAGACGGCTGAGACGGTTTGTAAAGTTATAACAGGGTGTTTATTACAAAAATGTAGGTGACAAAACTTTATTGAAGAAACCTAGGAATAAAAATCACACCCACAATTATTCAAAAAGTCTTTAGAAACATCAAGGAGTAATCCAGGTGAGGGGTAGTTGGGGCAATGTCTATTTTTTTCGAGATGTCGCCGGCTGTGCAGGGGAAGACCATTTAGGGGATAGCCTTCGAACTTCACAACCTGTAGGCGATGGTAGTAGAGGGTCCTTCAAATTGTCTAGCAGGCGGCGGTGTTCATTATTACCAACAAGCGTGGAGGGTATATTGAGTTCAGCAGCGGCCCTCAGAAACTGCTCCCAGCCTCTCGGTGCATTTTGAGGCGTTAGGATTTTGGGGGGTGTGAGACCTTTGACTAGATCGTACATATGCGACCCTGCAACCGGTTGGCCCTTGTAGAGAAACTCGCCTCGTTCATTCCAAGAGGTTAGGTCTTTAGAAGCGGCTAGTTTACTCATTATCATCTGTGCAGCCCCTCTATGCCTTTGACTTATATTTTTTAAGCGGTCTCCAACAAAGGTATCTGAGGCTGTCGCAAGGAGGCGGTTGTAGGGGCTGAGGGTCGGAGGCCTGAGCGGCGGGTTGTTCATAGTCTGGGGTATATAGAGTCAGCTTGTTTTTCTCGGTATTCCATTGGGCGTAGTAATTTAAGAATTTTTTGAGTGCTAGTGTATAGGTTAGCCTTGTCATAGGGGTTTAGATCAGTCCTCCTCAAAATGTCTTTAATTTCAGTATCCAGACGTAGAGTCTCATTTCTACGGATATCCCAGGCGTTGTCCGAGGAGGACCCCAGCTGCTCCATTTGCTGCCTAGGAACCAGATACATTTTTGTGGCATGATCCATCAATGACCCAAGAGGAGGCTTGTAATTACAGGTATAGCTATCCCCAGCAAATTACCTATAAAGCCCCCAGACTGTTTCACCAGTTTCTTCTTGGTGATGAGTGTGGCCCTTTTATTACTGAGCTTCTTGATAAGCCCCTTCTTCTTCAGAACCTGTAACTGACGCTTTAATATAGGAACATTGTCTTTTAGGGTGTTTAGGGCTATTTCTGGAATGGCAGCCACTAAATCGTCAGAAGCTGTTCCCAGGATGGCCTTTCTGTGTTGGGGGCTGGCTGTAACAAGCATTTTCAGGAGGGCTCAATTGCGGCGTAGGTGTGCAGACATGGTCACCACTGAGCGTTATAAGGGTGGGGCTGTAAATGGTTCTAAAAGACATCATCGCTGCTTTTTATAGGTCCTGGTCTTGGACTTTGGGGTGTAAACTACAGGTAGCTCTGAGGGAAAAATATCAGCCCTTAGTCTATAGTCTTCTAGAGTTTCATTTTTTAAGTCTACCAAGAGGTACCCGTGGGGTTTTGCTGTGGCATTGTTAAAGGCCTCCATGAAGAAGTGTGTGTTTCCGGGGTACATCTGTTTAGCTATGACAGCTATTTGTTGTTTGTCACGAGGGTTTTTAAATAAAACAAGGTATGAAGCGTTGAGAGCTATAGACCTACTGTTCTTGCCTTTGTAAAACAAGTTCTGCACAATGTAGCAGATGCTTAGATTACGATGATGTGAATACTGAGTAAAAGCTCTCTAACTCGGGATGATCACCACCTTCACGCATCAGATCATCAACAATTCTCATATTTACAAGGGTTGGGGGTAGTAGCTCGTCATCGTTGAGGTTATCAGGTATACCCTCTATAAATTTGATATGGGGGAACCGGCGGCCCAAGTCTGTATAAAGAGGCTGCCAGCATGAATAAAGCCACACAATGTTGTTAGGAGCTTGTGATAAAGCAGATGAGGTATTTTCTAAGAGCTTTTTTATAAAGTAGCTTTTACCACAGTTTGAGGGTCCTGCTAGCACACAGGAGAACGGATGCTGTAACCTAGTGTCCATGCTGGGGCGGCTGTCTCTCTAATGGGTCTAATAACCATAAGGCAGTGTTTTATAGTCGGTGGTCAGGACCCTTTTATCAAAAACAACTCGCAATGTTTTATGTAGAGGCTGGGTTGTGATTTCCCACTTCTTTTTGGATCTGACTATGCAGGGCTGGTTCACGACTATGGTTTTAGCAAACTCAGAAGCGTCTGCTGTAGCGTATTCATGCACCAGATTCTTCAAACTATCAAAATGGATTTTTAGGGTGTTGCTGACATTTAATGTTATCCCTTTGACCTTCATACACACCTTGTTCTTGTTGGTACGGTGTGATGGTTCGGCCCGCTAAAGGATGGATACTAAGGACAGGGGGACTCTTTTTGACGGGTTTTTATTGACAGTATGTCCGAATAAGTTCAAGAGAGCAGAAAAGCAAATGTCAGAAATAGTCCCGCAACCAGGTTTTCCTTCGGTTGTAGTGCTTCCTTCTCTGGTGGTTCTTGAGCAGTCCTAGGACCTCTTCCTCTCGCTCATCTCGGGTCCGGGATGCACTCAAAAAGAAAGGAAACAAAACAGCCTTGTTACTGGCTGATCCGAGGACAAGAATAGGGAGGGGGAAGGGAGTGAGGGTCCACCAGGGTTCCGACACCTTTGTGAAGCCGGGTCTTTTCCTACAAGTGATGCCGTGAACGTGATGTCTCTGTGACCACCCTCACGCTAGGTTGTACCACCCCGTGTCCCCAACAACCCTTGCAAACGCCCTCGTACCTTGTGCAGCCACACTTCTCCCCTGGAAGTGTGGCAGGGCGGCGCGTGGTCCCGTTGGCCTCCTGGCTTGTCGAGTCGTGATACCGGCAGTCCGGGATGAAGGTCTTCGGTTCTCTCTTCGTCGTCGGTGTCGGCGTGTCCCTCACGGCGCGGCTGCTCTGCTGGAGGTTCCGCGCCGGTAGACGCACCCGGGGTTTCCTTAAACGCCCCAGTGTCCGGTGATTGGTCCGGGTCTCCTGACGTCTCATACTCCAATTGGTCGAATGCTGGGAACGCCAGGGTACACCTCTGTGACGTCACAGGGGGCAGGGCCAGAGGCGGCGTCCTGGAAGGCAGCGTAGGGAAACACCAGGAGACGTCCCGAGGTTCCTGTGGACCAGGTGGAAACGGACAACAGTAAGTAGGCACACCCCGTCCAGCCATGACAGGGACCACGTCCTCGTGACACATCCCACCCCCATGATTGACCCGATCGGGGGAAACAGGAAAGCGGGAACGAAAGTCGACATTCCCCTGGAGTGTACCCTTCCTATGCCGAACGTCAATCTGGAAAGGCTGTAGCGCCAGGAACCAACGCAGGATTCTGTCATTGTGTCCCTTGTTCCGTTGGAGCCAGGTTAAGGGGGCGTGATCGGTGAACAAGAAAAAGGGTCTCCCCTCTAGATAGTACCGCAGCTTTTCCACCCCCCATCGAACAGCTAGGCACTCTTTCTCTATTGTGGAGTAAGCCTGTTCTCTAGGAAACAGCTTCCGGCTGATAAACAGCACAGGCTTCTCAGCGCCTTGTTCATCTTCCTGGGAGAGAACCGCCCCGATGCCAACCCCAGAAGCATCGGTCTGCAGGATGAAAGGCTTCGTGAAGTCAGGGGAAATCAGAACAGGAGAAGAAGTGAGAGCAGCCTTTAAAGCCTGGAAAGCCTCGGTGTGTATGACCGAAGGGGCCGGAAGGGAGGAGGATTTGACAGTTTTACCCAAGAGATCAGTGAGAGGACCAGCCAGGTTTGCGAACTGATCAATAAACCGGCGGTAATACCCCACCAATCCCAAAAAAGCACGGAGTCCTTTCTTTGTGGATGGGTATGGCAGCGCCTGAATAGCCTCGAGTTTCTCAGTCTGAGGCATAATCAGACCATTCCCTAGAAGATAGCCCAGGTACTTGACCTGTTTGAAAGCAACTCTAGATTTTTTTGCGTTGATATGCAAATTGGCCTCTTTCAAACTGGACAAGATGTTCCCCAGATGCACCAGGTGGTCTTCCCAGGTCTTACTGAACACGACAATGTCGTCTAAATAGGCTGAGGCGTAGGATAAGTGAGGGGTTAACAGAGTATCCATCACCCTCTGAAATGTTGCTGGCGCCCCATGCAACCCAAAAGGCATTACAGTAAAGTGAAAATGTCCGGAAGGGGTGGAGAAGGCTGTTTTTTCCCTGTCTTTAGGGGCAAGGGGAATCTGCCAATATCCCTTGGTGAGGTCAATGGTAGTTATATAACGAGCCTCACCAAGGCGTTCCAGAAGTTCATCAACCCTAGGTAGGGGGTACGCATCTTGTTTAGACACCCTGTTAACGGCCCTAAAGTCTATACAAAACCGGATGCTCCCATCCGGTTTTGGTACCAACGCCACTGGTGAGCACCAGTTGCTGTGGGAGGGCACTATGATCCCTGTTCTCAACATGTTTTGTACCTCCGTCTGGAAGGCTTTCCGTCTTGCTTCTGGTATCCTGTAGGGTTTCTGTTTCACTACCGTGTTAGGAGGAGTAGGTATATAATGTTCCGCCAAATGAGTACACCCCGGTTGATCGGAAAACACTTCAGAAAAGGACAACATAAGAGACGTGATGGCCTCTTGTTGGTCAGGAGAGAGCTCCTTATTTATGGGTGTATCCCTGACTGTATGGCTTGTTTTGGTTACTGGAGAGGCTACATTGACTGTTTGTGGCGGTTTCCCTAGCCATTTTTTCAAGAGATTTATGTGGTACATCTGTGTTTTGCCCCTACCTGTTTGTACGAGATAGGTTGTACGCCCTATCTTTCGAATGATTTTGAAGGGCCCTTGCCACTCTTTTCTCATTTTATGTGTCGAGGAGGGTAACAAAATCAGAACCCAGTCCCCTACATCAAGCACCCTCCACTTCGTGCCTTTATCATAGAATGCTTTCTGTTTGGCTTGAGCTATGGCCAAGTGATTGTGGGCAAGTGTTCTGAGTTTGTGTAGTCTGGTCTGGAGCTGACGGGTGTAATCCAATAGCGCCTCAGCTTCCTGTGCTCCCTCTGCTTCCCAACTATCTTTTGTTATTTCAAGAAGCGTTCTTGGCGCTCTTCCGAACAACAACTCGAAAGGGGAGGTTCCTAGGCTGGCCTGTTTTTGACTACGGAGCACAAAGAGAGCCAGAGGTAACAACTGGTTCCAATTCTTCCCATCCCCAGACAGAAGTTTTTTTAGCGTAAGTTTCAAGGAGCCGTTGTATCGCTCAACCAACCCGTCTGTCTGGGGGTGATAAACAGATGTTTTAATATGTTTGATGTTCAACTGTACACATACTTGTTGCATCAAACGGGAAACAAAGGGGGTACCCTGATCGGTAACCATTTCCCTGGGAAAACCCATACGCGAGAAGACCTCCACTAACCTCTGGGCGATGGTTGCTGAAGTAGCTGCTTTTAGCGGAAATGCCTCTGGATAACGTGTGGCATAGTCAACCAATACAAGGGCATACTGATGGCCTCTGGAAGACTTAGGCAAAGGGCCGATCAGGTCCATTCCTATGCGATCGAAAGGGACCCCTATAATGGGCATAGGAACCAAAGGTACCGGAGGGGGAGTGTAGGGGTTCCGTTTTTGGCAGATCCTGCACTCCTGACAATATTTTTGGACTTGTGCATAGATGCCTGGCCAAAAGAAATGACGTAATATGGCTTGACCCGTTTTTTCGGCCCCTGAGTGACCAGCCAAAAGGTGGGCATGACCGAAAAACAGTATCTGGTCACGAAAGCCGTTCGGGACCAACAGCTGAGGCTCTGCGTCTGCTTTCGCTAGCCTATAGAGTAAACCGTTTTTCTCAACGAAAGTGGGGTAAGTCCTAGAGGAGGGATCCTGTCCATCTCGTGCAACCTGCCACGCATTTGTGAGACTTGCATCGTTCAGTTGGGCTATGCGAAAATGAGTGTCCCTGGCCCATGGTTCTGAAGCTAGTAAGGCATCGTGAGGAAGAGACAGGTGTTGTAGGGTGTCTAGTAATAAGGCATTGAAGGAGGGATTGTCTGTCCCTATGATTATAGCCTCGGGTAATCTGGACATAACCCCTACTGTTACTTCCATCTCCTTCCCTGAGGGGGCGTGCAAGGTGACTCTGGCTACAGGGTATCCCTTCACGTCCCCATGGACACATCGAATATTAACATATTCCCCTGGGATGACAAAAGAGGGTTTTACTAGATCTTCACGGATGACGGAGTGTTTGCAGCCGGAATCCAACAGTGCTCGTATAGAAGTGCCGTTAAGAGAAACCCTTACATAAAAAGTGGTGCCCGTTTCCTGAGCATACAGTATGGACCTGGGGGCATAGCTCACATCCATGGGTTCATCTTCCTTCTCTTTTTTCTTTCGACAGTACCGCGCTATATGCCCCCACTCTCCACAATCATAACACTGAGGCCCAGTGTTTGGCATTTCCGGTCGTTGGAAACGTGGTCGAGGAGGTTCTGGCAAGGGTTTTTTTTTTTTTTTCTCCGGTCTAATGGGAGGAACAGTCTTGATGGGTTTCTCGGGTTCCCTCATATATGGCTTGCCTTGAGCCCGGGCATAACAAGTGGCCATTTCTATGGCGTGATCTAAGGTCAGTCCCGCATGTTGTTTCAGCCATCTCTGGGTGCCATAAGGGAGCGATTCTATGAACTGTTCCAGATATATTTTGTTAATGATGGCGTCAATATTGCCTTCCTGAGGTTTTAGCCACAGATCAGCGGCTTCCTTTAACTTGAAAAACAACGTTTTTGGTAGATCCCCAGGCGTGCCTTTCTCTTGACGGAATCGTAGGCGATGTGTTTCTTCGTCAACGCCTAGCCTATCTAGAATGTACTGTTTTACTATGGCGTACGCCGTGGTGCCATCCCGATTCACTGTCTGGTATGCTGCCTGGGCTTCCCATATCAACAGGGGGGCCAAGTAAAAAGGCCACCTATCCCCAGGCCAGGAGCTGGCTCTCGCGGCTCTTTCGAAATTCAAAAAGAAGGCAAGGGGGTCTTCCCCTGGGGTGAACTTCTGCAGCGGCACTACCGTGCCTGGAGGAGGGGCTGCAGTCCTTCCTTGTCCTAACACAGTCATCAACTGGGTCTGTCCCTCTGCTAGCTTCAATATGTTCTCCGACTGGCTTTGGATGGCTTGGGAGAATGCAGTCCTATCGGCCTCCATTTGCGTTAAGAGGTTTTCCATTCTGTATCGGATGGCGGGGTTCCTGACTCCTGGCTGGCTCGCCAATTGTGACGGTTCGGCCCGCTAAAGGATGGATACTAAGGACAGTGGGACTCTTTTTGACGGGTTTTTATTGACAGTATGTCCGAATAAGTTCAAGAGAGCAGAAAAGCAAATGTCAGAAATAGTCCCGCAACCAGGTTTTCCTTCGGTTGTAGTGCTTCCTTCTCTGGTGGTTCTTGAGCAGTCCTAGGACCTCTTCCTCTCGCTCATCTCGGGTCCGGGATGCACTCAAAAAGAAAGGAAACAAAACAGCCTTGTTACTGGCTGATCCGAGGACAAGAATAGGGAGGGGGAAGGGAGTGAGGGTCCACCAGGGTTCCGACACCTTTGTGAAGCCGGGTCTTTTCCTACAAGTGATGCCGTGAACGTGATGTCTCTGTGACCACCCTCATGCTAGGTTGTACCACCCCGTGTCCCCAACAACCCTTGCAAATGCCCTCGTACCTTGTGCAGCCACACTTCTCCCCTGGAAGTGTGGCAGGGTGGTGCGTGGTCCCGTTGGCCTCCTGGCTTGTCGAGTCGTGATACCGGCAGTCCGGGATGAAGGTCTTCGGTTCTCTCTTCGTCGTCGGTGTCGGCGTGTCCCTCACGGCGCGGCCGCTCTGCTGGAGGTTCCGCGCCGGTAGACGCACCCGGGGTTTCCTTAAACGCCCCAGTGTCCGGTGATTGGTCCGGGTCTCCTGACGTCTCATACTCCAATTGGTCGAATGCTGGGAACACCAGGGTACACCTCCCTGACGTCACAGAAGGCAGGGCCAGAGGCGGCGTCCTGGAAGGCAGCGTAGGGAAACACCAGAAGACGTCCTGAGGTTCCTGTGGACCAGATGGAAACGGACAACAGTAAGTAGGCACACCCCGTCCAGCCATGACAGGGACCACGTCCTCATGACATACGGTAACTGTATGTTTTAGGCCCGGAGGTTGTATATTCAATTATATACTCATCCTTATCTAGCTCAGTGGTTAGGTTGCCCAGATAATCTCCTAGAGGAGGGTCTTCATCCCCCGGCTTGCTCAGAAAAATCACAGAATCTGTATTGTGATACAAGCAGCGCTCCTGGAGCTTATCCATAACCCCGTAAAGCTCTAGACGAGCGTGGGCTGTCGTGAAGCAGGCTATGAAAATGTTTATGTTGTTACTCGATGTGGGGTACTCTTGGGCGTATTTCCAACACAAAGCCACGGTATCGTCATCGATAAACTCACAGCTGGAAACCTCGTAGCATGGGGCAAACAGGTACTTGAACAGTTCATCAGGATCTGATATTAAGGTAGTATTTGAAAGGTTTGTGCGCTGTGCAAATTTTTCCCATAAGGAGTTTAGACACAGTTTGGCTAACTGGCGGCGTGCAAGATTGACCTCTATCTGATGGGGGCGTAAACGGATACCCTCGTGAGCGTAGTAGTCATCGATGTATTTATGTTTTGCATCCTGACTAGTACACCATTCAGGATACCCTGAGGCCTCCTGTTTGTCTCTGAGAAACAAATTAATGTAGGGGGCAAAGAGTTGTTGTAGTGCTCTTAAAATGCCACACTTCGTGTACTCTACCGAGCCTGTACCCTTTCTCTAAGGCAGCTTGTACCTCGATGCTACACCAGGTCCCTGTGAGCATCCTTTGTTCATCGGTGTGTCTGCAGCCGTCAACCTCTTTAAGCATCGCACATGTTCGGCAAAGGGGGAACATCAGCTTGCCATCGACTCGACATGGTAACACAGGGAAGTAAAGCTGCTTAGGAGGGTAGATTTCACATTTGATAAGCCCAAAGTATTCGGATAGGGGCTTAAAATCTCTATAGATGATGGTGGGATGACCCAGTGGTACAACTTCATCTTGTTCACAAAAGGGTACAGACTGGTGAAATCATAGTAGTGTATTTTCTCACCCTCACCAGCGGCCTTGTACAGCTGTATGGCATTTGTACGCCCCCCAAATAAGGCATTGCGGGGCTCCAGAGGTTTGGGTACATCACGAGTCTGAAGAAAAGAGCAGAGACCTGTGTCGGTTTTTAACATGTCTAACCACTCATGCTCCCATAGAACTCTCATAGTAAACCCCTGCTTTTCAACATACAGGGCCTTTGTCAGAGTACGTCTGTATAAGTGTTCAAAGGTGGCCCCCAACATTTTGTTATACTCTTGGGGCTTGTAACACTTGGGGCAGCCGTGGTAAAAACAACCGTTGAATTCAAAGGCCATCGGCACACCCTTAATTACAGAGAACCCGTCCAGGTAATAGGGGCCCAGGCGGTATTCACCACCCTGTAAGGCATGTTGAATCTGTATGTCTTCCTTCTCAGAGACGTGCATGAGCCACTGGATAGAGGGGGTTGAATAACGTTTCTGTTTACCGTTATAGAGGTCTGGCGGTACTAGAGCTATAGTTTCTGGCCTCAAAAACATGTGCTTGTAGATGGACATACACATGGAGGCCAGAGTGACGCTTTGAAAAGGGTCTATGTATTTGACCGCTTTTAGCATTTCAGGGGTTTTGGATGTCAAGGCCTTGACTTTCTTAGTCAGTGTCTTAGGTTTCAAGACCGTGACTTCTTTAGTCATAGACACCACAACATCTCTGAAGAGGTTACAAGCTTGCCGCAGGATCATTACATCCGCCTGACAATAAGCTTTTAACTCTGTTTGAAAGTTAAACTCCTTTTCACGGTTTTCAGAGTACCATTGTAGAAAGCTCACTTTCTCATCAGGCATCATGTATTCAATCCCGTAGCTTTCAGGAGGAGGCATGACCCCCACATAATTCTGGTTAGCCCAGGTGTTAAAGACGTGTGGAAAATAACCTTTACACCCTGGGAACCCAAAGGCCTTTGGCAGCTTGCTCAATTTCATGGGTAGGAAATTCAGGGTGTCTATGAAACGTATTTTTAAATGGCACACCGTCATCAGCATCAGTTTAGACCCCTGGGTTAGGAGTTCCACCTGTATCTTTTCACGAATCATGTTTCACAGAATAAAGGAGTCGTAGGCTTTTGAGTTGTGGGCGAGCATGGTATACCCTTGGAATTTGGATTGACTGAAAGTGCTTAGGAAATCACCAACACATGTTTGTTCTTCAAACTCCCAGCTGGCGTCGGAAGTTAGATGGTGAGCGTAAATATATTTAGGCTGGTGTACCCCCGTCTCTTGTGTGCACTCAATATCAAACACTATATAGTCTTCGGTCTTGGTCTGCGGTGGACCTTTAACCATATAACACTGGTGGTTGGGGCCGTCCGTGTAAGACACATGGCAGCGGGGGCATATCCTACCTTTGCACTTGTGATCCGTTGCCACATACCGCCCACACTCGCTGCAGTCAGTTTTAGGGATGCAGTTGAAAGATTTTACGTGCATGTTCAAGCAGGCTTGCGAGCGACAAAACAACCTACATGTGCAGCACCTCACCTTCGCGATGGGGTCTTCTATGCACCCGTCCCTCTGACACATCTTACGATGCATTTCACACTGGTGGTATGTTTTATTGTTGTATATATGGTCGCAGTGGGCGCACACATACTTGACCCCCAGAAAACCTTTAAGGTTCAAGATGCTGTAAAAATTATTTTCTATGTGGAGGACATATACGATCTTGTTTCTCACAGGTTCCCCGGTTGTAAAGTACTGCCAGGAACCACTGTGATAAAGAACTTTCACTGTCACGGCGAAATAGTTCTCAAAAAGACCTATATCGCCAAAGCCGACCATACGGTCAGGAGGTATTCCAAGAACCTCATGGGCTTCAGCAGCTCTAGACATGATGACAGCGTCAGGGGTCTTGCGATCCATCAGCAGACCCGCGATGCTGGCCGCCAGACATTTATTGGCAGCGGGGTTGTTAAAGTTGAGCAGCCACCGCTGTTTCTTATCAATTATTTGACTGTATAGTATGCTCTTTAAAGGTCTGGAAACACCCCCCTCACGCCCCCGTACAATGAGGGCTATGACTCTAAAAGTGCCATAGGCGACTAGTTCAGCCTTACTCTGTTAAAGCCTTGAGAGGTTTTCTAAAAATTGCACAGCGTCAAAAACATCTCGGGTCTTCCGCCTGGTGAACAACGGAGTGTCAAAACCCTGCCCCTGGAAGCGGAGTTGGAAAAAGTCATTAGGCCCCACATCGTGTAACAACCTTTCTATGAGCTCCTGCACAGCGTGATGTATAGCTAGAACACCATGAGTGGTTGATGTTATTTGGTGTAGGTTAACAAATCTAAACTCCTCATAGTGTTCTACGGCCCTAAACCTCTCTACATTGAGAGTGTAACTTCTAACACTCTCTAAAAACAAGGGCTCTGGGCCCTCATCAGTAGGAGTGTGAGTTGCGGAGGTGTTCTCTGCTGTGTCATTTTGGGGGGTCATGGTGGGACATGTCTCAGGGGTCCTTGTAAACCTGCGGGTAGCGCATATTCTCGCCTTCTTCAGCTTATGTATTAAAAGCCGGCGTTGCTTTGTACTATTAACCCACTTTTTTTTTTTTTTACGGACCCATGCTTTTCTAGATACCAAGCCCCAGCCTATCTGAACAGGTAGGTCGGTGTCGCTGTACGTCTTGTTCATGGAGGCCGTCACTACAGATACGCCCATAGGACCTTCTGAATGTTGCTGTGTTTGGAGTTTTAAAGTCCGCCCCCCTACCCCCTTCAAATATTCGACCCTCGGTATGTTAGACCCTGCACCGATGTCGGTGGTGAAGTGCTGGTTTATATGTTTCAGGTGTTGGTCTTGAAGCTATGGTACCTTGTTTGAAGGGGTCTAGGGAACCAGATGTGTCTTGTTTGAAGGGGTCTAGGGAAATAGCGTTGTCTTGTTTGAGGGGCTGTGGGGCAGCAGATGGCCTCTGCTTGAGCAGTTGTAAGAAGCGTACAGACTTTGTCACTAACCTCTGGACCCTACGGGTGTATTTTGGGGGTCTCTTATGAGCACCAGTGGCTGTGGGGGTCTTTAGGGGCTGGTGCTGCCATAGTCACGCCTGTATACCGTGTATGTCGGCCACAGCCGCCTGACACGCCTGTATTATCACTTTTTTACACAACCCAACCCTTTCCACGACCTTCTTTTGGGCCTCCCTCTTGAAGCTGATATTAGAAAACCCCAGCTCAATTTTTATGTTTGCGCCGTTCGCCTGACGTTTTAATTTTTGAACAGCCATCTGCATCTCTTTTACATGAGCCCCCAATACATCTAGGGTGTTTACAGATCCACCTTGTCCCTGCTTAGGGGGGCCCACCTTGCGCGGCCTTATAAATGGATGCAACTCCTCAGGACCCTCTATACTGCTAACTGCCTTAGCCCCATTCTGTAACGCCTGCTCAGGACCCTCTATACTGCTAACAGCCTTAGCCCCATTCTGTAACGCCTGCTCAGGACCCTCTATACTGCTAACTGCCTTAGCCCCATTCTGTAACGCCTGCTCAGGACCATCTACACTGCCAACAGTCTTGGCCCCATTCTGTAACGCCTCATCAGTAACCTCTATACTGCTAACAACCTTAGCCCCATTCTTTAACGCCTGTTCCTGGCATGTTTTACAAATAGCGAGCCTCCATTGCTGTTGGTATGGTGAGTCCAGGAGTGTAAAAGTGCCAAAAGGGCGTGCACTAAGCGGCAAATCATAGTGGTCCACAGCGGAATTGTCATCCACACTTATTGCTGAGGGCGGTGTGGGGCTTACGACGGCCTCGGGGCTGGACACTGGACTGTACCCGGGGCTGGCAGCGGGGCTGGACACTGGACTGTACCCGGGGCTGGCAGCGGGGCTGGACACGGGACTGTACACAGGGCTGGCAGCGGGGCTGGACACAGGACTGTACCGGAGGCTGGCCGCGGGGCTGGACACGGGACTGTACACGGGGTTGCAGCGGGGCTGGACACGGTCCTGTACACGGGGCTGTCAGCGGGGGTGGTGGGGTCGTATGCTCCCTGAGGGGTACTGGGGGACAAAGGGTATGAGGATTGTGAGGAGCTGTTGTTGTAATCCGGGATCCTAACTGAAATGCCTGTGTTATGGTGTGGTGACTGGTTACCTGGGTTCTGTAAACCACCGATGTTCGAAGACCCATGGTACACCGCTTCTGGGGTTCTACCTATGCTGTCTACCAGCACCCTCATCACCTCGAGAGCGTCGCTATTCATGCTAGGACATTCTAGGGGTTGCGCATTATCACCTGTTGAGCCCCTCGGCATGGCCTGAACACTTACAACCGGTTTTGGGGTCTGCTCCGGGGCGTGCACCTCTACATGAACAGTTATTTTATTTGGCACTGTCTGGGATTTCAGTACGCTGTGTGGATCCAGCGTTGCATTAGGGTTGCTGAGGGACTCTGCTAACTGTAGCTTAGGGACCCCCGGTTTCAGCTTCAGATGTTTTCTGGAGAGGCGCGTTGTTTTAGGGGCTTGTGGCGGCGCCATCTCTTCTACACCCACCGGTACAACTACCGCCTCCTTGGGGCTCATGGGTGTATAGGCCTCATGCAAGGGCTTGGCATCCCTTTTTACAGATAAGTCTAAGGGGCTATCTTGGGGTTCAGGGGGTCCTCGGTTTCTTCTTCTTCTCAGGGCTTAAGGGCCTTGCCTGGACCTCTGGGAGCACCGGCGCTGTCTTCTTTAGGTTTAAGGGTTCTGTTTGGGGCTCTGTTTATACCTTACAGGCCTTCACACGTTTTAAAGGGTTGGGAAGGTTCTCTGAGTCCCTATGTTTCTTCTTAAAGGTTACCACGGTTGAGACACACATCCCTTTTGATACCCTAAGAGGGCTCAGACCCGATGTACCGGTTTTACACAGACCCTGACCTGTGTTATCTGTGTTTGTAAACACTCTGCCAGTGCTGACCCCACCCCTGTGCAGAATGGATTGTTGTAGAGGATTGTTCATCATGTTGGCTGGTGTGTAGGACGTTGAGAGTTTCTCATGGCGTACACGCCTACTCACGCCTTTTGCGCCGTTTCTGTTGTTCTGGACGGTTGTTATGATGTCCCTTAAGGGCTGCGCAGGCCTCTCTTCAGCAGCATGTTTCTGAGACGCTTCTAAAATATAAACCGAAAAATATATATATTAGAGAAAGCATAAAACAACACATACAACCACCACCATCCTACGTTCTACACAGCCACCTTTTTTTATATAGGCATTGCTACAAGCCGCTGTACCCTTCTGCTTGAGAGTCTGTAACACCTCTAGTACTTCTCACACCCTTTTGTAAAAACACACCTGAAAGAGGTCTTTTTGCAACTCCTTTCTTTGACAGGGGTCCAGCTTTACACGTTAAAGCTTTCCTCTTCAGCGGTCTTTCTTGTGGATGTTGCGCGTGTACCTCGACACCGTCCTGGCATAACGTAGGGGCACCTGTAAAGAAAAATTATACCCAACATTAGTCATCTTTCTGAGGAGTCCCCCTATACACCCTCAGGGTCAGGACTCTGGCCTACCCACCAACTGCCCAGCGTATTAGGCAGTTTAAATAACAGTGGCCTTTTTATTTACATGTAGGAACTGAAGTGTTTTGCACACTGTTCAGAGCTCCTTAAGCCTCGAGGTACACCATAAGATCTTCAAAAACTTGTTGTAGGTCGGGATCATAAGCTGTAAAAGCATACATACATGAGAACCCATTAGAAAAAAAGAGAACTTATGAGAGATTGGTGTACAAAACTACGTAGAACTACACAACTCTAAATATATATATATATATATATAATCTATATATATCCAAGCGAATCAGGAAAGCACAATTGAGAAAGGCCACGGGAAGCATAGTAAAAGTCCATTTATTGTGCACTCGAACACTTGCCAGCAATCCAATCACAAAGCAACAGGCTTCTCCGTGTAAACTGCTCTGCCATCTGCCAGACGCGTTTCAGGAAATACACTCCTTTCACCAGTGGCATAGACGATAGTGCAAACGTTGCGTTGAATTGTCAATTTAAAACACCTGCCCGTGTGGGCGTGGCATTCCCAATGCCTCATGGTGTTTGTAGTTTGTATTTCCAAGTGGATGCGATGTTCACTCACTAATATTCAAATGCAAATGTTAAGCCCCAGTGGGTAGATCCACTGTGTTTCGTGCTCTGGCTGCCCTGCTTTATAGTTATCAAGTGCGAACTTGTTGTAGGCTACAGCCCTGAATTGCAGCCTGCAAAGCTTCCTTCTGACAGTATTAAGCTCGAGATTCAAGCTTGAACAGACCCGCTGCACGGTGAGCCTTTCCCGTTGGGCGTGCAAAGCCCCACAAATCCAAACGAATCAGGAAAGCACAATTGAGAAAGGCCACGGGAAGCATAGTAAAAGTCCATTTATTGTGCACTCGAACACTTGCCAGCAATCCAATCACAAAGCAACAGGCTTCTCCGTGTAAACTGCTCTGCCATCTGCCAGACACGTTTCAGGAAATACACTCCTTTCATCAGTGGCATAGACGATAGTGCAAACGTCGCGTTGAATTGTCAATTTAAAACACCTACCCGTGTGGGCGTGGCATTCCCAATGCCTCATGGTGTTTGTAGTTTGTATTTCCAAGTGGATGCGATGTTCACTCACTAATATTCAAATGCAAATGTTAAGCCCCAGTGGGTAGATGCACTGTGTTTCGTGCTCGGGCTGCCCTGCTTTATAGTTATCAAGTGCGAACTTGTTGCAGGCTACAGCCCTGAATTGCAGCCTGCAAAGCTTCCTTCTGACAGTATCAAGCTCGAGATTCAAGCTTGAACAGACCCGCTGCACGGTGAGACTCTCCCGTTGGGCGTGCAAAGCCCCACAAATCCAAACGAATCAGGAAAGCACAATTGAGAAAGGCCACGGGAAGCATAGTAAAAGTCCATTTATTGTGCACTCGAATACTTGCCAGCATATATATATATATATATATATATATATATATACCTGGCTGCGGGGCTGACAATTGTCCGGCGTTGCTAGTTATTACAGTGGTGTCCAGCGCCGGGGGTATACTGGTAACGGCTGCATTTGCAGGGTCTTGCATCTGTATTAAACATTAAATGAAAGCAGCGGTTTTAAAACGCCTTTCTTAAACAAAAGTATTACAACTTCAAACAATTCAGGTATACATTTTTAAAAAACCTGTTAAGAGGGGTGCAAGACATTTTTTTTTTTTTTTAAACGTTGCAGTTGCTGCGCTAAAACATATGTTAAAAAAAAAGAAACATCCTGCGACATATCCTTTGCATATGGGTAAATCACTTTAGGTACACATGACCCTTCTGACCTACAACTACTGCCTCTAGGTACCAGGTACTCTTTTGTAACACGTCACTTATCTCTTGTAACACCCTGTTTGCTACCGCTTACATTTTGCGTGCTTTAGATACTTGTTCAAGTGCCACCAGTGCCTACATAGTGCTTGTTCTTGGGCTTGAGTGCCTACCAATTATTGCAGCGTTATTCAGCTACTTGTACTTTGTTTTCTCTTGGACCCTGCACACATGCCACATTTTTCCTCCTGTAACTTAACGTTTGGTTTTGTAACCTGCACACATGTCACTTTTCTCTTGTAACAACATGTTTGATACACCCTGTAGTTTGCCTGCTCACAATTGTCACTTTTGCCGCATGTAACTTAACGTCTGCTTTTGTAATTTGTGCATTTGTATCTTTTATGTAACGCCGGTAATTCACAGTCCTTATGTTTTACACCAGGTTCTTATGTAAAGCGCTCTGACACAGCCGTGTCCCGTTCGCGCTAATAAGCAGTTTTTTTTCTGCTTGTATCTTTTATGTAATGCATGTAATCCTTAGTCCCTATGTTTTTGCAACTGAGGGGCTTTTGTAAAGCGCTCTGACACAGGCGTGGCCCGGTCGCGCTAACAAGCAGTATTTTTTCTGTTTGTATCTTTTATGTAACGCCTGTAATCCTTAGTCCTTATGTTTTTGCAACTGAGGGGCTTATGTAAAGCGCTCTGACACTTGCGGGTAAAGTTTGCGCTAGCTAACAATAAAAAAACCACACACCGTGGCTGATGTGCAAGGTCCGCCCCTTCAGTGATGCACTGATGACATCACTGGAGGGGCGGGCTTTGCTCAGCAGTTCCGGGGAAGCCTCACAGCCGCCATGCTGCCGCTGACCCGAGGGATCCACGTGGGCTCGTGGGAAAATGCCCTAGGACCCTCCAACGGTGAAGCAGGACCACACCTGAGCCCTCACCCCGAGCAGCGCCAGCCGCAAGCGGGCTCGGGGCTATTTGTAAAAAAAAGCGGCAAAACTGAACAATAGGACCCTGGAGCCCCAGGGACACCCTGACCCTCACCCCCGAGCAGCGCCTGCAGCAAGCGGGCTCGGGCGACTTTTTAACAAAAAAAAAAAGTGCCAAAACTGAACAATAGGGCACCGGAGCCCCTGGGACACCAGACACTCCTCACCCCGAGCAGCGCCAGACACATGCGGGCTCGGGGCGATTTTAAAAGCGGCACATGGGCCCCTGAGACCCCAACCGGAGCCAGACACCCCACACCTCATTTAAAAAAAAAAAGAAGCAGCACAAGGGCCCCAGTAGCCCCGAGGACCCCCGGAACGCCAGCACCCTCACCCCCGAGCAGCGCCTGCCACAAGCGGGCTCGGGGCTTTATTCATTAACCGGTGTCTCAAGCCCTCCACAATAGACCCAAAACCCCCAGGACCATGGAGCCACCCCCCCCCAGAACCCTCAGAGCAGCGCCACGCATACTGAAGGACCACCATGCAGGCTCTCTTTTAAGGATACAGACCCATACTTCTGACCCACAAAAAACAACGGCTTGGTGAGTACAATAATGCATTATTTATTTTGAATATATATGCATTGTATATTATTTAAAGACCCTCTGGTAAGCTTGCAATACCAACGCCTCAAAGCATCTAACATTTTATTAACATTAAATGTACAACATCCTGGTAAAATCGTTTCTATGCTCTGTAAAATACACGTTTCCCTCTACAGGGACCCTCCTAAGGCCTATAACATTACGCCCCATAAATACAAACCCTGCAAACTCTACGCCAGCCCTACACCACCACCTCCATTAACATTAAATACCTACACACATAACTTTAAACTCAATCCTTCAAGAAAACCTTTATTCACTTTAAACACCTTTACATTACAATTCAAGTCTTTTAAAAAAACTTCATTGTCACCATTATTCACATTAAACACAACACATCGCCTTAAAGATTAACAGTACATTTACATTACAATTCACGGCTTGTAAAAACTTCATTGTCCCCATTATTCACACTAAACACAACACATGGCCTTAAAGATTAACAGTACATTTACATTACAATTCACTGCTTGTAAAAACGTCATTGTCCTGGAACAACCCTTCCGGAGAGCCCTAAAAACTTATTTGTTCTGTTAACCATTTCTCTTCTAAATAACACCTTAGCCAGCATAAGATCACACAGATGCGCCGGGACACCCCGTTGGGGTATCTATGCGCTATATCAAAATACACTAAATAAATAAATACATTGTCACCATTATTCACATTAAAACACAACACATCGCCTTAAAGATTAACAGTTTACAAACCGCACTACATAGTACTATTTAGCATTTTTTAATTTTTTTTTAAAAAGTACAGCTTTGTTAAACCTGCATATACACCCTAATACATCATTGCGCCATCCATTATTTACCTTCCCTACATGTTGGCAGGCGGCGTCAATCTGGGAGAAGTTGCTCAGGTGCATTCTTGCCTTAAGTTCCAAGGGTTGTCTCTGTGCCTCCAAAACAATCCACGCAAGTCGTTCCCCAGGGGTTTTGAATCGGTGCTGTTGCAGAAATCCACAAGGTGCAGCAAAGCAATCCAGGCCAGTCACTGCCAGAGGTTTTTGACAGGGTTGTTGGTGCAGAAATCCACAAGGTGCAGCAAAGCAATCCAGGCAAGTCACTCCCCAAAGGTTTTTAGGTCGAGCTGACCTAGCATTCAATGCGAAAGCATTGAATGCTGTCAGCAAGACAACTAATGTTACCCGTATTTGGGAATGTGGACACGAGAGGGTGCACGAGCGCAGATTTGCTCAGATTTGACCTCGTGAGCGCGCACGGCGCCGTGCCCCTCTCTTGCCTTACATTCCCGTGCGCACACAGCCAGCCCCCACACCCCTGCACACAGGCACACGTACACACAGGCAGGCACACACACAGGTACAACACACGCAGGCACATACAAGCGCACCCGCCCCCGCCCCACGCCCCCAGCCGCCGCCCGCCGCCCACCGACCCCCGCTTACATACACACACAAACGCGCACACACACACACTCCCAACCCCGCTCACCGGGCACACGCAGGGCTTCCATCACTGGGGGGGGCGGGCACCGTCAATGTGCCCCGAGGCCCCCCCTCACCGGGTCTGCTATACTCTTCCCCGTCCCACAGCCTCACAGCACTCCTCAAGTACAGTGGGCGAAGACTGCAGGCGCCGCCACTGTCACGAGCCGCAGGGAACGCCAACGTGCACGCTCACGGCGTCACGCTCCTGCCCTCTCGCGTCTCTTCTGCGCTCCAGGCCGACGTGCGCCAAATACAGGAAAACAGAACCTCAACTGCGTGCTCCACAGTTTTATTTATTTCATTTACGTACTTGTTTAGTGTATTATGCCTACTTTTGATGATTCCCTTTTCCGATTGCTAGTAACAGGCATTCATAGACAGTGCATCATTTAGAAGGAGCAATCACTTTGTAGTGTCTTATCGGCAGACCTGTAAGGAGAGGACGCAGACAAGGGATTCTTAAGTGTATGTTACTGTGCGCTGCTAAAGCCTGACGGTGCACACCCTGTGCCACACATTCTTGTCCACCCTGCAAACTCTAGCAGCAGAAGTGTCCATCCCGCTTCTTCCCTGAACTTTGCACTTCTGCTTGGGCGCACCCTTCTGTTAAACCCAAGATAATAAGGCTCGTCTCAGTTTAGTGTTCGTGCATATGTTTTTATAGACGTTTCGCACGCACGCCACACTCCTGTACCAGATGAGCTATTGCCCTGTATTTCTTTAGAAACATCTTACTCATTGAGGTATGATCGGCACGATGAGATGTGTGTAGTACTTCACAACATTTATCGTAGAGAAATTTGTTGGTAACCGTCTTGATTACAAAGTCACCGTAGTTTGAATTTTAAATGTATTTATTATTTTGTAAATATATTTATTGGTCCAACAACGACGAAACAGGTTGCCGTATATTCACTGCAGTGGCAGAGTGGGTGAGTTTGGAGCACGCAAATCAGGCCAGGTGTCTGTGTAACATGCTGATTATTACACCTGGCAGAAACAATGTATAACTAAATCCTACGTTATTATCAAGTGTGGGGGGGGGGGAGGTAGAATGCTGATCCATTCAGTTTCCAAAGTCAATATCTTAATCAAGGGGGGAATGGATCACTTGTCCTGTACAACCTTCGGTATGCAGGTGATTTACAGGAAATGGGGTGTCCCAATCTAAAATGACCCTCATGCACGTGATGGGTATGTTTGTCGTTAAAGCGGTATATCTTGGTTCTCCGCTTTTGAATCACGTGTGTGCATAATCATTGAGTCGATCGAGTTATGCAGCCTCCACCAGGAGGATCTTACCCAAGGTTGATGCAGTAGTGAGCCAGTGACAAATGCTTGTAATTAAAAGGGGCCAGGAAGACAAGGATATAAATTTATTAGTCTGGCTTCCGGGTCCGGACACTCTCGTGTAGTGCACGTTGGAACTGGATAATGAGTAGTAAGTGCACTTAGAGTGTGGGATTCTTAAAATAGTGAAAGGGGGGTTCTAAAATGGTCGACATGTTTCTGCCATGGTGCCTGGATTAGGACTTATAGGCATTCTTCAGGACCGTTAGGTGAATGACGTGAAGGAAATAACAGATTAGTGCTCAAAAAGTGTGATAAATAAAGGTAGTTGACCTGTTATTCTTGTTATGAAGGTCTCATTGTACCTCGCGCAAATAATTTTCGCGCTCCTTACGGGTAGAGTGAGCTTCGGGGGGACTCTTGTGTCCGTCCTCGGCGCCTACTGTGCGCGTTGCTCAAATCGAACCGGAAACTAAATCCTACAACATCGAAAGCACAGCCTCCGAAGTACGTCCAATAACCGTTTTAAAATAGCAAGATCGTGGATCGGTACAATGAGGTGTGGGACAGTATATACCATTCATTCAAACCTTATTTATTTACTTATTTATTTATATCGCAAGCCCCTGGCAGCATGGACAGTGGGGTGCTTTACAGAATACCTGGTAACCATATATTGAACGAAGAAGGTAGATTAACGGGGAAAACATGGTCAGCATGGGTTTAGAGAGAAAAGAGTACAAAGAGCAAGAAAGTATAGATGATCTCTGTATAGGTGGTTTTCCACCTGAAGTGGATAAGGTCCTACGGTCTTCAAACAGGTTGTTCCAAATTCTAGGGGCCACCCTGAGAGGGCCTGGTTCATAGTCTTGGATTTTTGTTTTGTTTCAGAATTTCTACTATCATTGGAACTTGGTTCCTGGTATTTCTCCTACCTCTGGAGGCCTGTGTTTGTTATTCATGTAGGTGTGTGCCTTTTGGTGCAGGACCTTATGGGTGGTGCAGGCACTTTTAAAGTGAATTCCAGCATCTAAGGACCACAAATGGCAGTCTTTCAGAATTTAATTGATGTGTCTAGATTTGTTTGCACCTTTAACGAGGCAAGCAGCGATGTATAGGATGTTCCAGGGAGGGGTGAGAATAGCCTTTCAGGTGTCTGCAAGTAGATCACTGCCATTATCAAGATGAGATGATACTGGGGCGCATGAGCCATGGCTCTGAGCTATTCGGAGGGATGGAGTGCTTAATTTGCCTGAGGTGGTGAAGTTGGATTGGATATGTGTTTTGCAATGAAACTGCTATTGTTAAGGGCGAATCCTAAAGATTTAGCACAGAGTACTGGTGTTGGTGTGAAGCCATCTCAGTTTGGTTCTGAAACCAGTGTTCCATGTGTAGCAGAAGGAATTAGGTTGAAGAGGTGGTTAGGTAGAAGTGACAAAGTGCTCATCCATTTTGTTAGGTTTCCATGAGCAGTTTGAGAGTGGAGATGTCTGAAGGGTTCGATAATCTAGTTACTAAAGTATATTTGGGAGTTGTTGGTGTATTGAATAGAAATTCTCTGCGTGTGAAGCATAGTACCAAGGCTTTCCATGCAGAGGTTAAATAGAAGTGATCACAGGATATATCCTTGATGTACACTGGAAAAAACTGGAAGAGAACGGGATCTGAATGTGTCGATTTTCACCAGCTATGATACGGAAGTGATCAAGGATTGGATCTATTTCAGCACTGTGCCCTTTACTTCCGTTCTTGAAAGGAGTATTTGTAGGGGGTTCTGTGGTTTATTGCATTGAATGCTGCTGCTGACAATTAGAGCAGCACTAATACATGGGCTAAGCCATTTGAGATAAAGATGTAAGACCAGTAAGATTGTCAGACATTTAAGCATGCTCTTCTAGGATGTCTCCCTGATCTGAAGGTTGCATCATCTTCCTGGAAATGCCTATCCAGTCTTTTTCCTTGTCCGGTTGACAGAAAGAATGTTCATTTCATTTGGGTGATGAACATTGTGAATACAAATATCTTGTGTGAAGCACAACAGCACAGGGGCAGTCTTACTGATATTTGCATCATATTCCGTGGATGGGGGGACTTTTTTCTTTATATTGTGGAAATGTTTACCTGTGCTGGTCTTTCCGTTTAGCTCCAAGATGAATGCGGTATACCTAAAACCAGTTTTTACTTGTCAGCCGTGTGTTCTTTCGGGCTGTTGAGAAGGTTGCACATATGTATCGGGTTAATCGGGTGTGCCAAATTTTCTCTGTCTTGCTGGTAATGTTAACGCATAACTCCATGTCACCAAGGAAGCAGTGCTACAATACTGGGTATCTGTTTAACATCTTAAAGCATTCGAGGAGATTTAGTCCTTTTTCACTTCAGTTGATCCAATTGAATTAACACATTGGAAATCAATTGTTAAGTATAAGCCCAATATTCTAGCATTGCTTGCTTGTTGATTTGGATCCATCAAATACCCTACCTGCAATTAGCTTGGAGGCATACATCTTCCTGGGTTGAAGTAAAAGATTACAGAATAGGCACAATAGACAAGTGAGTTAAGCAATTTGTGTTGAGGGGTAGGTGGGTCAGGGCAGGTGCTAGAGACCCTCACTCTATCTATTTATCTTTTGCCCTCACTCTATCTATCTATCTTTCGCCCTCACTCTATCTATCTATCGCCCTCACTCTAGCTATCTTTCACCCTCCCTCTTGCTATCTTTCGCCCTCCCTCTAGCTATCTTTCGCCCTCCCTCTAGCTATCTATCGCCCTCCCTCTAGCTATCTTTCGCCCTCCCTCTAGCTATCTTTCGCCCTCCCTCTAGCTATCTTTCGCCCTCCCTCTAGCTATCTTTCGCCCTCCCTCTAGCTATCTTTCGCCCTCCCTCTAGCTATCTTTCGCCCTTCCTCTAGCTATCTTTCGCCCTCACTCTATCTATCTATCTTTCGCCCTCTAGCTATCTATCGCCCTCCCTCTAGCTATCTATCGCCCTCCCTCTAGCTATCTTTCGCCCTCCCTCTAGCTATCTTTCGCCCTCCCTCTAGCTATCTTTCGCCCTCCCTCTAGCTATCTTTCGCCCTCCCTCTAGCTATCTTTCGCCCTTCCTCTAGCTATCTTTCGCCCTCACTCTATCTATCTATCTTTCGCCCTCTAGCTATCTATCGCCCTCCCTCTAGCTATCTATCGCCCTCCCTCTAGCTATCTATCGCCCTCCCTCTAGCTATCTATCGCCCTCCCTCTAGCTATCTATCGCCCTCCCTCTAGCTATCTATCGCCCTCCCTCTAGCTATCTATCGCCCTCCCTCTAGCTATCTTTCGCCCTCCCTCTAGCTATCTTTCGCCCTCCTTCTAGCTATCTTTCGCCCTTCCTCTAGCTATCTTTCGCCCTCCCTCTAGCTATCTTTCGCCCTCCCTCTAGCTATCTATCGCCCTCCCTCTAGCTATCTATCGCCCTCCCTCTAGCTATCTATCGCCCTCACTCTAGCTATCTATCGCCCTCCCTCTAGCTATCTATCGCCCTCCCTCTAGCTATCTATCGCCCTCCCTCTAGCTATCTTTCGTCCTCACTCTATCTATCTTTCGCCCTCACTCTATCTATCTTTCGCCCTCACTATATCTATCTATCTTTTGCCCTCACTCTATCTATCTATCTTTCGCCCTCACTCTATCTATCTTTCGCCCTCACTCTATCTATCTATCTTTCGCCCTCACTCTATCTATCTATCTTTCGCCCTCACTCTAGCTATCTATCTTTCGCCCTCACTCTATCTATCTATCTTTCGCCCTCACTCTATCTATCTTTCGCCCTCACTCTATCTATCTATCTTTCGCCCTCACTCTATCTATCTATCTTTCGCCCTCACTCTATCTATCGCCCTCCCTCTAGCTATCTATCGCACCACCACAGCATCACTCAGGGGTACCACAGCATCACTCAGGGGCACCTCTACCACAACATCACTCAGCGCCACCACAGTATCAATCTGTACAACCATTCAACAATAACTGGTTCAAATATTTTCTCTCAATGTTTCAAGCTTTATTACAAATGTCACAAAAAGATGTTATTATTTCACTTCTGTTCTTGGATTTTCATCACAATAAAATACACTGAACATAATCTTCACAAAAGTTATTTACAAAAGTTTAAGCTATTGCCATTATAAATGACAATAACTTTTATTTAAGTATTAATTATTTAAAAAAATTAAAAGCCATTGTTATTTGTAATATCAATACATCTAAGTCACGTAAATACAAAACATGTTGCATTACAAATGCTATAGGTGTCACATTTGCAAAAGATAAACGTATTGGCATTGTAAATGACAAAGCTATTAATTTCGCTATTTTCAAAACCAACACATAAATAAAAAATTTGTAATTTACAAGACCAATAGCTCAAACTTTCCTAATGCGAGACCTATTGCATTGCAAATGCTTGTTTGACTTGGTTGTTGGTGCAGGAGTCCTCCAGGTGCAGCAGAACAATCCACTCCAGTCGCTCCTCAAGGGTTTTTTGAATGGGTGTTTGGCAGTGTTCCTTAGGGGGCCTTTTTATACCTGTCCAAGCATGCTAATTAGAAGCCCCCCACACCCTTTATGACTTGAGGGGGGTTTAGAACAATGTCATGGTGGCCTTTGGGTGGGAACCATTTTTTCTATCCTTGTACAGTACAACCAGTACATCAGTTTATTACTGACAGCTGTTACTCAAACTCAAGGCCTATCCCGGGAAGAGTGGGGTTAGACAATGGGGGGTTTGGGTGGCCATCTCAAAACTCTTCACACCTACGTGACACCTTCTCCTGGGAAGTAGGGAGCCCGGGAACAGGATCCAAGGTCAGAGTTTTTCTTGCCAGGTATGTCAAGTTTGGGACTAGCCTGTCAATTTTCCTGCCAAACATGTCAAGTTTGGGACCAGCCTGTCAAGTTTCCTGCCAGGCCTGTCAAATTTGGGACCAGGGGCTTTGTGATGTGTTTATTACATCCTAGCAGCTGGCACCTTGTTTCAGGGTCTCATGGGAAGCTTTGGCTCTACATGCCACCTGTCTTTTTTTTTCGCATCTCAAAGCTCAGGGGTTGCTGGGGTTTATTATTTTATAAGGGGGTTTGTATTAACCTATTTTTTGAGAGAATTACCATAGTTTGTGAGGACCCTTTACAACTTTGATACCTACATGCCACAGTCTTCTTCCCAGGCCCTGGGCTGGGGGACTCAGGACTGCCCCGCAGCTGTTCAGCCAACAGCTGTCTGCAACCCCAGTTTTAAACATGCCCAGGCATTTCCCTACTACATGCACACACTTTTTCTTTGCACTTTTTTTTAAACACATACACAATTACCCCATGTTTTGCAATCAACCTGTCAGTTTTGGGACTAGCCCTACATGTCACCCATTTAAAACCAGAGTGTTTGCGGCCAGCAAGTTGCTGCCAGGCCCTGTCAAATTTAAGGCCAGGGTTTGCTGCCAGACCTGTCGAATTTAAGACTAGACCTGTCAAATTTCCGGCCAGCCGTTTCCTGCCAGACCTGTCACTTTTGCGACCAGAGTTTTGATGTGAATGGTATCCCTACCTATTACTCTTGCTGGATAACTGGGGAAGAAGGACTGGACCTGCTCCTTGAGCCCTGGACCACCAGAGTGACTCCAAAGGTTGGTTGGCTGGCTCCTAATCAAAGCCCTCGAGACAGAAAAGGCTCCGATCATCTTTAACATGTACCTGGACTTTGGCTGCTGAGTCCTAACCCCCAACTGGTGCCTTGGAAGTGGGGATACATGAGCTTTGTTTTAGAAGCTATGGTCCCCATCAGAACCGACCCCTACTGACGAAGCCCTCGCTGCTCTTCTTTGCAACCGACGCAGTGCAATGCAACTCAATGCAGGACTCTGCAATGCTCCTCAGAACTGTCACTACACAGCGAAATGCCCCATATCAAGGACATAAGTTAAATTCTCAGTAGGCCTAACCTGGTCCCTATATTTTGCCTGTGCTCCACCATGATCGGCCTGAACGTGTAACTTGGTCATAGTCTGGTGGGACGAGATAACCTCAGTTGGCACTTTGTGTTTTAAAGCATTATTTTTACCTAAACCTTTAAAAATGTTATCCCTGGTTCTACAAATTGAATTTTTGTTGTTTTGGTGTCAAATAACTTATTACAATTTTCTCTATTTTTCTAAATTGGTTTGGGACTTTTCTTATGTTCTGTATTCACTTTATCATTGTTTGTGTGCTGCATAAATACTTTCCCCAAGGCCTCTAAGTTAAGCCTGACTGCTTTTGTGCCAAGCTACCAGGGGGTTAAGCACAGGTTAATTTAGTGACTGTATGTGGTTAATCCTGACAGGGATTGTGGCTGTTGCTTGAGAAGGGTTTATACTCCCAACAATCCAATTTCTCACCTATAGCCACACATCTTTCATTCCTAATATTTTCTTACTCTCATTGCAAAACATGCTGGCCATTTCTCTTCTTACATAAGCCGCATCAACCTGTGGCAAACAAGACACTGATCATTGTGGTTGTGAGTTTGACCATAACGTCCTGCATCGGCTAAAGAAATAATTACACTCTTGTGGCTTTCTGTGACTTCTGGGACAAATACATCTATAGAAAATCTACCAATATTTGTCTTCACCATCATATTGAGCCATTATATTGGTTTGTATGGTACGTAAGGAATGTGTTCAATGAGTGAATGGATTCATTGCTACTTCAAAAGAGCAAGGGCAGTCTATGTGGTCTTCCTTTTCTGTTATGTCGAACAAAGTCATTTGAGGAGCATCCTGTGAAGTACTCTGCACAGTTAAGTTTTGCAGCAGGGGTTGGATTTGTCCTTGCAGTGCTGAGGCACATATCTTTTTGGCAGCGCCTGCATCTCGAGCATTTATTATAATTTGCCTTGTATTCAATTTCCCAATAAAGTGCAGTGGTGGAGGTTTGTCCATGTGAGAAGATTGAGGTTTTTCTTTCATAGGGTATTCATTAATATTCATAAAAGCTGAACAAATCTAGGACTTGCAGTCCATTAGGCTTGGCATCCTTTCCAAACTGCGACCATCATTCTTACTCCACTTTTACCAAAGTGTTTTATATGTTCCGATTTTAAAATCTTGAATAGAGAGATCCAGATTGTTAATGATCTGCAGAGGCAGCTTTTGAAGGCTCCCACTAGATGAGAGAATGGATTTCACGGAGCTAGTGACAGAATGATAAAATTACTAAATTACTTTTAGCATAGTAGTTAATACAACAGTTTTGCCTTGCTTGTGTTCTGTAAGTAAGTGGTATTGTGGTTCCTGAATTTAAAGGTACTCAATTTCAGAACCTTTGCAAAATCGAATGCAGAATTATGCTTTTAGATGGGGAATATACAAGTTTCTTCATTTTGTTTTTTTTTCTTTTACCTTACGCTGTAAATGACTAAATACGCCTTCAAGGGCAGTAGCCATTTGCAAATCTACAATGCTGAAAGCTTTCAGAAGAATGATCTGCTTGGTGTATATATTTTAGAAACACAACCCACTCGCAGCAAGCTCTAATTCAACTTCTTTTTGTCTTCAAGGTACTCCGCTTTATGCTGCCCACTTCCGTCCAGGACAGTTTGTGGATATCACTGCAAAAACGTAGGTCAATTTCTTTGTATTCTCCTACTAAAAAGATCTACTTTGTTTCCCAGCAACTAATTTTTCAGTGTTAGTCACTGTATATGTTCTCCTTCCGTAAAATATTTAGTTTTGTCACACTTCGAAAACATGTCTTTTAAATTTCTTTTTAAAAAAATGCAGGGGACCAAATATTTGTAAAATGGCTATCTAGTGATCAGTGTTTCATTTGTCACATAGTTTAGGTTACAGTTGGCTATGACAACTGCAGGATTCTGCCCTTTGACTTGTTAGTGAACAGTGTCACTACGACAGCAACAAGGCAATACGCCATTTCGGCCCAATGGTTACCGGACCTACTTCTTTATATTATAAAGAGATTTTCATTTGGAACCCAGATCACATATACTTTGTGGGTTTGGTTGTATTATGTGCTTTGTTATGCTAAGAATCCATTTTTTTAATTTAAACTTTATGTACTACATGAGTTCTTGAGTTGTAAGGTTAGATAACGTATAGCATTAAGGAGTAGGTGTTTTGTTTCCTTTTGTTTTGATGTGGTACTCAGTGTATTCTGTTCTTCCTGTTGATGTGTAAACGGTTGGTATCTTGTGTTTCGTGACTTCTCCCTGTGTTGCTCTAGTCAACGGAATTTGATTATGAACGAGTGCCCAAAGTGCTTGAGTAGCAGTTGAAAGAACTTCCACCTCTGAGCTTGCTGAATAAAAGAACCTACATGAAACATGGACTGTACCCTGCCTCTTCCATATGTACACCTGGAATAGCTGCTTCATGATTTCACAAACACTTAAGCTTGGATGGGTTCCAAACAGGTCACTTATACCGCTATGGGCCTTGAGGTGCCAGGTTTTGAATTAAGAGATGATGATGTTGCTTGGTTGCAGGTTCAATAGTCATTTGAAGACTCCTTTTGGAATCTGCTGCTGCTGTTATTCGCTTTGTTTTTATGAATTTAAAAGCAAATCGTTTTAATGGAATTCAGCAACCCCATCATGACACTTTTCTTGATTTCACCCAGCAACCATGATTTTCATTCTTACTGAATGGGATGCAGCGACCACACTGGAAGCTACTAGCACATCCATATTAGTCAGTGATGGGAAACTCACCTGGATTCCAAGTCGCTGAACTTTGAAGCTCGGCTCCTGGCAGCTAGCTTGAATCTCCTGCACTCAAATGTTGCCATTTTGAATGGAACACAGGGCAACCACTATAATCAGCTTCTCAGCTAAATGGAAGCAACCTTTATTTGGATGTGGTTGCATTTATACATTTGTTCATACCACTGATGAAGGGCTAGAACACTTTGGGAGACTGGTAGCACACTCTGTGCCTGGTTGGGAAGGAATGAGTTTGTAGTGTGTTGTGGTGTTATGTGTGAAGACCAAAGTGGTGGTGTTATTGTGTCATGTATCACTGCACTCAAGGGTGTAATGCAGCCACGAGGAGTGAGAGATGGAATTCTTCATCCTGTCATGGGGATGAGCCTTGCTTTTACACTGTGTTAAGTTGGCATGAGCTTATTAGAAGTTTAAACGCCAATTTTCCTTTCTGCTGCCTTTGCACATGGCCCACATTATTATAAATGTTTAGAGTTTAGCAGAGTGTTTTGCTTCACACGAGAATAATATGTTTTTCTATATTAGCAGCTTTGCTTAGTAAGCTTTGTCTGAACAGTGAGTGCCGAGGCCTTCAATGTTATTTCAACACAGTGGTTGTTGTTCGGACTGATCAGCGCACGTTCTAGACATAACATATGTGCAGCTGTGGCCACCTCTGAATATGGCATGTTTAATAATGCACTGGGTAGGCATGATCACACACTCTTGGAGAACATTTGCATGCAGAGAGCTGTGGCAGAAACTGATGTGATCCATTTCTGCTAGGATCAGAGGTATGGGGCCGCCCTTGTAATCCCAAGAGACCTTCTGTAGATATAAAATAACCTACTAGCAAGGGAGGGTGATATATAGGTGTATTCTAACCCGTTTCCATTTAACATTGTAATATGCTTTCTCCCTTTGTATTTTATGGAATAGTAACTATGCTGATAATCTTGTTGCTTATAATATGTTTGCTTGTATTAGCTAAGACTGCTCATGAGAACACTGCATTAGAAATAAATATTTCAAACTTGCTCGTGTCTCCATTTACTCCCTGTTTTGGACTGGTATGAGAGTATAACGAAAGAGTGTTCATGTGTTCCACATTGCCTGAGGTATTCTAAGTTCCATGTTCTGGGTTGTCTAATCATTGGGGTTATGGAAGAACCAATGAGACCATGATTGCTAGTCTGGTAGGGGATTTTGGTTACTAAGGTGAGTTTTGGTACACCCAAATTCACTGAGGTTCCAAGTCTCTATGCACAGTTCTGTGTATGAGCAGAATCCCTGCTACAATCCACTTGCATTATTGTCTACCGTTAGGAGGGTGTGGGTTGTATAGTGTTTTGAGGCTTTGTCTGAAACTGTGGGTATACTGTTATTGTGTTGCTCAAGTTGTGTATCTATAGATACGCATGGAAAGGGATTGAGAGATGGATGTTTATATTATGATTTCTATTTTCCTACTGTAATGTTTTTTTCCAGTTCTTGGGCTGGTATGGTTTTTAGTCATCTGCTGTCAACAACGTTGTGGAGAACGTATGTTCTGATGCTAGGTCAGTGTGTCACTAAGTCATCTGTTAACTACCACCATTAATTCAAGGTAAACTTGCTTGATTCTTGCCTTAGCAAAGTCCAAATCCATAATTGTGCTCCCCGTACGGAGAAGGAGGTAACACCACAGCCAGACTTAGAAGTATTGTGGTGTGAACAGAATCACAAATAACCAGTCACAACCTTCAGACAGGGCATACATGTTGTAGTATGCACTACATGTGATCAGTGCTCATTTGAATTCGTCCTCCATTTGAGTACGTTTGGAAGCACTGCCAGTGTATTTAAAGAGGTAGGATTGCCTTTTCCCTTTCAAGGTCCCACATTATACATGCTTTTCATAGGGCCTTAAGCTACTGGAGTAAACATGCTGCACCTTGCCACCCACCTGGAACCTAAACACTGTACTTACTCAACGGATAGATCCTCCTTTTGATTGAATGGCCCACTGGACCATTAAACCCTTGAAGTTCGCTTGCTTAATGATATTGTCAAGGGTTGCTAAACTTTTCTTACTGTGAAATAGTTGTATCTTCAAATACATAGGATCAGAATTGTTACAACAGACATACGATTGATTCATTCTCAAGGTAGTCCTAATCCTTCAGTTAGATTATCACATTGCTTTTTTGTCCCTGTTCTACAATCTTCAGCAGACACAGCACTGCACACACTTGTTACTAGAAGAGCTCTGAGGTATATCATGGACAAGATCAATCGGTTCAGAAGAACACAGCATCTCTTTGTGACTTTATCTCCTCAAAACGTGGCCAGTCCTAGCAAGAAGATGAGTGCTTCCAGCTGGATTGTTCAGTATATACAACTGTGGTATTTGGTGGTTCACAAGATATTGCACTCTTAAATGCAAGCTCAACTCCAAAGAAAGCAGCATTCTTGACTTTCATTGTTAATCTTTCTGTAGTGGGCATGTTTTAGATCACCTCCAAGGTCCTTTGGTGATACATTTAATAATCATTGCTTTATGTAGCTAGTATATTAAGAAATCTGTTTTCTATCAATCGTGCTTCTCTCCGTCGTCCACGGGATGCTAACTGGACATTTGCTTGGAAATAATTTCTCTCAATGTGCAACTATAATAGTGTTCTCCGGTGGCGTCCCGTCCTGTGCCGAAGTGGAGCGCCGGGCAGGAGGAGGGAGGTGGGGAGGCTTTGGTCACAATTAAAAAAATATATATATATATATTCTTACCTTAATGCTGCTGCCACCGCAGTCTCCCACGCATCGGCTCTTCCTGCTTTTGGCCCCGGGGCTGGGCACAGGCTCCAGCCTGGCCAGCGGCCAATCCTGAAACTGCTCTCGCATGAGAGAAGCTTCCGGATTGGTCTAAGCGTCGGCAACTTGCGTCCCAGGCAGACTGGAAGCCTATGCCTGCTCTCTCCAGCCCCAACAACGCAGCTGAGGCTTGAGAGCGCATCTCTGCGCATCAGGGGTTTGGTCGGCCTGAGACGGCTACTAACAGAGAGGCAAGGTTACTGGCAGGCATGAAGGATGCTGATAAACTGCCCTTCTGTCTTATGGAGGGTGCTCGGTTACATAAAGACTCCCCGTACATTGTGTGAAACAGATCGCACAGACATGGGAATTAGGGATACGACACGTACTACGCCGGTCCATGTTCTCTACGCAACTGCCGCTGTGGTGGTTGAAGCCATTTTTGCAGATCAAACGAGTCATGTCAATGATGGCATGGATTGAGGGAGGTTTTGAAACTTTGGGGGAGCTGTATCCTGTGGGGAGGTGCATCACATTTGCGGAGGCACAGAAGGCGTTTGGAGTGGGCATGGTCAATTTTTACTGTTTGCCAAACTTACCAAGACAGCCAGTGACATCTGGACTGGATTTCCACAGACCCCAGTAATGTCACTCACGCTGGAGGTGCTACGGGTTGGAAACTCCACTTGGGGGATGGTCGCCCGCCTACATGGAGTGCTAAGGTGAGACAGGCCTAGTACCGTGATGGTGGCAAGGGAGGGCTAAGACATTGACCTGGTGGAGCCCTTGACTGACAGGGATTGGATGAAGGCTTGTACATTACTGTGTTGAGTCTCCGTAATGCGCGATTCAAATTGGCAAACCTCTACATCTTGCACCAAGTTTACGTTTCGTCGAAAAGGTTGCAAGTTATATATAGAACCAGGTATGGTGCTTGCTCCTGGTGTGAGACCATTGGCCTATAGGTGTCCGGGACTGATGGTATATTGGAGCATGATTTCTCGCAGGCTTCGAGAGGTGACTTATGTACACATAGATCTTAGGGTCCTACACTGCTTGTTACACTTAATACCGAGCCTGAGTGGGAGTAAGGTGTACTACAAATTTGCACTGCTGTGTCTCCTTCTGGCAAACAGAAGAATTGCCATCTAGTAGATGTCTCCTAGGGAGCCTACATATAAGCAGTGGAGTAGGGATGTAGGTGAGTGGGCTCTGGCAGAAGAATGTGGAATGTGTGAGGTCCAAACAGGTGTTAGGTGGAGCAGGACTGTTTTGAGTGGACAGGGATGTTGCATGAATTGATGACTCCGATCACGGATATGGGCTCAGACACTGACTCGAATGATAGATTGAATAATCAGCAGTTTTGTAAGCTCTCTGTCCCTGAGTAACCATTGCTGGGCGCTGATATCTGCTGGGAACTCGTATGGAGGAGGTGTGGAATTGGAAAGTGCATGTGACCGTGTCAGATTTATTAAATTATACTACATTGAATGTCGCTCTACCGAATGTTTTTGTAACACGGTTTTGCTAACCTTGACAAAAAAAATATAAAAAAGTCTTTAGATTTGAGATTGTCGCGTATAGCTTTGTAGTGCTCAAAAGGATTTAGTTCATTACAAAAGATAACATTCAAAAATCGATATTTAGATGACTACATTCTTTTTTTTAGTGTTACGTCGTTTTTGTCCTTTTTGTTCTACCCTTTGATATCTCTTCTATTGATTTCTTCTTACATTTCTAATTTCCATCTACAATTATAGTGGAAGTGCAGCCTCATCGTTAATAAACATAGACATTGCCTTATTGAGCTTGTTTGGTTTTTCCTCACCAGATAACGATAGTAGCAACCTACAGGAGAATGTTTCTTAAGAGAATCTGATATTGATTAGAGCAACCTACAAGAGAATGTTCCTTAAGAGAATCTGATATTGATTAGAGAAAATAATCTGTTTCGGGAAATCATTTCTCCTTTGACAGTGATGCAGCATCCAAGAAGCTGTAAGTTCCATGGCTGGCTGACTGTATAAGAACGACACATTGCCGTCTATATTTTAGGGGGGTGGACATATGCATGCCTTTACCAAAGAAAAATTGAGTACAAAAATATTTCTCCTTCTCAGATGCGTTTGAAAGAAATAGCCTTTCATTGGTGTCTACAGCTGTTTCTTCCTTTTTCCTCCACTGGAGCCATGCTGAGACATTAAATAAACACTGAGCTGTAATGCATTTCCATAGCGAATAATTCCTAGGGAGAAAGAGAAATATTGTCAGTTGAGTCGGTGCTGAGGTCTTCAAGGTAAGAAATGTAGCTAGAATCATAGATGTGTGTATTGTCCTGGTGGTGTGCCTCATGTACTTGATCACTTGGAGAAGAGACTAGAAGTATGGCACTTGATTGATCTGCCCCATTTTATAACGACACTGTAGTTAGGAGGACATTGACTCTCTCACGCCTGAGCCCAAGATTGAACATTACAGACGACTCTGAAGAGTCTTGAATACGGCGCTCTGAAGACGGCACACATTAGGATTTAGGACTCGAGAACAGCACAAGCCTCTTAAAACCACAGTGCAATGTGTGCTATGGATGACAATCACAAGACTGACCCGAGTGCGAGACTACAGATCATCCTGCGTGGATAGCCAGTGATACAGAACACATGGGTTCAGTTGTAAGTTCTCTGTTGGGTTGCACTCTTCTGGTGCCTGTGGCCACGTGCACCAGAAGAATGCATGGTGCACCATGTAACGGTACACCCTTTTCCCTCTTAGTGCCATCAAGGAAGAGTCCCATCCATCCACTCACCAGATGCCATTTGAGATGCACATTCCCTATCTGAGCCAACCAGTGCTGCACGCACATCGGGTCCCCAATGCTGCCTGACCCGATGATGGTGACCGCCACCTGTGCTGTTTCAATCAGCACCGTAACGGCGCACAACTCACAGTGCACACCGTCGCTGCGACTGGGGAGCTGATTGATGCCCCTTGCCGTTGAATCTTGGGCCTATGCCATCGCTGCCGTGAGGAGCACCTGATGATCAGCTGAACCTTCACACTCCACAGTGAGTACCTGTTACACCTTCGGATTCCTGGCCCAACAACCTGCTGGACCTTGGTCCACGTCTCCTGCAAGAAAGGCTACTGTGATTTCTTGGCCCCCCTTCCCCTCTGCCTTTCACAATGCTTGCATCTCAGGCGGAGGTGGAGTTTGCTGTAGTGCCTGTCCCCAAGATGGTGACTGGGGCCAGTCCTGACTACCGCCGTGGGGGACTCCTGAGGCACTGGGGCACTCCCAAACGACCCTGCTCCTGCTCACCCTCCATGACATTTGACTCTGAGATCTTTCCATCGGCAGCTGAGACCTAGACATTTTGACTGATGCTTGGTTGGAGCTACCTCGCGAGCTAAATGGGAGATGGGCTATGGATTTCCCTCCCTGACCATCACATACCCAGCCGGTCTTTGGGCAAACTCTCCTGCTTCTCTCTACTGGACTTTTGTCCCTTCTCCTCTTCACCATAACCCCTATCCCCCTCCTCTCTACTCTTCTCCTCTTTCCAGCTATTGACCTTTGCCCTCACCCGTCCTTGCTCATAGTTCCCACCCTGTCTATCCACTGGACTTTCTTCTGTGAACTTTCCCTCGTCAGTTGAGACTGAGCTATCTGACTGATACCCAATGGAGCTACCTGTTTTGCTATTGGGGAAATTGGCTGTGGATTCCCTCCTCGGACGTCACCAACCCAGTTGGTCTTTGGTCAGACATCCTTTCATGGCGTCTTTTCCTTCATCCTCCCCCTTCACACTTCCCCCTCCTCTCTGTTTGTCTCCCCTTTCTTTCCTCTTAATTTTTGACACAATGTGTATTTGTTTTTATTCTCTAACATTGTGTAGCCTAATGTAAAGAGCTCTGATACCTACGGGTACAGCCAGCACTATATATAACTCATAAATACTGATCCTCTGAACTTCTGATGGACCTTTGACGACGCCCCCTGGGCAGATGCCAAAACTGTTTGTACTCACCTCCGTGCACGAGCAACCTTGGCCGATGCCCGGTGGAGCTGTCATATGCAGCGAAAGAGATGTCTGGCCCTGCTTTCACCCCTTCGGCCATCACCTACCCTGCCGAACATCTGCCATATATTTTCCCTGTTTTTCCCATTGAGTAGTCCCTCCCTCACCCTCCTCCTCCCCCTGTGACTCTTTGATTTGAGTGATGTAACTATGTAATCTGTAACTTGCTGTAGCTCATGTAAAGCGCTCTGATACCTCCGGGTCTAGCCAGCGCTATATAAAACTTTTCAAATAAATAAATGCTGTGGGGGGGGGGGGGATTCAGGATGAACGATAGAAGGGAATTGGAGGTTAATCTCCGTGTGAGGAGGTGGCAGTGTTTTTCTACCCTGCTGGCTACCGAATAAATCATTAAACACACCAAATCCTAGTTCTTGTGGCAATATTAATTTATTGATCTGTAGACATCACTGGATAAGAGTTAGTCACCCCAGGGAATCTCATAGTCTAGAGAGTGTCAAGATGTCTCAATCTATTGTCCTTATAAAAAGCAACCAAGCTCTGATCAACACATTTAGAAGAACACAAGACCAACAATCACCTTGGAAGACACCCAGAAAAATATGTGAAGAGCGAGATGGCACCTCACGGGCGCACCACCAATGGGACCCCTGGCTGGTACTCACCAGGATGGCCCTGTTCTCATCATTGGTGCCATCAAGCTTTAACGTAAATGTGTCTCAAACCCAAAGTAAAGGGACAGTGAATGGTGCAGTGGACACAACTTATATGTGACAAAAACATACGACATTAAACATTTAACATACAAGTTACTGTGCAACTAGGACAATACATTTTATTCACATTCCTTTCTTTGTTGCAAACAGTAAACACAAACACATAAAAAAGGAGAGTGTGAATACTGCCTATCGATTCACACCCTACTTACAGCCGACATGTTTCATTGCCTTGGTTTATATCAGGCAATTTCCTCAGGGCAAATTAATTTAAATGCCACTGCCAAAGACACTGTGCTTTGAGTGCCTTCGAGGGCTGAGTAGACGCCGAACGTGCAATCTCCACCGCAACTGAACCAAAGGGAGATAGGATCACGCTCACCTGTTGGGGCTACTTTCCTGTTTTTAAGTTCCTCTCGGCTGGTATGAGAGGCGAGGCTACGTGAAGGCACTCAAAGCACAGTGTCTTTGGCAGTGGCATTTAAATTAATTTTCCCTGAGGAAATTGCCTGATATAAACCAAGGCAATGAAACATGTCGGCTGTAAGTAGGGTGTGAATCGATAGGCAGTATTCACACTCTCCTTTTTTATGTTTTTGTGTTTACTGTTTGCAACAAAGAAAGGAATGTGAATAAAATGTATTGTCCTAGTTGCACAGTAACTTGTATGTTAAATGTTTAATGTCGTATGTTTTTGTCACATATAAGTTGTGTCCACTGCACCATTCACTGTCCTTTTACTTTGGGTTTGAGACACATTTACGTTAAAGCTTGATGGCACCAATGATGAGAACAGGGCCATCCTGGTGAGTACCAGCCAGGGGTCCCATTGGTGGTGCGCCCGTGAGGTGCCATCTCGCTCTTCACATATTTTTCTGGGTGTCTTCCAAGGTGATTGTTGGTCTTGTGTTGTTCTAAATGTGTTGATCAGAGCTTGGTTGCTTTTTATAAGGGCAATAGATTGAGACATCTTGACACTCTCTAGACTATGAGATTCCCTGGGGTGACTAACGCTTATCCAGTGATGTCTACAGATCAATAAATTAATATTGCCACAAGAACTAGGATTTGGTGTGTTTAATGACTTACTGAGTGGAGGGCGTCCTAGTTTTGTCTTTCCCTCTAGACTCCTATTTTGTTTGTACCGAATAAATCATACCTTATATATACGTTCCAGTTTCCTTGTACTGGTGACGAGTTGCCAATCAGCAGGACACCCCATGTGTGTCTTCTTCAGATTGTGCCATCCTGCTTCTCCTGAGTCCGATTGGGAAAGATGGAAGGAAGGTTTCGAAGCATACTTTGATGCACACGAAGGGGTATCTATTACGCATAAGAAAATATTTGCTGTTTGTTTACAGACATTGCTTGGATTCTGAAGAACACAATATATTAAAACACATTCCTAAGGTGGTGGGTCTTGCACTCAAAGATGAAGTAGATAGGGTGGAAGATGAGTACTCCACATCCATCAAACATGCAAAAATGTAACATTAGAGAGACACACATTTTTTCAAAAGGGTACAGTTACTGGGGCAATCTGCAGCCAGCTTTGTGGGTGTATTACACATTCTGGCATTTTCATGTGAGTACAAGTCATTTGAAGAGGAGATGATAAGGCGCCAGTTGGTTGAGAAAACAAGTAATAATAAAAAAGGTACAGGAGACCCTGTTGTCTGAACCTGATTTGACATTACAGAATGCTATAGATATGGCTACCAGGAGTGAAAGCACAGTGCCCTGTATGGAACAGATTTCATGGTCTACCTCTATAGCTGCATCATAAAGTGTGCTAGTGGTCAAAAGCAAGTACAAGGAGACCGAAGAGAGGATGTATCAAGAAAAGGTCGACCGGAATTATAAGAATATCAAAAGGTCTACTTACAAGCTGTTGGGGTGCTATAGATGTGGTAGTTCATCTCATCTTGGTAAAGCCAGGGTGTGTTCAGCCATAGATCAGACATGTGCCAAATGTTTTAAAAAGGGGCATTTCGCAAGGGTTTGCAGATCGTCTGGCAAGGAGTTATTTTGCAAAGATTATTCCAGAAAGGTGCACAATGTAGAACAATCCACAGAGGGAGTCACTTGCATAGAGGAGAAGCAGCTCTTCACCATCATTGATTTGGGGGGGGGGCGCATATGGGGGAGACATATGTGGTGTAACTAAGCAAGGATCCAGAAGACCTGTATGTTTTTTGAACATCAATGGGGTGGACGTTAAGGTTTTGGCAGCTTCAGGATCCATGTTTACCCTTATGAGCAAAAAGGTTTTGAAGGAAATTTCCAAGTTCAGGGTATTGACTAAAGAGGTTCATCAATATGCCCAGTCGGCTATGGCGGAAAAGTCATTGATGTAGTGGATGAATTTGATGCTGATTTGTGTTTCAGGGATGTGAGACGATGAATGTCTGTTGGGGTAGCACGCTCAGGAAAATTTGGGTACCATACTCTATCCCAAAAATCCCCATGAGGTTATTCTGGAGAATGATTATACCCAGGTTCATGCAGTCAAGGAGAAAACATGGGAATCCATGTATCCTGAGGTTTTCACAAATGAACTGGGTTTATTCAAAGGCTTCAAACATAAAAAAAGGTTGATTGAAGGGGTTCAAGCAGAGGTGTTTAAGGCCCGTAGAGTGCCTTTTTCCTTGCGGGCTGAGTTAAAACAGGAGCAAAAACAGGAGCAAGACAAATTGTGTTCCAGTGATGTACTACAACCGATCGAGTCCTCAGACAGGGTAGCTCCTGTGGTTCTGGCCAGAAAGGTTAATGGTACACTATGCATGTGTTTTGATTTATGCAACCTCAACTAATACATATGGGTAGATCAATATCCCTTACCCAACATTACAGCGATGACTTTTACACTAAAAGGGGTTAAGTGGTTTAGTTTATTGAATATGACATCCGCATATCGCCATATTGACATGCACCCCGATTCTAGGCATTACACTGCATTTATCAGCCCAGAGGTGCTGTTCCAATTCAAACTTATGCCTTTTGGACTTGCTTTTGTTTCCGCTGTGTACCAGAGGATTGTGGAGAGCATGTTCAAAGGGATATCTGGGGTGATGGCCCTTCAGGATGACATGCTTGTGTATGGTGCTGATCAGGAGCAGCACAATGATGGTCTACAACAGGCGTTATCCATTTTAGAGGGTAAAGGAGTCACTCTTAGCCTTGACAAATGTAGATTGAATGTGCCCACAGTGGAATATTTGGGATTCAAGTTGTCCTCCGAGGGTGTGGAACCCAAGGCCTGCTTGGTAAAAGCCATAGAGGATTTTTGTTCTCCTGGCGACAAGTTTCAATTGAGGTCTTTTATGGGACTCATTTAATTTAATGCTAGGTTTTTTCCTAATTGCGCTACGAAAACCTTTCATAGGCGAGGTCTCCTCAAAAAGAACACCAAATTCATGCGGGATACCGAAGTCCTCCACACCTGGGAAACCCAAGAAACACAAATTGTTCATCAGTGCCCTTCCTTCAGCATCTTCAACTCTATCCTCCAGATGCTTTGAGGGTGTCTTTAGTTGGACCACTGTAGCTTGTACCTCCATGAAAGCATCTTCGGTTTCCAATATGTGGCCTTCCACCTCTCTCACTCTCAAATCTGTGGCACACATTTTGTCAGAAAAGGAGGACGTCCAGGCCGACCGCACCTGTCTTTGTTTTCAAGGCGGTCTTTGAGGATTGGATGCCTTCTATGGCTCTGTTGCTGCTGAACAGGTGGCACGGGCTGCCCCTGTCTCCGACCACTTCTCTCTCACCATCAGGAATGTGGTTGAGTGGAGAATCTCTCCTAGTGGCGAAGATGGCAATAAAGGAGGTGTCTCAGCATCACAAAGCACAGGAATTGCACACCGTGAAGCTGTCCGCTACTTGTTATGTCACTCAGGCTATATGTCTCCTCACCTCCAGTCCCTTCAGTGATGGTCGTTGGTGACTGACCTCCTCTAGCCCTGTGGCCAAGCGCCACCTCTAATGGTGATGAGGCGGAAGGCAGCACTAGCAGCTGCTATCACACCCCTTAGATTTCAGTCGCACCTGGGTTTCCCTCCACGGTCACCACCTCCTTCTTTGTACCGTGCTTCTTCACAGTCTGTGTGGCTACGCTGGCCTGGGTCCACCTAAGCGGGATTGCAGACTTCCCCTAGCCATGTGCCCCATGGCCATCGTAGAGGTACACCTATGCTCCGCCATGGCTCCGGTAGATGATTGAGCTCTGTAGGAACTGGAGCTTTGACCACAGGGGAAAAGCACTGATATCAGCAGCGTTGCGAGCGTTTCTTGTTTTATAATGGTACTCAGTTTACCGACCATGGGAGGATGAAAGGACGAGTTGGCTTTCGTGGGATTCAGACTGTGATCACCGCATATCTCAAACACACGTTAAACTCGCTAATGCAACCTGGCGGGTGTAGCGCAAGCCTCAGCTCAAAGGAGCATGACACTGTGCAAAAATACAACCATCGTAAAAAAATGACCATAAAAAATATAACGAACCAAGAAAAAAAAAACACTACAATTTAAAATAAACCAACCGGAAAAGATCTCGACTGACAATCAACCGAATTCAATAGCCTAATTATTTTGATTAGGAGCATCTAGTAAAAACATGAACTCGAGCCAAACCAAGTTACAATGTTGAGCTTCGTTGTTTAAATAATCCAATTTCCGAGACATTCTTCGGGACATGATGCAGTTCACCAGGCGTATCCCCCTGCCACGGGGAGACGGTCTTTCACAGACCCGGCCCTTAACCTCCTTCTTTCTTGTTCAGATAATCAACTGCCAGAAACGCTTATGGAGTAAACCCCTGAAAGCTAAGCCCCTAAAATCTGCAATTTTCCATCACTGAAAAGCAATTTGTACTACAGCGAAACGCTAACCGGCTGGAGTGAGTGGAACATTGAGAGCACGGGGTCCTTTACAGCATCAACAGGGAGGTAATACACAGCACAGTCCTTTTTTTTTAGATCATAGCGAATCGGTCAGTGCCTTAATAAGTTGTCATAATAATGTGGTATTCTGAGGGGATAATTAACTGTCCTTTCACTTGCTGAAAATGGTGTCCCTGGAAAAAAGTTACAGCTAAATATGCTTCAAGACCGGTTTCCTTCATGGTGTGTGTAAATGAACGCTAAGATTACACAGTCAACCAAGTTTCTGTTCAGAAGGTAGAGGGTAATTTAAGGGGGGGGGGGCATAAAAGGGGGCCTGAAGCCAGGCTATGTCAGCTACTGAAAAGCAGGGGACATAAAAACACAAAAATGGCCCTTTGAAAGACCCTGGTATTTAAAGAAAATGAAGTCTCTGAATGGATAAACCAGGGCTTAGCGGAACAAGTCCCTTCTCACGAATGTGGAATTGAACTTCAGAAGTAATAACCAAGTTTGGAACTAAAATTTACAAGCTTTCTTTGAAAAAGTGTTGCCAAACAGAAAGGTACAACTGCCTACAGATGCAGCTAAAAGAATCTAACATATTGCTTCTGCAGAAGTTTCACTCTGAAAGAAGTTGACTCCCACAGAAGCTTCTTTTTTTAATTCCTTCAGTGGAGTTGGTTTAGTTCATTTTCGTCACTGCCATATATATCTTTGGAATCTGTCGTGTACTTTGAATAGGCGGTGGAAGCAAGTGGTGACTACTGAGTGCTTTTAATGATTGTTAGAGTAATTTATACATCTTTCCCTCAAAATTGATTCATATGTCCCAAAAGCATAATATCTTTTTTTTTAATTCTTATTTTTATTGCAGACACACAGAAGGATACCCGTAATCAATCAATATTCCAGCTTTTCACCAGTGATAATACACCGTACAGTCGGTAGAGCAACACACGGCCATTTAGCCCACATCCCGAAGGTCGGGCAGCAAATATCATTAGGGCGCTGGAAATACAAACGCATAAACAAATGCGAGCATCCAGTAAGCGTTTCGAGTATCTGCTTTTTCTTGTTTACCCCTTCCCTCCCCCCAATAAACCAACCAAACAATACGTGAAAGAAATTAACATAAACAATACAGTCGCGCAAATAACAGCAGGTTCACTTCCAGTTCCTCTCCCCCCACCCCCCTCAATGCCAGTAGAGTCTTTCACCGTTCGAAGCCTCAAACGTCCAGTGTCCCATGGCACCCCTCGAGTTCATCTTGGCTCCTCCCTTCCGTATTAGCAGCGTAAAGTGTTCTCTGTGTGTTGACCTAACTCTAACATATATACCCCTTACATCCCCCCATCCAGCCCGTGATAGTGGCGCCACTTGGACCAAACTCTCCGGAATTTTTTTGGGCAACCCCTAGCCTTATAAGTAACTCTCTCGGCTGCCATATAGAGATCCAGCCCCCTCCTCCATTCTTCCTTTCCCGGAGGTTCCGGCGCCCCCCAGTATTTTGCGATGTCCCTTTTTGCCGCAACCAGTGCAAGAACTAGGAATGTAAGAAGTGGGCGAGTCAGGTCTACCTCATTGGTCATGCCTAACAGTGCCAGCTTGGGTTCGTGTTGGATCGGAACCCCCAAGACCTCCTCTAGTTCCCTAAACACCCGTGTCCAGTATCATTGTATTATGTCGCATGCCCAGATAGTATGATAGAAGTCCCCATCACATTGGTGGCATCTAAGGCATCGTGAGTCGTCTACTTTTCCCATTTTACTGAGCCGTACCCTATACTAATAGGTCCTATGGAGCACGTTGAATTGGATGAGTCTCAGTCTTGATTTGATTGCCACCTCCCGGGGATGCATCAACACTATCTCCCAATCCAGGTCTTCCATCTCCCCCACCTCTGCCTCCCACGTACCTCTGAGTTTTGCTAGGTCCCCTAGCATATTATTAGTTAAGGTTTTATAGGTTAAGGAGACCGCCTTCCCCGTTATCTGCTCTTGGAGGAGCCGCCCTTCCAACGGTGTGTATTCTGGGATATCAGCGAGTGTGACATTTTGGGCTCGCCATGCATGTCTGAATTGGATGTATTTGAACTGCTGTGTATTATGTAGGCCGAACTCCTTTTTAAGCACTTGAAAATATTTCAGCTCCCCTTTGGCTATCACGTCCCCTATAGTGGAGATGCCGATATCGTCCCACCTTTGGAAGCCTCGCAGCTTGTTGAGTTCGGTCAACCGCTGGCAGTGCCACAGCGGTGTCTGCCGTGTAGGCTTCTTTTCCCGACCCATGCGTCTTGTGGCCTTAGTCCACGCATTGAGTGTGAGAGACGTTGCCGGTAGGAGCGGTGCCCTGCCAGCACCCCCATAGAGATAACACAATAGGTTTTTGGACGACATTGTAACTCTCTCCAAGGCATAAGTCGGGTGATTCGCCGGGGCATGGAACCAATCATTAATTGGTGTCAGATGCTCCGCCCAGTAGTAGACCTCCAGGTTAGGTAGTGAGATCCCCCCACTATACTGGTGTCTCTGGAGCGTTGACAGAGCCACCCTAGCATGTTTGCCTAGCCAAAGAAAAGATCGCAGGTCAGCATGGATCTTAGTGAAGACCGCATCCGGTAATGGATAATATTCGTTTTGCAAGGCATAGAGGAATTTGGGTAGGGTGATCATTTTGTACATGGCCGCTCGGCCTAGGAGCGTGAGTGGGAGCTGTCTCCAACGATCCATATCCACCTCCGCGTTCAGTATAATCCGTTCCAGGTTTCTTTGGAACGAGAGGGTCTCACTCAGGGTTATATAGATCCCGAGTTATTGGAAGCCTTCTATCGTCGTCAGTAGTCTCTCTGGTAATCTCCCCCACCTGTCACGTCCCCCAGGGTCATAGAGAATAGACTTGTGCCAATTTATTTTGTGTGCCGCCTGCCCGCCATATTGCTCCAATTCCCTGAATAACTCCGGAACGGTGGTCTCCGGTTTAGTAATGTACAGCAGGACATCGTCCTCATAGAGCGAGATATTTTCTTGTGTCGGGTCCGTGTCATTGCTTGTAAAGCCAGAGATGTCCTTGTTTTGTCGGATCCTGGCTGCGAGTACTTCAATAGTGAGTGTGAAGAGGAGGGGCGACAGGGGACAACCCTGACGGGTACCTCTCTGAATCTGGAACTCACGCGACATCGTCCCGTTCACCCTTACCCTGGCTCTCGGGGCGGTGTAGAGAAGCCGGACCCATTTTATGAAGTTTGGTCCGAAGCCAAACTTGTGGAGCACTGCATAGAGGAATGGCCAGTGTACCGCGTCAAACGCTTTCTCAGCGTCTAAGGAGAGGAACCAGTGAGGTTCGCTCCGCCCACGCACTTCCTGTAGCCAGTTGTGAGTTCTCCTAAGGTTCAGTTTAGTCGGCCTATCTGGTAAAAAAACCTGATTGGTCTAAATGTATAAGGCCTGGAATGACCGCTCGTAAGCGAGCCGCCAAGATGGTCGCCAACAGTTTTACTTCCATATTAAGTAATGATATGGGGCGGTATGAGGCACAATTGTCACGTGGCTTGCCCTCCTTGTAGATTGGTACTATCGTTGCCATAGCGAGATCTGGGGGGAGCTCCCCCTCCTGGTAGACCCCAATAAAGAGGCCTTTAAGATGGCGTGTCAGAAGGTCCGCCGAGCGCTTAAAGAGCTCGGCCGGGAAACCATTCGGGCCCGGGGTTTTGCCCGGTCTCAGCTTGGCAATGGCCTCCGTGATGTCATCAGTCGTTATGTCCGCCTCTAAGTCTACCAGGGCCTCAGGAGGCAGCACCGGCAGGTCCGTCTGTTCCATGTACTGTAGTGCTTCTTCGCAGGTTACAAGATCTCAGGCTGCATAAAAATGTTCATAGTGCGTAGCAAAGGCTTCAGCTATCTCGATGTCAGTGTTAATATGTGTTCCGTCTGCAGCAGAAATACTATCTACCCATCTAGCTGCCCGTTCCTTTTTACTGAGCCATGCTAAATGTTTGCCTGACTTGTCACCCACGCCGTATAGGCGGTGAAGGGTGGCGAGGGATTGGGTCTTCGCCTCATTAGTAACCAATTCTCCGTCTTGTCGCTGGGTGTCAAGTAGCCTTCTAAGAGTCTCGCAATTTTTTTGGGTCTGGTACTCCCTCTCCCACCCCAAGATAGTCCGTTCCAGGGCCGCAACCTCAGCGTGGAGTTTACGTCTTTCTTCTCCCAGTCTACTTTGTATCTTGTCTCGCAACACCGGCTTTAGGGCTTCCCAGAAGGTGACACTCGATTTTACCGTACCCTCATTTTCTGCGATATAGACCTTAATGTCTGCTCGAATGCCTCTCAGTATGTCCGCCTTTTGGAGGTCCCAGCCCGCTAAGCGCCAGGAGCCGGTGCCCCTGTCCTGGTTGTGTCCCACCCTTACGAACAGTGGCGAGTGATCCGATATACCTCTGGCCTTATATTCTGCAGTATCACCCAACCTCAGGTACTGTCGGGACATGAAAACATAATCCAATCGCGAGAACACCCTGTGGGCCCCAGAGTAGTACGAGTATGCCTGCTGTGTCGGGTGTAGCCATCTCCAGATATCCGTGAGACCTATGGTGGACATCTGACTGGACAGTGTGGTCTGGTGACCTCCCCTCCCTGCTTCCCCGGATCGGTCTTGTTCTATATTCATAACGTCATTGAAATCACCTCCCACCACTTGCATAGTGTATGACGTGTCAAGAAGGATGTTCGCCAGCGCTGTAAGCGTACGGGTCTGTAATTTGGGCGGTGCATAAACCGAAATTAGCGTATATGTGTTTCTATTCCAGGTACCCTGTACTCCAGCGTATGTCGCTTGTGGATCTATCCATGTGCGTGTGGTGCAGAATGGTGAGGACTTTTTAATGATTAACGCTACCCCTCTAGAATCTGATGTGTAGCCCGCATGAGCCAGAACTCTATGTCGGCCCCTAGCGATGAAGGCGCACTGTGTACCCTTGAGGTGCGTTTCCTGTAGGAAGGTAACATCCGGGTCCACCCTTTTTGATGTAGGCGTTCACTAGACATCTTTTGACTCTAGAGCCTAATCCGTTGACATTCCACGTCAGGATGCTGGTTCCCCTATCTCCCCCACGTGGAGTGCCTAAGGTGCATGCCATTCAAAGATGTGGTAGCTGTACGTGGTCGGTCTCTGGCTTACATATGTGGTGTGGAGGTTCAAAGTGCCCTGCTGTATTCTCCCAACTGCCATCCCCCCCCCCCAACTCTCCCCATCCGTTCCCCAACCTGAATGAGCAAAAGCAAAACAAAACTCCCCTTCCCCCCCCCCCACCTCCCTCTCCTTCCAGCCGCATCCCTTTACAAGACAGAACTGGTCGTAGGAGAAGGTCTGTTGCCCTCCCTTGTACCCCCCCTTTTAGTCTGCTCTAACCACTGTTTCTCAAAACATGCAGCGCCACTTTCCCAAAACTGACTCTGCTATCAACAATCCCAGAAGTCGTGTGGCTGGGCACAGAACCAGTGGAAACAAGAAGTGTAAAACATAACATAAAGGGGCGTGTCAACTTGCGTGCTCCTCAGCGGCGAGCTGCAATAACCGTAGCCAGTTCCACCAATGTTCATGAGTGGGAGTCATGAGTGTCAGTACCAGGGACACTATTGCTCTCCGGCATGACATGTTCCAAAGTCCGGATCGCCTCTACCAATGGGTGTACTGAGCGCAACCCCCCCTCTTCTTCGTCACCTCCAGAAGTACGGCTCCCCACCTCGTCTTCGTCATCTCCCTCCGAACGTACGTGGCTTCGGAGTCAGCTGTACCTTGAACCCGCCGCGGCGCTCCGTCCCGGCGAGGCCTAACGTCCCCGTCTCGTGCCCCCCGAGCCATGACCATGGTAGGGTGTAGCCGGAGTTTGTCTCTTTATCCTTCGGGACTTCAGCCTCTGTGCTTTCGGCTGTTCCCACAGGGGTCTGTGTGACGGCGACCTGTCCATTACCCTGCGGCTAACGGTCTCTCTGCTATTGAGTATAGGGCGTTCCTCTAGCCACTGCCAGGCGTCCTCCGGATGGGTAAAGAAAATTGACTTGTCTTTGTAGATGACCTTAAGTTTCGCAGGAAAGAGGAGCATGTAGGAGATATGTAGGTCCCTCAATTTTGCCTTGACTGCATCGAAGGATCGACGTTGCTTCTGCACCTCCTGGCTGTAGTCTGGGAATATCATTATGTTCGTATTTTCAAGCCGGATCTCTCCCAGTTTTCTCGCTTCACGTAGGATCAAGTCTCGGTCCGCAAAGTTGAGGAAGTGTGCAATAACCGGTCTGGGTCTCACCCCCTCTGGTGGCTTCGCCAGGAGTGCCCTATGTGCCCTTTCGATGATAAAACAAGTGGAGAACTGCACCGCTGGGAAGGTCTTAGTCAGCCAGGTGTGGAGAAATACTGCCATGTCCGCCCCTTCGATTCCCTCTCTAAAACCCACAAAGCGGAGATTGTTGCGTCGCGCCCTATTCTCGGCATCATCCACCTTCCACAGTAGTTGTCGATGAGAGGCTTTAAGTTCCGCCATGTCCTTTCTCAAGGTGGAGATCGAATCTTCGGCTTCTCCAATCCCCGTTTCAGCGGTGGTCACTCTATCTGACAGTTTGCGGAAGTCCTGCCTTAGTAGTGTCACCTCCGACCCCACCTCGCCTATCTTGGTTTCTAGAGCCGCCCTGGATTCCTGGATATCGGCCCGTGATGCCTGGATGGCTCCCAGCAGCCACTCAGTGTCCAGACTCGCGCCAGAGGCAGGTGGGAGGGTGTCTGTCAACTGTCTAGGGGCTGCGAAGTTATCCATAGGCCCCTGTTTCGCTGGCTTAGAAGGAGGGTCTTTCTTCCCCATAGCTGACGTGCCTGTGGTGTGTAGCCCTCCGGGCTTCTCGAGTTGCACCCCGCTTCGGGTTATCTGTCTGCCGCCAGAGACCAGCCACCTTCGCAGTCTGCAGCAGGTTTGGGCGATTCCGTCTCTCCCTGCCGAGGTCGCCGTGGGTCAATTGCATCGCGCTCCCACTCCCAGGGTGCCTCAGTTCCTATGCTCGGCAATGGGCCAGTCTCTGACAACGGTCCTATATTCTCCTCAATGCCGGGTTATGCGTTGTGCAGACTGTCTCATCCAGCATCTAGTTCCGCCGTCCCGTAGAGCGCCGCACCTCCTTATCTCCCTTGCTCCCCGACTGTTTGGATTGTCCCTCTCAGGGGGGGCGGGGGGCGAGGGTCCCCTCGCAAAACCTGGGTCTAAGGAACACCACCAGGAGATCCACACGCTGGCAGGGGTGAGGCAGGGCCAGGGGCGTCAGGCTGCAGCTCCAGGCAGGAGTCCGTGGAAGGCGCAGTGGGCCGCAGGGCGCAAGCACGGCTTGGAGTCAGGAGTGGATCTACAGTAGTCTCAGGCACCCCTATATCCGTCGCGGTTCAGGAGTGCATGGCGTCCTGGCTGGCCTCTCCGACAATCCTAGGTGTTCTCTCCCCTCAAGGTCCGCGGGTCACGGGTTATGGCTCCCTCCGCGTCTTCTCGGCCCCGGATGCCTCCGTGGGACCCTCCAAGGGCGGCGGCGGCTCCCCCGCAGGATATGTGGCCTCAAGGACCCCCTCGAGCGACCCCAACTTCGTCAGGGGCCACACAGAGGCCGGGGGGGCCGAATTCCGCCTCTGGCCAGTGGTAGTACAGTGCCTGGGAGGTCGAGTGTCCCAGGCACAGGCAGGGGGCCAGGAGCAGAGTCGCGGCGCACTCCGGCACTATTTCGCGGCCTCGGCCGCCATATTGGTAAAGTCCCCGGTGGTCTAGGGGGTCCCGACAGCTCCTCAAGGGAAAGCCTTCCCCACAGTCTCTGCACCCCACAGGGCCCTCCAACTGCTCCTCACCGGCTCGTCCTGCGTTCGGCTGGACCGATGTAGAATGATCTTCGAGACGGTCCAAGTCCCGTAGCGCCGCACCAGCCGCCATGTAGGTTAAGTGCGCTGGACCCGACGGGGTCTCCAGACACCTCACCGGCACCTCCGGGCAGCCCGTATCCCCCCAGGGGCTCCTGCACTCGGGCCAGACAGTGCCGCTGTTCACCAGCGGACCTTTTGCGGACTTGGTCGCCCTGTTTCAGCGCCGATCTCGGACCTCCGTCTCGGCGGCCGCCATATTGCCTCCGTCGAAGTTCCCGCTGTCCGGGCTCAAAGTCGGTGCTGTGGTGTATATAATCGTGGGCACTTCGGGAAAGTAGTCTCCACGGGGTCCGATCACTCTAGGGCAGCTCCTACGTTGTTTTGGTGGTTCTTGGGACGGTATTGAGACGGATATTGAGGCAGCTCGCCGGAGCTTCGGAGAGTCACGTCCTAGCCAGTCATGCTGCTGGCCATGCCCCCCCAAAAGCATAATATCTGATCTAAAAGAGACTTCCAGAGTTTTCAGCCACATGATGCAGCACAACATGTAACAAGGCTTCTATCCATGTTTACCAACTGAAGAGAACCATTTTTGGATCTGGAACTTTAAAGACTGCTTAATTGAAGGCTTTGGAATGAACTCTCACTGAAACTAAGAATTAGGCCTTGTATACTGAACTTCTGAATATATCTCAAGACTGGCTGCCTCTTCATCTGACTGTCTGCCCAGGACTTGATTCCCCTTTACCTAATCACTCCTCTTTCCAACCTTATGACTCGCGCTCCTCATGCTATGTAAGCATCGCTCATACATGCTGTAACCCCATACCATCGCGTGGGTGATAGTGCGTTTTAGAAATGCACATACTATATCACACCTCCTGATAATGTATAACTTGCTTTCTGCCTTCATGGGCTAATGCTCCCTCTTTAAAAATCCCGAAGAAAAAAAAAAAAATATATATATATAATTATATCTACTATCTGTAGCACAACTCCGGAGTGGCTGGCTCTTCTACCTGGGATCGTTTGGGGGAGACTGGTTATATATATATATATATATATTCACTGGAAAAACCATAGGTTATAGACCATATATAGTTAGGAATTAGCATTAACAAAACCTTGAAAATTCACTGAAAAAACCATAGGTTATAGACCATATATAGTTAGGAATTAGCATTTAGAAAACCTCATTTTACTCACACAAAACCATTGAAATTCCATATATAGTTAGTTGCACTAACTATATATCGCGCACCCGCAATCCACTGCTGATGTCACATATTACATCATTCATGACATGGTCAGTGACTTCACTGATGACATCACTGATGACATCTCAAATGACATCACTGATGACCTCACTGATAACAACATCCAGTGATTTTTTGTTTCTGTAAAGTTTAAATATGTCTTACATATTGAAGAATGAGTGGATGTATAAGTGTCTGGACGAAGGATTTAGTAGGTGCATGACTGACTGTATGAGTGAGTGATTAAATGTGTCTCACTGAGTGCATGGGTTAGTGACTAAACTGTCTTAATTTGTGCATCATTATGTCTGTTGTTCTGTAAACTGTTGCATGTGTTGATCAATAGCTATATGAGTAACTATATGGGTTATTGATTGATTGTCCAAGTATTTGTATGGGAGACTGAGTGTGTGTGTGGCTGGCTGGGAGGTGTGTGACTCTGTGCAGATCAATGTGTACTTATATCAATAATTGTATAACAAGGTAAGTATGTGTTAGTATATGTTTGAAAATATAAGGTGCTCTATGTTTAACTATATAGACAAGAAAATGGAAGTGTGATTGATTCTTTACAGGACTGACTAGGTGTGTAAGTAACTCCATGGATGAGTGGCAGAGTGTGAGTGTCTGTATAGGTGTATGAGTGCATATGATAGTGTTGTAAAGATGAGTGATTGTATGTATGAATGATTGTATGGGTGAATGAGTGAATGTGTGTGTAGACGTAGGAATCAGTGAGTACATATGTAGTAACTAGTATTGGTGTGTCAATGGTTTCAAAAATTATACTCTGTATTTAACACTGGGTGAAACAGAGGTTATATTAAAATATGAGGAGATGCATTGTATTGTCACATGAATGATATCATCAGTGATGTGGTCATTGATGTCAAATGAGATGTCATCAGTGATGTCATCAGTGATGTCATTTGAGATGTCATCAGTGATGTCATCAGTGATGTCACTGACCATGTCATGAATGATGTAATATGTGACATGATCAGCAGTGGATTGCGGGTGCGCGATATATAGTTAGTGCAACTAACTATATATGGAATTTCAATGGTTTTGTGTGAGTAAAATAAGGTTTTCTAAATGCGAATTCCTAACTATATATGGTCTATAACCTATGGTTTTTTCAGTGAATTTTCAAGGTTTTGTAAATGCTAATTCCTAACTATATATGGTCTATAACCTATGGTTTTTTCAGTGAATTTCATTGGTTTTTTAACAGCTAATATCTGTAGCTGTAAAATGTATTCTTCTTTAAATCCAAAAATATATTTTATATGTTTATTAATAAAAAAATATTTTTATATTTTTTTTTCTTCGTTCCCGCTTCGCGAATCGGGAAGCTTCCCGTTAGCTGACCTTGATGCCGCGAAATAGACCGCGAGCCGGTAAACGTTTCTTTACCGCAACTGCCGCGTTAGAAAACAACATCGTGACGCCTCCCGTCCGCATGACGTTTCGCGTTGTCGCGTGATACGTCATATGACGTGCTACGTTAGCGAACTGGTACGCTTACCGAGTCGCAAAGCACAGGTTTCTGGAAGCAAACCGGGAGGCCCTGCAAAGCGCTTAACGTAAACACAGCAGGTCATGTGACTTGGTAATAACACTTTTCATTGGTTCATTTCACTTTTGGTTTCCTAATGATGTAAGACTAGGTCATATAATCTAAAATGAACACTTTTCATTGGTTGAGAACTATTGTTTTTCCCAAATGATGAAAATCCCTCCTTCTTTCCTCACTCTGACTTTCATCATTGTGAGAGAAAGACCCTTTGTTACCAGTGAGCAATGGCTTCTTTAGTAGCTTCAGCTGGTGCTTCCCCACCACCTCCACCACATCCAAGGAAGAGTGGACCACCTGCTCAAGTTATAATTCAGCAAGAAGAGGAAGAAGAGGAACAGGACGACGAGCACGAAGAGAGGCACTTTTTGCCTGAGGAGCCCAGGACGTCTCACCGGAAAGAAAACTTCATTTGGCAATTTTTTAAAATTCCCAAAGGTCAGAAAAAAGTAAATTCAAGATACGTAACTTGCCTTATATGTCAAGATAGACTGTCCAGAGGGACCGACAAAAAATACAGTTTCGGAAACTACACAATGCATCGCCATATGACTAGGTGGCATCCTAACAACTACAGTGCTGCACAGTTTCGTAACGACCTAGATAATCTCCCTATTATGGCCAGAAGATCTGTTGTACCGGAAGTAACGGGACCAGAGGGCAGGGAGATGGTGCCAAATATTCAAACGAGATTTCATGAAGTAAAACACGTCTGCGTACATTGCAATGGATTCATTTGCTACGGAGAAAGAAGCATCACTCTGATCAACAGAGCTATTGACTATCATATGCAAGTTTGTACGAAACGCCCCAAATAATAAATACTTTTTTTTTGTTTTGTTGCTCCTGTTGAGCCCTTTACAATGAATCGTTTTCATTGCCCCCTGCAAGAAAAACCCCAAAAAATATAAAACTGTTCAGAAAAATTCAAAAAAAGTAAAAAAATGTTCAGAAAAATAATAAAAAAAATATAAAACAACAAAAACAATAAAAAAAAAAGTTCTTTTCAGAACTACCTCCCCGTTATTAAAAAATTGGTACAATATTTGGAACTGTGCCAACCTCTATTTCTCGTAGTTCGCTTCCCAGTTCGCTCGCCGGTACGCGAACCGGAAGTGAACCAAAATTCTTTTTTTTTTAAAAAGAACAGTAAGTATAAGGGAAGGAAACAGACACTTATGTTAAAAGAAAGACAGCTATAGGGGAGTAAACTAGAGATACTATTACCCGTAATCCACTACTGATGATGTCACATATTACATCATTCATGACATGCTCAGTGACATCATCAGCAGAGGATTGCGGGTTTTTTGGCAACGTGCCTTATCCACGGTTTAATAACGCTGCCTTTTGCTTTATATAAGTTTTCAAATTGTATGAAATATATACCAATAGGTCGTTATGAACCTTTAGGTAGTGCTTTTCTTCATGAGGTCTGGTCGCTTCCATACACATACAGATGTTTCAAAGATGATCAAGAAGTTTATCTGAATGGAGAGGAATGCACTGAGACGCCAGATCATTCACTAATGTGTAGGCACATACAGTTACACGGTTCATGCAACAAACACCGACCAAATATGGCTTGCGTGTTGCAAGGCACGCCAGTTCCTGCTATCATCCCCACGTTCAAGTTGTTGGAAAATGGTAGTTATTTGATGCTCAATAATGAAGATTGTTCTGGGTTAATTAAAAGTATTCCTTTTATCGTAACAGTAAATGAACGGGTTATTTGCTGCAGAAATGTTCTATTTCCTCCCACACATGAACATAGGGAGTTTTCAATCTGGCCACAAATACCAACCTTGGGAGCACATTTCAACGGCATGGCAAGAATAAGAGCTCTTTTGTCTCAGAGATAGGTGGCCTTGAGTTCGGCCCGTGAAACTTTCGTGCTTCACATAGCGAACACCCGTACAGAGGTGCAGACCCTTTTAAATACTGATTCGCCTTTGCATTTCAGCGACATGGTTCGGACTATCTTTAACGCGTCCTCCACAAAGGCCCTGGCGCACTTTTTAAAAGTTGTTACCAGTGGTCTCGTGACTTCATTTGAGAAAATCTTTGGAGTCATCCCTGCTTTCTTTCATTCTATTTTTTCCACTCTGCTTCGTGGATTCCCATTTTTACTTGCATTACCAGCGGACGCTCTTGTGCTTTTTTACATTTTTAAATATGGATGTCCCTCCTGTGCAAGCTCCCGCCCTGCAGCTGCTGACACTGTTCCGCAATCGCATGCTAGAATATTATGGCACAATGCCGTTGGCGATATTAAGCACGGCATATGGATTATCTTTTCGATTCTCCTACTTCACCTGTGTCCAGCCTGTATTTCACTGCCTGACCTGTGATTTCGATTGGGCCATTGATTTGTGTCTCTGCGGACCGGTTTCTCCTGACGTCGACTTTAATCAGCTGATGACTCCTATCATTACTCACGAGTTGGTTTGTCCTGGCGAAAGGATTATGGCTGTGGCATTGATGCATGGACTAATTGGTCCCTGGAATTTACTGGCGGCAACACAGTCTTTCTTGGAACAGAGCTTTCTTGAAAACCCACCGAGCTGTCCTCTGATGGTGATAGAGGATCCGGTGCTGGGAGAGCACGTATGTTCTTTTCCGCTTTTAAATTGGATGGCTGAACTCTTTTCGGATGAAGACGGTGACTTCCTATTGGAGGCTGTTGCAGCTTATTTTGCATACACAGTTATGTCATAGACCTTTTTCATGTTTGATATGCTGAGTACTAGCATTTCATTGACAATTCATTGACTTATTTGTCAAGTTTTTATTATTTAGCTTGCCTATTGGCTTAAGCCTCGATAAAGTAGTTGGCTGTTTTATTTTTCTTTAGCATTAAATTTTCCTAGTTTTTAATGTTTTACCTTGCGGACCGTCCACATATAAAGTTGCAATCTGCTCTCATGAGATGGCACTTCTATTATCTTATTCAGTTCGTTTCCGGATCATGGGGAGGTGTCATCTAGGTCCTGGATATCTTTACACCGTGTTAAGTTAGCATGGGCTCATTACCGGTTTAAACGCCATTTTTCCTTTTTTGCAACTTCTGCACACGACACTTAGTTGTTGCTTTAGCTTTCAACCTAGTAGTTCATCGTGGTTTACATGAGAATAATATGTTATTGCTCTACTATCTGCTTTGCTTGTTAAACTATATCTGTACAGCGAGTGCTGAAGTTTCAAGAACAACACGATACAGAATTGTTATGAGGTCTGATCTCCACGACTTCATACTCATAACATAAGTGCAGCTTCTGCCAATTCTGGGCATGAGGCGGGTTTTATATTGCTTTGCCGAACACACATACACAACAGTTGATGCGGTTCACATGAAGAGAGAGCTGGTGTATGCTGATGTGATTCCTTCAAATCTAAGACACTAAAGTATGGGCACGCCCTAAACCAACACAAACAGACCTTCTTAGCAAATAATATAATATGTGTATTAGGGAGGGTGAGATATAAGCAGCCGCGGGCCGTGGAGGGAGTTACGGTGGGGCAGGGAGGCGGGGAGGGGGAGGGGCAGGGTGGAGCCCTCTCCACCCTGCCCCTCCCCCTCCCCGCCTCCCTGCCCCACCGTAAATCCCTCCACGGCCCGTGGCTGCTTATAAGTGTTGATAACTCTTATTCATTTACAGCATGTTAACATACTGTCACCATTCGCTTTCTATGTACTAGTAACTATGCTGGTAATTTTGCTACTGATAATATGTGTACTTGTATTATCTAAGATACTACGCCTGAGAAGACGGCATTAGTAAATAAACATTTCAAATACACATGTGTTCTTCTTAACTCCATGTTCTGGTTTCTAAGAAATATATAACGACCGACTGTTCATGAGTTCCACGTATCCTGAGGTACTATAAGTTCATATTCTGGATTGTCTAAACATTGAGAGTTTGTTATATCCAATGTGACACTGTACCTAGCTTGCTAAGGGGTTTTTGATTACTACGGTGAGTTTTGGGACACCCTAATTCGCCGAGGTTCCAATCCTCTGTCCACAGTTCTGTGTGAGAACAGAAACCCTGCGACAGGGGCACCCCGACCCTTGCTGGAGCTTCATCACACTTGCGATACAACTCCAGCAATGCGCCACCTTTACGGCACAGATACATCACGCATCTGTGCTGTTTTTGCCCCATGATGCGCCGCATTGTAAATGCAGCACACCATAGGTGACGGAACAGCGGCACAGAATGACTAACACATCCCTGGTGATGCGCCAGTCATCATAAATCTATCCCTATGCTTCTTATCTTGTTAGAGATGAACCGCCATATGTATCATCAAAGTTTTTTGCATTTCCTAAATAGCGAACTTTAAGGAATAAATAGCGATTCTTTACCATTCCTAGTTTGCGATGAGCTATTTGCTAATTACAAATTACCCATTCATTTCCTTCATTTCCATAGGGCGGTTGGACTCACTTTTAGCTCGAACGGCTGAATGGATTTCCACGAAACTTGGCAAAATTGTAGGGACTGGTAGCCCGATGTGCCTTTGCTATGTCTCAAGATATATGCTCCAGTGGTTTTTACGAAAATTAACTTTGAAAAATATATATTGGGCTACATTGGCCTATATATATGTTGGAGCCCAAATGTAGCCCAATGTAGCCCAATGAAGCCCAATGAAGCCCAATGTAGCCCAATGTAGCCCAAAGATGGCCGCCAGAGACAAAAAAAACAAATGTAGCCCAAATATCAGCCAGATGTAGCCCAACTATAGCCCAGTGACAGAATGACCAATCAGCTTCGCAAACCTCCGTTACGCGAAGCGGAGCGCTGTTACAGATATATATCTTTTTTTGAATGTTAATTTCTCAAAATCCACTGGAGCACATATATTGAGACCTAGCAAAGGCACATAGGGCTACCAGTCCCTAATATTTTACCAAGTTTTGTGCAAATCCATTCAGCCGTTCGATTATTATTATTATTTTTTTTTTTTGCCCCGCGGGGCCCTTTTAAAACCTCCACATCAAACCTAGGGGGTCAGCGAGGATCTACTATGCCCCCTTATGGTCATTTGCCCCTTCGCTTTGGCCTCCTCTTGTCTCTCGATCCTACCGAGAGACAAGATGGCGGCCGCTACGGACTGTTTGGAATGTTTACAGACGCCGGAGAACCAATCAGCTTCGCTTCACAAAGCTCCGTTGCGCGAAAAGTACGCGTACTGGAGCGCTGCCCGGTCCGCTGTTACAGATATATATCTTTTTTTAAACGTTAATTTCTCAAAATCCACTGTAGCACATATATTGAGACCTACAAAAGGCACATCGGGCTACCAGTCCCTACAATTTTGCCAAGTTTCGTGCAAATCCATTCAGCCGTTCGGGCTAAAAGTGAGGCCAACCGCCCTATGGAAAACTCAATGTTAAAAACACGTTTTGGGACCCCCCTTTTTTCTCGACCCCCCCTGGACGAACCCCCCCCCCAATTTTCAGGGGCTGCTCAGAAACGAAATGTGCCATTTTCCTGAAAATTTCAGCCAATTCCGTCCACAAACGCCAAAGTTATTAGACATAGAATTTTCAAAAATCCCATAGAGAAAAAATCCTAACTATATATACCTACTGGCGACCGCCAGTAGGTAATATATATATATATATATATATATCGAATATAGCAATGCTTACATTGTTTCAGCTCCTTTTTGATAGCTATAAATACTTTTGAAGCTCCTTCGAGGTGAACCACGCAAAATGAGTAGAAACCTGTAAAGAAGCTGCAAAAATATACCCTCTCATTCTGTGCAATCTAACCTTTTACTGTGACATCCTTTTCTGTTGCAGACACTTTCAAATATTTCCCTTATTGCAAAAGTTTTGGAAACTGCTGTCCTATTCTGCTACAATCTGCCCTAAGACTACGCTATTGGAGAATACCAGTACACTTTTAGGTGCTCCATTAATACAGTGTGCCGTGTATATTCAACAAACACAGATACATTGACTCTGGATACCAAAGGACCCGGTGTCACAGATGCACGGGATTATATAACATTTGTCTGATCATCATTACCCAATATATAGCCAATCAGAGGCATGTCCCCAGCGAAACGTAATGCATAAGCAAATTTAAACCAAACCATGTAAATCACTCCATGGCAAGTTTGAACATTTGCATGTCAACAGCAGGTGTACAGCATGAATTTCCCTTAAGCAGCAGACTGGGACTATCTGCATGAGTTGTTAAACGACCCAGGGCTTGAGGTTTGCGTGCCAATGTCCTAGTTGATTCTGGGCATTGTTCTTACCATGAGACCTCTACAAGCACAGTATGTCTTTCTCCAATATGATCAAGCCTAACGTTACTTCCTTCAGTCAAGTACATATCTTATTATTTTCCTAAATTTCTACAAGCACTTTATTTGATGCTAAACCTAATAAGCTGTGTCCTCCGCATCATCCCTATTAATTTAGGATTCACATTAGCCTAATTACGTGTTTTGATTTTGGATATTCTAGAGCTCAGCTGACACAAGTAATTTCATTGTGCTAAGAGATCCTAGCGGTCACGAATATAATATAACCATTCAAAGTATCGGGACAAAATCAGCAAAGTAAGTTTTAGGTGCCTTCCTCAGGGCAGTGTGAGATGAAGATGCTCTAAGTTTAAACAGCAGCATGTTTCAGAGGCTCGGTCCAGATGATCGGCAGCGCCAGGAAACTCATGGTGTCAGTGCGCTCTATAAATGTCATTTAATAATAATAATAATAATGATCTCTGCGATCTACCATCGTATTGTTACCTTTTTAACCAGGGAGTAGACCAGAGATGGGTGTTGTCAGATTGCAGATAAAGCGAGGGAGCACATGCAACAAATAATGACGCAAGTATTGAAGTCCTTAGTTAAGTATATTCAGTGGTAGGGCATGGACAACAAGATGAAGAAGAACTAAGTCCGGAATTTATGCAGAATCTAGGGAAAAAATTCCAAGTATTCATACTTGATTACCCATATGCAGACCATGTGGCGTCTCGTTCTAGATGCATTCTAAAGGAAGTTCCCTTTCATTATAATATGTACATTTATAACAGTCCTGAAATGAATGCTCTGAGAAATGAAGCGCAAAGGATAGGTGCATTGGAGGCGTGTGTATAAATGGGTGATTTACAGAAAGAATGTGGACGTTTGAGGAAGATGGAGTATTCGTTAGGGTGCTGGCAGTGTTGAGAAACATTAGCATATTGTGATCTGGCTTTCCAGAGTACTGAAATTGTAGTTTCTGTCAGTGATTCTGAATCTGTGTCAGGATGCCAAATGATCTCTTCCCCCTACATAAAAATCACAGTAGAAACAAGCATTGACAAAAACAACAGTTTGCGGCTCTAAAAGGATGTTATTGGTTTTACCAGTGATTTTTGTCCCCCAAGGGCATGCAGCAAGTTGCTTGCTTGTGCGCTGATATTCACTCATCCGTTGTGTCATTTGTGTGTGCTTGCATTGTGACTCGGGCAGCAATTCTTGATTTAGCGATCTAAAGAGTGGACGGCCATGTTACAGCTTTAAATTTACATATTAAAAAACAAAGTGAAAACGAGTCTTGCAAAGCATGAAAAAGGGTGCATGTGACTCAGAAAGAATGTTTCAGCTGCTCTCGGGTAGGGGGGTGATGGGGGAGAATAAATACAATATATATTTCCTATGCGCACCATACAACTTCCTGGCCCACTCACCACAGACTCTCAAACATGTGAGAACCTGTGGTGAGTGGGACAGGGAGTGTATAGTCCGCATGGGGGGGTTGAGAGGATGAAAAGTATGCTGGGGAGGGGAAAAATGGAGAGAGAGCAAGTAAAAATACACACGTTCTCTTTGAGTAATTAATAGGAAATAGAGAGAGTCCCCTCAAGAATGCTGTGGAAGGATACAACGTATCCATTCAGGGCACTTTGACGGAAATGCTTATTGGCAGGATAAACCGAAGAATAACACAAGGAAATCACTGAATCAAGAGCAAACAACTGAATTGGAAAACAAATCCACCTAGTCAAGAACAAGGGGCCAGCCCCAAAGCCCACTTTAAGCATGTGTTATGTATTGGAAACAATAGGTCTATCTAGAGACAGCTTAAGCTGTTTGTAGACAAGACCTAAAAAAACAGGAACAATTAAACATCGGGGACAGATTGAGCAATTCATTATTGGAGACTCTGCCGGATTCCGAAATATTTGGATATACGATATAAAGTTCAGGCAGTGCTCAGTTTTGTATTTTATTCAGCTATCCTACATAGAATTACCCAACATTCCACCCAGAGATTTGCCCAAGAGGTACTTCTGAGAATGTAGGGTTTAATACATGTGGTTTGGAGCTGTTACCCCTCATTGTAACTCACTGGTCTCTAGGCTGAAGTCAGGGGGCGGGTATACAATTGAACACTGTTTTGGGACTGTACATCATCCTTAACAAAGAAAACTAAGGTCATAATTTGTGGCGTTGTGTGATATTGGCCTAAAGGCAGATAGTCATATATTAGTTGACAGAAGGGCCCGCAGTTACAAAAGTGGGAGAAACATGTTCGAGAATGGGCACTGGCAGAGGAAACGAGAATGTCACTGGCCCGTTCAGACAAAACACTACAGAAGAAATTGTGAGACTGGAGCTCAATACTGACAAACTTTGCTGAACCTGATGATAATCCAGAATTATCCTCCAGTGATGCCTCTGTTAACACAGCTTCATTCTCAACACTGATGGACTTATTGTAATGGTATGAGATGATTGAGTTTACAAAGGTGTGTTCAGTGGCTTTGAATAGACCACAGTACAGACAGAGTTGTGTTGTGGCCTTGAAGTTGTTTTTACTTGTGTTGACACCTTGAAGGGTGGCGTACGACCTACTAAAACATTCACAAATTCCAATTAAAAGTTACTTTGATGTATGGTTTCAGGACTCCTTTATTCTTTTCAGCCGCTTCTTCTTTTTACAGTTCCTGAACGATTTCACACACTTCTTCCAATGCTCGTCTCTCTCCTTCCAGGTCAGTGACTCCATTGGCCACGACTCTTGCATGCGCCTAATGCGCCAAACTGCTGGGACCTGTAACTATAGGGCCCAGACGACCCCATCAGCAGACCTTCTTTGGCTGCACATCCAAAAATGTCCTCACATTTTAATGCTTCCTTTTCACGCCCACAGCTGTAGATGCCATCTTCATGGAGTTGGCCTCTGCAGGTGAAGTAAGGATTAATTTGCTTCTAGTAGCCTGCAGCGCGTTCGCCCACAAGGCCGTGTTTGCTGCTCTATCTGAATCCGGATGGTGTGCCAGCAGTTCTTTCATTAGTGGTGCAGCACAGCGGGCTTCATGTATTAATGGTGCCATAACGTCTTGTGACTGGCAGCTGATGGCTAAACCCATTAATACAGCAGCAGACCCATTACTTTCTCATTAGTGCTTTGGCCTCGGGCTGAATGCCTGCTCCTTTCCATGGCCGAATGTATTCCAGGTTCACAGGGTTTTTCTTGCATCTTCATTGACAGGTCATGAATGTCCTGAGCATCTCCTTCCTTTTCCCCAGCAGGCATTTGTAGTAATGAGTCATAATTGCACATTTTTGCCTCCTCTACATTGTGCATGCATGTAGCTTGCTGTCCTGAATGCAATGCATTCGTCGCCATCTCCTGTTTCCAGATTCGCTTTTCTCTCTTGCGTCTGTGAAAGATTTGGTAGTCCAGGTGAATGAAGAAACATTGATAGATGCCACATAGTTTGCATTGCTTTGGTGGAAAGCCACACAATCTACACACAAAAGATTAACACAACAGCTCACCACACCCTTACACAAATGTCTAAGTTGCATGCCCCAGAAACGAATCTGTCCTGTCCTGACCATGCTTTCACGACGCTCTTCAGCTCTCCATGCATTGGACGCACCCAAATCCTTGTAGTACTCCTTTTGTACTTAAGAATGTGCAGCGTTCTCCCAGATATTTTTTGGTCTGGACCAGAGACCCCTTTAGTTGTTTTGTTATCCCCCTGGAATAAAACAAAATCACAAATAAAAATGACAAAATAGGTACATACATAGAGGAGCTTTGGGTTTGACACTCTCGCCCATTGGTTTGTTCACTTACCATTCAAATTGTGTTGCTGCCCACTGCAGCATACAACATGGCCCAATGGGTGCACCTTTTCATCTATTAGCTCTTGCTCAGTGGATGACACTTCCTTTCCTAATCACGTGCACATCTGACTACAAAGAACTGTACATCAGTTAGTGGGTCCATTCTTTGCCAATGCCCTTTTCCTTTCCGTTTTTAGTTTCTTTTTTAATTTATTTACTTTTGGACATCCATGTTTATTTATATCTTCATGTTTCAGTAATATAAAGCCAATAGTATCTTTGCTTTATACCAATAAATCCTATTTTCCTGTGATCTGCACTTAAACTAAGAGGTTTTTCTTTCTAAGTACTTCTCTCGTTAGACACAGTATGTGTGCTTCTTAGACACATACTGTTCTGTTAAAGTTACATGGCACCTTAAATTTATTTAAAAATATTTATTTTTATTGCAGGTATATAGCTACCGCATTTAGGGGTCGTGTTTTGTGCAGCATATGGTAGCAATAAAAAAAGCTATCTTTAACTATTCATCCTGAGGAAAGTACATGAACCACAGTCTAGTGCAAATGCCAGTCACCACAAAATATACTACAGTATTCACAGAACGCACAATATGCTTCACCTCAGCAACAGACCGATATGATAGATGCTTGAACTCAGTCCCTTTTTCGCTTACAGTATGCCTAGAGATCACAGGCAGATTGGCTTGCCAAAATCATAGAAGATTCAAAATGCTAAATATCTGCCAAACGTCATGTAGATGAGTAAAATCATGCCATACGCATTAGCAAATGAACCCAGTTTTGGCATCCACTTTTAAAACTGCCCCTCGAATAATCTGAATAAATAAAAAAATACAAAAAGCAAGCTAAATATGTTAATAATCTGTCAATTTACGTGCATATTTTTTTTTTACCAGTGCTAAAGATATACGCAAACGAATGACACCATTTTCCAAATGTCAAGATATCTTTAGCTTCTTCATTCCCAACCCGAGCACCTCTTTAAATGCTAGTTTCTCCAACTACTAAGTAAAGCTTTCAACTTTGCGGCAAGTTTGGAGTAATTCCGTACAACCTCTTTTGTGTATAGTAGTGCAAAGAACCTTACGGGGAAAAAAATGGGAATTATACACTTTTGGGACACCCTCTAATTCTTTGATCCCCCCCTCTAATTCCTTGTTCCCCCCTCTAATTCCTTGTTCCCCCACCCACCCCACCCCCCCATCCACAGATCCTTGTGAAACGTAACACAATTGAGCCGAACTGGATAAACTTTTGGAAGGTTTTGTAAAGATTTGTCAGACCGCACCAGTTAATAAAACAAAAAAATCCTTCTCAATGTTAACTCTGCCCTACCTATAAGTACACTGGTGCTACCACCACCAGTGTAATATGTATATTAAACTTTAGATCTTCCAGGTACATATAGATGGAGTGTAGTAAAGTAAGCCTATACTAATTGGGGACGGCTAATGATTTGGATGTCTTTGTTTCTTGTTTTAGCCTATGTGTGGCAGAAATGGATTCATGTGTCCTTAAAATCTTATGTAAAGTCTCATCAAACAAAAGTCATGGTGGCCTGATGCCATGCTGTCATCAGCAGCTCTTTATATTGTTTTCATAGGAAGGGGACTTGACTGAAAGTAATGTAAAGGTTTAGGAAACTGGGATTTCCACTAGATCCTGATTTATCTCTGATATAACAACTCCGCAACATGACTGCAAATGCTTCCTTTCATATACTCGTCCTCATTGGAAGGTTGAAATGGCTAAGCTGTCAGTGCATATGGACAGAGGAGAATGTGACTGTTGTCAGTGATCTGTTGTGCATCATTTACTTATTTATTTGAAAAATGTTATAAAGCGTGAACAAGACCCAGATCGGGTATCAGAGCACCGTACAAAGAGGACAATTAACGTTGCCATGAGGAGACACTAAAGGTACAATACAAAAAAGGTAGCATAGGAGGAATCAGGTGAAGGCCCTACTAGACGGGCTGTGCATTTTAAGCAATGCACTACGCCCCAAGAACGATACAGTACATATTAAATAGAGTACATATTTCAAACCACATAGAGAAAATGATTGTCCGGTATAAATTACAATACACAAAGTAAAAAATGATTGTCAAGCACTCAAGGGAAGTGAATATCACATGAAATAGAAGCTATTGCTGCTGAAGTTCTTCCAAAAGTAGCCTGACTTGTTTCTTTATTGAAGCAGTTGAGGGGTTGGCTCTGATTTCCGTCGGTAGGGCATTCCAGATTCTTGGAGCCAGCCCTGAGAAAGTGCGATTGTAAGTTCTTTTTTTGTTGAATTTGGGTGGTATAAGGAGTAAGGTATTGGAGCTTCCTAAGTTTCGACTGGAACCAGAGAGCTCGAGTTTCTTGGCCAGGTTAAAGGGGCTATTGTGGTTTATAGCTTTATGTGTCAGACTTGCTATCTTGAAGCGGATCCTTGCTTCAATGGATAGCCAGTTAAGTTGAATTAGGTCAGGTGTAATATGATCATGTTTTCTGGAGCCTGTGATTAGTCTGGCAGAAGTGTTCAGAGTAGCTCTTAGTGGAGCTAACCACGCTTGAAGAATCCCTGCAAGGGTTACCAAGCCATATTCTCCTCGCGAGATATCAAGGGATTAGACTGCTGACTGGATGTCCTCGGGAGGCAGGAAAGGTTTGATTTTCCTGAGAGTGTTGAGCTGATGATTGGCACTCTTAGTAGTGGCACTGATGTGTCCTTGCATGTTTAGATATTTGTCCAGGGTAACGCCTAAAGAGCGAGCGGAGTCCACCATGTGTGGGGCGCAGTTGAGTGCAGATATTTTTGATCCAATTTTGCGTTGGGATCTCTTGGTTGCGGGTGTAATCAGGAGAAATTCTGTTTTAAGGGAGTTTAATAACAGATGGTTATGTGTTAGCCATTGTTGAGTTTTTTTGAGTGCTCCATTAAGAGTTGCTGATATCTACATGCTCAAATGGGGCCTGAACCCAGATTACTAGTCCTGAAGTAGTGGGTTGCTCTTGAGCTTCCCATGTTTCTATGTGTTGCTGACTTGCTCATTGATGGTTAAAAAGCAACAGATTTCTGATCCAGCAGTAGTTTTCAAGGTTATCTGCATAAAAGCTCTGCTTCATTTGGGGATTTGGGTTCTGTCCTTCTTGAGGAAGTCCAGGAGAATGCATTGAATGTGGGACATTAATGTGACTTGCATTGGCATAAGAACTTTACATAGATGTCTTTACTTTCAACCATGGTATGATGTCCTCTTCTTAAAAGTTGGCGTTTAACCCCTTGGGCGCGGCCGCGATACTGCGCCTGTGCGGCACTTCTAAAGAGTGGGCGGGATCATGACGGCCCCCAGCCGGCCTCAGCACACGCCCACCGTGTTGCATGACGGACGGGGGCCGTCATCAGCATGGAAGGGGTTAAAGAGTGCAGGAGACTTGTTGGGTCATTGGCAGAGATGGTGTTTTAGCCAGACCATGTGTTATCTCCGAGTCTTCTATTTCCTCCCCTTCAGTAAGGAAGTAAATAAATGTTGTTTTTTCAGTTAATTTCGTCCACATCGTTGCAACTTAACCCACCATGGGTTCACCTCTTTGCCCCAAAAAATCACTGACCAACTCCTGATTTTTCTTCCCGTTTTTGTGCCATATACTGCTTTAGCTATTGCTAAGGACAAGACTGTCTCCCAATGTTTGTTACTACATTAAGTATAATGATTGTAAAATGAATATGTAGTGGCTCTGTTCTGTTCACTTTAGGGTTGGGTCTCATCTGTAAAGAAGCAAGCCCTATGCTTTATTCTCATGCCTTCTAGGAAGCACAGCCTACGAAATTTGCAACGCTCAGTATCCGAAATTGTTGTAGGTGCAGTTTTGTGGACATTTCCCCTAATTGATGTCCGACTCATTGCTGCTCTTACTGGGCATGTAAAGCCAGTATAACTGATTGTAATCATGAAACTTTCTTACGCTTGGAAGAGATCTGTCGCAAATTTAGAAGGCTCTTAACCTCTTCAGCGCGACCGCGTTTCCCCCTCCGGTGCTGGGCCGTAATAGAAACGGGCGTGGTCATGACGGAACGGTTCCGTCATGAGCACAGCTCAACCGTAGCTCATGACGGAACCGTTCCGTCATGAGCATGGAAGGGGTTAATAATCTCTGTTCTGAACCGGAAAGATATGATCAGTGATTGTGTCTTCAGCAGTACGTTTTCAAATTCCTTCCTGATATTTAGAGTACTATGAAGAAGTGAATAAGTATGACATGAAGTCACATGGCTGCTGCCACAGAAGTACTAGGGTCTGCTTAGTTACACGTATCTGTCCATGGTCACATTTGTGTAACTAGGGGTTGTTTGTAAGAAGACAATCCTCTGTAGTCACTTATTACGAGAAGCCTCTTCTTTGTCATCAATATCCAGAGTGCAGGCCCTGCAGTGCAATACTTTAACGTCTGTGTGGGATGCTGTGCCTTAAGAAAAGTTCTTTGTCAGCTGTTCCTGTTTCAGTGTATTATATTGATCCATTTAGGGAGGTTTTCTAGATTGGTTATGCCTCACTCTCAATTCAAGTAAGTAAATGGGAGGCCGTCACGTTTTTGCCTCAAAAAGCTGTTGCTCTTATGATTTGAATGAACGCTTAGATTAGTAAAACATTAAACTAAAAATTAAATGCCCTCACCTGCAAATGAATGGGTCACCTTGTCAGATTTGATGGATATGTATAAAAGGAGCACTGCCGCCAGGTCCCATGATAGCCCTCAACTTTGTTGTCAAACTCATCGACATTTCAGTCTCTCTTCTGAGGCAAAGGTGCATTGTTCTATTCTAGAGACTAAATAACTGCTTGGTGACAGTTTTATCCAGTAATTTACCCAAAGCTGAAGACTTGAAAGGAACAATAATTTGCCTCCTTGCTGCAAATGGGATAATGTGTGTTTATTTTTGCTTTTTTGGTGAGGGTTTCAATGTAGGAGACACAGATAGACAAGACTTTGTTCAATTACTGCATAAAGGCAAGAAATGAATCAAAAAGAAAGCCTAAATCACAACACTTGGAGAGTGTCTATTGCAGAGAAACGCGAGTGCTCCCAGTTACTGTCTAGACCGATGTGTGTCTGTATAGGCGACAAATAACCAGCAGAACGAACATCTATACAGCCGATCAATGGAGCTGCGTAAATGGTAAAGGTTGCAGAGCGAGGTGTCCTGAGGCAAATAGCACAACACCGGTTTGAAATTACTATTTGGCGTTAGAAGATGGATGACTGAAGAGTGGTCCGAGAGACAAGATAGGTTAGTTAAGCAAGGATCTAGAGCAAATGCCAAACAAGAAGTGTTGTTTAATTAGGGTGTAATTGCATATCATGTCAAAAGCCACCAAGGTGTCAAAGAGGATATCCGCCCTCATCCATCCTTGGTCAGCGATAATGCAGATGCGATGTCCCATGCAACGGGCTGAATAGGGCTGATTCAGGGTCATGGAGAGAAAACAAGCTCGATTGCTCTTAAAATTGATTTTTTTTTTTCTTCAACCGATTTTACCTCCGTGCATTTATAAACATAAAAAAGTCTTCTTACAGAGTTTTTGAAAAGTTTCTTGACATATGTAATGATTGTCTTAATTAAGGTTGACAGATGCATCTTTTATGCAAACGACATCCTTCATTTTCATTTAAAATGACAGATATAATTTTGAAGATAATGAATTAATTTCTGCAGACGTGGAAACCACTCGTATCAATTAATGATGTGCAATAACGTAATGAATCTCTGGCTCATTTTGTCAAATTCCTATTCTGTGTGTGCGTCTTTTCAAGCAGCATCTCACTTTGTTTTCTGTTTCTTCCACTTACAGTTGGTTGTCTTAAGTATTCTTAATCTTCTCGAATTCATGGAATATGATCACTCACCTGTTTGCCAGGGCTTCCACCTACTCATAGTTTTGTCTTACATCTAGAAAGGCTTTGCATTCTCTTAGTGCCTCCATAACGTTAGCATGGCAGACAATGTCTGCTCAGATGTCTGACTGCCACTGCCCTCCTGGCTGTTCAAAGATAAGCCTGAGCTTTTAAGGACTTTGGGCCCTGCTCTAGCAGGAGTTCTCTTAGGGCTCCGTCTTTCGTTTCTGCTGCTGGGTTCTTGGCCAATGCAGAGTGCCCTAGGTGCCAATGGCTATTAATGAATCCGGTATGAAACGCGTAATGTACCCAGAGGTCTTGTGAGCCTATTAGCTGAGAAGGCTCTAGGAGGTGTGCATATGCATAATGCTCTTCATTCTTACCCAAGTATCTTGAGCAAGCAGGAGTCCGAGCATAGGCTACACCTATTGTGTAGAAAAAGAAGTGCCACGGAGAAAATATCAGTTCTTCCTGGTCTTCCTGCTTCTGCGATTTGTGCCCGAAGAGCATGTAGAAAGACTCTATGAAAGGTGGATCCAGATAAAGAAGTGCATCAGAGCAGAGAGCAGGTAGAAGAGGCGGAGGAGCATTAAGTTGAGGTGATGTTCATTAAAGGGGCAGGCTTGTCCTGTATTCCTGCTGTTCTCTTGCCATATTGTGTTAGCCTTGCCTTCTTCCCCGTGCCCCATCATTATTGACCGTACAGCAATATCCCACTTATTGTGGCAAGGGCAACACTTGTTGCAAGTGGTGCTAAACGGGCTAACATCTCCTTCTCACCCCCACACTAACATACCCATTGCTACTTAAATACACCATTTTGAATGCTGCTGAGAAGTACATGTAGCCAAAGGAAAATCATGGCAAAGATGTCAAAGAGGGTGATGTTCTTAGAGCCCACATAGTCCATCCAAGTTAAGGAAGATCAGTCTGAAACCATTCCTGCTGCACCCTTGGAAAAAATGCTTCAAAACTACACCCAAATGAAAATCATTTCAATCTGGACTGTTCTGGCACAGTAAAGTCACCATGAAACCTGGGGTCTTATGAACTATTACTTCAAATAACCTTCCTGAACGCCCCTGCTGAAAATCTGCACTTATGTTTACTAGGTTACAGCTCTACCTGCCACAGTCTCAAAGCCCACATGGCCCAATGGCTTTTAACCTCCAATATCCTCAGCCAATAGCAGGCCGTGAAATATGAAGGCTTGCAAACTAATCGAATATTGATCAGCATTAAGAATGGTGTTGGAAAGCTAAATGCCGTCTAGAAAGGACATGAGGATCCATGCTGAAATGAGGGGTAACACTTAGTCATCACAAAAATACCCATTGTCACACAGTGCTTCAAGCATGCACAAAACGAGGTATACACTGCATACCTTATGAAACGCGTCCTCCCTACATTGAAATAGTCATTAGGTGGCACTGGGTAAACAAAGTATGACTTGGTTTGCACACATTCATATTTACACAGAAGATGCAGTTTTGAGACAAAATGGTCATCACAAGAAACAGATTCCAGTGCAAAAAAAGCGGACTCTGCCCCGGATGAGGCAACATTGCATCGAAAACAAGATTTCAGATGACCCTCAATCCACTTTTATTCTTTTTTTTTTTTTTTTTTTTTTAAACATTTTTATTGATGCAAGATACGACAATGTTCATTACATTACAGTTCCAAAATGAAAGCCAGTTTTCAACAGAATAGGACCACTGGTATCATATTAAGAAATAAGCGTATATATAGAGAAAAAATAGAGAAATAAAGTAGATATAAGGAGACAATTCAAAAATTTTACAGACAAAAGTTCCTGTTGCCGCTAAACATAAGACAATAGACTGATAGCAATAACCTGATACAGCAAGAGAGAGGAGGCAATAGAGGCCAATTCACCCTTCTTGCCCTTTAAAAAAATCCTTCCATATCCTTTCCTTTCTAATAAGGGCTTTTGGACCTCTAAATTTAGCTAAAGTAAGTTCCATGGTTCTGATTTCGTAAACCAAAGTGAGCCATTCCGCCGCTTTAGGGGGTTCTCTAGATATCCAGGCCCTAGCTATAGTTAGTCTTGCACATGCTAGGAGAATCGTTATAAGGTCTTTATTGGGGCTATTACCCTCCTGAATGTCTAGTAAAACCATTTGTACTGTGAGTGCAGATGTAGTTATCTGATTAAATCTGAGATGGTCGGATATTCGATTCCAGAAAGTAGAAAGTGCTGGGCAAGAGAAAAGCATATGCTCGATTCCAGCCGCAGTCGTATTACATTTAACACACTTAGTTTTATCTGATAGCGTGTTAACTTGTGCCCAGCCGGATATTTTTTGTGGTGTATAGTACAGCTCAGTAATTGTCCTATATAATTGCATTTTAAGATTGGAGGAATGTACTATATCGCTTAGATGTGTTAGAGCGTTTCTGACCTGTATTGAATTGATATTTAAATTTAGTCTACGAGACCATTTGGCTGCGATTTGAGTTGTGTTTTCTCTCTTATCCTTAAATAAACATTGATAACCCAGTTTGATTAATGATTTTGTTTTATCCGAATACACACACTCAAGAATATCTGATTGTTTAGCTTCCGTTATTCTCATTTTATTGTAGAAAAAGTCTCTCAATTGTCTATATTTAAAGTGCATATCGTCAGTGAGCCCATTTATAATTTTTAGGTTTTCAAAGTCGATCAAGCCATTAACACTATAAAGGTCTCCTAGTGTTTTTATTCCAAATCTAATCCAGCGATTCCCCGACCCATCTGAGAATATACCCGGAAGACCCGGGTTGTTCCAAAGCCTAAGTTCAGTGTTGTAAAATGAGCTGTTACTAATGTACATAATTTTGTCCCAGATTCTTATAGCATGCTTTGCAGTCTTAAATTTGACCCGTTTAAAATAATTTGGATCATGGACCCGTAGTAGAAATTGGTTGGAATCGGCGCCTAGCATATATTGGTGAAAAAATAAAGATGGGGCATTTTTTAATAAGCTCCGTATGCATAGAAAAAAGGTAGCTAGAAAATAGAGGTTAAAATCCGGAAAAGTGAGTCCCCCTTTAGAGATTCGCAGTGTCAAAAATGTCACCGCCCTTCGTGCCTTTTTATAGCCCCAAATGAAACTACTACAAATACCGTCCAGCTTTCTAAAAAAAAGTTTGTTTGGTAGGAGTGGTATAGCTCTACACAAATACAACAGCTTAGGTAGAATTTTCATCTTAATCAAATTAAGTCTCCCTATCAGACTCAGAGGAATCTTGTGCCATTTTTTAAAACTGGCAGTAGTTTCCTGTAAAAATGACTCGTAGTTTATTTTCAAAATTTCCCCCACTTTAGTAGTGAGTTTAACACCTAAATAAGTGGCTTCTTTGCATGTAACATAGACCTGTTTAACCGGGGTGTAATTGAGTATAATTTGGGTTTTGTTCACATTCAATTTATACCCAGAGATTTTCCCATAGTTATGCGCTTCTTTTATAATTGCTGGCATAGCTTTATTAATATCGGATGTATAGATTGCTATATCATCAGCGAAGGCGGTTAGTTTAAGAGTTATATCCCCGTGGTAGGCTGGTATAATATTAGTTTGGTCATTTAGAGCATTCAAGAAAGGTTCTAAAGAGAGGGCAAAAAGTAGTGGGGAGAGGGGGCATCCCTGTCTTGTACCTCTTGCTATCTTAAAATTGACAGAGTCTTTACCTCCATAACTAATCACCGCCCTTGGTTCATCATACAGTGACCTAACCCAATCTAGGTAAAAGCCATTACTACCCATTTTACTTAGTACTGCCCACAGATAGTCCCACCCCACTCGGTCGAATGCTTTTTCCGCATCTAACATTATCATACCGAGTGGGGTGTTGGTGGTTTCCGCAACATCAAATGCTGTAATTGAAGTATTTACGTGCAGGGTGGTATCTCTGCCCATTACAAAGCCATGTTGTTGAGGATTAACAATATCGGGCATATAGGGAGCTAACCGGTTGGCCAAAATTTTAGCGAAGATTTTCACGTCAGAATTAAGTAGAGATATGGGCCGATACGAACCACATTCTTTTTCTGGTTTTCCTTTTTTCAAAAAGAATATAATTTTGGCAATTTTCCATGATGAAGGTGCTTGTTTTGAAACAATAATTGAATTAATCACATTTTGTAGCAGAGGTAGCAATTCTTGGGAACAAAGTTTATAGAATTCCCCGGGTATACTATCTTCTCCAACCGCCTTTCCTAATGGTAAATGATCTATTGCTAAATTTATCTCTTCTATGGTAACATTAGAGTTTAAATGTTGGAGTACTTCAAGGTTTAAAGCCCGCGGTGGTCTTAGGTATTGATCAAGATATTTTCCCATCTCTATTTTAAGTGGTATAATCTCTGGTGTATAAAGTTGTTTGTAAAATTTGACAAATTGATTTAGTATTTGATCTTCTCTTTCATAAGTTATTGAATCTGATCCAATTATTTCCTTAATTATTGTTTTGGCTTTTCTATCCGCGGTTTTAAAGGCCAATATTTTTCCAATACGGTCGCCGCCTTCATATTGATCTAATTTATATTTTTGTAGTTTTACTACATATCTTTCTCTCAAAGTTTTTTTTAGTCCTGCTTGTAGTTCCGCCAATTGTGTTCTAATCATCTCTATATTATTTTTTGAGTATAGTGTTGCCTCGGCCAGTTGTACTTCCAAGTCTAATAATTTTGATGTCATATTTTTGTTTTTATTACGGCTTTCTGCATTGAGCCTAAGTACATACTGTTGGACAAACCCCCTAATACTACACTTACAGGTGTCCCATACGATGTTTATGCAAGCCGTGTTGATATTTAGTGTAATAAAACCTTTGCACAGAACGGCCTGCGGAGGATTGAAGGAGGCGAAGGAGGAGGCGACTCAGTCCTACTGCTTTTACCGCCAGCACCAGGCTCAGGATCAACGGACTACGACTTGCCGGACCCGCTGCGCGGGTCCCGCTGCGGTGAAGGACACTCTGCGAGGGTCTCTGGGGGAGCACAAAAAGCCATCAGCCACCTTGGTCATCCGGCAGGGCTGCGAGCAGGCGAGCAGGGACTCCATTGCCCAGGAGTCCCTGCGTGCAACACCTGTGGCCGCTCTCCCTGCCGGCAACGCCCCCTGACAGCGGCTCAAAACTGCAGCACTTCCCGTGCTGAATCGGGAAACCTTTGCACAGAACGGCCTGCGGAGGATTGAAGGAGGCGAAGGAGGAGGCGACTCAGTCCCACTGCTTTTACCGCCAGCACCAGGCTCAGGATCAACGGACTACGACTTGCCGGACCCGCTGCGCGGGTCCCGCTGCGGTGAAGGACACTCTGCGAGGGTCTCTGGGGGAGCACAAAAAGCCATCAGCCACCTTGGTCATCCGGCAGGGCTGCGAGCAGGCGAGCAGGGACTCCATTGCCCAGGAGTCCCTGCGTGCAACACCTGTGGCCGCTCTCCCTGCCGGCAACGCCCCCTGACAGCGGCTCAAAACTGCAGCACTTCCCGTGCTGAATCGGGAAACCTTTGCACAGAACGGCCTGCGGAGGATTGAAGGAGGCGAAGGAGGAGGCGACTCAGTCCCACTGCTTTTACCGCCAGCACCAGGCTCAGGATCAACGGACTACGACTTGCCGGACCCGCTGCGCGGGTCCCGCTGCGGTGAAGGACACTCTGCGAGGGTCTCTGGGGGAGCACAAAAAGCCATCAGCCACCTTGGTCATCCGGCAGGGCTGCGAGCAGGCGAGCAGGGACTCCATTGCCCAGGAGTCCCTGCGTGCAACACCTGTGGCCGCTCTCCCTGCCGGCAACGCCCCCTGACAGCGGCTCAAAACTGCAGCACTTCCCGTGCTGAATCGGGAAACCTTTGCACAGAACGGCCTGCGGAGGATTGAAGGAGGCGAAGGAGGAGGCGACTCAGTCCCACTGCTTTTACCGCCAGCACCAGGCTCAGGATCAACGGACTACGACTTGCCGGACCCGCTGCGCGGGTCCCGCTGCGGTGAAGGACACTCTGCGAGGGTCTCTGGGGGAGCACAAAAAGCCATCAGCCACCTTGGTCATCCGGCAGGGCTGCGAGCAGGCGAGCAGGGACTCCATTGCCCAGGAGTCCCTGCGTGCAACACCTGTGGCCGCTCTCCCTGCCGGCAACGCCCATTGCCCTATTTCAATTTAAGAAGCAGCGCCTCTGCTGCGCGGGAGCGCGCGGGAGCGAAGACCGGGGGCGAAGACCGGGCGCGAAGACCGGGCCGTTTGAGGCCGTTCGAGGTCTTAGAGGGCTGGGCTGGGCCACGTCCCTTGGCTGCACCTTTGCTACCTCCTTCACCAGCGGTGAGCGCGTATACTGCTAATTGTGTTTTATTATTTCCACCTTGTCCACTATGTGTACACGCGTAACACGCAGCAACACTGCTAGGGGGGCCAGTAAATCTAATGGGACTTTGGATGACTTTTTAACAAAGACTAATTTGGCTATAGATGCCGAAATTACAAAAATGCAACATAGGGTTTCACTGGAGTTGGATGCTGCTCGGAAATTGTCCCTAACTATTGCTTCCTCGAAGAAATCTTCATTAGGCAAATTTGCCTCTGCACTCACCCCAGAGCGTATAGTAGGCCCTCGCTCCTTGCTCACACAGGCAGATATACATCACCGCCCATCTTTGTCACCATGCGATCGAGTAGAGGATCTTTCACCAAACCCCCCGGAGGAGGAAGTGCCAACCAATTGGGTAGCCGGTGTTAGGCCGCAAGAAATAAGTAAGACGCCTAGGGCGGTTACGAAGGATAACAAAAATGTTAAAAAAATGGCACTGCGGCAAAAGAAAAACCTGGCTAGATCTGCATTTGCCCGTAGAAAGGCAAAAATTGCGAGAGCCCAGTTTTTTAATTGCCGCCGACAATTGGGTGCTCCCGTTCCTGTGGCAGCAAGTGATAAACCCCTCACAGATAACTCCTATATAGATCTGCATACAAGTGTCACTAACCATGTTCTGGAGGGAAAAGGGGGGGTTGAACGGGTTGGAAGCCTATCTGGCTTAAGCAAAGATGGCGTAAGGGAGGGAAGATTGAGTGAGGACGGGAGGGACAAGAGGAGCGATGAGGAATTCGTACAAGCGGCTTGGGATACTCTTAAGAAGTTACTTACCCCCCTGGAACTTAAACTTTCCAGAATGGAAAATCACCTGCTTGAGATGGATAGGACTATTGTTACACTGGCCAGCCTTAGTCTCAAGCAGATGGAAGCAAGATTTTCACAGGGAGAGGCACCCCCACAACCGTTAGAAGTAGGAGCATCTGATCCTCCCTCCTTAGGGCCCAAACCTGTACCTATACCTAAACCTCGCACTCAAATCGGGAATATTATCATCCCCACCCCAAAAGCTAGGTCTGGCCCTGCTAAAGATGCTCCAGCGCTAGTCAAACCTAAGCACACTATCTCTCGTGCTGGGGCTGACTCATATTCCCAGCAGACCACTATATGTTCTAAACCTGTGCCCCTAGCTGATCTGCAATCCAACTTGCAAACCCTTAATACCCAGCCACCTCCTGCTCCTGATCCAAATAGACCCAACTTCCGCGGGGGCTATATCGACTTACCACCGGAGGCTACTCCTTATGTTATAGTTTTGGCCGGTGTACCTGTCCTTGGCCCGTTAGCGAAAGAGGACCATTGGTCCCTTAAGAACAAAGTAATACACTGGCTTGAAACAAATAGACAGCTCCCTAACCACCAGAGAAGCCATGTACTCATGGTGCGCAGAGTACCATGGGTTGGACCGAGCCACAAATCTATCATGGGTGACTGCATTGTGGTGACTTTTGCGGATCCCCACACTGCACGCCACCTTTCCTCATGGGTCCCTAGCAAAGACGATCATACTGTTGTAGTCAGACCCCTCACTTTTTTTTAGCCCCCTAGGAATCAGCATAGGTTGGGTGGGGCATGGACAACGGTACAAAAGTCTGGGAATAGGGGTTTTGGAATTGGGGGACCCAGTCATAGTGCTTGGTGGCAGGGTGCTCCGACATCTAATATGTTTGGTTGCCTTGAGGAGGTCGACTGACTCGGGGTGGCGACTCCAATAAGGAAGATGGTAGACCCTAAGATGAACTCCACAAAAGGAACTAGTGTAGCTTGTTCCACGCTACCAGTTGTACAACAGATAACACCTGATAATGCCATTACCCCCCCCCTGGCTGAGGTTGCGATCTCAGTTTCACCAGTAACTTGTAACACCAATAATCCTGTAACCTGCAATATTAATAATTCTGTAAATGAAATCAAAATAGCTTCATGGAATATAGCAGGGCTTCGGGGCCGCCTTGAGGATGATGATTGGGTAGATTATATCTTATCCCATGATATCATCCTCTTTCAGGAAACCTGGTCAGTTGCCCCATTGTTTAGATCTGGCTACCTAAACTTCTATAAACCTGCTGTACAGGGAATGAAGGGCAGGGCTTCGGGTGGTCTCACCATATGGCTGAGGAAAAACTTGGGTTTCACTGTTAAAGAATTAGAGGTGACGAATCCAGACCTTCTTTGCATATCCTTAAGCAAAGAGAACTGCACGGATCTAATCATTATCAATATCTATGCTAGAGGCTGTCAGGGTGGTCGGAAACAACCTATCATTAATGATCTGGAAGATCTTTTAAATGAGCACAAAAACGACCAGCTTACAATAATAGCTGGGGACTTGAACTGCTCATTTGAACCGATCTTAAACCTTGCCGAGGATGTCTGCTTAGAAGAAGATCTTATTTGGAAGATCCCCCCGTTATCAATTACTAAGGGCGTTAAGGGAACAGAGGCTGCCCTTAACTGGTTTGGGTTCTGCCTAGAATGGGGCCTCCGTGCAGTTAATGGTCGTAGCATTTCTGATAAGGAGGGAAAGCCTACCTTTGATAATGGGTCCTGTACTAGTCGTATTGATTACATATTAATCAATATCGAAGCTTGGGCTTCAGTAACAGACATGACTATTGACACCAGGCCGGAGAGTGATCATAATCCTCTCTCATTATCACTTATGGTCCCAGGACTAGGGCCCCCTCAGGTGGAATCTGATTGTCTCACATCTGACCTCACCTTATGTGACAACAGAAGGCGGGTCAAATGGTCCAGAGTGACAGCTGACAATGAGCTTGTTAATCAGATTGAAGAATTGGTCCTACAAACCAAAGATAAAATGATAGCACCTACCGCCATTGCCATGCCCAATTCCCGCAATGTTGACCTCCATGAGGCATGCTTTGCGGCCATTAAAGAACTACTTACCAGGCCGTGCCGTAAAAAGAAGGCAATCCAAACAAAGGGCTGGTATAACAAAAAATGTAGAGAATCCCATGGCACCCTTATTGCAGCTGTCAAATCTAGAAACACACTTGATATTAGGGCAGCAAGGCAGGTATATAAACGTACCATCTGGGAGGCAAAAAGAGACTGGGATGACTCATATTGGTTGGACCTCCTCCATGCATGTGAGAATTCCAACCAAACTAAGTTCTGGGAGATAGTTAGGCGGGGCAGGGGTACGGACACACTATCTCCTGAAAACCATGTCTCTGCAGCAGATTGGGTTAAATTTTTCTCTGCCCAATTCATTAACCTAAATGCCCCTCAATTGGCAGAAAGCCCCTTATCTGGGTCCATATCAGCCTCACATGGGGATAAACTTATCTTTAGTAGATCGGACACGGAGCATGCACTAGGCTTGATTCAGTCTGGGAAAGCACCTGGTATTGATGCCATCCCAGCTGACCTTTTTAAATTGAACTTAGATCTGTGGGTCCCCTACATAACTATTTTAGCAAACTCTATTACTGCCGGGGAAAGGATACCTCAGTCCTGGAAAGGGGCTGAGATCATTCCGGTTTTTAAGAAAGGGGATCGATCTTCACCTAAAAACTATCGTCCTATTAGCTTGATCGACACCATGCAGAAAGTGGTCTCACGAATGGCCCTTGTTAGAATCCAGGGGTGGATGGAGCAAAACAACATACTCTCCCCCATGCAGGCGGGGTTTAGATCAGGCACCAGTACCCTTGATCAGGTATTTCGTCTGACCATGATCTATTGGAAGGTAGTCCTTCTGGGCGGTGGAATCATTTACGCTGCTTTTGTCGACCTTCGGTCGGCGTTCGACCTGGTTCCCAGAGCTAAACTCTGGGATGCCTTGAGAGATATGGAATTTCCTCCTGAGCTATTAGATCTGGTCAGGCGCCTTCATGAGGACAACTTTGCACGTGTAAGATGGGGCAATCAGGGTCAGGTGACCACTAGCTTCCCTGTCGAACGGGGTGTCCGGCAGGGTTGTGTGCTGGCCCCTACCTTGTTTCTCCTGTTTATCAACCGGGTAGTCGCATTTTTTAAAAATACTAATACTGATGCACCTATCTTGAGGGGGTCAAAGTATCCCATGTTAATATTCGCTGATGACACCCTGCTCCTTTCAAGGACTCGAAGCGGCCTACAGGCTGCTTTAAATAGATTTTCTGAATTCTGTGCCACAAACGACCTCCAGATCAATGCTGATAAGACTAAATTTATGATTTTTAACAAGAATAAACCCATCTCCAGTTCATTTACATTAGAGGGTGTCCCAATAGAACAGGTTAAAGTCATGTCCTATTTGGGCGTGACCTTGGACCATCAATTAACCTGGAAACCCCAGCTAGAGGTGCTGACTCTTAAATTTGTCCGCCTCACAGGATGTCTGTTAAAGGAGCAGAAAAAAACCCTGACAAAACGCATCGCACCGGTGCTAAAAATATATGAGGCTAAGGTGAATGCTGCCACCCTTTATGGTGAGGATATTTGGGGACACAAAGGGTTGCCGGCTCTTATTAGTGCTCAGAATAAGTTTCTTAGGAATCTAGTGGGGCTCCCCCAATCTTCCCCCATAACACCATTGCTCTTAGACTTGGGTTGTAGACCTCTGGACGAGATGGCTCAATATCGCCTTATAGCTCTTTGGCGCCGCCTCTGGACGAGCCAAGAGCTTATCTTGTTTGCCCAAGAACTAGGTGAGGTTAGGGCTCTATGGGGTGCACAGATCATTCCTTGGCTACGGGAGGTTAAACGAATATTATACTCTATGGGCCTCCCAGAGCTATGGTTGCACCCAGAAAGCTCTATCTTCCCATCGAAAGTGGAACTTAGAGACCTGTACTGGGCTGATAAAAAATCTGCTTTGATTACACTTTCTTCTGCCACCAACCTAACGGGTCAGTTTTTAATGCATAAGATATCCCCATTTCTCGAACCTTACTGGGACTTGATAGGCAAAACACTTGATCGCAAATTGTTCCACCAGTTCCGAGTGGGAACTTTGCCTATCAAATCTTTTACAGCAAAGTGGGCAAAGAACCAAAGTAATAAATGCCCCTTTTGTCCCGATCAGGTAGAAAGTCTAGGCCATATATTCTTTGCATGTCCTGTGTACAGATCACCTAGACTTAAATGGTTGAAGCCAATTTGCGAAACACTCAACTGCAGAAGTAGTCAGGCAGCCCTGCTTAAATTAAGAGATTTACGCACTACAAAATCAGTGATTTGCATAGCGAAATTTTTGGGCTGGCTGTGGCTTATTCGCATCAAGAAATTGTAAATTGTTCTTCTTATTTGTTTTAATGCTACCAAACTGTTATATTCAAGTCATTTCCCTTTTATCTGCTTATGTATTGGGGGAATTAATGCACAATTTTACCAAATTTGGGAAATGTTTATATTTACATGTATTTGGTTGTCTTTTATGAATTTTATTCGAAAATAAAGACTTATTGACTTGACTAGTGTAATAAACTCCTGTAAGTGCTTTTTGATTAATGAGATAAATGTTAGATCAGCTAGTAAGTGTCTCGGAAAAGTAAACGGTCGTTGTTTTTTGTTTTGATTTGTGATAGTAACTTCCAAAAGCAGGGGGTTATGATCAGATGTAACTTTGGGGCAAATTTCAATCTCACAATTGTCTAGGATTTGATCAGAGGCCCATATCATATCAATCCTAGAGCAGGATCTGTGCGGCGCAGAATAATAAGTAAAACCTGCCAGTCTGGGATGCTTGGACCGCCATAAATCTCTGATGTTGTTCAATCTTGCAAGTTCTAAAATCGCTGCTCTAACTTTGTACATTCTTTTAAGATTCTTTGGCCCCGTAGAGTCTATTTTATAATCCATAACACAATTGAAGTCCCCAGCTATAATAGTTTCGCCTTCCCATTCGAGTAGTTCTAAACTTAAGTCCTCAAAAACTTTGGGGTTGTCAATGTTTGGGCCATAGACCACACAAAATACAAGTTTAACATTGTCACCTTGCATCTGTGCTATTGCCCACCTTCCTCGAGCATCTGAAGCAGTTTTAATTATTTCTAAAGGGACTGTTTTTTGTTTAAGTATAGCTACTCCCCTTATAGTCTCATTTAGAGAAGTACATGCAACCAATTCGTACCTTAGTTGTGATAATAGCTTTCTGTCTTGATATTTTATGTGGGTCTCTGAAAGCAGAACTATATTAGGATTGTACATTTTAATCTCTTCCTGTACCAGATTTCTTTTACTTTTACTATTTAGGCCATCTACATTCCAACATAAAATTCTTAATTTAAGCATTGGCTAATATATTGCTATTCTTGTACGTATTGTCCCCCTCTACTTGTATTTGTTTCACCGTCGTTAAGTTTTCCTTCCTACTTCTCTTAGAAAAAAAGTCAAATCTTGCAATCACATTTTTCCCTCTAATTCCCACCCACCACCCTCGACAACAGTTTTCACCCCCTCCCCTGTGACAACCCCACCCCCTCCCTTGCTGCAACCCGTCCCTTGGGGGGGAACACCCCTCTAGCATTTGCTGCCGCTGTAAGGGCAGCTTAGTGAAGTTGCGTACATGAGAGACTGCTCATGCCTCATTTTAGTTTTAGCCCTTGTTTTGCCAATATTTATCTCATACTCAAAAAAAAGAAAAAAGTGAAAGGGATAGTAAAGGTTAAGCTCACCCACTTATACAATGAGAGAAAAAAAAATATTTACGTGAGAATACAAAAAGATGTCAATTTACTCAATTTACTCAATAAATACCCATTCAATATAGGATATTCGAGTATGCTCCATTCATTTCCCCTTTTTTTTGTTTTTTTTCCCCCCTGTTTTAGACTTTTGGGTTTTTTGTTTTAAATTTCCTTTCGCCACCCCCGCATTAATTTTCTTTCTCTTTTTGATTTCTTTTTGCATTATCCTGAGAGAATTTTTCCAGCGATTGTTCCGCGGATAATGGATCAGTGAAGAAAACAACTTGCCCATCCCGAATGACCTTAAGGCGAGCAGGTTCTTGAAGATACGCCAAACAGCCTAGATTTTTAAAAGCATCTATCAACTTCCGAAGCTCCCACCGTTTATCCATTGTGGTCTTACTTAAGTCTGATTTCACAAAAAAAGTGAGATTATCAACGGTGACAGGATTATTGGGTTTAGCCTTTAGTGCTACCGCTTGTCGCAAAAGAAAGTTACCAAAGTAAATCAAAAATGGTCTAGGAAATTTACTATTAGTGTTTCTTTGGACTATAGGAAGCCTGTGTACTCTCTGCAACTGGGAGTCCCAATCCCAATCCGCAAGATCCAAAAAAGCTCTTTGAAAGAGTTTAACCAAGAAGGCTCTCGGATCAGCCCCCTCAATACCTTCAGGTATACCGAATAGTCTAAGGTTTTGTCTTCGGGCCCGATTTTCCAAATCCTCCACTTTAGCTTCCAACAGAGACACTCTTGAAGTATTCAGTTTAACAGTTGATGCCGTCTGGTTTAAATCTTCTTCCACCTCCACTATTCGTGATTTTATACCCTCTATCTCTTTTGTCACTCCTCCCAAGCCTTGGCACATATCTCTCATAGCTCCTTGTATCTTGGTGTTATCTTCCCTTAACTGAAGATATTGCTGTTGAATCTCCACTCTTTGCTCTATGAGAGTCTGCATAATTGACTCCATTGTTATACTCGCTGGGGCTATAGAGTTTAATGCGACAAATGAGTTTGGTTGAGAGGATTTTTGAGCGGGTATGGAAGTAAGATCAGATATTATTGTTTGAGATTTAAGATTTGCATCATCCGGTACAGCCTCTATAAAGACATGTTCTAAAGTTTCACTTGGATTAGCATCAGAATTCAAAGCCAGTTGTGGTTTACTTTTCCTCAAACTAGATACTAAGGTTTCCGTGGCTTCATTTGTTTGATCAGTGTTATAGTCTGATAGCTCGGGAGCTTGTTTTCCATCCCCTTTCACCGCATCATTTTGTAAGGGAGGAAGCAAAGAGATATCTGAGACAAGAATAGGGGAAGTTGTTGAGACTACTGGGAGAGTCCCAATCCTTAGATCGCCATTAATTTCTGTAATAGCTGTAGCCTTGTCGCTAGATATCTCATGACTTATAGAGAGAGAGAGTGCACTTGAGCTAGAGCTAGAGTCGATTATTAAGTCCATGGATTGATTTAAGTTTTTAGCTTTGTTTAGATTATCCTCTTGAATGCTGCGCATCTGCCCGTTCAGCTCCTCGGGACTAGCCCCCGAGAGTCTTAGGGCCATATTCTTGACTCCACCCTTTGCCTCCATCCATCTTCTCAGAGGGCTGTCATCTATTAGTCGACTTTTTTTGCTTCCTGCCAGCTCTTTACCCGTTGTTTTTAATAAGAGGGTCTTTTGCTTAGATTTGACCTTCATCTTGGTTTTCCTTGTTATCGATTTTTTGTTTGTTAATGTTTTAAGTGCCTCGTCGAGTCCCTCTTCTTCTTCTGAAAGTTCCTCATACTCAAAATTTGAATCTTCATCAGATTTGGTCACAGATTCCTGAGATACAACGCCCCCGCATTTCTTCTCATTTATATTAGACATATCAGTCTGTGAATGAGCCTTAGTGTTAGCATTGGGACCCACAGGTTCTGCCCTTAGATCTTGCACCTTATGTTGAGGTTCCCTTATTAATGTTTCTTTAGTTATAGTATCCATGGTGTTTGCGCACTCACTTGTTTTGGCCAGGTTGTTTTCATAGGTTCCATTAGTTTCTGAACCTGTTGGCCCCTTAACCATGGGAAGTTTGTCCGAGCCTTTTTTACCCAAGCTCATCTCAGCACCTAACCCATTCTCCTGTGCCAAACCCTTGCTGATATTCACTGTCGGAGCCCCCACAGGATTATTGCTTGGCACAATTCTCAGAGTGTTCACATATATCTCCTCTGCTTTATCGTTCCCTCTCCTTTTTAGTTTAGCAGTTGGTAGTGACTCTGTTCTTAACCCAGGCTCTGCGCTGCCACCTCCCTTTGTACCTGGAGCAGAGGCATGTTTCACATCTTGACGCTTATCATTTTAATTTTTACCAGTACTGAAAGTTTTTAGATCGTCAAGTTTAAATATATCAGCATTATGTGTTTTGTTCATGATTTGTGTTTGCTGAGTCTCAGTATTATCTCCAAGAGCTCCCACTGCCACTGCCCCTGTAACCGCTGCTGCCATAGTACCTGTGTGTGCCTTTTTCGGTATCTGGGTAATCTGGGTATTCCTCTTACTCCGTGCAGATCTTGTCTGTCGCGAGGACATTAGCTCCTGAGCTGCTTCCGTTACCCCCGTCTCCGTTACCTCCATCCCCGTCTTCTCCGGGCCCCGCAGCACTCTCCGCGTAGTTGGGAGTCTCTTCAGGTGTGTTCCCAGCTGGAGCGGAGTTGAGAACGCCCAGCCGACTGCAGCCGTCGGGGTCGGTGGTGCACGAGCAAGGCTTGCTGCGTAACTCCAGGTACGAAGCAGACTCCTGCTGCAATGCCGAAGCAGCAGCCTCAGCATTGATTCCGTTTGTGTTCAGGATTTCCTGCACGCGTTCCTCGGGTAGAAAAGAAGAGTGGCAGCGGCGGCAGCGGCGCTGTGAAAAGAAAGCAGTTCGGCAATCCGATCTGCAAACTGTAAGTCTCTCTGTTTAAAGATATGAGGCGCAGAATTTCTCTCACGTTGTCAATTCACCGCAATTCACCGCAGGTTTAAAGATGATGAAAGGGGGTTTGAAAGTATGAAAGGCAGTTAGTTCATCTTTTGGCAGAGCAGCACAGCCCAAGCAGCTACTTCACTCGGCGGCGTTCAGCCCGCCATCTTGACTCCTCCCCTCACCCGAGTTTTCCCCCATTCTAAATAATCCACTGTTATTCAAATGAACCTGGGCAACAGTAAGTAACATTGATGTCATGGCCTAGGCCTACCCAGCCCCCTTTAATCCTATCCTGTAGCTGTGGGAGTGCTGCGGAGGCTAACAGCAGTGAAAACATCTACAGTACATTTACTCATACTGCTTTTTAATAGCCATAGATTGCAATGCTAAATGGAAACAAGGTCCAGGACAAAAATACCATCCACCAGCACTGATCTACACACCCACAGTCAAATGATCTATCAATGATCTAAAATAAAACCCTGCAGCATGCAGATAAGGAAGGAATAGTTCCCACAGCAATAATGTAGCCAAGCGTAGTAATGATTGTATCCACCCTTTCACTTATCCAGTATGAATAATTAATATATGATGATCAGTGCTGTGAACGAATGGACACTTTGGTACATTATGTAATGCTTATTTTTTTTCAGTGTGTATTTTTAAATTCAAATGTGAAAGTAGCCTTTGCAGCCCCCTGCATCTTACCTTTCACAAAACCGCAGTTCAAAACAACAAACAGTAAACAAAACACGACAGCTGGTTAATATTTTTATGTTGTTGCATAATTTGCAATTCGATTGTGCGAACTTCGCTCTATCGAAGCGAGTGGGGCACATTAAATAGTTGTGAGCATAAGGCTGAACCTCATACGGAAGACTATACCGATTCTTTAAAAGGACAAAAAGTCTGTTAATGTAATTGTCAACAGCATCAGAACAGGTACTTAATTTATACATAGCTTGGCACGTTCTATAGCATTAATCTATCTTAACAGCCACACTCTATATTTAACTATAATTGTCTTCATACATTCATAGCTGTCACTCCATTTAACAAGACCCTGTTTGGGGGGTGGTGGGGGTGTTAAACAATCTTACCATGGTTACAGAAATCAATTAAGAAAATGCAAATGTATTAACGAGACAGCCATATTTATGTCAGTGAGATTAAAAATGTGGCTTAAAGATGAACTAGCATGGCAGTGACAAACTCGAAGTAATGAGGGTGTGTTTTTGAATTACAATTTTGAAAAAGGCACTTTTAGAAAGTTGTCATTTTCCTGCCCTAGTCATTTAGTGCCTGCAGCCTGCCTCTGCGTTATCTGACCGGGTGTAGTTGGCAGTTGGTCTTTGTGTATTCCTCCAAGACAGCCACACACTGTAGAGAGCTTAGGTGTTCCTAGATGGGTCATCACTGGTGCAGTGTCATCCCGAGCTTGGGTACCCATCAAGGACTATGTCACACATGAAGCTTAGTATTACATGTATTTATTCATCTGCCTGTAAATGTGAACTCAACCTTCTAATCCAACCATCATTGCATTCTGCTCTAACACTGATGCGGCAGCTCTACTGAGTCCATCAGGAGCCAAAAGGGTTTCGTTATTGCGAACTCGCAAGTCCCTACAACTGGTCAGGATTGGAGGGCGGAGTTAGGCGTAGCCCCATTGACATCGGATTAGGCCGTGTCCTGCCTTCACACAAAGGATTACTTGCCCCCTGTTGGTCTGAAGACCCAGCAGTGGAGGCAGGAAATCTGTACACTTCAAAGGGAAACTTCTAGAAGCTTTATCCACTTCCAAGGAGGCACCTGGTATCAATATTGGACCTCAGACACCAACTCTTCAGTACACTTCTGGACCTGGAGAGACTTAGCCAGGAAGGAGGACTGCTGTGCTGCCGAAAGCACTGCCACTTTGCTGGACTTTTGACCTGCTGGTCTATTACCTTGTTGGATTCCTGCTCTGCTGCCCTCCAGCCTTGGTGCCCTCCTGACTGAGTCAGAGAAATTGTACCTGCACTTGAATCCAGGACTATCAGAGTGATTCCTAGGGCTAGTCTGCCGGCCTCCTGTTCAGAGCTACAGAGACATATCAGGCTCCCAAACCCCTGAACCAGCACTCGGGTCCAGCTGCAGCCAGCCGCTCAGGTCCTGGACCCTTAATGTGGCCTCATTGGAGCTGATCTGAAATTTGTGGTCACTTCGCACCCGTGAATGGGCATGTTGGTGTCAAAACCTCGTCACTCGCACTACCTGCCAACAAAAAGTTCCTTCAACCCAACTCTTCATGCTACAGCATCGACCGCTCGTGGGGAGTGCCACTGCGAAGCTTTTACACTTGGCAACAACAACAGGATGTTCGGTCTACAGCAATGACCGTCCACGACGCCAGGCCTGCTCTAAGCTGTACATCGATCACCATCCGCAATGCTTTCCTACTCAACGCAGTCCCTCCATGGTGAATGGGACTCTGCACTGGACTGAGAAGGAAAGAATTCAGCAGAACTAACCTGTTCCCTGTATCTGACCTGCGCCTCATTCCGGTCAGCCTGAACTTGTGACTTTAGCGTAGTCTCTGGCGACCAGATGCTGCGCGTGGCTCTTTGGGCTTTTTGGCACTATTTTCACTTAAATCTTTAAAATTGTTTTTCTCCGGCCCCACTGAGTGTATTTTTAACGTTCTGGGCTTTATTTAGTTATTACATTTTGCTCTATGTTTCTTAATTGTTGTGTTTTTTATGTGTTGTGTTTTCCCTTTATTACGGTTTGCTGCATGAATACTTTACACATTGCCTCTAAGTTAAGCCTGGCTGCTCTGAGCCAAACTACCAGAGGGTTGAGCACAGGTTAGTTTTGGGTTTGCTTGTGATTTCACCTCGGCAAGGATTGTGGTTGCTGCTTGAGAAGGGCTTCTCCCCACCTCAACCAGTATTTCAATTTCTTACTGCTCCCAAATGATCCTCTTCCAATATTCTCTCCCCCAGAAGTCTAACTAATCTCTTTGTCATGGAAAGGCATGGTCTCCAAAGATGGTACCCTCTTGCCATCCCTGAAGCTGTCTCACCACTGCCCTGCATTGTCAATGCATCCCTCATTCCAAGGAACCTCTCCGGACTTCTTCAAAACTGGGCAGATTTTGCTCCTCCTGAAGTAGCCAATCTGTCTCTCTAGTTAGCTATCCCCCATGAAGATCAAATCTCACATCCTCCTGGAGACTACCAGGCTGGGGTCACGCAGAAATCTGTCATGGAGATGGCAACCGTACCTTGTTTCCTTGTAACTCAAACACTGGGTGACACAAACCTGTTGCTGTTTCATTGCATGAAACCATTATGTCCTGAACCAACACCTCATTAGCCCTTTTGCTCTTGAAGGGAGATGAAACTAACTTGCTTGAGCACAGTGTTTTAAAGAGTAAACGCTTTGCTTTTTAAGTAAGCTATGGCGTCAATCTAGTTGTAGTACTGCTTTTAAGATGTACTGTGCTCTCATGAAGGGCTTCCTGCTGCAACACTCAGGTTAGAGTTAAGGTTATTGTGCTGTTTTCAGCCTGTCAGGTCAGGCTAAGGACTGCTTTATGTAAATAATCCTCAGCAAAAAGCAAACCAGATCAACCCAGGCGTTCTGTCTGAGACACAACATACCATGACTATGGGCTCCTCACTTTCAAACTAGTGCTCTTAATTCGAGGACATGCTTAGGTTGAAGTTCTCTGTTTGGCACTTAAAGCTGCAGCATACCGTTTCATCACAATACAAACATTGATAGACCCTTTGTTACATTAGTGGTAAATACGAAGCAAATCAGTATATAGGAATTCACAAACTTACAGCAAAGTGTAGCTGTGTTGCGTTTAAAAATAAATAAAAACGACAACAGTTCAAGTTTGGCTATTTTAATTTTGGATTAGTAACATTTGGAAAAGTGGTCTACTTACAAAGTAGAAGTGATTTGACGGAATGACTTGAAACAAGCAATTGCGTGATATGGTAAGGAGAAAATATCTTAAGTGTTTTTGCAATGAGGAAATTTCAGTCAGTGAGACAAAAGTAGGAGTTTAAAATGTATATGATAAAGTATAGATGCGACCATTCAGTTGGCCAGTGATGCACGCCAGGTCACTGACAACAATGAACTTGTTTTTCTCATCCTGTTCCCCTGGCAGTCTTTCAAGGCACTGATCCTAAAGTCCTGGTTAACACTTGCTTTAAGAATGGACGTCCGTGCCACTGTCTATTACTGGGTTACATCTTACCTAAAGAACAGGTTCCCTTTGCTCAGATAAGTTCCTCTTGGTCTGACTCTATCTACGTATGATGTGGTCCCCTCCCAGGAATCTAGCTCTCAGCAGTGTATTCAACATCTGTATGGAGCCCTTCAGAATCCTGCTGGCCGACAAGAATGTCACTGTTCAAAAGTATGTAGATATCTGTCTTTACCTGAAGGTCTGAAATAAGAAATCTGAAGGAGTGCCTTGGTGCAATCAAGCATGAATGTCAAAGGCCTCCCTCAAATTCGCCTCCATAGAAACTAACTGTGCTCTCGTCATCAGCAACCACACGTAACAAAAAGTACAAGATTGTCTCGCTTTGATACACCTTGATGGCTTCATGCTTGGACTTGTTGACATCTTCAAATGCCTGGGATTCCAAGCTAGATACCAGCCCCATCTTCATTGCACCCAAGACAAAAGCAGCCTGGCATCCTCTGTCCCTACTTGTAAATTGAAGGCCTCTCTTCCTAGAATCGTACTTGAATGAATGAAAAAGCATTTGTAGAGCGCGTGGTTACCTGTGGGCATCCCAGCGCTATCTGTGGCGCCCCTTAAGCAGATCAAGGGAAAAGAAGAGTTTTAAGTTGTTTTCTAAAGTTCATATAATTAAGTTCAAGCCGTATGTGGTCCGGCAAGTGGTTACAGAGCTTAGCCGTGTTATATGAAAACAGGCTTCCTCCAGTTCATAATCTCCTGATCTTCGGGACTAAGATTAGGCCTTTTTTTGTCAGATCTCAGTGCCCTACTTGGTCGGTAGGGCTGAATCATAGAATGGATCATTGACAAGCCCTTGCCAGTGAGTGCTTTATGTGCAATGCACAACAACTTAAATTGAATTCTTTCTTGGATTGGTAGCCAGTGTAGAGTGGCAAGAGCAGGTTTCGCTGAGAGGTATCTAGGGATGTTCAATAGAATAATTCTGTACAGTTTGCAGTCTTTTGGTTGAGACCTGAGGGGCTCCTAAATAGAGGGCATTGGCATAGTCGAGCCGTGATAGGATTAAAGCTTGAACTAGGCCACAGGGGGTCTATATTTGATGGGACCGAGTGACCCAGGAGCATAAGCTCAGTGTTTTCTCCATTAAGTTTTAAGAAGGAGTTATCCATCCATCTGGATACCTTCTCGAGACATGAAGCCAGGCCAGGACCAGAATTGTCCTGCTGATTAAGGGAGACAACTAGCTGGGTGTCATCGCCATACGTGACCATCTGTACGCTGTCTGAACATACGATTCCTGCCAGGGAGCTCATATAGATATTGAACATAGTTGGACTAAGGGAAGATCTCTGGGGGACTCAACATGTCAGGGGCATTTGCTTCGAGGTGAATTCCTCTTTGAAGAATGTGAAAACTCGATTTTTTCAGGAAGGACTGTAGCCATTTCAATGCTATTCTGGTTACTCCCACCTTCCTAAGTCTTTGGATCGTCAGTTGGTGGTTCACCGTATCGAAGGCTGTGCTGAAGTCTAATAAAATCAGGGCAGCGCAGCCTCCGTCATTGATAATTTTCCTCGCTCCTTCTACCACGGCTAGAAGAGCGGTCTCTGTGCCCTGTTGGGATCTAAATCCTGTCTGCGTGGGATGGAGGGGATTATTATCTTCCAGGAATCTAGAAAGGGCGGAATTCACATGTTTTTCTACTAATTTACTGATTCCAGGTAGCAGAGAGATGGGTCGATAGTTTGCCCACTCTTCGGGGTCCAGGTTGGTTTTTTTCAGGAGTTCATTAACCCTGGCTTGTTTCCATAAGAGGGGTACAATTCCCGTATGGAGTGAGGTGTTCATCACCTCAGTATGACTGGTGTTACGATCTCAGTAATTTGATTTAAAATAGTGGGGAGAGCAGGGTCAGCAGGGGAACCCGATTTAAGCTGTCTCAGATAGCTTTGGAGGGAAATTAGGTCCAAAGACGGGAATTCCTCCAGCAGGGCTTGTGCTTTTGGGGTTGTAATGTCTGTTGATGGGACGGTTTGTAGGTCTGTGGCCCTAGGAAACGACTTATAGATATTTAAAATTTTGGCAGAAAAGAATTCTGCTATCTCATTGCACCATTGTTGAGGGTTTTCGGAGGTAGTGGGAGGGCTGGGGGGGTGAGAAGAGATTTGGCAATTTTAAAATTTTTGCAGGAGGAGTTTGCTGCCGATGTACTTTTTTCTTGGCAATAAACGGCTTGAACAGATTTTATTTCGGTTTTGTAAAGTTTTAACGCCTCTTTGTATTTGTTTTTACTGGTAGCGAAGAAATCTTTCCTCCAACTTCTTTCCTGTTTTTTACATGTTTGTTTTAACACCCGGAGTTTAGGGGTGTACCAGGCTTTTTTTTTTTGGCTCTTACTTTTTTTGGGGTCTCTTTCCTTGGAAGGACCGTGTTAAGTGAAGACTCGAGCCAGTTCCTGCAGAGTCCAAGTAAATGAGAGTAAGTGGTGGTCCGTCCAGGGCAATGTAGTGGGTTCATCAGCCAAAAGGTTCTGTATGGTTGAGAAAATGGGGTCCAACAGTTGACCTTTCACGTGGGATGGGACTACCCACTTTTTGGTTGAGTTGGAACGTTGCCAAGTCGTCAATCAGTTCGGACACAGAGGAGGATTGAATATTGTCAAAATGCATATTAAAATCTCCCAAAATCGTAAAATTGGCAGAGGTACTTGCAAAATTGACTCCAATATCAGGGAGGTCTTTACAAAACTGGCCAAGAGGGCCTGGAGGACGATATAATAAGATCCCTGAAAAGGTACAAGTGGGTGATAAACTGATTGCGAAAGCAAAATGTTCGCAATCCAGAATAGGATTTGAGGTTACCCGGCATCTGAAGTCATTTTTATAAATAATGGCGATTCCTCCTCCTCGGCCTGTATTACGATCAAGCCTTTGGATTCCATAGTTAGGGGGTAGGGCTTGAACAATGGTAGAATCAGTGTCCATATGCAGCCATGTTTCTGTTAAAAAAAAGTACATCGGGGTTCTTATCTTCTAAAAGAAGGTAGATTTCAGTAGCGTGCTTAGGGAGCGAGCGGCAATTCAGTTTAAGCATTGTAATAGTTTTTTATAAGGTGTATTTGCGGGGGAAAGGAGGGTAGGGAGGAATTTACAATCACAGTGAGGACTATGGGTGGAGCTACTATCTGGCCACGTTGCGTGTATACACTTACTTCCAACCTCCCCTCTAAGCAGATTGAGCAGCTTGCTGTCATAATAAAGACTGTCTCTGGCAAAACCCGCATGGGTTCTGGCCCCGGTCTGGCGCGGACCTGTGCAGACGGGCTTGCCGTAGGCGCGCCCGCTGCACTGTTGCGTCATCAGCTGTTTATAAAGCTGATGTCAGTGTCCAAAAGCTAGAACTTTGACCTACTAAAAGAGTGTAGCCCACCCTGAGCTTTAACACAGCTCGTGTGTGCAAAAAAGCAAATCAATATTAAAAACAGTACATAAAAAGGTCACTTAAAGGCAAGAACACAGTTTAAAGAGCCTCAACACATGCCCTGTAAGTTCCCTCTAGAGCAGCAAACTTCATTAAAGGCTGCCGTTACTGTTTATAACAAAAAGCGCGCCCTCTGCGCAGTCGCGTCATCCCTGTTTATAAAGCTGATGTCCGCGTCTAAAAGCTAGAACGCTGACCTACCAAAAAAGTGTAGCCCACCCTGAGCTTTAACACAGCTTGTACTTCAAAACTGCTAGCCTTGCATTAGCCCCTTCCCAACCTGACACAAAGTAAACAAATGCCGAATGACACCCAAGATGTAAATCTGATCCTCCCTGAGGAGTATTTCTGTGGTAGGACCTGACTGACGTTCTTAGGAATATAAAACCGCTAGCTCCGGCTCCCCACCCACATCATTTACAAAACTGTCAACATAAACACCCCACCAAATCCGGTGAGTCGCGGCTCAACCAGAGCAACGGTGTAGACCGGTTCAAGATGAGGAAAAATCTGCTGCTCTTCTAAGGACTGGAGCTGCATTCCCTTCCAGATCCCGTGCACTCTTTCAACTCTCTACCTCGTAAGGAGCTGAAGAACAGCTGTACAGTCAACAGAGCAGCGTTTGGAACAGTGTAGTCACCTGAATACTGGAGTTCACTGAAAGGAACCACTTACTCGCTCTTCCTTCCTCCAGTTCCAGAGGGCTTTCATAAAGGGGGCGCCAGAGAAGGCATTATTAACCAGGCCCTGCACTTTTTCTCTGACTTGTGCTTGTGCTGCAAATTCTATTTATAGATTTTGAAGCAAGCCTTCCATGTGCTTCAATGGCCGCTACCATAACTCAAACCTCTTGATAGAGCCAGATTCTATAATCTGCGTCTGACATGACAGTTTTGTCCTGGGTCCAGTGCTGGAAATAAGAGGGGCCCTGCCATATCCCAGTTCTGACAGCTATTTCTGAGCCAGATGTGAAGTCTGGTCCACCTAGTGAAATATGCTGAATTTGTCCTTGTGTAATTTTCCAATACGTTGACACATTTCAGCAGCTTCCACATGTTGTCTGATTTTGCTTGGAGCGGCACTGGGGAGAGTGTGCGAAAGAAGTAAAGGAGCGTGAATTCTATTTTTTATCGACTTATGTGTTAATTTTTTTTCAAAACCAGGGCCGCCTACGTGCGAAGAATGACTCCATAACCCATAACAAGTGTGGTCGTGATAAGGAGAGTTACTTGTGGTTCGCTTTTATCTAAATAAACCGGTTGCAGCTAATGGATACAATTATTAATTGATACCACGATTTGTGCACGTATTTCCTTCTGGTAAATTTGCCAATATTCATGGAGTCCTCATGATCTTCTACTGAGGCCCCTGTTATGTGGCTTGTTTTGTTAAGTCTGGACTTTCAAAAGGACCTTGAAGTTTGCTGCACTGATGAGCTTCTTTGTTGGGGATTCTGATGGCATGATGGATGATCTCTTTTTACATGCAGTGCTGCTGGAAAATACTGAAGACTGCTCCCATAATGCATTATTTATAGCCCCTTCTCATGCATTTTGTAAAGTTCAGGTCGATGGTTCTGATACTGGCACTGCATACATTGAAACGTGGGTATTGATTTGGAGCAGTTCCTTGGTTCCTCTGTGACACAGACTGTAATTGATTGGAAGGAAGCAGATTTTGGTTACTTAAAATGACAGGCGACCTAGCAACAGATCTGAAGGTGGTGCACACATTCTGCGACTGTGCATAGGGGGACTTGTGGGTGGAGTTTTTCTTGGGCTGATGGTTGCAAGAAGTATAAAGAAGAACAAGGAAAGGTGACCATGGATCAAGCATCGCTTCATAAGATTAGTCCCTATTTGCCCTTCTTGCAAGTAGTACTAGGGACTCATTAAGTGATACTCAGTAATTAGAGGTGGAGATACAAGGGCTAGAGTTTTAATAGCTATGCCCAGTATGGCCCCCCGTACCGGGGATAACATGTTTTCAGCCCTGGAAAAATGAATAACATGCTGGACCAAGAAATACCCAGTACCTTATCACATGCAGCTTCTGATTCCAAGGCTTTTGCTGTGAAAAATTGGATGGTTTTACTGGATAGGGTTCTGCACCTAATAAAATTCGTAATCGGGTGGGGCAGTATCTCCCTGGGAATCCGACCCACCCCACACTTTAAGAATGCATTAGTAGGTTACACTGATTGAGTTAGAGTTCGGTGTTTGGTTGATCAATACTGGTGGTGTAGTCTGTAGGTTTCCACTGACCTAGGCTAATCTTGATCTTGTTATCTGTTTATCAGTGGGCAAAAAAGCTTGTAAATTATCCAAAATTGCCTTGTCCGATGTCAGTGTAGAAGCATAGTTTTCTTAAAATCTGTCAAATTGCGTATTTCGTTATTCTGTTTCAAAAGAGCAAATGGATATTTTTGGGAAATGTATTTCAGCCTGGGTATCTTTGACTCCAAGTTGGTACAAATCATGCTACTACACTTTGAACATTTAGAAAACGGGTCGGCGTGAGGACATAGTCCTTCATGAAGCATGCACAATATTGTTTTGGAATGGTTGTTAACCTGATTCAGTTAGAGCCACTTTCTGTAATGTAACTAGAAGTCCAGTAGCTACTTAGGGAGTGTATATTACTCTTGGACATGTTCGCAGTTTAGTGGAAAACATAAGGGCATTGTCCACAGAGAAACTGTTTCCTCCGACATATATAGAAAGGTCTCCGCCCCAAAAGGCGGACAAGCATGGAGTTGAAAGAGCTGACAACAGAGGACAAAACCAATACCATTCTTGCTTTCATGTTGATCGACTGTAAGTTTATTTTATGTTACAGTTTTGTGGTATACACGGGTAACCGATAATGGATGCTTTGTGTGTCCAAGTGCTACTTCGCCCCCTTCCATGTGCTGGACATAAACAGTGATGTGAGCCGGTGTCCACTGTTTCACCACAACCAAGTTTAGACATAAGTTCCCTACTTATAGCACAATCATTAACTCATATGCAATGGAATATTGGGACCTTCTCATTTGTACTGTGCGCAGGTTAGTGTTTTCAGACCACCATGATGGCCCATTTTAACATACCAGTTTGTAATAGTGCCACCACTCAGTTCTTCCCTAGCACCTTTTTTTCTTGACAGGAAACCTGAAAGAAGAGTTTTGTTCAACTCACATAGTTTTTTTTTATTTATTCCGGATCTTCAAATGTTTAGTGCAGAACGAAACACTATTCTTTCATTGAATTACCTCTTCCACGTCTATCTTCTCACACTTTCACCCCACCTCTTATGTTTATTATGCTTGGTAATTTGTTTCCATATGCTTCATGTGACGTTTATAACCGTATATCTTGAAGTCTTACTGACACCTTTCACCCACTCTCAAGGTACTTATGTGGGACTTAAAGAAAAGCTATGAGTGTTGGGTACATATAGAAATATACTTGTTGAGTTCTGGACATCTATTATAAAGCAATTTCGAGTTCTGTCTATGGGTAGTAAAAGTTACTAATGACAGACTACCTAAAAAATGTGTAATGCAAGCATTTCCATGAAGATCACTTCTCCTGCTCCTCATACATGCCTACTTCTTAGGATTCGCAGCCAACAAGCATTCCCTGAAGATCACTTCCTTCTCTTCGTACATGCCTGCTTCTTAGGATTTACAGCCAACACAGGTATCACAAACTTCAAATGATTACCAACCAGTCAGAAAGCCTCAAAATTGCTCTATCACTTACAGATTGTCATTAACTAAAAGTAGTTGTAAAAAGCTGCGTTCAGTGTTTGAGAAATCTTTTGTTAGAAATAAATCTACCCCTATTGTTTATTTGAGAAACCCTGCTGCTTACTCGATATCAGCCACTCTTGATTATTTTCTCTAATCTACTCCAAATCACCAGAGCTCCGCTTTCCCCAGTATTACATGGCTTATTCTTCCTTTGGTACATCATATCGTTAGCAGTGGTAGGGTTCAACATCTGACAGGTTGATATGCTTCTGGTTGGGAGGCTTTTTAAAATTTATTTATCTTTATAAATCTGTTTTATTTACAGCTTACAATATAACAATAGACACAAGTATCTTCCGACCAGTAAAAGAAATTAGAATTTCCATAAGACACTCGCTGTGGAGACTTCACCTGCTACATAATCCAGATCATCTTTTCAAACATTGTGTAACTATCATACCATATTGTTTCAGGCAGTGGTTTTTGATCTTTTTGTAATTCCCCGGGAGCCTCTTGCAATATATATTGTTTTCTTCTGCAATCTTCTAAGGAACTGGGTGCATGATTAGATGCCTTGTGCTTAACGCTGGGACACTTACTTTTACATTCTGTAGCTGCATGATTGCTATGTTGCCTACGATTTTTAAAACTGCTAAATAATTACGTTTTTACTGTACTGTGCTGACATTCTGTGTCCCTTACCTCCTTCGTTGTTCCTGCCAGCGCCCCGTTCCACCACGGGATTTCCCGTTTGTCGAGGAGAGCGCAGGCAAATAGTTTCTTCCCCGGACCTGACAGGCTGCATAGGGTCACGAAGGCTTTCGCTACGTAGGTCCACCCCTATTTAGAACGGATGCCTCTCTCTGCACTCAGGGGGCGCGCGCCGAAGTCGCGCCTAAGTCCAGCCCGTCTGCGCCCGTCCGCGCTGAGGACGGGCTGGGGAACGAGGCCGGCGGGGAGAAGGCTTTATTTCTGCTGATCGGCCAGTAAGTCGGATCTATTCCTATCGTGTTCTAGTTGCATTGAAACCCATTTCCCTGCCCTGCCATCACTCTCTTCCCCCCCGATGCTTTCCTGGGGTTCCCTGGGTGTTGTTGTTACACCAGGCATACTGTGCCTTTAATACCTGACACTGTCATTGATAAAATACATACTGCCTCTATCACAACTAAGGCGGGGGGTTTCCTTATTAATGCTAGGTCATTGGTGAAGAACAACCTGGCATTTAGGGATTTTGTCTCGGTCTGGAAGCCCACGTGGGTCTTCGTTACAGAAACCTGGGCCTCTGAATCCTCTGGTCCTGAACTTGTGAACGCTGTTCCAGATGGTTACGCGTTGGCAAGGTCAGATAGAGTGGGACGTAGGGGCAGAGGGCTGGGTATCCTATATAAGGTTTCCTCTATTTGTCGTTTCAAAAATCTCTCCTCCCCCTCGGATCCCTTTCAAGCCATTCATTTTTCTATAGCCTCTTCCCCTTCAGTTTCCTTCTCTGGCCTCCTGATTTATAGACCTCCGGGCCCTAGAGCTGATTTTAACCAGGACCTACTGAAAATGTTAGAACCCTATTTCGGCTGTGTCCATCTGACAGTCCTGGGAGATCTGAATTTCCATTTAGAGGATCAAGGTTCTAGTGACACTCTCACCTTAGTGGATACCTTGGCCGCATGTGGTCTCCGGCAATTGGTAGACAGCCCCACCCATCGAGCTGGCCACACATTAGATGGGGTCTTCTCCAACGACCCAAGACTTACGACAGGCCCTCCCATTCCCCTTGTGTGGTCTGACCACCTAGCTGTCCCGTTGGAATTTAACCCACCCTCCCCTCATACGTTGCCGTGTGACCCTGAGAAAAAGGAACCTAAGCGGAATTTTAGAAGAATTGCTAATGATACTCTGGCCCCCCTCATGACTCACATCAAAACAACTCCGGTGGGGGATGTCAGTGCGGCCGCACTGGATTTATCTAACTCTATTGTAAGAGCAGTGGACCTCCTGGCCCCAGTGTCGTATCGCTATTCTGCTAGGAAAAGACCCTCAGCCCCTTGGTTTTCGGAAAGACTCAGGCTCCTAAGGCAGGCCTGTAGGAAACAGGAAAGGCTTTGGCGAGCCAGCTGGGATCTCAGGGAAAGGGAAAAATAGAAACTCCTCCTTAGAGACTATAAAGTAAAGATAATTGAGGAAAAGCAGGCCTATTTTTCCAATCTAACGACCTCCCTCATCTCCCCTAGGGAGTTATTTAAAATTGTTGACTCCTCGTGCACCCTGCAAACCCCCGATCCTATTATAGGTTCACAAGAGTTATGTGATAAGATCTCCCAATTCTTTCATTCTAAAATAGTGGATATTCACACCACTCTTGAAGTACAAAGGGATATGCTGGGCTCTCCTCTCCCTTTGGTCCCGGCCCTTACTGAAGGCTGCCTAATGGATCCTCATAGGAGCCTGTCTAACTTCCCCCTTCTCACCTACAGGCAGCTAGATCTGCTTTTGAATAAAACTAAATCTGGATCCCCCCTGGACCCATGCCCTCTCAAGATCTTGAAGGATTGTAAGGGAAGTCTTGCTGCCCTTCTACCTTGAGGTGATGAACCAGGCTATGATGGAAGGTATTTTTCCTTCCTCTTGGAAAAAGGCAGTGGTCAAGCCTTTGCTGAAAAAGCCAACCTTAGACCCAGAGATTTTAAAAAACTTTCGTCAATATTTCTGCTCCCGGCCCCAGCAAAGATGCTTGAGACACACCTCAATCAACACCTCACGGCCTTTTTAGACAGCTCTGGCCACCTAGACCAGTCACAACATGGTTTTCGGAAGTTTCACAGCACCGAATCGGCTCTCACAGTGGTCGTAAATAACATTCGTGCGAAGGTCGACCAGGGCCAGACCACCCTGCTGGTCCTGCTTGACCTCACAGCCGCATTTGACACCCTATCCTAACAGCTCGTCTTAGGGAGACAGGGGTGGAGGGCCCTGCGCTGAGTCTCCTGGCCTCCTTCCTCAATCAGAGGGAGCAGAAGGTCAAGTTGGGAGAGTTCCTGTCCCAAGCCACATCTGTGCAATGTGGGGTCCCGCAGGGGTCTGCTCTCAGCACCACTCTTTTTAACATTTATGTGGCCCCACTTGCCAGGTTGGTAAGATCTTTTGGGATGGATGTGGTGTCATACGCCGATGACACCCAAATTATGGTGTCTCTCTCCCACTCGGTGAGTACCTCCGTTGTTAGCTTCAGGAACTGCATGGAGGCAGTTGCGCAGTGGATGATCTTGAACTCGCTGAAGCTGAATGGAGAGAAAACCGAGGTCCTGGTCTTCGGTGGTGACCAGGATGTCTGGTCTAGTGACTGGTGGCCTCCATCTCTTGGAGCCTGTCCCTCACCCACGAAATCAGTGCGGAATCTGGGTGTTTTGATTGACAACTCGCTCGGCATGGTCCAGCAGGTAAATAGGACGGTCTCCACATGTTGGGGTATTATCAGGATCTTGAGGAAAATCATACATTATCTTTCCCTCCAAGCCCGCAAACAGGTCGTTGTTGCTTTGGTCGCATCACGGCTAGACTATTGCAACGCGCTCTACGCGGGCATCAATAAAGGTCTGGTTCAACGCCTGCAGATCGTTCAAAACGCGGCAGCTAGGTTTGTCCTTGCCGCCCCCAGCCTCTCCTCCGCCACTTCCGTTAGGAAAAGCCTGCACTGGCTTCCGATCCAGGCAAGGATCACTTTTAAGATCCTGTGCCTTGTTTATGGGGCCTTGTCCGGCGAAGGTTCGGAAGGTTTAAGATCCCTGCTAATTCCTTATGTTCCCAGCAGAAATCTGCGGTCCTCTAGCAAGAATCTCCTATCCGTCCCCCGGTTTCGCAAAGTCAGGTGGGGGGAAGGGCCTTTTCCTTCCTGGCCCCAAACTCTGGAATAACCTCCCCCCTGAATTGAAGACTCAATCTTCGATTATGCTCTTTAGAAAAGCACTAAAAACGTGGCTTTTCGCGGAGGCATTTTGATAATCCAGCACCTGGCTCCGGTTTTATATTTTTCTGATTTATATTTCTTTGATAGGCGCCTTGATGCCCATTGGGCTAAGTCGCGCATTATAAGATGATTTTCATTCATTCATTCATTCAATCTTGTCATGCTCTTGGCAATTCACCAAGGGTGAGATCTCATTTGCTCCTTTAGTAGCATGCATGGTCTCTTTTTGGCCACCAAGATGCCCACCACCAGCAGAATACGGGCACTTCTGGAGTTCGCCACCTCTTCTATTACACCAGTATTGCCACTTTAGGATCTAACTCTACTGGGATTTATTTATTTATTTATTTGCAGGTTTGTACCGCGCTGGCTTCGACTCCTAGAGGAGTATCTCCGCGCCTTTGGCTTCTACAACATAGGTTTAGGGGAAGGACTATTTTAGCAGCTGTTCTAGTCTAGTGTTAAAATAAGAAGGTCTTCAGCATCTTTCTAAAAGGGAGGTGTTCTGCACATAGCCTGAGAGATATTGGGAGACTGTTCCAAAGGGAGGGTCCAGCTACTGATAATGCTTTAGTTCCATGTCTGGCCTTCTTTGCTCTGTCCTGCTTCTTCTCCAACATTTGGTGCACTTATTTTCAGTGTTGTGTAACCCATATCGTGTGAAAGTGCTACGGGTATTTTTGCAGCATAGGCAGTTGCGGAAGGGGTGCTCACGGCCCTCCCCAAATCATCCACATCGAGGGGCTCATTTTGCATTAATGGTACACTGTTCTCTACCACTAGGCATAGAAGCAGTGTCTTGTCATGCCATTTGTGCAACTTATAAAGTGTGTTTGCACATGCTGTGCTTATAATTCAATGTTCCTTTTGCATATGCACCCAGAAGCCTCTATACAATTATCTTAAACTTTTTTAATACAATTTTGAAGGTTGTAGTTGCAAATTTAAAATGGAGACCATGTAAGGACATCCGAAACTATTTTTCTATATGTGACTTAGAAGTACAGATTTAGAGAGGCCAAAGTGTATTGAGTGCAGATTTCATTCTCTGTCTTACTTGGCTAAATTCGACTGTTTAGATCCTTCTCGGTGTTCTTAACAAACTTTTTTGGCCTTCTCCAAAACAAATCTTTTTACCATTTTAAATCTTGCCAATTACTGAAAATAATTGCTACGAACTTGAAATTGCATAAAGTAGAACACTTTAGTTAACATTGTTGTTTCCCCACCGCGTTTTAGCTGACACAAATATCCCCTTTGAGCTGCTAGATAAAGACTTTGAAGGAGAAGCTTAGAAGTTTTACATTCCTTTGAAGGAAAACTGGTGGAAAAGCTTGCTAATGCTAAAGTGTTTTGAATCATTTGTAGTACAAAGAACGTTGTTAATTTATTTGTGAACTGAATCTTCAAAGAGAAGTTATGTGTGCTAATTTAGAAGATGAAGGAAGTGCATCATATCTGTTTCAAATAAGTGTCCTGTAGTGTCCTCCAGTGGTTTGTCCTGAAGCTTCCTTCCATTGCATTCCAAACACATTTAATACTCCACGGCAAGAATTAAAATACAACCTTTTTTCCTGAAACTGCAAGTTGTTTCTGCAGGTAACGTTAAGGATTTTCTTCTGAGGCAGAGCTGACCTTTCAGGACCTCACCTGCACTTTAAAATAAAACATATTAACCCTAGTTTATAGTTGTGCTTACAACCAAAAATATACTGTTTAGAAACTAAGAACAACTATATAGAAGCACTGTTTATGCCATTTACGAGATTTACAACTTTTAAATTGCACAGGGAACGCCAGCCAGTTACATTTACATACAATGTATAATAACAATGGGGTAACCCTGTGTCCCTCAGAACCTGGGAATGTATACGAGAGAGCTACAATGGTTCTGTTGGGTATGAATAAATGCTTACATATTACAGAGTGAATCATTCAAATAATTTAAATAGCAACATTTGCAAGGAGGGATAAGCTGAAACATACAGAGAGGCAGTGGTATTTGCGAAGTCATAAGTTTTTACTAAGTTTTTTTTGAATATTTCATATAGCTGTATACAATTCAATAAAAATAAAGTGGCGATGCGTTCAGGTGACGAAAGTGCTCAAGTGATATAGGTGAATGAGTGCTGTATACACGAGTGAAGAAAAGACAAAGTTCTATATACAAAATTTACAACAGAAGCAATTCTTTAATATGGGCAGTATGTTGGTCAATACAATGTCTCTGTAAGGGTATGAGTGTCTTTAACAGTTTCAACCTAGAGACACGATGGAACTGGACCCATATAGATCGTCGACATTTCGACCCTGAATTACGTGCGTCTAGTGAAGCGCCATGGCGGGTCATCCTCAGGACAGGAAAAAAACAGCCAAACTGGTCTTATATCAATGGACCCGAGGGGAGGGCACAACGAGGCGATTGCGGTGGTCGCAGGTGGATACTAGCTCTCAAAATAACTCCCTATCCAAACTAAGGCAAAAAGAGATTATGAAATGCCTCGAATCGGAGCCCTTAGACGAAGATGTAGTTGGCTCTTTTGTCGCCATTGCACAGGCAGTGGCTGGCTTATTAACTGTGCAAGCAGTCCAGCCCTGCTCGGATAACCCTATATGGTTCAACAGTGGGTGTTCTAAGGCAATAAAGAATCTAAAAGCAGTCATGAAAGAGATCCTGCATAACAAAGATAGGGGAGCTAGTGCCCGTAAAATTTATAAATGTGCACTAAAAGAGCGGAGGTCATTATTACAGAATCAGGCCTGGGAAGCACTCAACAGCAACAATCGCTATTAGCTACCCTGACCAATATGGCAGCTTCCCACCACAAGCTTATAATTCTAGGGGATTTCATCCTTTGGCTTAATGGCTCACTGGACTTGGGCTTATTAAATTTGCTTCATTCTTGTGAAAGCTTCGGTCTTTATCAGCTAGTCACAGAAGCTACTCATAAGGCGGGCCACCTCCTTGATCTGGTGTTCACTGTTCCTGACCTGTGGGTTATGGGGGAAATCCAGCCTATGGACTGGACAGACATTCCCTCGTCAAATTCTTTGTCCATATTAAGGGTTCTTAAACAAAGGATCCACAGGCCACCAAGGAGTTTTTGGGCAGAGATTGGAAGGCTCTTGCACGACTAAAGACCTCCAATTTGGTATTTAAGGTGGGAGAGTGTTTTGCTTTAGATAAGCAAGTTGAGGAGAACTATGCCTCATTCTGCACAGAGATTACGACTGTGCTGGACTCTCATGCCCCCCTTAAAATTCGCAGTTGCAAGAGAAAAATCTCTGTCCCTTGGTTTAACGATACACTGTGAAGCGGGGTTGTAAACAAGCGGAGAGAAGTTGGAGGCGCGAATACGAGGAAGCTAGTAGGAAATCTAAGGCGGACTATTATTCTTCCTTGTTTTGTACTGCTACTAATAGTTCTCGAAGTATTTTCAATATACTAAATAGTCTTACTAGCCGTGAGTGCTCTAAGAACACCATTGTCCCGTCTCAGGAACTTTGTGAGAATCTTGCCAAATTCTTCAAGGAAAAAATAGAGTTAATTATTGAGGATTTGGAGGACTCTCCGGACACCGGCTGTCGCCCAGCCACCGGACACGGGTCTCCGGTGAATGGGATTAACGATCCAGCTTGTCGCCGGGTGAACTATTATTAGAGTTCCCACTTCTTACGGAAGTAGCCTTTAGTGGGCTGGCAGGGGGGATTTCTTCCGGTTCTCCTTTGGACCCCGTGCCACACAAGATCTAGAAGGAGTATGAGGAGGAATTGTTTCCCACTCTCCGCCTGATCTGTAACCAATCTCTTGCCACGGGTACTGTTCCAGCCCAGTGGAAGCAGGCTGTGATATCTCCCCTGTTGAAAAAGCCTTCCTTGGACCCAGAATGTTCCAAGAACTACAGACCCATTTCCCTGCTGCCCTTCCTGGCTAAGATTGTCGAACGTTTGGTCAGTTGAGCCCTCTCCAAACACCTGGAACAGCATCACTTATTAGAGGACGATCAATTCGGCTTTCGCCCGGCTCATGGGACCGAAACGGCCTTGGTCGCCGCCGTGGATGAGCTTCAAAGGCGTGCAGACAGGGGACAGGCAGCGTTTCTGATTCTGCTTGACATGTCTGCCGCCTTTGATACGGTCAACCATGAGATCCTATAAGGCCGTTTAAGTGATGCTGGGGTAGCTTTTCCCCAAGATCACGGCACAAATGGCAGACGATCTCTGACTGCACCCTTGGCAGACTACAGGTGGTAATGTATGAAACTCGCGCACAGGGACGAAGTTGGGTGGAAGGGAAATGGGGACACACCAGCTCAGGGCACGCTGTGACACCACCAACAGGTACCCGACAGGTGTACGTGGACAACACCCCCCAACGCATAGACATGTTTTGGTTTGACTTTTGCCCACGTTTTGCAACAAGGTTTGGCCCTCAGGTTTTTCTGCTTGGGGACCTTAAAGTTAGGGAGTTACACGTTTTCATGGCACTCAGATCATTGCATTCCTTACACATGGCCTTACTGCCTAGAGGCTTGATGGACACGCCCACCGCAGTCGGACATGGGGACCCTTGATACCTACAAACTATGCACCTGGAATGTGAGGGGCATGGGGTCCATTCACAAGAGACCCAGACTACTGGCACAACTCAACCGGAGAGGTCTCAAGATAGCTTGCCTCCAGGAAACTCATCTGAACAGTGCGGAGAGCGCAAAACTGCTCAAGAAATGGAAGGGACAGCTGTTTGCTACCTCTTACTCTGTATTCTCGAGGGGGGCGGCAATCTGGCTCAGGAACTCAATACCCTTTAAGGTGGTGGAGAAGAGGATAGACAAGGAGGGTAGATATGTCTTTGTGCGTGGCTTGCTTGATGGCTCCCCTGTTGTGCTTGGCAGTGTGTATGCACCGAACTCCGGCCAATCAGACTTTTTAGCTAGCATAAATGGTGTGTTGGCAGACTGGGCGGAATACAAGTGGATTATAGGCATGGATTTTAACGTAATATTGGATATATCACTGGACAGGTCACATCCACATTTGCACGCCACTGAGAGTAGAAGGCAGGCAGACGCACTAGTGCAATGGGCAGAGGGATGGGATTTAACAGACGCTTGGCGTAACAAACACTTGTTAAAAAGAGAATACACTTTTTACTCTCCGCCCCATAGATTGCACACCAGAATAGACAGAGTTTTCTGTTCCAAACCCTTGTTGGAGGCGGTTCTCACAGCAGAACATATGGGTAAGACCCTCTCTGACCACAACCCGGTGGAAATAGCACTGCACTGGGGTAGGGTCCCGGCGCCAATACCGACATGGCGCCTCAATGCGGAACTGCTGGAAGACACTGTCTTTAAGACGTCACTTGCAGATGCTATTACGTCTTACTTCAACATAAATACAGGTTCTGCCAGTTCCCAGCAAGTGGAATGGGACGCATTTAAAGTGTCAATAAGAGGGGAGGCAATGGGCGCACGGGTGGGCAGGAGACGTGATGATAGAAAGCCTTCAGGAGGTAGAGGGCAACCTGGCAATGTTGGAAAGTGAGGCTGCAGGTACGCACCTGCCCTTTACGCCACTACAGGAGGCGCACATACGCCACGCTGAACTGCTAGAGGAACTGCGGGTACTGGACTATAGGGAACACACCTGCAGGCAACACGCACAAGCAGAAAGATCGGGGCCTTTGTTGGCTAGTGGAGTGGTGTGGCTCACTGGTTAGAGGCGGCAGACCCGGGAGCAGAAGTCGGCCGGGACCAGGGTTCGATTCCCGACGTGGCAGGGTCTCGGACCAGGGTCAGCGGACTCGATAATTCTCGCCTCGGTGCCCACTCTAACCAGGGGTCCCACTCGGCAACTCTGGGCATCAGCTTGCCTAATCTCCACAACGGCCCCCCCAACGCTGGGGATGCTTGGCTCCACCTTGGGGATTCCCAGCAGGGACCATCCCACAGGGAAAGCCAGGACGGGTTCCCCAGCGGTATACAGCGCCGAGATGCCCCCCGGTGATTCTCGCGCTTTATAAAAATACATACAAAACACATAACATCATATGTGATACCCCTGCACATTTGCCCATACTAGAGATTACTGATCAGGGGGGGTCCACGACCACGACACAAATAGACATTAACACTGCTTTTAGGGACTACTATGCCACATTGTACGGCCCACACCAACAACTCTCGACCATGGCATTTGAGGAGTTTATGGAGGGCCTAGACCTGCCACAACTTGAGGACCGACAAAGAGAAGACCTGAAGCGCCCTATCACGGCTGCGGAGGTCCGGCAGGCCATACACGCGCTCCCAAGGAATAAAACCCCTGGGACAGACTGCCTCCCAGCAGAATTCTACGGGGCCTATGTTGACCTTCTTGCCCCGCGCCTACAAGTGGTGTATCAGGAGGCGCTGCAAACTCAGACACTGCCGCAGTCATCCCTACAGGCGCTGATTGTCTCCCTCCCGAAACCGGGCAGAGACGGAATGCACTTAGCTAACTACAGGCCTCTATCCTTACTGAACACAGATTATAAAATACTGAGTAAGATCTTGGCAGCGAGACTAGCTCACAATTATTACACCCTGACCAAAGCGGGTTCGTGCCTGGCAGAAATACAGCTATGAACCTGCGGAGGTTAAGCCAACTCATGCTAGACAAACAGGCAGGCGAGGGGACGGAGGGCTGTATTTCTTTCCCTAGACCTGAAGCAGGCTTTCGACTCCCTTCGATGGGATTTTATGGTTGCGACGTTTGGAAAGTTTGGAATACCGCCCGAGTATATTGCATGGGTCAAGTTGTTGTATACCCACCCTACAGCCCGAGTACGTACGAACAGGTGCATCTCGGCGAAATTGGACATTGCGAGGGGTACCAGGCAGGGTTGTCCGCTGTCCCCGCTCTTATTTATCCTAGCGCTTGAGCCGCTGCTATGTAAACTTCGGAAATTGGCGCACCACAGGGGCATAAACAGACCCGGAGCAGTTCACGTGGTGTCAGCATATGCAGACAATATCATTCTGTACCTGCGGGATCTGAGGGGTGACCTAGACCCCATCCCTACACTTTTTGAGGACTTTCGAACATTGTCGGGCCTCACCATTAGCGAGCCTAAGTCCTATGGATACTGCTTCAACGCTACTGGTGCGACCACCCCACTGCCCTTTGCGCCTCACACTTTCCAGATGGCGGAAACAACCTTCCCTTACCTGGGAATTCAGGTGTATAGAGGAGCTGGGGACATGATTGATGGCAACCTGGGAAGGGCAATGGCGGCACTGAAATCGCAGGTACAATTTTGGACCGCACTGCCTCTCGGTGGCGGGCAGGGTGGCCATCTCCAAGATGGTTGTACTACCCCGCCTGATCTACTACTTCACGAGCTTGCCATTCGTGGTCCCGGCTACAACGTTTAAGATGCTGGATACGATTCTAACGGAACTGGTGTGAGGTTCGGGGCGGAGGCGTATCGGCCTGTCCAAGCTGCAGCTCACCACCGGAACAGGCGGTATGGGAGTACCAGACTTCTGGGCATACAACTATGCTTGCCAATTACAGTGGTTGGCCTACTGGCTGGCGGGACGAAATTTGCATGAAATCGACATGTTGGAAGCGGACTGGTCAAGGGGGAAAGTCCATACACTGCTCCTACCTCGCTCGGAGGTTCCTGTGGCGACGCTGCTGCGCCTTGCGATCAACTATTGGAGGAAGGCAGTGAAATACACGTCACCTGCGTCCTCATACGCCCCCACAATGCCACTTCTAGGAATCCTGCTGGGGACGGGGCTGCTGTCGAACCAAACACTCACAGCGTGGCACGATGCGGGAGTGACACAAGTCGGGGATCTGTTTGCAGATGGTCGGATGATGTCCTTTGAGGACTTCCGTGACACGTATCATACCCCAGGAGGAATGTTTCTCCTGCACGCCGGAGTGCGTCGGTATGCGGCGAAGACATGGGCGCCGAATGGAGAAGAACCACTTACAAACCCGCTGTGGATGATGCAATATCTCATGGGAACGGGCAGCCACCTGACTAAATGGCTTACGAACGGTATTAGAACAGGGAGGGCAACATCGTTACAGCCTCTACGAGCCAAATGGGAGGGAGACATCGGCAGACCGCTCAGGGATAAGGAATGGGACAGAATCCTTAAATTCCCAAAGAAAGTGTCAAGAAACCCGAAGTTTAAGTTCATACAACTGATGGTTCTACATAGGGCGTACCTAACACCTCACCACCTACACGCTATGTTCCCTAACACAACAGATAATTGCCCCCGATGCGGTGCGGACGACGCACGGCTAATGCATATGATATGGGACTGGCCGAAATTGGGGTACTACTGGAAAACGATACATGAGGCGCTGCTTAATCTGGCTCCTTCCAAGCCGATTGACACCATAGAATATGCCATATTAGGGCTGGGACCTGGGGAGCGCAGGAAAAGTGTAGCTACACGATTCATTGACCTGGCCATGCTACTTGCGAAACGCACAATCACAATGCGGTGGAAGTCGGCTCGACCACCGGACCCAGAGGTGTGGAGGGCGGAGGTGGTGCGCTGGGGAAAGGCAGAAGGCGAGACACTGCAACACGAAGAGCGTAGGGGACTCAGGAAAACCCCAATATCCTCAGATTGGTATGCTACACTGTGGGCATATGAAGCGGAAGGAGACACCGAGTCTGACTCATTATCCACTGCCGGTTAGGACGAGGGTAGTGTGCCTGAAGTATTTGTTGTTCAATATATAGTTAGCGCTAACTTACACTCAGATGGGAGAATACATTTCTAGGTGCAACGACTGGAAACCTTACGCAATTATTATGTCTGTAGTCCCTGTGTGGTCTGTGTTGGGTCCAGAATTGGAAATCAGCAGTGAAAGGTAGAGCCATGTATAATAAAGTTTTACTGCAATCATCTACGAGTGCCGGGAGAGGGAAGGGAGGGGTGGGGGGGCGTTTAACATGGAAATATTTGGATAAAAAATGAAAATGTCTAATTGTTGAACTTGATACTGAGGATATGTGTACATATCGGACTGTAGAACATGTGACTATGATGTGATGCATGCAATTGTACTTAACTATCCTGCTAATAAAAAGATTTTCAAAAATAAGTGATGCTGGGGTGAGAGGGTGCGCTCTGATGTGGTTTCGGTCATTTTTGCGGGACAGACAGCAGGCGGTGTCCTTGCCCCCTTTTTCAATCAGCGTTCGCTCATGTCCCACACGGGGTGCCACAGGGATCAGCTATCAGCCGCATCCTTTTTAACCTATACTTAAGACCTCTGGTATCGCTCATTAAAGCCTATAAAATCAAGATAATAAACTACGCTGACGATACGCAGATGATCCTCTCCTTTGAGGGAGATGAATCGACACCTGTGGCGGTATTCCACAACTGCCTGCGGGATAAGTCACGTTGGCTAAAAAACAACTCGCTCCAGTTTAACGTGGGGAAGACGGAGGTGCTTTTTAGCGCCGGAAATAAGATCTCCTGTCCGTTTCCTGAGAATTTCTGGCCTCCTGAGACCGCGACTAAAGTGCGGCCAGTGGAATCAGTTCGTAACCTAGGGGTTATGCTTGATCAGAAGCTTAGCATGGAGACGCATGTAAAGAAAACGACCGCCTGTTGTTTTTCTACTCTGCACTCCTTGCCGAAGATTCTCCCTCTTCTACCATTCCAGGCACGTGCACAAGTGGCAAGGTGTACGATCCTTAGTAGGTTGGACTATTGTAATGCCCTACTGCTGGAGTCCCCAGGCTTTTTGTTGGATAGACTCCAAAGAATGCAATCAGCGGCCGCTAGGTCGGTTCTGGGGCTTCCTAGGGGAGCACATGGGCCGGCTGCTTTGGCGAAACTGCATTGGCTCCCTTTGAGACAGAGGGTACAATTTAAGGCCCTCTGTCTCGTTTTCAAGGCCCTCCATGGAATAGGCCCTCTTACCCTACAATCGAAATTTGCTTGGCACACACCAACCAGGCTGCTCCGTTCCTCAGCGGCTAGGCTGGTGAGGGTGCCTAGATTTAGAAAGGTTCGATCAGGGGGCAGATCTTTCGAGGTGGCCGCGGCCAAACTTTGGAATTTGCTCCCGTGCGAGATAAGGCAAACCAGGGAGCTTCTCCCCTTCAGGAAAAAGATCAAAACCTGGCTGTTTCCCAAACAACTGGAACTTGTGCACTCCATCCTGTCCCGCCTGACACTCTCCCGCCCTTTTGAGCCACCAGCGCCAGGATGCTTGCAAGGTGATAGTGCGCTTTATAAGTCAAATAAATTAAAAAAAAAATTAAAAAAGAACTGATTCAAGCCAGTGAACTAAAGGACAGTTCTCTTTTTTGGAAAGTCATCAACAGTCCTTGTTTCTCTGAACCTGATAAACCAAAGGTGGTACATCCTATAACCCAGGATCAATGGAAGGTATATTTCCAGGGCGTCTATAATTAAGGGGAAGGAGAACAAAATAGTGATGACTGGGGGTTACACACAGGCATTGTGCAGATCAGCTTCCAAGTGGATGAGGTCAAAACTGCTATCGAGGGACTGTCAGGGAATAAGGCCCCAGGACCGGACGGGATTCCTCCGGACCTGTTTCGAAACAATATAGACGTCTGGGCTCCGATTCTAACCAGGGTACTTAATGCAGCTGCATCAACATCAATACCCAAGTCATTGTCCTCTGCCATTATTGTCTCCATCTTTAAGAAAGGTGATAGGGACAATCCTCAGTGTTACCGTCCCATATCTCTGTTAGATTGCACTGTTAAGGTTTTGGGTAGGGTCCTATTAACAGGCTAACAGAATGGGCAGATACTAACCGAAATATTTCTGATTCCCAATATGGCTTTAGAACAGGCCAATCAACAGTAGGTAGGCTCTGCTAGCATAGCCAAAGTCCTGACTTTTACATATCTAGGTGTTTTATTTGATGATCAATTAAAATGGAATACCCTGATGGAGGAAAAGACAAAGGTGATGAATAAAGCCCTGGGAGCCCTCACAAATTATGCACACCGGTTAGGTACATGGCCCTTGGGGGAGATCTTAAAATTATATAAGTCTTTTTGCATTTCCAAGTCCTTGTATGGCAGTGAGATTTGGGGCTATACGATAAATTACAAATTTCACAAAATAAATTTTTAAAGCGGATTTCAAAAGTACCTCCGGGAACTAGTACATGCACTGTACATGAGGAATTGGGGGTCAAATAGATTACAGACCTAGTGGCAGTCAGACCTGTGCTTTGTTGGGTGAATGTTTGGTCTAATGAAGAGGCTTCTTTTAACCAAGCAGTAATTGCAGATTGCCTCTCCTTGGACCATGCATTAAAAATCCCCTGGGTAAGATACATTAAGGATTCAATCAGTGCCCTGGGAAGATCGGATATATACATGAATTATAGGACAGTGACGAGGGAGGATGAAATGTCAATTAAAAATGTATTTTTTTAAATATTTAGCGCTGAACGTGAAGGAAAGGAGTTTATGGAGCCTAGGGTAAGAGCCCACGCTTTAGTTAAATCTGCGCCAGGTACAGAGCCTTATCTCTTTTTATCAACCAGTCCCCACAAGCGTTTTTCAATTACTCGTTTTAGGTTGGATTTGTTTCATCATTTAGCTCTGTATTTAATTCAGTGCTGCTATATTTATTCTCTGATTTAGGCCTATAGTTCCTTACCTGCACCCAAGCACTTCATTTGTTTTTATGAGTATGCTGGCAGACACCCATTTTCTTTGTTTTAATGAAATTCTGGTTCTTACTGATTTTATGTATTAGTGCTCTATCAGTCAAATATTGCAAAGATTCTACTATTGAAAAGATTTTCATTAATCACACAATAAGTAATGCATTCATTCACTCTAGAGATGACTACCTGCAAGCTTAGTCGAAATCACAGTCAAAGGCATTAAAATGAATCTGTAGTTATAAGACAACCTCTTGAATCTCATTAATTCATAATGAATTGTCATTTAAAACCCCTATTCTGCCACAATAGTGTTGAGAATGTACATAGCTCGCGACTTGCCTTCGTAGAGGAGGGGACCTTCATTCAATCCTAGTTTCTGACTGTTTGATTGGACTTTCACTTTTCCCCTGATGGGTGGAGGCCGACGAGTCCTCAGCATGCTCACTGCAGCCTGTGAGCGTGCTATGGAGTCACGTGAGTGGTACAGATACGGTCTTGTCACAATTTGAGTTTTACCATAAATGGTCATCCTGGATTCAGAGAATATACTCAGAATGTCACCGTACTTCAGACAGTACTGCCCTATTACATTTGGGGAAAATTAAATATGTAATGACTGGGCTCAACAGAAAAGTGCATACATTTAGTTGAAAACTATTATACATTTGCACAGACCATGGTTTAGGTTTTACCAAATTATATTTGTTGTATTTGTTTTTCAGGATTGGTAAAGGTTTCCAAGGAGTCATGAAAAGATGGGGATTCAAAGGGCAGCCTGCTACTCATGGGCAGACAAAAACACACAGGAGGCCAGGAGCTATATCGGCTGGAGGAGTAAGTGTTGTAACACATTTGTAATAGTTTTTACAATAGATGACATGTATTGTGAAATAAGCACTTTATTGGGTGTACACTCAGTGACTAAAGTGCCTGTAAGTTCTTGTTTGTATTTTTCTGATGGATACTCCTATCTGCAGATCCCTCACCAGTTGAATTTCCTTGGAGCGCAAGACTAGATCCTGTTTGTTAAAATAGCTCTCCTTCATCTCTAGGACAGATAGGGTGCCATCGAAGACCTCTGACATCAGTTCTGTTTCTTCCATGCTCTTCAGTGCAGAACCATAGTAGCTCTCCATTCCAAAATAGCTCTAAATATTTCTCTGTTTTGCAGACATTCAGATATTGACACTGTAGAGGAGATCATGTTGTCACGTGCTGTTCCGGTCATCACCAGGATTCATCATGAGATTCACATGACATCTGTCCATGGAGTTTAGACTCTGCCTGCTTCCAGACCTGTTCCTGACCTCACCTGCCTCAATTCACCGTCTGTAGAAGAGTGGCTGAGGCCTTCTTACTTGTCTGGAGATGACAAGTACTGAGACTGGCACCTTTGCAGATCTCAATCTTTGGATTGATGCAGTGATGGGGCATTTTTTTCTAAGAAGCCTCCTCGCTCCAAGTTTAGGACTTAATGGCAGAGCACTCATCTTTATGAGGATATTCATCCTGATCAAGGGACAGGTTTTATGTCACCAGAGTTGTCCTCTGACGACCTCTTTGATGATATCTTCATAGCATTAGCCCACTTAGTTGGATATCTATGCCTGGCTCAGTTCTGACTCCGTGTTTGGCTCTGCCAGCTACCCTCCCAGCATTTCCAGCTCTTGGTGTTGACCCCACTGAGTTGGGAAATTTTAACCCATGCTCTATGAACTGTGCTCTGTCCTGCTCCACCTCCCTCTGGTGCATCTTGGGTCTTTGAGGTGCCTACGAGCTTGCATCTGCTGGCAGACTTTCTCCTGGTATCTGCTGACTCTGCTTATGAACCAGAAGATTCACCAGCAGCATATGTTTTGCTGCCAGATGCCATCAGCGTAGAGTACGGTGCAGTCTGTCTCCATTCTCAAGCCATATCTGGGGGCGCTCTTCTATTGAGACTTCTGCAGTTTCTGCTGAAAATGTAGTTGAGAATTGTTTTGCCCCAATAATGGAGGCTGATTTAGACTTGCTCTGTTCTTACTTACATTTTTACTGAAATTCTACAGACTTGTCACTTTATATCAGAACGTGTAATGCCTTTTTATTAAGATACCCTTAGATCAGCCTGGAATAGATCTTGTTCTGCTCAAAGCATTTGCTGTTATTCATTGTGAGGTGGGTCATTGACCAGTCCCAGACACAAAATTTTTGCCCTCCTGTCTGGCTGACTATAGAGGCCCTGAAGCCGCTGCCTAACTAGTTTACATGTGTCAGCACTGGCTCTTTCTACCGTCCTCCGTTGACTGGGAATTTTTTGTAGACTGAATACATGGGGGTGGGGGTTGGGGGGGGAGTTTCCGTCAGGGAGTCTGGCTTTTTGTTCCTGTACCATGATGGTGCTTTACTACCACTTTCTATGGGGGATTAAACGACTGTCTTTTTCCCTTTTACTAGCTCATGTGAAATGCCACTTCATTGAAGTGGTTCATTATGTTTTTTGAATCGCAGGTCTACCTCATAGGTCTGGGCTTGATCCTCTCAACTCTGTGGCCAGATCTATGTGAACCACAGTGATCCTTCATAGACATGCCTATTTGAGCTCCTTGGGCCTTCATGGACATTTTAAGGCAAACTTTTATTTTGTTAATCAATCTGTATTGGCATATAATATTATTACCGTTATATCTAGTTCCAACTCTCATTGTAAACAGTCTTTATAGACATTTTTCAGTGTATTTCAGTGGTAGTTCACATATGACCCATATCAATGAGACTATTGCTTTGCTGCAGGATCAACATCAAATTGAACTTCATTACAGAAATAACTTTGTCATTCTTCTATAACCGTAACTCTCCCCTCCCATCCTCCTGTGTCTCAATGCCCTATGTCCATATTCATGCCTTGGGGGCTGATAGCCATCAGCCGTGTGCAGGACCACGCAATCATCCATCTCAATTTATTCCTGGGCTTGCTGGTAGTCTCCCCTCTCTTCTCCCTTCCTCTTTTTGTGATTCTCTCAATTCTGCAATCATCGCAGACCATGCCCGCACATCCTCTTCAAGTCTATCATCTTTCCTCATGTTTCATCTGCACAAATTCAGCGGTTGCACATTCTTCCATATGACGCAGCCATTTGTTAATTGGTGGAGGAATCAAGCTAAGCCACGAGATTGCTATCCTTCGCTTTGCGAACACTAACCCCAAAAGCACAAACCTCTTACTCAGTTTTTTCTTCTTCGGGGTAGGAATTAGATTCATTATGCCTGAACGTATCATTCTGGGGATGGACCATCCAGTTGCCGTGTGTATAAGCCCCAACACCCCCTCCCAGAAAATGCTCAAACTTACATTCCCATACCATATAAACAAAGTGTGCTGTTGCTTCCCCGCACCTAGAGCAGGCGCTTGAGCACTTAGCCTGTAGGGGGGTTGTATATACTTGGATGTTCAGGTAAACATGTGCTGCAGGCTTTGATTGTCGTCACCATGTAACTGAGCAGACTTTCTTAGTCAGAGATTACGCTAATGGGATTGGGCTGATGCCCAATCTGTGGATTTACCTTCTGTTGCAACCACACACTGTAGACTGTGTGGGAGACTTGGGCATTTTAAAGCACTGCAACCTTATAGGCATCGCCAGCACTCCCATTCAGAGCACCGGTTGCTACTGTGGCAGCGTGGTGCCTTCCTAGGGTACGGGTACCAAAAGCTATTCTTTTTCAGCATCATAATCTCTGACTTCCCTTCCAGACCATGTTCCTGAGGAGAGGGTCTGAAAGGGTGACTGCATTCTTGGAAATTGTGCTGTTCAGTCTGAATTTGTGCAGAGGTTTACCCCTCTTCAAGGCCCGCTTGTGCTGTCTCCCTTCGGGCCACAGAGCCATTTCTATTAAGCTTTTTTCTTCTGCATGCAAATACACCTTTCTTTGTAGTAGAGGTTCTAGTAGGACTGATGGAGTTTTACACTGTATTTGGACATATTTGGTCTTGTGGTCATGTGTTTCATGATAGCAGGTCGTTTTTAGGGTACATTGTAATTCCTATTTTGACTTGTGGGTCATCCATATTTTTGAGTACAGAGGGATCTTACCTCTGCTTACTGTTGCTAGATATGAATGTCTGTGTCCAAGCTTTGAGTCTAGAGTGCAGTCTGACAGGACCATGTTTCTCAGTGGACGTAGAAGTATTTTGTACATGCTGATCGATCCATGTTTCTTGTGCTAATAGGGAGTGAACAAATCCTTGAGTTTTTGGTTGTCGGCCTTGTTTTCAGGGTTCTGGTGCTTGGTCACCTCCTACCTTTGTTTTTCATTACTTAATTAGTTTGTTTACTCTAGCAGCACACTAAGGAAGAGGCCTGGCCTTATTTTTTTTAATGTATATAATTTTAGCGCATTGTTAGCTGTTAGAGTATCCTGGCACTGGAGGTGGTGTTGTATGGTGGGGATGGGAGGGGGTAGTGCCAGTTTTTATCCCCCCTCTATTAAGTGAGCAGCCATGGTTTACCTTGTGACAACTTGATTGTCATATGTCACAAGTTATTTCCATTGAGCTGTTGGGGTTTAATGATCTTTCTCAGGTTCCTTTCTTTCTTTGTCTATCTGGGAAAAATAATAAAATAGTTAGCCATTAAGATTGGACTTTGGGTAAAGAGGATCGTCTTACCGAGCAATATGGTATGGTTTTTGGAACTTGCAGGAGACTGATATCTTTAGATGTTTTTATCCCTTTAGCTGTTGGTGCTTCACTCCACCCCTGTCGCTACCCCGGCCAAACCCACTCTACCTCTGTGTCCTTTTTATATGGTTGGAGAACGTTGCTTAGACCTTCATAATTTTTTGTACACAAAATTTATTCAGCTCAGGTTTGCATCCTTTTTTCCCATGTGTGGGATTTTAAAGATAATCAGAATTTATGATTTTCCCTAGAGGTAACAGAGAAAATAGACACAATCTAGCCAATTTTGGAGGATTTTGTTTGTGGGACAATTGGCAAGGGGGGAATTTCTACACAAGAAAGTGTATTTTTTTTCCTCAAAACGGAATCCACAAAATGTTGCTGTGCTTTGATTATCATCTTCCCAGCTTTCAGGAACAAGTAGAGTGGTTTCCACAGTCTCAACATTTTTCTAAATTATAGTATTTTGGGGGGGACGGGGGGTTTACCTACTAGCAGCCAAGAATCCTACGGCGGCAACAGGCATCACGTCATCGAGGCCTCCTTTATCTTCCATGGAGATATTGGGAAATCTGCGGTCGACGTAGAGGTCCATATGATCAACGTCAAGGGAAGCATCTTCTTCTCCAGGCATTAACATCATGCACATCACATCTGAGGGATCTCCAGTTACTAGTAAACAGACACCTCCTGTTAATCTTTCTCCAAGATGGCTACAGAGTGTTTGACATTGGAGAGTTCCATCCAGGAGTCCTGGTTCAGACTTCGCTCAAACTTATTCTCCCCCCAGAATCTCTGCTGGTCCTCCACCTGCTACATCTACGGAAAGATCTCCACACAGATCACCAAGGAGAACTAGGTCTCCTCCAGCTCGACATTTCCGATTTATGTCCCCACTCAGACGGTCGCGATCTCGCCTTTCCTCCAGATCTCAAAGAAGTAGATGAAGGTACCGTCATGGTGTACATCCTCAAGGTCATCGGTTAGAGACTACTTACCAACCCTATCTACAACCACTCCAGCTAGAGTGTTTCCAGTTGATGACATGGGCACCTTTAATGAGGCCCTCTGCAGAGGTGCCAGCAAGTTGAGCATTGACATGCCGACTACTACTTCATCTATAATTTTCAAGACACTACACCATAGGTCCTTGGCAAGACCGTTACTCCCTCTGGTTCCTGGTCTGCATGAACCAGCACAGCAGATCTTTTTAACTCCAGCTAAGGTGGGTTCGGCTCCTCCACGCATTTCAAAAAAGTACAAGGCCCCTGACCAGGATCCACTGTTCCTACGATCAGATCCACCCCCGGATTCTGTTATAGTGGCAGCTGCCAGGAAAACACATCTTGGAGCCACATCCTCTTCAGTCCCTCCTGATAAGGAGCCTAAACACATGGTATCTCTGGTGAAAAAATGTGCAATACATCCGCATCCTTCATGAAGGTGTCTAGTGCCTCCACACTTCTGGGGAGGTACGACAGGTCTCTGTGGGACTCTTTGGCTAGAGTCACAGAAAAGCTGCCCATGAAAGACCAACTGGACTTTCATAAGATTTTGCTGGAAGGTGGAATGGTTGCCAACCAGGTCATTAGCATAGTTGCGGATGCATCGGATTTGGCAGCACATGGATATTTTCATGGTATTTGAGCCAGACGTTTGGCCTGGTTGCACCTTACTGGCCTCAAACCGGAAGCACAACTAAGGATTATGAATCTTCCTTACAATAATACTTTCTTGTTTGGCACTCATGCCAATGAGGGGATGTCCAAGATGAAGTTGGGCACTCTAAAGGCGGTCGTTCTTGGGAAGCGTTATGACTTTTGACGCAAGTACCGACCATACCACTGTCTGTTTTTCCAACAGAGGGTTCAAGCCCCTCACTGGTCAACTCAACAGCAACAATCCAGGTCACATTACCATCAGTGTTGACCTGGCAGAGGAAGGGGAGCTTCAAGACCGACACCTTTCTCAACTAAGCAACCTATAAAACAATAAGCCCTGGATTCCCCCATCCTTGTTGCCCACTCCTGTGGGGGGAAGTATTATGTTTCACCTGGGCGAGTGTAGAAAAATCACAAAAAACAAGTGGGTACTGAATATTGTGCAAAATGGTTACTTGCTCAGATTCATATCCCCTCCCTCCCTCCCTCCATCAGTACCACCTCGGGGAATGTATGTCCAACAGCACCACAAACGGAGGTGACCATCCTACTAAAGAAAGACGCTATAGAAACAGTTCCTTCTCCGCAACAAAGACAAGGAATTTATTTCTGCTACTTTCTGGTATGAAAAAGAGGTCCTATGCAAGAGTACAGACCAATAATCTACCTGAGGCTTTTAAACAAGTTCACCTGCAAAGAGAAATTTCAGGTGTTGGCACTGCACCAGATTTTTTCCTCAACTACACCAAGGAGACTGGATGTGCTCCATAGATCTGCAAGATGCCGATGACAATTTTCAGAAAACATCGGAAATTCCTGCGTTTTCAGGTAGTGTCTCAACATTTCTAGTTCATAGACCCCCCGTTTGGGCTCAAATCAGCTTCTTGCATGTACTCAAAAGGCATGGTAGTAGTAGCTGCTTTTCGTCTCAAACAAAAGATCTTTGTCTATTCGTATCTGGACAACTGATTGCTGAAAAGCTAGTCACCCACTCTGCTGCAGAATCACCTCTTATACTGCATACGAGTGTTAAGCAATCTGGGCCTGCAAACCCGAGTCAAAAGATCCACTACCTGGGTGCCTCCCTGGATACCGTAAGTGCAAGTGTGTGTCCTTCAGAGGAGAGGTTATCCTTAATAAACAAGTGCTGCACTCTCCTCGGTTCACACCATCTCGCGGTCAGACAAGTGTCCTCACTTCTGGGCTCCATGGCATCCTGCATCTTCATCATCCCGAATGTCAGACTACAGATGTGTCCTCTGCAGCAAACTCTGGAGGACTAGTGGTCACAAGTATTGGATCGCTGGGAAAACTTTGTGGTTCTCCGTCAGTCAGCCAAGGATTCAGTCTATTGGTGGATGAAACAATCACATCTGCTGAAAGGAGTTCCCTTCCATCAGGATCCTCGTAGTCAGACAATTGTCACAGATGCTTCCCTCCAGGGTTGGGGGGCTCACATGGGTCCTCTTCAAGTACAAAGACTCTGATCAGAGACGGAGCATAGGTACCATATCAACCTACTAGAGCTGAGAGCGGTACATCTTGCACTCAAGTCCTTGCCCCCTTCCTTCCGCACACGTTCCCAGTTGATTCAGATTGATAACACCACAACCATGTAGTATCCGAACAAACAGGGAGGAGACAGGTTGAACTACCTATCACAGGAGGCTCAGACCATATAGAAGTGGCTTCTTGCAAGGAATTTGACTATTTCGGCAATTCATCTCCCAGATACTCTCAACATCCCTGCAGACTCTCTAAGTCAGAACTTCGTCGAAGCTCACGACTGGGTGGTAACGACGACGTCCCACAGGACATTTTCCATCGATGGGGTGTTCCATTCATCAGGCGCAACAAATGCAAAATGCCCGTCTTCGCATTCCAGGTTTCACCAACCATGCTCCAGAGGGAATGCGCTTTTGATAAAATGATCGCAGACATTACTTTACGCTTTTCCTCCAACTCCACTCATTCCTCTAGTGATCAAAAGTTCTACAGGGCCAAGCCCAGAATAATACTGATCGCACCAGAGTGCCCTCGCTAGTGGTGGTATCTGGATATTTTTCAACTATCAGAGATCCCACACAGGAGGTTACCATGCCAACCAGACTTGCTATCCAAGCACATGGGGAAGATGTTCCACCCCAACCTCTCATCTCTACGATTGACGGCAAGGATCCTGAGGTCCTCCAGTACGGGCATCTAGATTGGTCCGCAGACTGTATGTACATTCTTAAGGAAGTGAGAAGACCATCCACCAGAAAGTCGTACTCTTTCAAATGGAAGCCTTTTTTACTTATGGTGCATTAATAATGACCATGATCCCTTTCGGGGACAGGAGCAGTGATTTTACCATACCTACTGTACTTAGCCAAGTCAGGCCTTCAGTTTTCTTATATATCCAAGTATGTGACACACAACGTAAATCACTGTATCGGAGGACAGTATCTCAGTTGCAAAAATATTCTTTATTCATTTAAAATGCTTCATTAAAGTAGGTTGTTTAACCTGTGAACTTGCCAGAGACGTTTCTCGAAGTCTGAGCACACGTAATCAAATTTTGACACTATTTTGAGGGAACTTACATCGAAGGAATATTGGGATTTACTCCCCAATTTATTATACACACTTTGAATATACAAATTGGAGATCTGAAGAAGTCTGTGCAGGACAAAACGCATTGGCTACTATAAATCACTACTTTAAAGACTCTTTTTAAAAGAATAAAATTAATAAAGAATATTTTTGCAACTGAGATACTGTTGTCAGACAGTGATTTACCTCATGTGTCACATACTTGGATATATCACGGTTATAAAATGTTGATGAATATATGTCGTACTCTCAATAACCTGATGTATTGTTATTAGAATTGTAGGTGCTGGACCACCAGTGGCAAAATGTTGTTTTAAAAATTGTTTTCAAATTAGGAGCTGAGAGGGATTGCACTCCTGGTCCTATTGCACCACATACAGATAAATACTGCCCCACGTATCTGGACTTTAGGTGCAGTCAGTGTTTGGCCTCGATTCCTTTGCAAATAGATGTTTAGATATATATATCTATACACATATACATGCTACACATACAGATCTAGGCTAGGTACATTAAGGCAAATTATTTAGGGTGAACATTTTAGGAATATGCAAGTGCTACTGTTTTATCTGAACTGTATATGACCTTCATCCTCGACTCCCAGTCCGGATTCCGCAGCAACCACAGCACGAGACCACCCATCCTCATCGCCAACGATGTCATCCGCATGCTACTTAACAAGGGCCACACCGCGGCCCTCATCCTTCTAGACCTCTCCGCAGCCTTCGACACCGTCTCCCACAGCACTCCCACCGCCAGACTCCACAACACCGGCATACAGGGAACCGCCCTCAACTGGATCCCACCCTTAGTCTCCGAACCCACAGAGATCAACTGCGGAGTACCCCAAGGATCCTCACTCAGCCCCACGCTCTTCAACATCTACATGGCCCTCCTTGCCGCCATCATCAGACAACATGGGCTCAGCATAATATCCTATGCTGACGACATCCAGCTCATCCTCTCCCTCACGAAGAACCCTGAGGACACCAGACTCTGCTTCCAGGAAGGAATGAAAGATGTTGCAGCCTGGATGAGCAACAGCTGCCTAAAGCTCAACTTGGAGAAGACCGAGGTCCTCGTCCTTGGACTCTCCCCCACAGTGTGGGACAACACCTGGTGGCCCTCCGCCCTCGGAAACCCACCCACTCCAACAGACCACGCCTGCAACCTCCGCATCATTCTAGACTCCTCCCTCACCATGACACATCAGATCAACGCCGTCGCCTCCACCTGTTTCAACTCCCTCCACAAGACCTTCAAGTGGATCCCCCTGAATGCAGAAAGACCGTCACCCACGCACTCATAACCAGCAGACTGAACTACGGTAACGCCCTCTGCGCCAGAATCAACAAATCCCTGCTACACAAGCTCTAAACCATCAGAACACCTCAGCAAGACACGTCGTCTGAACCCCACGACATGAGCACATGGCTCAGCACCTACAAGACCTCCACAGGCTCCCCATTGAGAAGAGAGTAACCTTCAAGCTACTCACACACCCCTACAAATCCCTCCTCAACATCAGAGCCAAATACCTCAACGAAAGGGTCTCCTTCCACGTACCCAAAAGGAACCTCTGCTCCGCTGACCTCACCCTGACAGAGACCCCACGCATCCGCAGAACCAAAGCAGGTGTAAGAGCCTTCTCTTATGTCGCAGCAAAGGCCTGGAACGAGCTCCCATTCAACATCAGATGTTCCCCCACTCTGCACACCTTCAGGAAGAGCCTCAAGACCTGGCTCTTAGACTGATCTGGCGCTGCACACCCCTCCCACCCTCAGTGCATTAAAGCCCCTCACGGGCATGTAGCTCGCTTAAAAAAAAACTGATTGATTGATATGTTCATCTTCCTAGCACTATGGTAGAAAGAAATGTATCTGTTTACTATACCGGTACTTGCAATTTCGTTTGTATGCTTATATCTCCTAATTGTCACAGCAAATATGTTTTACACAAGACTGGACCAATAAATACCTATTGAAACGTCCTAATCGCCATCCTGTGTATTTTTTTAGAATAAGCAAGCACGAGTTTCTGAGCGAAAAGTACTGTACAGTTTTCCACGCTCCCTGAGGAATCAGGGTTGCCATATTCAGTGGTTGCCAGAAACTACCTACACCACTGTAAGATACAAGGGGGTGGTAGTGGCACTGTAGAGCTAGCTTGTCTAATGGCTGACATATCCTATGGGGGTGTCCGGAAGCGGTTTGGACACCAAGCCCTCCGTTTTGGTCATGCAAAACACTCCGATCCTGGGGATTCCTATGAACTACAGGACAATGTAGTTGAGCTGAATATAGAAGACATTGTCTAGCCCTGAAATGTTGTAATTGTTTCCTACCTAAATCTCAGATTCGGGCTATTGCAATGTAATGTGTGCATGTAGTCTTATAAATTAAGATATACTTAACAGGAAAATTAATTCTGACATCTTTCTTTCTCACTCTTACAGGAACAAACCCCCTTTTATTTAACATTTTTCAGTGTCTACTCTTATTCAGTACAGCATCTCTGATGGGGAAACACCATTCCAATCGCTTATTTCAAAACATATAACATCATCGCTGTTGATAGCTGTTCCATCTATAACACAATTTTTTCCTAAAATAACCTTGTTAAATGGCGCTGTTAAGACAAAGATTGAAGTAGGTGGTGACAGTATTCCTATTTTTTAATTCATGGTTGTTGTACAGCTCTGCCTAAACAGAAGGTATCTTTGCTGTCACCAACAAAACAACAGCGAAAGAAATGTAACTAGAATGGATACTAAAATGGTGGGGGATAGGTGAGAAAAGCTAGAGGAAGTGCATAAAACGTCAATGGTCCATTTCATGTAACCTCATAAACTACATATAACCTTGTCACTGTATGTTATATTCATTTGTCTCCGCCACCTCTAATAGCAAAGTGTAATATTTTGCCATATGTACAGTGCTGCAAATTTTGTTTAACCTCTGGATATTCTTTGATTTAGTGGTTGCTTTGTTTATATTTAATGTTTATCATATTCCCATGGGACCACCTCCAAATTGTTTGTGACAGAGTGCTATTTGATATCTAGTTTCAATTGAATTCATCTTCCTTTCTCATCTGTGACATTATGTACTATTCCTACCCATGTATTTACTTTATTTACTTTACTTCAAACCTCTTTATTAAATGATCTTGACACCCACATGGACCTCGTCCATGCTCTGCAAATACTATGAATGGTCGACTTGCAGAGCCTTTAACTCAGAACTGCAGGATGAACTGCTCGAAAGTCATGGAATACACGGTCCGACTTGGTACAGAAACTGGCCATGGTGAACAGCTCGGCCGGCCCAGGGGGAAGAGGGGGAGATGTGCTAGTGCAAGCACCACTCCTGTCTCACCGCTGTCACTTCTGTTACAGGGGGCGATATTGCAGCTATGCTGCAAAAACAGCCCCCAGGGTTCCAAATATGGCCTCCACACTGGCGGCCCACCGGGAAAGGCGCCCGGTGCCCACTACGGCCAGTCCAGCCCTGATGGAATAGCGCATGGAGTCAAGTGTTGTCATGCACAGACTGACTTGGCTATAGTCTCGTCGTACAGGCATCATACAGGACAGGTTGCTAAGCATGCAGTTCCATAGAAAGTGAACATTTGTTTAAAAAGCAGGCTGTTTACTGGAATCGGTTTGGTAGAACTGGACAAGGCCTCTCCAGCTTGTTAATTGTACCTAAAATTTCACATTTTATGGGGCGGGGTTGCTCTGGGCAAAGAGGCTTTGTCAACCACTATTGTCTAGAACTCACAATCTGTTATCCCCCTCTACTCTGTTCTCCACTTGCCAGCCACACATGTGGTGAGCAGTATACTGGCTATCCCAAGTGTAGCATTTTCTATAGTCTGTTTCATGAAAAAAGTGGTGTTCAAACTATTTCATGTGATCTACAGTCTGTTTTAAAACTTCGATTTTCAGAAGTTCCTTATACATTCAAGACCACCTCTCTCTTGAACAGGTTCTGAAGGCAGTGCAGTGTTAACAGTGGAGTGTGTCTTTATCTCTTCAAAACTCATACCAAATATATTCATTCGGAAATGCCGCAAAGAACTGTGGTGGAAGGGGTACCAGTCCAGTTTATTACCCTTTGGCCTCACTTGACCTTCCAAAGTATTTATGAAGGTGATGGTACTTATGGACATGCACCCTTTTCAGAGAGTTGGCCCTTATCTTCTCTCGCAGGACAATAATCTAGCATTCAAAAAAGGTATTGAACCACTTCCACCAACTCCCCTTCCCCCAAGCTTTCTTATACACAAGTTTGTTCTTTCTCAGTATAGAAACTTCTCAATTGTCCTATCTTGGTTCCTCCAGTTTGTAGGAGCAACACTTCACGTGGGAGGTAGGGCTTCTCTTCTTCAGTAAAGAGTAGACCTCACCCTAGAGATGATGTTGCTATTTTACCCAGATTGGTACTTGAGGGCAATTTCCTGTCCAATGTTTTTGGAGGTGATCCTTCTTCGGTCTTCTTGAATTTGTTACTCTTACATAAGTTTTTTACATTTATGCATCAAAAACCAGTGTCCTGGAAGGTGCCTTTGACCCTAGGCAATCATCAGCCCTGCCAAATAAAAGCCTTCAATGTTTGAAAGATCTGCTGTGGGGAGAAAAAAAAGACTGTGATTTGTTGGGTTCCTTACAGGAACCAAAACATATCATTGACCTGTGACGGTTGTAGAAAATGAGCTTGCTTATCAACATCCTACGGTTGAGGGCCATCTGGTTGGTATTGACGGCATTCGTTTCCCTTGGTTTAGCACTATCAGTTCATTGCTGAAGTCTCATTCTGAGTTTGTACTAACTGAAGAAAAAGTCTGGGCTCTAAGGCTTTGTATGATTAGGCTCAATTCTGCGCCTTTAAGCCATAGACACAGAAATTCAAATGTCAGTACTTCATGTAGTGGTAGAGGACAGTGTAGGAATAGATGCTCTCAGCAGGTTGACCACCAACCATAGGTGACAACTCATTTATGGAAGTCCTTGCACTTATCCTTTTACACTGGGAATGCTCATGAGTGGACATACTTGAACTAAAACAAAGTGAAATCTGAATTTCCACAGCCTGAACTGACATTTCCTTCTAAAATCTCTTTCTGTCCTTCGTCGGCCTACCCATAATGATAATGGGTCAATCTTTTTGCCCCACACTGTGTGAGACAGACTTGGTTTCCAAATCTTTTGGATTTGAACCTGATTCTTCCATGGACACTGCCAATTGTGGGTGATGACCTATCACAGCAACAAGGGTAGGTTCGCCACTCAGACTTTGAGATTCTCAGCCTTCGTGCTTGGAGTTTCAAAGTTTAAATCTTAGAAGCATATTCCCTGACAAAATGGCAAAGTTAGGAGCAAGGTGACCCTCTATAAAATCTAAATAAATTTGAAAGCGGCGCTGGTTTCCAATAGGGGACTCTAATGGGCCTGTTAATAGTAGATATTCAATGTAGCAGTTTGCTTTGTTAGGGAGCCTTGCTTCTAGTCTGGGTAAGGGGATTACACAGCTAAGATAACCCCTGCTCTCCCCCTTCATATCTTGGCACAAGTAGGCAGGCATTTGTACAAAACAAACACAGTAACACAGTGAGAAAGCTACAAATTGACACCACACCACTCGGGTTCATAGTAAAGAAAAGCAGTGTGTCTCCAAGTATTGCAGTAAGCTCTGCTAGCAGCGCTAGTGCGTTCTAACCACAGGCGATGTGCCCCACAGTTTTCTAGAACAGAACACAAAGTGCTGGCACTCCCTTTACAGGAGATGGTGGTACTGCTCCAGGTATCCTCCTCCTCCCCTCAACCCCCCACGCACACTTTACAGCCGACGCTGCTCCTCCTGTGGCTGTGAGATTTGGAGCGACTCCCCTCTGGGATCCAAAACACAAGTGAGAACAACCTCTGACCTAGATTACACTCTATAACCTCTCCATATTAGGGAGCTAAGGGCCCCATGAGGGATTATGCAACCATGCAGTTTTTATGGGCCTGTGGGGTGGGGAATATGTTGCCGGATACAAAGTGCCCTCAACTGGCTACGAACATGTGGGTCCATTGGTCACAGTACTTGAAAGTTAGAGAGGGCAACTCAGGCGGCCGCTGGCGGGGAGTCCGGCGCCGTGATTCTTTTACAGGAAGGCACTGGCTTGCACCTTTGGAGTAGGCATACTTCAAAGGAAAGTCTTTGTTGTCCTCAAGATCCTGCCTTGTTCAGCCATGTCTACAGCCACACTACAGGGTGGTGGAAACAGCATTGTGAGATGCCAGGCAGAGCCCTATTCAGGTGTCGGTGGCAACTCTTCCCACCACTCTAGCTCAGGAAGGACAATCAGCCTGGTGATTGGCCATCATGATATGCAGGACGCACCTCAGCTCCCTTTGTGTGACTGTCTAAAGTGAGTGCACCAATAACACAGCTGTCAGTGTAAACCAGATGTTGATTCTACAGGCATGCAGAGGCACAGGATGGTAAAGTAAGAAAAGGCCTACTTTCTAAAAGTGGCGTTTTCACACAGACAAGTTAAAAACCAACTTAAGTAAAAGATTTATTTTTACATTCTGAGTTCAGGAAGCACAAACTCCTAATTTCTATCTCTTCCAAATTGAAAGTTACACTTGTAAGATATTGCATGGCAGCTCCAATGATAACCTATGAGAGAGCTAGTCCTTGCAATAGCGAAAAAATAAAATTGACAGTATTCCACTATCAGGACTTGTAAAAACAAAAACACCAGTACATGTCCTACCTTTCACATACACTGCAACCTGCCCAAGGGGCTACATAGGGCATACCATAAAGGTTCCTTACATGTAGTAAAAGGGGAGATTTGTGCCTGGCAAGTGGGTACACTCCTAAGGTTGACATGGCAGTTTAAAAATGCACTTGCACACTGCAGTGGCAGGCCTGACACATGTTTGCAGGGGTACTCGTGTGGATGGCACAATCAGTGCTGCAAGCCCACTAGTAGCTTTTCATTTACAGGCCCTTGGCACACACTGCACTTTACTAGGTACCCACCAGTAGATAAAATATGCCAATCATGGACAACCATTCATAATCACAGTTTACTCAAGGAGCACTTGCACTTTAGCACTGATCAGCAGTATAAAAGTGCCTAGAGTCTGAAAGCCAACAAAAAGAGATCAGAAAAATAGGAGGAAGAAGGCAAAATGTTTAGGGTTAACCTGGAAAAAGGGCCAGGTCCAAGAAAAGCACCCGTTCAGATCTTCAGCATCACCTTCAAGTGAGCTCACCCTGGATTGGGGAGACTTTTTGCTTCCTTGTGTGGTAAGATCCCTGTGTATGCTGAGAATCCTTCTCAGCCAAGCATATTACACTGCGTGAGCAACTGATCAGGAGTCCATCCGCCAAAACTTGTAGGGTTCTAAAGCCAGTTAGATCTTAAACACCAAAGCAGCACCCTCCGCACCACTGACTACGTTCTAGTCCCCCTGAAGAAGAATCATTGATGGCTGGACAAGGGAAGGGTAGTCCCTGGGCACCACACTGAATGTTCGAAGCAAATAAGAATACCACTGAGTAATGAGCATTTTGCATTTCAGGCAACATTGAAATGTGGACTGTTTTTTGGGAAGGTTTTAAAAATGTTTTACTGGTGTTTGCAAAAACATGAAGATTTGGTATTGCATTCCCCTATAAATAGGGGTGGGGGGGGGGGGGGTTGGGGCGAGGGGTTCAACATAGCACTTGAACACATCATATGCCGTATAAAATACATTGACGAGTAGACAATGCCTTAACTTCGAACAGTCAGTCGCATAATGCGGAGTTGAATGACAAACGGCTCCATTGCAATCACAAAGAGCAGGGGAGACCGAGGGCAGCCTTGCCTGGTTCCTCTGCTCACCTAGAAGAGCAATGAGATGAGCCGTCCCAGTTGGATCCGGTAAGTGGGTTTCCTGTATAGGAGTTTTGTGTATGCTAGAAGGTGTTTTCCACCCCCAAGTGGGTCAATACCTGCAAAAGGTAGGTCCTTGTAAGAGTTTTGAATGATTTTTCAAGGTCTGCGTGAGGAAACTGTATTGGGTCCTGGTCCTGCACATGGAAGAGACGTCTGATGATGTAAGATATGCTACAACCTGGGACGAAGCCAATTTTAACCAGATGAATGATTCCAAGAAAGATCTGGATGTATCAGTCCGCCTGTATCTTCCCCTGTATCTTGTAATCTGCGCCTAGAATTGTAATCTGCGTTAGGAGCACAGGTTGGCAGGAGCCCTGGGACTCGCAGTGAGGCTTGTGGTGAAGGCGCTGTAGTATTCTAACAGAAGTCCATCCAAGCCAGGGGTTTTTTTTCTGGCTAGGCCTCAGATGGCCTGTTTCATGTTGGCAAACAATATCAGCGCATCTAGGCCCCCTTGGGCTGCTTCAGGGATTCAGGGACCGATAAATCCGGTTAGGAAGTAGCCCACCTCATCCACAGTGGGGGTGCCTCACAAATAGATGAGTCACACCAGAGGAATATGTGCAGAATGTTTTGTTGTGCATAGAGGGCATTGCTAATGGGTGAGGTTATTTCTAGAACAGGACTTGAGCGAGCATCCTGCTGGATCAGCAGTCGCCGTAAGATTTATTATTTATTTATTTTATTTATCTAAACTTGTATTGCGCGCAGCTACCCTCAATGGGTTTCCCGGCGCCAGGGACAGACAAGAGAAAGAAAGCAAGCAAAAGCCCAAACAGAACAGACAGTGCAGAAGGATCAATTAAACAAAAGAGTCTTCAATTTTTTCCGAAAAGAGAGGAGATCAGTCTAGGCTTTCAGAGCCGGCGGAAGAACATTCCACATCTTTGGACCAAGATAAGAAAACGAGCGGCCGCCCATTTTGGCCAATTTAATTCTGGGGACCAAGAAATTGCCACTGGTGGAAGATCTTAAAGTACGACCAGGCTCATAGACTTGAACCAGGTTCTGCAGGTATTTAGGGGCAGAACCCTGCCGAATTTTAAAAAGAAGGCATAAGGTTTTAAATTTTACACGATTCGGGACCTTAAGCCAATGAAGGTCACGCAGAGCCTTAGCTGCGGAAGATCTCCGGGGTACATTGCACAATAAGCGAGCTGACGAGTTTTGCACCACCTCGAGTTTGTTTATTGTGGCCTTATCGGCCCCAAGATAAAGCACATTCCCATAGTCGATGCGGGAGATCACAAGAGCCTGGACGACAGTTCTCCGAGTAGAGCAAGGTAACATCCATAAGATCTTCTGCAACCATCTTAAGGTGGAGAAACAGATTGCAGCGACCTTTGTTACCTGCTGTCTCATTGAGAGCTTATCGTCGATAAGGAAACCGAGGTTGCGGGCTACGGGGGCTGGATTCGGCAGAGGACCCATATCGCAGGGCCAATGTCGAGGGCCCCACAGATCTTTATTCTTGCCCAAAATAACAACCTCGGTCTTATCACCGTTGAGCTTGAGCAGATGGTCGTGCATCCAGGCAGCAACGCGTGATAGGCCAGACTTCAAGGCAGAGACCTCATGGCCCTCACTGCTAGAGAGAGAGAACACAATCTGCGTGTCGTCCGCATACGAATAGTGTTAGGCCGGCGTCCTCCACGATGGTAGCAAGGGGTCTGATATAGATATTAAACAGCAAAGGGCTGAGAATCGACCCCTGGGGGACGCCGTATGCTGATGAGTAGACAGCAGATTCAGCTTCTAAGATGGCTGCATGGTGTGTTTTTATTTATAGAGGAACTGGACTCCCTAATGGAAAGACTTCAAACAATTAAATGTACATAGAAGTACACAAAGGCCGATGCATGTTATCCAAATGGAATAGTCATAAATAATTATTAGATGCACATAAAACACAATGACGTGGTAAAGCAAACACAGGAGAGTCACATAAGACTTCCAAACTCAGGCAAAGTGAGTGTGACAAAATCGAACACAATGGTTGAAGTCGCAATCCATCAGTACCAATGCTCATGTCCACAGGAATAAACAATTATGATGATTGAGTCTAGGTACTGTAGTCAACAACGTTTCGATCCTTAGTGAAATGTTAGGATCATCATCAGGACATACAAAGTTATGCCTGAGACAGAGATAGCGTTACGGCATGTGTAACCCAGTACCAACTAAAGGGAGAGGATGGGGAAATCAAAACATGGGACGAAAAGACAATTAGCTGTCATGATTTGAAGCAGAGGAATCAAACATCCATCGAACTAGGAAGTCCGTGCCTTTAAATGATTTGGCCCAACCATGCATGAGACCCAGACTTCTAAAATCAATAAGACAGAGGTAATTACCTATGGGTTAGTGGGGGAATTCTCATATATGCATATATCAAAAAGGGCTAGCTAGTTCAGAGGGATATAGAAGACTCAGGTAGGTACGTCATGGAGCAACATGGAGTGAGGGAAAACCATTTTTTTCCTCATAAAGCCCTCACCCACCGACCTAGTCGGTGGCATGCTTCATCATCGGGCCCACCACAGTGGCACCGAATGTGCCCCGGGTGTGCTTCAACGCCAGGAGACTCCGAAGCTGGTATGTTGCTGAGTGTGCGGTGAATAGGGTGAGAAAGGTGAAGTTTAAAAGCTATGCAGGTGGTCCCAGCACCCTAGGGTTGTTTATCTTTAATGAACTGGGCCTCTGCTAGCAGATAAAAGGCAAGAAGACGTATTGGAGTGCTTATTATGACCTCCGGCGTCTAGTGCGGTCCGCACTAGACGCCGGAGGTCATTATAAGCACTCCAATACGAGATAAACAACCCTCGGGTGCTGGGACCACCTGCATAGCATGCCACCGACTAGGTCGGTGGGTGAGGGCTTTATGAGGAAAAAAATGGTTTTTCCCTCACTCCATGTTGCTCCATGACGTACCTACCTGAGTCTTCTATATCCCTCTGAACTAGCTAGCCCTTTTTGATATATGCATATATAATCCAGGGGATACGGTCTAGCCTATCTAGTCCTCTCTCTCTTTTTTGATCTAAACAGGAATTCTCATATACACATATAAAATTATACCCAGGGTGAAGATGACTTGCCTCGATTGAAATAAGTAAGCAAGAATAAGAACCAGTATGGCAGGGGAAAAAACGCTGCTGTGAGCTAAGGAGAAATTTAGTGGGCAAAAGGTATCCTCTAAAACCACTCTGTGTAGGTTGGTAAAAGGAGTATAGGCTAAAAGAGAATGCGGGCAGCAAAATGGGACTGCAGCCGCTCCATGTAGGGCAAGAGAAAACAATGGCATAAAACTAACCACGTAACGAAAGACTTAAAGTGCTGAATGGAGAGGGTCATCGTGTTGGGGCAAAAGATGAGATAGGGTAGGGCTTACTAGTCGTGGTGTGGTAGGCGATCAGAGTTATGCTGGCACTAGAGGTTGGTAGTCAGAAGCTACATTCTGTCTCCACAATGTCAGCAACAGGGCCAACAACTTCCAGGAGGGGTTCCAGGCAGTCGTTGCAGGCCGGATTACCATGGCAGCAGACCCCAGCTGGAGGATTCTAATGGGTCACAGGACTGTCAAAGCGGAGCTATAGCTAAGTGACCACCAGTGTGGCCAGCCAAGCCACCTTGAAATGCAGACTGTTCATGACACTACTACTAGTTACAAAAGTTGTTTCCTCACAACAACATTAAACTTATAATGCACTTGTTCAGAATACATCTCAGAAATATTATTCCACAATCTAAGAGGACAAGAAGTCAAGCAATATTTATCTCACTGCAAAGAGAGGAGCAGGGATAAAAGGGGACGTGCATGCTTGTGGTTTTATTTAGCTCTGTAACTCAATGATGCATTGCACACAGAGGGTTGGCACGACAGATGTGTATTGATTGTCCATTGGTGGAGTTTTGTTCACCCTGTTAAGTTTGGGACTTTGTCCTTCCCGTGGAGTTGTGGAGTTGTGGTCTCTTCATGTAAACGTTGTGATGTTCTTGATACTGAGCTGAGAGGTAAAGAAAAGATAAAGCATAATCTGAGCTTCCAGCTTCTTGTGTGTTATGAGTCTTCAATGTTCTGTTTATTTCCATCTAGAAATATAATCGACTTACTGAGGCTTCCCAGCACACCACTAAGGAATTTGGTTATGCCATTTTTCCTTGTGACTTTGCTGAAGTCCTCAGTAATTCTGACAGTTCAGGCCAACACTTGCTGCCAGTTAAGGAGTCCAGCCACCCCATGAGTACTTCCCACTAACAGGAAGGTGAATGCACGTGATGTCAGAGCACATCTGACATATCATTCTTCATTCATGCTGTGGCATCCTAGAGCTGAGTTCATGGCAGTACTGGCGTCCATACGGTCATTTCACAATTTTCTCAGCTTGTATAAAATATCTGAAAGAATCACTAACTTTTGTATGATATCCCCTTGTACTGCCTCCCAGCAGCTCTGCTAACTCTTTATACTTTTTTTATACTATTCTGACTATGGATATACAGCCTTAATGCAATCTGTTTTTTGTGTACACTATTGCAGGATCCTGGCAGAGTGTTTCCTGGAACAAAAATGCCGGGGCAGATGGGCAATGTCTACCGAACAGCCAGGGGATTAAAGGTCTGTTTTTTTTTTTTTTTATCCAGAATGTGGTTCACGGGATATTGGTATTTCAGTTAGTTTCTCTATTTCTTGTATAACTTCGTGCACAGTTGAAACAGTTTAAATGCTTAGCCTGTTTGCGTATTAAAGAAACCTCAGCTTCATGCATGTGAAACATAAACCGTGCCCTTGTGTTACTATATCAGCGTCGCAAGCTGTTGGCTACATAGTTGACCTAAAATGTTTGTTTGTGTGTATGAGCTCCTTTTTTCCCCCCAAGTACCCAGCCGTAGCCTTTTTAGCGTAAAATAGCTCATCTAAGCCTTTATTATTACATATTATTTGGCACTGCAATGATGCCTAATTGGTTCTGACCAAAATAAATGCTTGGGTATTGTCAGAATCTGGCCTTTAGCACAATGTCTCAAAGTCCAGTTCATAAAGTGACAGCCTTGGTATACCTTTGAGTGAGTGCTAGGCTAGAGCAGCAAGCCAGTACCCTTCAAAAATGTTGCAAAATAAAGACCTTCAATGTCCACAGATAGCTTAGCATGAATTAGTACTTTCCTCCTTTGGCCAATGCCTTTATAACAACATACAGATCTATATTTTTGCCCATGATAAAGCTTAAGGATTTGGATATTCAATAATTGTTGGCTTGCAATCTGGTCGATTTAGTGACTCAAATCCGGAATGTATTGTTAGAGAGGAATAAGTAACACATTTTGTGTGGGTTCTATATGAGTTGTTGTAGTGATAGCCATGACCAAAGGTCCATGTGGAGGTGTTAATCTCTTCCAGTGAGGAGACTTTCACATACAGTTTAGTGCCAGCAGTATGTTGATAAGAGACTTAGAATTGTTAAAGAATAGAAACCAATGATTCCCTGTAGAACCTGGATGGGTGTGGGGACAAGATAGCGACTTGGGAACTTCTTTTTGAAGAGAACACTGGTTAGAGAGAGTTTTGTTTGTTAAGAGTAATTAAATAGAAAATTAAGAGCCTGAAATCATTTATTATAGATTTTCCTTGGCCCTGCCAGGTAACTCAGTTTAACATACGTTTTTCCTTACCATTTGCTTTTACTTAATGTGTACTCCTATAATTTCAGGTGTGGAGAGTAAGCACAAAACACAACACAATCTATGTAAATGGCTCTGTTCCTGGGCACACAAATTGTTTGGTAAAGGTGAGTTAGTTTAACTTTTTTCAATGTCTTCTCTTTATGGTATAGACCGAATTGTAGTGCATAATCTGTGTTTTAGTGAAAACCTTGACAAGTCTGCTCTAATGCTTTGGACTTACACCCTAAGTCCTGCTTTGGGTGTTATTCTGCTTTACTAACCACTTGCTCACCTCCCAGTTTGCTATGTACCAGTTATTATCTTACCCTTGTTGTCCCCTTTTGATTGTTACCTTTTTGTTTGGTATGCACATTTGATTTGTTTGGGTTGCTATTTCTTTTGATGCCTGTACTGCAACTTTTACCTCCTTTGCCTAAAATGGTAAAGCGCTCTGATATCCTTTGGGATGATGTTAGTGCTATATAAAACTTTATAAATAAATAAAATAAAGTAAATCCTGAAATAGCTGTTGAGGGATAAAATATTTGAATGTTACAGCATTTGTTAAACGTAACTCAATTTAGGTGTGTATTTACAGTTTGTAAAAAGAAAATATATATATATATATATGGTATTGTCTTTATCTGGGATAAACCCTTTCTGATTGTTATTGCAATATCTTACTGTGTTCGAAGTTTACTTAAAGAAGGGTTTGATTTTCAATAGTTTGTCCTTCAGATACACTTTTAGATAACTACTGAACAAATTTCTTCTGAACCAGACATTCTTCATGACCTACATGAAACTATAGACCATAATATTGTTTGTCTGCTTTAATTTGATTTCACCTTTATGTTTAATGTTCTCAGATCTGCTGGGAATCTCACAGGATAGATTTTTTGATAATCGCGTTTTCGTTTTTGACTACCATATAATAATAATAATAATAATAATAATATTGCCATTTATAGAGCGCCTGGTTACACTAAAACAGTGTGTCCCCGCGCTGTAAATTGCTGTAAGACCCTAGAAGGCAGAAGACCGGAGGCAGGGGGAAAATTAAGCTAGAAACAATAATTGTAATTGGCAGGGAAAAGATGGGTTTTAAGTTTTGAACGGAATCTTGTTTCTGAGGGCTCCATACGAAGATCTATGGGCAGTTCGTTCCAGTGTTTACTTGCCAAAAACCTAAAGGAACGGCCTCCCATCCTGGCCTTGCGAATGCGAGGGAGTTTAAACAGCATTGCTCCGGCCGATCTCAGGTTCCGGATGGGGCGATGGACGGTAAGGAGATTTTGCAGGTATCTTGGGCCCTTTCCTTGGGCAATGTCAAATGATCCCCTGATAACTAAGGGTTAGCAATAACTTTTTTTTGTATAATGCCTAATTCTCAGATTATCATTTCGGATTCAAAATGTTGAATGATTCTTGTTGCATACGTATTTAAGCTAGTCCAGTGACACCAAACTCAAATGTTTACATATCTAGATAATTGTTTTGTTACAAATTGCTTTTTTCAACCAAGCTTATCTGTTCTGTGAGCCACGAACTTTCCATTGCATGCATTAAGCGCCACTCACAACTCCTTTGAAAGCCCCTTTTTGTTTCTAATGAACACTGTACCCTTTGATAAAGAGATCAAGAGAGCATCTGATTTTTTTTTTCTTTTTTGAATGTTACCTCCCTGGATAAATAAAGCTCAGATTTACCCTCGGCTTTAGTGGTCGAAATAACATTTGATAACGTGGCTTTGTGTATGTCTTACATATGTCTGTAATTCACTTCACTCGTCCGACAGTATTTGACAAAACATTTCTCTATGGTTTACAGACTCGCCTGTCATCACCATTGAACTTTCAAAACAAAAAGAATCCCATTTTGCATATTTGGGTTTAGAAAGGCATTTTGTAGCACAAGTCAGTCTTGGATAAGGGGCTTGTTGCTGCATTCTACAGCACTCCATAGTCTTTTCATCAGTTAGGGATGTTCAGTGACAAACCTAAATAGATTTTCGTTTTTATATCCTTACCTATTTATCCTGACTAAATTTCAAGACAGCTTGGGTTGGTTTAACACTTATATTGACTGTTTTGACAAACTATAAATCACTTAGTACACTGTCAGGAATTTTAGAGTGGCTCTTAGTTTTTTAATGCAAATGTGGGATTTGGAGACTTGTGTTCATGCAGGCTCATTCCCCAGAATGGCTTTTAGGAAACGACGCACAATGTTTCATGATTAAAATTAACCTGGTGAAATCATTGTGATTTTAGATTGTTTTCAACCCAATTTTTATCATGTTGTCAGGTGTAGGGGTTCTTTCTTGTATTATACTTACATTTATATGTGTCTATATGATTTTATTGTGTTTTAGTTTTATGGATATTTGACTATCCGAATAAAGATGTTTCTGATTCTAATACATTGTCACTAGGTAGTAAGTTATATTTTTGAGCTCAGTTCACTGATATTTCTTTCAAAAGAGGGATTTTAAAGTTAATTTTTCACTCAATCGTTTTTTCGCTCTTGCATTTTGTATACTTATGATCACTGTGATATATTAATGTTGTTGCCATTGGTCATCCTAATGCGGTAGCTTTTATTTAGTTTCCATGTTAATTTCTAGATATGCAGTACATTGTTACAAACTGATAGACCAGAACTCCTAATTTACTACTTTTATTTTAAGTGCCAAATTATCAACAAACTATTTTTCTACTTGAGCAAAAAAGAAAATAAACCTTGGAGTGAGATTAAAGCTGTTTATTATGAACACATTATTCTAATAATTATATAAATATTTTTTACCTAAATGTTGCAATCCTAACACAAGTCCTTTTTAAGTACCAGCAAGATTTAATATTTTTATAAAATGTATAACTAGCAAACAAAATACTCACTGTGAGCAGCTTGTGTGATTGTAATTCGTAAGGACCACATACAATGTAGGGGGGGAATCATTAATCCTACCTCCCAATCTATATCACATTACACATCAGGATTAACGAATAAACATCTCTCTCACATTTTCTGAGATCCTGTTGCTTTTTTGAAGGAAGGACCTCTCCTGTAGTTTCTGGTATGCTTCATCATAGGGCATACTTCAACCCCAACATGCGGATTATGTATTTCTACCTGTACAGGTTGGTATATTCTTCCTGACAGCAGATTTGTCTGATCTCTGCTAGGCTTTCAGGCAGCACAAAGTATGATTTTAAAAATTAACCTTTTCACTACAGATATCAAAAGTCAATTTTCGCCCCTTAAACTAGATTTTGATACAATATTACAAAAATATTTTTGCAGGTGTCTAGCCTTTTTCTGGCAAGATTGAAAAACATAGACTTCCATTCACAATCCAGAGCTGGAAAAATACCACTAGTGCCATACAGTCATAAACAACAGTAGATAGTAGCTGATCACTGTAGAGAAATACTCGTATTTACAATGTAGTATATACCACGTTTATCCTTTAAGTACCCAGTCCTGTTTTAACAGTGACTTAATTATTGTGTAGAGTAGGTTTCCTGCATGTCAGCACACTTATCCCTGCTGTGTATTATTGCAGTGTTTTAAACTGCAGCTAGCGAGGACTCTTTTGCCATATATTTTTGCTCATATGTCTACATGTGACCTTTCAAGTCAAACAGCCCATATATGACATTTAACTAAGATGCAACTGATGCGTTTTATTTGGTGTAACAAAATGTACCTTATGTCTATGGAGAGAGAACACACTATGAATATGAATTGCATTGTCACAGCACACAGACCGATTATTCCAGAGGAAAAGCTAAGAATAACACATGGGAAAAGAGACAATGCTACAATTGTGTAATAATAACTTTTGTTGTTTAATTCTCAATAGGCGGGAAAACTGGTGTAAAGCGCTATATCTTAGCAAATTAAATAATATTGCCATACAGTGTGAACATAATGATATGTGTTAATTCGCTAAAACCTATTTCAAAATATTTAAAAGATTGTAATCTAAAAAAGAAAATGCAAACTGATTTTCAGGCCTTGTTAAACCTAGTCATGTAATTGCCCCAATTATAAATGTATCCTTTTCCGCTTTTATTTGTGAAATAGCACTTTAAAGACATGTCATTTTTTGTTTACATACTTAGAATAAAATAGACCTATTGTTATATATATCACTATCACTCGATGGGAATGTAGTTTTATGATAAAAGTTTCAGTAGATGATTCCCAGTGCATGAAATTGATTTGATGAGTTTATACCAGTGACTACAGCTCATTGAAAACACACAAATCCTTTATTTCCCCTGGCATGCTCATTTCTCATTATATCACACAGCTTGGCAACAGATTGCTGCCAAGCGTTCCTGTCAATTGAGTATCGTATAGGTTTGAAGCCATTGCCATATATGTTTCCATTAGTGTAGGTTTTCACCTCTACTGCATTGTAAGAGGCATGAGGGCACCAATTTAGAGAAAAGTCAATTCTTGAAAAACCTAGACTAGGGTGATGAGATGCTTTCTGACCTTGTCCTTAAAGAGCAGAGGAAGTCCTCCTCGTGCTTGACTGTATGACATATACATTGGCATCTAGGGCTTCTTGAATATTTTGTTAAGCCCCAAAGCTGCACTGGTACATCCTTGAGTTAACATAAATGTACAGTGTACAACGCAACTGACCTGGCCATGCTGGAAAACAAAATTTGGAAAAAATTGAAAATCAGCACTTTGCTACTCAAAAAAAGACTACACCATGGTGAAAAACTTTGACAAAGGTGAGTCATCAAGCAATACGTCTTCGTTCAAGGGCTTAGATGGACATGGCAGACTTCACAAATAACCCACTACATTCCCAAAAGCTATGTGCAGAGATCAAGGAGATCAATTATTTTCTCAGTTGGGCATCGATGGGCATGTGTGTTTCTTTGACATATTCCGCTCTAACATTCCGCATATTCACTGCTTCTGACCGCTCATTTCACTGTGTCAAATGAGAAATTCTGCTGGATATGAGTAGAACCTTTGCTGCCCTTCTGTTTCTCCATTGGCTCCTCATTCTAGGAGCCATAAGCAGTTTAAACAGAGATTATGCCACCCCCTGAAGTGACAGGAAATAGTTTATCTTAGAGGTGTGGGTGCAGATGTTTCAGGTGTCTTAAATTCTGAGTGTCATGCAGGTAAAGATTTGTACTTTTAAGAGGGGAGAGAGAGATCCCCTTGCAGGCAGGTGCAGGGAGGGACTGCACCTGCCTGCAGTGGGGTGTCTGGGGTCCATCGGGCCCATTACCCCCTCTAAAGGGCTGCCATCAGTCAGTTGGCCTCCTGACAGTTGTTGTGCCCGCGTCTATAATATGGCACGGAGGCAAAGGGATTCCCTCATTTGCATGGGGCCACACCCCCATGCAAATGAGGTAAAATCCCCTGGTGATGGCTCTGGCACTATATGTGCGCCAGTGCTGTTTGTATTACAGAAAAGACTGCACAGGCGTCTGCAAACATTTCTATAATCCCAAAGTGCCCAGGAGTGCGCAAAGCGGGCGCACATGCTTTTTGTGCACCCGGGCCACTTCCCATAATACAGCCCCTGGTATTTTGACCTCTGTGGCTAATGTGCGGTATAGTCAAGTGTGCTCTTTGTATAGGCATTTTTGTTTACAGAGTGCCATAATAGTCTCTCTGATGAGCCCCATATTGGCCCACTTGCTTTTAAAACCTAGGAATTTATTTTATTTTTTATGTTTTCTGGCAGCCACTGGTATAGAATATGTCTGCTACTATATCAAATGTAATGCAACATTAAATCAAAACCAGATTTGTCACCCCCTGTGTAACCTCCTTTAAAATGAAACTCGGTGGTAACGTTTTAATTTGTTATCCAGTACCCTTAAACCAGCTGTGACATATGAAATATATTCGAGCTGAGCTGAAGTGCATTTCAAAAAGGCATATACATTAATATTTAGGATTTTATCCTTCCACGTATTGGTATTCTCTTCAGCTGCCACTTAGCTGAGATTTGAAGTGTGCTTTGTAGCTCAAGGGAAGGAACTGTAAGGCAGGGAAGAGCTGTACTCGTATAATAAATGGATTCCTCATTTTGAATTTTTGGTGCATGGAAGTCCGATTTAGCTTTTATGCCACTAAGGGGACTATTAGGATGGCGGCCGGAAAATCACTCCGACCGCCATGGTAGCGGGAAAACACCGCCCGCCAGGACCGCGGAATAACCGCTGATCCAATTAGGATGCTCTGCAGTCGAAACCCAACCGCAGTGGTCTGATTCAGGACATTAACATTGCAGCGATCACTGCTGCCAACAGCACCGCCATGATGTTAACAGGAGCATGTCCTGCATCTCCCTGCACTGCGTGGCAGGCACTACACAGTGCCTGCCACCTGGCACAGGGAAATGTAGGTGGGTACCCATTAGGGTGTACAATGGGACCCCCCCAGTGTACCCACACCCCCCCCAACACACTGGGGGCCTGCAATGGGCCCCGAAACATGTCTCCGCATGCCTTTCCATGGCGGTTCCACCGTCGCGGAAAGGTTGGCTACCGCCGGCTTCATAATTGTGCCTGCGGTGTTTGTCCCTGATAAGCAACAATTGTAGCGGTCCAGTTCTGCCCACCAGGCAAGCGGGCGGACTGCAACCGACGGAAAAGTGGCGGGCGGAAAATCACACCGCCGCGATGCTAATCGGACTGGCGGTGTTAAGGGTCTCGATTGCGGGCGGATGGCCGCCGCTGGTACGGCAGTTGCCACCGCCAGACTGCGGCGGTTATCCGCCCGCCATCCTAATAGACCCCTATGTGTGTATGCTAGAATGGAAGTGCATCACTTTGTTTCAAAGCTGGAATTGGGAAGTGTATTAATCTTTAGTACCTCTTACCACCCATGACTGATTAGTTTCCCCTTCAACATGTTCTGCTTAGCACTCTAAGGAGAGCATCTGTCTGGATCTTAAGAGAATAGAAAACGTTTCTATCTGCTGCACTGAAGAATTTCTATCTCCCTGTCATAGACCGTTGAATGGAGAGGAATCTCTCTTCCTGGATTTCTTCATCCAGCACTTGGCTCTAGGACTGGTAATGCTGCTATCCTTCTGTCACATTGGTCAACAGGGCCTGACATTAAAACTTGCTTGCCCCAGTGGAATTTCCACTAAGAGGCAGGGAAGTAAACAAAACGGTCTTGAAAAAAACGAAATTGTTGCCAACCTGAAAGATTCTGTGGAGCAGTACAATGTGGACATTGCTTGTGGACATGAAATTTTGGAATCCCTTCTAAAAATGGCAAAGTGGACTGAGGTCTGGATGCTTCCAGCCTTGTGGGAAAACTTAGAACTTTATGTAAAAAGAAAAAAAACAAGTATTCTTTAGAGGACCAGGACAATATCCAACCCCTTGCCCCAAAGAAGACAGGGTTCCTATTTCTTGCTGTGGGCGGCCATAGTACAACTTTTGTATTGTGCATTCCACAAGCATAGCATTAAACACTTTTTCCAATGCATTTCTACGGTGGGTTATTTTACTTAACAAATTTTGACAGCTCTACCTTATTTTCTTTTCATTGTTATGTTATGTCCATCCTTCTAACTAACTTATTTTGGCTAGAGTAAGACCGTTCTTTATTAACAGTATTTTCGTTTAACTATTTGTTGCATTTACATCACATGCATACCCTTTGAGAGGCCTTGTAGTTTGAACATAGCCACCAAGTGCAAGCTAAAGATCCCTCACAGAATTGAATTTACCTTTGTGAGGCAGCTTCATTGGGCCTTGTTCCTGTTAAAATCAAGATTGTGACTTCTCTCTCCCGCTGCCTGACACTAAGGTTCTTTATATCAGCTGAGATTATTTTGCTTCAGAGCTGCTGCGTGTGGTGCTCAGTTCACGAGTTTGCCTTACTCAGTCCCCCGAAAATGTTCTGCTCTGGATCTTTTTGGTTGGCCGAAATGTTAGTGCCCTGCTGGCCAAGATAACTTTTCAGTTTTATGGGTTCAAAATATTGCTCCCAGTCAGCTTGTCAGTGGTGGGAACTCATGGTACTTACTGAAAACATTGTGTGTCTTGTGTGCGTCCTGGCCCACAATGTCTCTTTTCCGCCCTCCCTATCTGCTGGGAACTGGCAATCTAGTGCTCGTCTGCTTTAGTGCCTTTAGTTTAATGCAATATTTTACATTTTGATTTTTCAAAGTCTGAAGCTTTTGTTTATTAGCTGTTTAAATTGTATTGTGAGTCGAACTGGGCCCCCTCATGTCTGAAGAGAATCTTTGGCTCAGCGGCTACCTAATTATTGATTGCCCTTTGTAACTTTAAGACGCGAATGAAGTTTATCTGTGTGGCCTTTACAAAGGTTCAATGTAGTTGAATGTGGATGTCAACAAGTGCATGGGTTTACAAAGGCACCCATATTACAGCTCACTGAACACCTATCTTAGAATAATGTCTTTAAAATACATAGCTGTCTTTGAATGCTTCACTTAAGAACTTTCTGAGTATACTCCTACAGTAAAAAAAACGTACAAGCACACCCACAAACACCAACCCTATGCAGACACCATTGCAACAAGCCTCACACACAGCACTTTGCGGCATTTTAGGGAGGTTTGTGCTGTATACATTCATACAAAGCGGTACAAAAGAGGGTGGTGATGGACGGAGCATCTGAACCAATCAAACACTCGCACCCAGTCAACAGATCTGGGTTTAATCCATCACCGTTCTTTAGCCCACTCTACCACCCCAGTTCAGACATGGCCATATGCAAATCAGTCTGACCCTGTGTCTCATGGGAACAGTCCAGCCCGAACTGCCAAGCCATGCCTTTCCTGGACCGGAAACGAGCTTCCTAGGACCAGTTTCTGGCATTCCAGCCGTCTTCAGCCCGGCTTGCTTGAATCCAGTGGCAAAGTGAGCAAGGGACTCACGTCTGAGCATACCCTGCCAACTTATGGCGAACAAAGCGGTACAAAAGGGTGTGGCCTTTACAAAGGTTCAATGTAGTTGAGTGTGGATGTCAACAAGTACATGGGTTTACAAAGGCACCCATATTACAGCTCACTGAACACCTATCTTAGAATAATGTCTTATAATACATAGCTGTCTTTGAATGCTTCACTTCAGAACTGTGTGAGTATACTCCTACAGCAAAAAAACTTACAAGCACACCCACAAACACCACCCCTACGCAGACACCATTGCAACAAGTCTCACACACCGCACTGCATTTTAGGGAGGTTTGTGCTGTATACATTCATACATGCAAACCCATGCCTGTCACACTCCCCACCCCTTCACCAAAAACGCATGCGCCCCAAAAATAAAGGTTTGTGATTTTTACCAAGATGAATGCATGCGGCCACATATTTCTCGCACCCCTTCTCTGCACGGTTGCCCCAGTGGAGAGCTCATGGTTAACATTGAAGGGCACAGGAGATGAATAGCTTAAAGCCCAACTGTGTTTGTTTCCTTCCATTATCCTGCCACAAACGTGTTTTTTATCCAGATGGATAATTAAGGGTTGCAAGGCATGTAATTAGGGCTCCTTTGCTGAGCTCAGTAGCGCCTGAAACATTAGCTGTTTATTCGGTATAATTAGACTGGATGTGTTAGACCGAGCTGGGATGCGGCGGCCAGGATTAAGGCCTGTGTTCGGAGGACTTTCTGTAAACCTTTTCAGTAGCCCAGCCATATCCATCAATAGTATTCCGTGACTGCGGTCGCTGCAGATCACTTCTACCCCTGTGTTTGCCTTAACCTGCTTCTCTTTGCTTTGTTTATGTCCCTCCTATATTGCAGGCACGTCTGTTGCTTGCATGATATGAGCCTCCAGAGTACATTACATTTCAGCTCTCTGTTCTTTAGTGTTTAATCTTTTGTGTGCTATCAGTTCATTATCCATAACTATTTATTTTCTCGCAGTTTTGTAAATAGTGCACCTAATCAATAGCATAGGTATTTTACTTGTGAGAGGATGTGGTCTAATTACCACAAAAGGACTTGTGGGAGAATGTGGTCGAATGACTAGGGCGGTCAACCTCAAATCTGGGGAACCCGGTTCAAGTCTCGGCAACAGCATTCAAAATCCTTTGAATCTGGGCAATTCCCTTAATCTCCCCGTGCCTAATAAACAAAGATTAATGTGTCCTTGTGTAACGCAACTGGTGATTATACCCCCCCACGCAAGTAGTCCTTCAAATATGTCTCAGGCCTGCCACTGCAGAGCCTGTTTGTGCAGTTTTACTTCCATTTCGACTTGGCATTTAAAACCATGTGCCAAGCCTTAAGCTCCCTTTTTATTACACATAGGTCACCCCTAAGGTAGGCCCTATGTAGCCCATAGGGCAGGGCGCTATGTGTAAGTAAAAGGTAGGTTATGTATTTTTACGTTTTGCATGTCCTGGTAGTGAAAAACACCTACATTTGTTTTTCTCTATGGTTAGACTTACTCCTCTCATCGGTTAACATTGGGAATTCCTTATTACACTTTTAAGCTGTGATTCCTGATTAGTAGGAGTAGTTCTGTCATGTTTTAGATCTTGGAATGGTAATGCCATATCCCCTTTACTGCTAAAGTTGAATTTGACATTAATGTTTTAGAACTGACACTTTTAGAAAGTGGGCATTTCCCTGCTCCTAAAGTTCTGTGTGCCTGCCTCCTGTCTCCGATACACGTCTGGCGTGGGTGACAGCTTGACTTTGTGCATTCCCTCTAGACAGCCACACACAAAGGAAGGTTAGGTGTGTCTGAGTGCCCATCTGCATCTTGATGGCTCATCCTGGGCAGGGTGGAAGGGAGGAGCTGACACACCTGAATAAGAAGTATCCTGTCCCCACACACAGGGTTGATTACCCCCCTGTAGTGGGTCTGGAGCCAGGGCTGGAAAGAACCCTCCTTGCACTTCAAAGTCCCTTCTTTGAACAGCAGCGGTGCGTCCATTGGGGCGTAGGGGCGAAGCCCCACTAAGCCTGGTGGACGCACCTGCGGCTGCAACAGAGAGCATGGAGCACCTAAATAAAATGCAGCGCTTCGGGGGTTCCGACCGGGACAGCCCCGATGGAATAGGGAGTGCGCAGGGGGTGGGGCTGGGTTAGGTTACAAGTCGACTGACTCTGCTGCGCAATTTAATTACGGGCGGAAACTTGCCCGCGCATGCGCCTTAGCGTCAACTTAGTCAAGTTGACTGAGAGGGACCAGGGGGTGTGTCTGCTGGGCCCCGTCCTTTGAAATGGCGCCAGGGCGAGTAATCTTTGTGCCCCCCTCCGTCGGGGACGTGCGCGCCGTGACGTTTCCAGTAGTTGCGCACTAGAGTCTGACACTGAGTTCGGCGTTGTCAGACAGACCGTCACTCGAGCTGGTAAGTTAATAATAATTAATAAGCAGTGGCTGCTCACACCTGACGGGGACACGCGCGCAGAGATGGGGACAAAAGCGCAAGGCATGACTCCCAACATAACAAGAGGAAAGGCGGCGAGTGCCGTGAGGAAGGCGAGTAAACTCTCTCTCACACTCAGGCACGCTCCTTCTTCACACAAGCCAGGGAGGAGGGCCTGCACGTTTCATAATGGGCTCAAGTTATAAAAACTTCTGCGCCGCCTGCCTTCCTCACTCAGTCTCTCACAGACACATGCCGCGCACACCGCTAAAGGATATGGGGGTCCGGGCAAAGGGCGCTAAGGAGCAGGCGGCGCCGACAGAGATGTGTTGTCCTTATTCATGCCGTTAGTTACGGAAGGCGGTAGACAGGCAGAGCAGAGCACAATAATGTACCAGAAGTATTTGCACAAATCCAGACTGTCACCCACACGATTTACGTCACACTTCGAGTGTCATGAAAAGATGAAATGGGGGTGTGCACGGGTTCGCTATCAAACACGTCGCATTTCGTAATTCGCACATCTAGCAGTTTAAAACTTTGAATGGACTAGGAACAACTTTCAAATACTTTTCATTGAACGAAACTAGTTGTGTTATTGTATTTGCAGAAATATAGCGCTGGCTATGATTTTGATGGAATTGTAGTTCATTCTCGACCAGAGCGCTCTTTCAGATGGACTGGGGATGCCAGCAAGCGATGGAGTCTGTTCTTTGGCGCGTGGTTGTGTGAGATGAGTTCAGTTAGTTCAGTGCAGCCAAATGGAAAATCTGAAGTGCAGGTGTCCTGTACCCGCGAATCTGCTTGTTTCTAAGACGTGTCCCTACTCTCTACTTTTAAGTATAGCACAATCTGCTCAGACCTGGTGGTACACTCCCTCTCAAAATAAAAAGTGCAGTCACGCGAAGATCCCTACAGCAGAAAATCATTATGACACAAAGCTATCACATAATTTTTGCATTTTGGGCCCATTGCACCGTTCAAAATACAGATTATTTTTGTCCGTGCTGATGTATACTTTATGCAGTAGGAGAATCTGGAAAGAATACATTGAATAAAGGGCCAATATCGTTTGTGGTAGAAAGCTGTAAATTATTCTGCACCAAAAACGGCAACTTTTACTTCAGCCCAAAGTATTTTTTAATCCATGTCATGGGCAGTATCACTTATACCAAACTGCAGTATTTGCTGTGATTTCATACCATATACTCGCTTCCTGTGCCCCTCAGTACTACCGTGCACTTGTCTCTGAATCTTTGGTGTTCACATTACATTATTTGTAAGCAGGAAAGACTCTCATATGCAACAGGTTCACTATGCGCTCCATAGGCAGGGTACTCTGTACCCCAAGGTGTTTGAATCTCTTTTATATTTTGCTGTACCATCTAACATTCTCATTTTAATAGCCTGATCACTCCCTTCCTGGCTACTCTTTCTCTATTGTGGTGTAGGACACTCAGGAGCATATTTTCAAAATAAATTTTGAGCGCGGTGCTACACCAAAGTTAGCAATGCTGCTGAGGTCTGACATATTTTAAATGCAGCAATTCCTTTCGGTTTTCTTTTCTTCCCTTTCCATTAAATCTGTGAAGAAATGGAATCATGATGATCAAATCGGCATTGCGGTACCAAATTATGTAAATACACACAACAGAATTTCAATAATGATTTATAATCATTTTTAGAGACATAATCATGTATAAAAGAGTTTGTGTTTTGTTTTGGTGAAATCCGCAATTGCGGACCGTAGTGTTTCTTCTATGTCCATTGTGACATCATGCATACAAAATGGTGACTGTGAGGTATCGTAAAACAACTTGACAAAGGCCTTTCTGCGGCTGAAACGCGTTGTTGTTTGGTGATTAAACCTACCAGAAATCGAATTTTGTGTGGCGCCTCGTTCCTATCTTGTGGAATTGAACTTTTGCTGTATCGTGGTAGCTGTTGCCACGGCTGGGACCGGCGCTTGAAGGCAGGCAAACGGCGTTTCCTGACCGTACCTGGTGTTGCAATATATACATACATATACACATATATATGTATTTATTACATATATATGTGTATGTGTGTATATATATATATGTGTTTGTGTATATTTAGATAGATACACACACTACCTAGTGACACTTGCAACTGGGTAGTTATAATTAGGACTATGTTTTCATAGGAAATAGATTTTGGGGTTTCCCAATAACTTTGACGCCGTATTATGAATCTTCACAAAACTTTCAAAAAATAGTCTCATCAACCTAGGTTCTTTCCTGGAAAGTTCTTTTGGTGACCCATCAAGCAGGGCCTAGGAAAAAGGGGGAATTGAACACTGATGCAGAAAAAAAGGACTGAACAGAAATACTCCAAATTTGGCAGCAAGCTAGATGTTTAGCAAGAAAGCATTTTTTTTATTTGGTGTAAATCTGTTTAGTACGTTTTGAGAAATTACAGTTCAAAATCTATGTATCTTACATGCTGCATAGGATGAGTGGACCCAGTGGATCAAAAGATTAGATCTCAATGGCTGTCTCAACAACAACAAAGATGTTGCGCATCTATTTTTATATGGGCCAAGAGGCTTGAAACCCCCTCTCCAAGCTGTGGTACTCCCCGGCGACCCCATCCCTGGGAACACCGTACCCTGCCTTTCTTTGGCTACTTTAAATAAATGTTGCTACATGGTGGTGCCCAAATCTGGGCAGTGATACCACCAGTATTTTATAAGTGCTTGGGTAAGTTGCAGGGAGTGTTGCGGCCCCTAAAAATAGCTTACAAAAATGGACCCTATGTTTCTTGGGGTATAGAGGACATGACTGCAGGAAAAGCTTGTGATAATTTCAAGCATTCTTGAAGCTAGAGTATTTGCTCTTCATCTTCCGACTGCAGGAAACCTTTGTGGTTGGTCTTACGGCTCTATTATCAGGACTGAGACATGAAGAAGAAAGATTCTAGCACATGTTTAACATTGCATTCAATAAAAAATTGCTTTCATGTTTATTAAACATTTCAATGCTTCTTATTATTGTTCACAATCTTTAAATATGGCATTGAAATGCATTGATTTTACTGATGATTCCCTATCAAATCAAAGTTATTTTTATTATTAAGATGGTGATCTTTTAATAAAACTAATAGGCTTGCCTTTAAATATTAATGTGGTGTTTTAATCCCTTGACAATTATGATCGCACGGCCAGCGGCCTGCAGATTTTAATAGACGGCGTTGTCTCCTTTATGCACAGGCTGGACCTGTCTGTTAATTTTGCTAAGTTGATTGTATTAGTTGCCAGACGTCGGGGGACACGGATGAAAAGTTTTAAAGTTGGTCTCCATATTTTCGCAAACGGTTCCGGTCTTTCCCTACTTAGGTGTGTTATTCAACGACTGGTTACAACGGAGAGCCCTCTTAAATGGGAAGCTTAGCGAGTTGGACAAATCTGCGGGTGCTATTAGAACCTTTGCTAGCAGACTGGGATCATGGGCACTGGAGGTCATTTTAAAATTGTGCAAATCCAAGGCCTCTGCGAAAGTGTTATACAGCAGTGAGGTTTGGGGGTACATCCCTTCTCATAGGCTACATGTGGTGGAAAACAAGTTTTTGCACCGGGTCCTGCGAGTCCCCCAAGGTACGCCAGCTTGGTCTGTGCATGAAGACTTTGAGGTTGATTAAATGGTGGACCAAGTGGTAATTAGACCCTTACTTTGCTGCATAAAGATGTGGACATGTGAAGATAAGGGTTTAACCAGCCTGATCTTAGCAGATTGTCTGGCCTTGGAATATGGTAAAAAAAAATCCAGTGGATACGTTATATAAAGGAATCCTTCCAGGACATAGGAAGGCCAGACCTTTTCTTTGCACATGACACTTTAAGCCCCGGGGATGTTACCATCACAAAAGATTTATACCTCAAATTTGCCTCTGCCCAGCTTGACACTATTGAGGTCAGTAGACCCACAGGGAGGGCTTTTGTAATGTTAAAATCTGCATTGGGTAAGGAGCCATATCTTCATATCTTCTTTGGTGAAGCCCCTTCACTCGTTTTTTTGGTCCAGTCTACAATTACAATACATAAATAAAGATTTCTAAGTATGCTTTCACCAAATTAGCTTGTTGTTATCACAAGGTTTAAAACACCTGAGCCCTGCTGTAAATGGTTTGAAATAAAGGAGATGAAAGAAGTTAATTTGTTTGTTGTGTTTTGCTCGGCCCATCACTAAATATGTTTTCCATGCGCTCTGCTCCCTTAATTATCACACTGAATAAGTTGCTATTTTCATCATGTGGCTGAACCTGTAATCTGTATGTAGCAAAGGGGTGCTATGCTGTTGGAAACCTTGCTGAAGCTGATATCGGAGTCTGTAATAGGACGGAATGTATGAAGCTCTGTGGTTATACTGAATAAGCAGCTACCTATGTTATGCCATCTATTAATGTAATAACTGCACTTTCACAATTGCTTTATTAACCTTCCTGCTTTCTCAAATTTGCTTGAAAATGCACGATTTTTCTTCTTTTTAAAAAAAATATTCTTGGGGGGTGGGGGTTATCCCCCCAAACCCCCCTTTTGGGGTTCGGCCTCGCTTCGCTCGCTCGCTACGGTGCTGTATGCAAATCACTTTGCGCCCCACCACTTTCAAATGTCACCCACCACCCCTGTCTTTGAAGATAACCCCACTCTAAAGGCACAACTGGGTATAAGCACTGGGTCTCTGGCCCCACCAAATCAGACACTTATGTAACTTTAAAGAACCTCCATCAGAAGAACTGCTATCCTTCTACAACGACTGTCACTCTGTCGGACTACTGCTCTGGAAAAACTGCTTTTCTGCTATTCTGCCCTGCCGCCTTCTAAACCTGATGAGGAAGAGCTGAACTCTCTGCCTTAAACCTCGAGTGACCTCTAAGGGCTTGTTGGCTTGCCTCCTCATGTTTGAGACTCTGGGCTATCAAAGTGGCTACACCTGCTCCTGTGCCCGGTCCATTAGAAGTGGACTCAGATACTTGCTCCAGAGAAATCAACGCATCTCAAGTCAGCGTGTATCAGAACATGTGCATTTACCCTGTTTCGGGAACAAAATCACCACATTGAAGTCAGAACCAATGCAGCCACACCACTTCGTGAAGAAAATCAACGCTTCACCTTGACTGCGGGACCCACACGACACATTTCTCATCTGCACCCTGCATCTCGCTGTTGCGACCAGGATCAAGGTACTTGTTCACTGGACCTGCATTGCTCCTGTATCAGGTCAACATGAACATTTGACTTTGCCATGGTCCAGCGCGACCAGATAATCCTCCGAGGCGCTTATTACTTCTAAGTCAGTCCTTAATTATTGCTTGTGAAGACGCCGGTTTTTAACTCTCTCCATTCTCCGTATACCCGCATACCTGCACGTTAAAATTTTAACCATTGGAACCTTGTTCCTCCCCGGTTTCTAAAATTGTGCTGTGCTTTTGGCAACATTTTTATTTTTGCGATTCTCTCTGTAATCAGGGTGGACTGCACCCTTTAAACATGGCGCCCTCCTCTTCTCGCTCTTAAACGCGGGTTAGAGGAAGGACTCTGCCAGTTTCCAGGACGCCCCTCCCGCGCTGACCGGCCGCTATTTAAACGACCGGATGCAAGCGCGCAGCGAGGTCAGTCCTTAATTATTGCTTGTGAAGATGCTGGTTTTTAACTCTCTGCATTCTCCGTATACCCGCATACCTGCACGTTAAAATTTTAACCATTGGAAACTTGTTCCTCCCCTGTTTCTAAAATTGTAAAAATTGTGCTGTGCTTTTGACAACATTTTTATTTTTGCGATTCTCTCTGTAATCAGGGTGGACTGCACCCTTTAAACATGGCGCCCTCCTCTTCTCGCTCCTAAACGCGGGTTAGAGGTAGGACTCTGCCGGATTCCAGGACGCCCCTCCCACGCTGACCGACTGCTATTTAAACGACAGGATGGGTATGTGCAGCGCGCGCGCGCGCCAGAGGCAAGCCCATCTGCGCCCTGGAGCGGCCAGAAACTCTGCTCAAGGCGAGGCTGAAATATACAACCCACTCTCGTATTCAGCTAATGACTTACGCCAGATTAGAGGTAATCCTTTCACTTGTTTGCCTCTTGACCTTTTAGTCACAGACTCTGTGAAATGTTTATATTGTAATTTTGCATTTAGCCATGACATTGTTAAGTGTTTTATGGATCCCCTTATACATAATGTACCTTCTGTGCTACCAATTCCATCCTACAAGTTCTGGAGCATCAACTGCCGCTCTTTGTCAAAAAATAGAGATCACATCTTTGATCTACTAAACTCTGCTCAGCCAGATGCTCTGTTTTTAACAGAAACCTGGCTTCACACTAGTTCAGGGTCGTATGTTGCTAGTGCCCTGCCACCTGGCTATGTTATTGTCAGAAGAGATAGAGACACAGGGAAAGGCGGCGGGATTGCGATCATTTTTAAGGTCACTTATTTCTGTCAATTGGAAGCCGTTCCATTCCCTGATTGTGTAGCCGCCTTGTTCAAACTAGCGGTCTCTCCCCAACTGACACTATCGGGAATGCTTATTTACCGTCCCCCCCCCCCCCCCCCCCCCCCCCCGACAAACCCACCCAGTGGCTATCATCGTTTGCTGAGCGAGTAGCTCCATTTGCCTTGAAGTCAGCCAATTTTACTATCTTGGGGGATTTGAACCTCCATTTAGAAGACACCCAAAATAGTTTAAGTAAAATGTTTTTATCGGACTGTGAGGCCATCAATTTAACCTTACGCAATCAAGGTCCTACACATCAGGCTGGTCACTTACTTGATCCTATTATTTCTAATATCTCACTTGATTGCAGTGTCCCTGCTCTTCCCCTTGACTGGTCAGATCATTTTGCCATTCATTTTAGTCTGGTTGCAGAAAGCGCTAAGAAATCGACTTTTAGTGTCTCTATGGGTAGCTATAAAGCATGGATGGACCAAGCTGAATATCCCTGCGTTTAATGCCTCACTTTCTGCTAATCGCCCAGACACCAAACTTATGTGTTCTTCTTTGAACCTGGAAGTATCCCATTGGCTGACCTCTAATATTAATCATCACCTGCCTTTATGCTCTAGACGATCCAATACACATCTTCCTCCAGCTCTATGGTATTCGGACGATCTGAAAAGACTGAAGTCCGAATGTAAACATCAGGAGAGATCCTGGAGAAAAACATATGCCTTAAGCGACAAACTGATTTACAGATCAGCGCTCAGGCAGTACCATCGTGCCTGTAGAAAGGCGAATGTTTCGGAATCCATTAACAGCGCCACAAACCGCCGAGAGCTCTTTTTTTCAGTGGTGAAGAAATTAGCCGGCTCTAACACCTCTCCCCCCTCCTATCCTGGGGGAAATCCAATGCAACGAAATCGCCGACTTTTTTATATCTAAAGTCGAAACGATCTATAACTCTCTCTCATCCGCTCATTCTCGGACACATCCTGAGCCTCCCTCTTTGGGAGAACATGGATTCCCATCTCCTGTGGTACAGATCTCTGGGTGGCCCTTGTTAGATCAGAGTTCGTTCCTCGATTGCTTGGCTAAGGTGAACTCAGGCTCTCCTCTGGAGCCAATTCCTATTGATATTCTCCTACAGTTATATCCCGACCTACTCTTGGTCATTCAAGAGCTCCTGAATTCTTCATTACGGGAATCTACTGTCCCTGTAGAGTGGAAGAGAGCTATGGTGGTCCCACTTTTTTAAAAAAACTGGCGCAGACCCCAAGACACTTTCGAAGGACAGCCTGGAATCCAGCAGAGATTTGATGCTTATCCAGCAGAGATTTGATGCTTCCTGGATGAGCCTGCGTAAAGGCAATGACATTCACAGATCGGTGTGTTAACATTATGTAATCTATGCACTGACATTTGAATCCAGTTTAGGTGCAAGCTTCCTGCTTCTTATCAGGAAGTTAATGATCCCTGCTGTAGTTAGAAAGGTGTGTTTTAAAGAATTTCCAAAAATTGTTTTAAGTTGGACCAGGCAGGAGAGATTGGGGCTTTGGACAGGAGTGGGGTTATTGCCTCTTCTACAAACAGTCAGGGTGTCCATCACCATGAAGTGTAAGTGGTTTTCTTCATAGAGGAGTTGTATTTATTTTATTGATTTTCTTACAGATGTTATGTAGGTAAAAGTGTGGTTAAAGTCTGATGCGAAAGTGATATGTGGGAGGAGGTATTTCAGCCGGTGGCGCACACAGAGACTGAAGATCACCCTCAGTCCTTCCATCACTAAGTTGGCAGCCATTGTTGCCAATTTGTTCTGAGTATAGACAGTCCACCTGAGATCGCAGAGACTTGTTCTAGGGAGTCCCATCACTTGGGTCCATTTGACTGCTGCATGGATGTGGAATGCTAGACCAGTGATCAGGGGAGCTTTGATGAGTGGGATGTACAGATTATTAGAGGATGGCCCTTGCCATTCTCTCTATTAATCTGTTAGAGAGTTGCTGCTTTGTGCCTTGAGAGGAGGCGGTTATGCTCAACTTAACCTCGGTTGCAGAGAAGAGGCTTCCACTCCTTTGTAGGTCTCGCCTGAACCAGTGCATGCATTGCTCTGCGAGACATTTAGTAAGTGGGTTTTCAAAATGCTAACAGAGGCTTTTGCTGGCCTCAAGCTTGCGGTTACGCGTGCATGCCATCTGCCATTCTTTCATGGCTCATTAAGCCTTACAGCGCATGAATCATGCTCCTTCACCCCCTTGCTCTCTGCTCCCACTACCCCCTCCCAGGCAGCCTTCCTCCTCTGTAGCAACCCCCTTCCCTGCCTAGCCTTTCCTCACGGCCAACGCATAAACACACAACTCGGCCCCCTCCCGCGCACACAACCAGCCCTCCCTCCCGCGCACACAACCAGCCCTCCCTCCCGGCCACTCACTGCCTATCAGCCAGGTCCCTCAGAATACACAAAAAGAATGGCACTGTTGAAACCTTTAAACCTTTCTCTTTTTTATCTTTGTTGACTATCATATGCTTGCGCTAATTAATCGGAAGTGAGTAATACCCTGCATCCAGTCCTCTGTCTAGTCTTCCCACTACCGGAAATTAGACTGTTTTCGGTTTCGCTATTTAGCGGTTCCGGTCCTGCCAGCATTCACTTGGTTCTTGCATACCAGCCAGAACGTATCCCGGACACGGGGCGTTAATACACGGCGCCACTAAGAATAACAAGTAAGTTTGCTTGGCTTTTGCCACTTGCGGGCCTCTTGCGCGCACTAATTGCTGGCCTTACTTGGCATTCGCTACTGGCCATTTATTGTATTTGTCGTACTTGGATGCCGGTCACTCTGCCTTGGTCTAACTTAAAACGTAATAGCTAACCGCTCCGACTGCTGATCGCTTTGTATTACTGGGACACCTTAGTGTCGATATTATTCACCTCATGGGACAAGTCTCCCGTTTTGTCACCTAAACGCGCTGTTAACAGTTTATGCTCTTTTTTTAGTCATACTTATGTAGCACCTCATGGAACTCTGTCTCTTGTTGCCACATTAATGCGCTATTACAGCTTATGGCCTCCTTTAGCCATACGCCATGCAACTTCTGCTTGTGGCCGTCACAGTATACTAGCAGTGAGACAGTCTTGCTCACCACCCAATCAAGAGCTCTCTTTAATATACTCAAAATTGTGTTTTTCTCTTTTTTTTTTTATATTTTGACCTTGCGCGTACTAGTCCTCTTCAAGCTGCTGGCTGCTAGGCTACCCCACTAATATCAGGTCATTGTTTTTCACTTTACAGCTGTTCAATAACACTGAGCCCTGACTGCTCTACTATAGGGGTGGAACGCAACCCCCACTTTTTAAGGTACGTCGTGGTACACGGTATCTGATACAATATCACACGCTATTAGATACGGTAGTGGCAGTTTCAATACTCACTCGTGCTTACTCCAACTTCCTTTTCCCACCACAGGCTTCAGATATTTCTAAGCTCTTTAAGAACCGCTTACGTTTGTTCCATTACAAACGTCCTCACCGGTAAGATGATTACTCGGGGAATAGCTGTCTTCCACTACATCCACGGGCACCTGGATGTTTTTGAGGTTTTTTTTAAACACTATACACCTAGCCAAGAAGTCCACTGGTTGTCCCTCTTCTCCCCCTCCTTTTTCTTTTCTTTCTACTATGAGTTCTTACTAACCTATGTTCTCTGCTTTAAATACACGCACAAATCACCGTTACTATAAACCTTTTTTGCATCTTTTCTGACTTCAGCCTCCTTCTTTTCGACTTTATTTGCTCTTTTTCCTTTGCCCCTTTCTGCCCTTCCCTGCCTATTTTCTCAATTACTGGTCTTGACACTTATGACTTCTTGTTAACTTGTGCACTTCTTAACCAGGCCTTGCTGTTAGCCAGTGCGGTGGTCCTCAGATTACCGACCTCGGAAGGATGGAAGGTGCTACATGCCTTGCAGGGCAATACACGCGTGACTTTCAAATCACTGCAGATGTTGGCAGCGAGCGTTAATTCACTGTTCGCTTTTGTGCGCCCTTGTCAACTGCTCGCATGTGTCCCAGACAGGTACCTCCAGTACAGGTGCTTTATTTGCATCAACAACGAATTAAGAAGGAGTGGAGCCGGGGCCGCGCCGAGGGTTTGACTGGGCTCTAAGAGCCGAGCCCTCAAAATGTTTGGCATACAAACTGCAACAGTATACAGCAGGAGCTCAACCCACTGAGCCTGCTACACAACACCAATTTATAATCGCCTCTTGGATTGGAAGCCACAGTTCAGTTCTCCAGTGGGCTCCTATATTAACGAAAATATACCACAAATGTCCAAGCCAGATATACTCAAGGCTAGGTTTTCAAACCACATACCTTAAGCAAGTTTCTTTTCCAGCCAGGGCACAGTGATAGTGACATTGTTTTGAATTTCTCATTTGAGCCATTGAAGAAACAAACTTTGTCAAAGGCAGTAAATCTGCATCTAACGTGTCAACCCACGTAAACACAGGCATTCACAAATTCTGCCTACATTCTTTAAACGCACAATTGCTTTTATCACATTAAAGCCTGCCAAGCTGGCTTTGCCAGTGGTCTGAAGACATTCCAAACAAACATTGGCATAGCCAATAGGTCTCGTCTGGGACCTTATAAGTATTTCGTTATGCAGCACAATATCCTTGGTGCAATACAACTGTTGCATGGCTAAACACTGATAAGGTCCCAAAGGCGAGACCTATTGGCTATGCCAATTCCTGTTTAGGTCTCGCCTTTGGGACCTTATAAGTGTTTAGCCATGCAACAGTGGATGTTGTTGCACCAAGGATATTGTGCTGCTTAACTAAATACTAATAAGGTCCCAAAAGCGAGAACTATTGGCTATGCAAATGCTTGTTGGAATCTGTTGCCCCCATGAAAGTTTTATTTCTTTAAATCAGAGGCTGTGGGTTATGGCTACCAGCTTTCTGTGTTTTAGGAATAAGAGTGGAATCTTTTTTTTTTGTGTGAAAGAAGCAATCCTACATTTCCCCTAGAGTGTCATCTTAAATGTATAGCGCTCGAGCAAACCCATATGCTCCTCTATAAAGAAATATAATTTTTTTTTTTAAATAGACAAAATTAGTTTTTGAGAAAATGTCAAGCAATAGTAGAGGTCTCTCTTGCCTCGGCCAATCAGACCAATGTGGAGACAAACGCTCAATACTTTACTCTTGGTGAAGACCACGTCACCAGAACACTTCCAGCCAGCAGCTGCCTGCATAGCCCCCCTCTTGTCCACCTGTGCTGCCAAAAACTAGTCTGAGTCTGGGGACACCCTTCCTCCCTTAGCATTCCAGCACTGCTATTTAGGCCTAGTTCGACAGGAAATGAGCAAGCTGCTGTTACTATACTGCCAAAGTAGACCTGGCCGATGTGTCTGCTGCCGTGACACCTAGCGCTATACAAGGTGAAAATTGAAGAGGCGCTACAGTTCGAATGCAGCACACTGATCATAGTAGATATTGTTTTTAAAGTTTACTTCTAAAAGGCATTCCTATCACCTCCCCACCCCCTTCCTTCTTCTACTGGTCAATGTCTCTCTGTGCTGGATGGCTAATCTCACCAGTTGTCAGTCACCCCGTGCTTTTTTTTTTATAAAGCAGATTTTATAATTGTTTACATTGTGTGCATTTTGTGAAGAACTTTCTGGCAGACGTATAGAGAAGCGTATATTAAGACATCTGCACACTGCACAGACACCGCTTCCCCGAAGGAGGAGTATTCGCACACTTAGCAGCTGGAACCAGTTCTGCTCAGTTCAGAGAATAAAAGGCTGCAGATTTAAATCTAGTTGAAAGGCTGAGCCCTTGGCGACGTTATCTTCCTCGCTTCTGTGTAAGGCTCAGTGTTGTCGTAAACGATGCAGATGCTGGCAGAACATGCCATAAAATGCGTGGGAAGGTGGAGCATGCTCCGGTACATTATAAACTCGGTACTTAAATCTGAGAGTTAGTTTATTTGACGCACCAGCTGAAAGAGCTGCATAGCGCACAGACGGGCATTATCTGGGCGTTTGATTGCCCTTGGTGGTGGCGAGCCAGTTTTTCCAGTAGATTTTTGCTAGTTCCCCTGGTATATTTCACTTTTACATACAGTGAAAGGGACAACAATAAACTGAAATTCAAATAAAATGAAGCCCAGTGGAAGTGAGAAGAAAAAAATGCATAACATTTGGAACCAGTATTGACTTTATTTAATTTGAAAGTGACTTCTAACCGCAGATTCCTCACCTTAGAATGTTTCCCAGGCCGCACACTGGATCCAGAAAATCTTGAGCAGTACCACTGTTCGTCGGAAGTGACATTGCGATGCCCATATTCGCGCCACCCTGGCACTGACATCAGTTCCTTTCTTCCCATGCCACCACTGTGGATCCGGAGAGCTGTCACGGTCATTTTTTGACCCACTTTTTCAAAGTTTTGTCAACTGTTTTGAGCTATTGCTCCCCGTGTTCTAGAGACATATTGTCTACAAAAACCTACAGGGTTTAAACCTTGCAGGAAATATCACAGATAGATGTCTGAGTCTGACCCCATTTGGTCTGTCTCTGGTGTTTGGGGTCAGGTCAGATCCTCAAGACCTGTGCAAAGTGCAAGTCGATGCAACCCAAGGTGATTCATGAGCGGGCAATAAAGCACCGGGCAGCATGGCTTAAGAAGGCTCTGCGCCGATCCCTGACTCGTTCCCGCCACTGTTCTCGGAGCCGGTTCCAAAGTCATCTGACTCCAGATTGGGTGTTGAGAGTATGGTATCCCGAACTCCTGAGCATTGGTCTTCCGATTAGGCTACCACTTCTGGAGGATCTCCTGTCGCTAAAACACGTGCACGCTCCACCTTGATGCATGGAGAATCGGCAGCAAAAGTTTAGAGTTTTCGATCTTCCTCCAGAGGTCTGTGATGTCAAGCTTCCCACCACTAAAACAATATACGCCTGCCATTGGGATAAGTTAGTGGCCTGGTGCTCCTCACATCATCTGGACCCCTTTCTGCTCCGTCGAAGGTGTTGCTGTATGTATCCCTTGCCCAGCAAGGCCTTGTCCTAGGTAGGCACTGTTAAGGGTTACTTGTCAGCTAATTCAGCTTTGCTGAAGTTGCCAGATCAACCTTCCATGTTCAAGTCACCTGTTGTGACTGTTCCTGAAAGGTTTATAGTACTTGCTTCCTCCTACCCCCTTTGTGATGTTTCAATGGGACCTCAATCTGGTCCTCAACTTTCTCTTGTGTTCTCCCTTCGAGCAATTACACATCTGTCCTCTGCAGCTCTTGACTCTCAAACGAGTTTTTCTAGTTGCCTTTACATGAGCTAGGAAGGTCAGTGAGCTTCAGTCTTTGTCTGTTCACGGCAGGGGAGAGATTCATGAATTTAGTTCTCCTTACCATCTTGATGAAAGCCCCAACCTTCCTGCTAATATTTAAGAGCACTCTTAGATATCTGGTCCCTTCAGCCAAAGTTGTGAGACACATTCACTCCCAGGTTAACAACATTTAGCTCCTGCTTGAGTGGCAATGTCATTCTCGACCTCATCTCTCTATATGGGTTTAATGCCATAAACTTGATTTTGGCGATATTTAACGCTTCTTTCATTGTAAAACTCCAGAAAATGGTTTGCTATGACCATTAAGCCTGCAGGTTTTTTTGAAATGAGGAAGGTGTTGTCAGCGAAAAGTAGGGTAGAGATTTTGGCTACACCAATTTTCAGAGTGTCCTTGCCTGGGAAGTCTGAATGATGTGCCAGGTTATTGATGTACAGGGAGAAGAGTGTTGGATACCAGGACACATCCCTGGCGTACTCTTTTTTTCAATTTGAAAGTAATCTGTGAGCTCCCCTTATTCCCGTACTGACTTGCGCTTGGTTGTCTGTGTGTAACCTTCTAATTACGTGTAAGAAGTATGTTGGAGCTCCCATACTATCAAGTACCTCTTAGACTTTGCGGCGGGGAACCAGGTAAAATGCAGATTTTAAGTCTACAAAGGGCACGCACAAGTGGCCTTTCCCTAATAGTAACCTTCTCCAGTATATCATGCTGAAACACAGTATTTGGTCAAGTGTGCTGATTTTTGACCTGAACATCGGCTGATAGAGAGGATTTGATTCTCAGAGGCCTAGTCTAGCAATTTACCCAGAACCAGGCAACACAAGAACTTCTGAAACCCATCAAGAATACAGATGGGTCTGCAGTTGCTAGGATTGTCCCGATGGCCCTCCTTAAATATTGCAACGATCTCCGCATCCTGCCAGGTTCTTGTAATAGGGCCACCATCAAGAATACCTTTTGTTATTGCATTGAGATAGGGGGCCCAAATATCAGGCTCGGCTGCATACAAATCTGCCGGTATGCAATCGGAACCAGGAGCCGTCTTGGGAATTATAGATTTAAGGCCATTGAGTGAGTCCGTGGTAGAGACCACAAGAGACCGCTGTTGTTTTATGTGGTCTGCAAGTCCCTGTCTTAAAGTTTCAATATGCCCAGCTCTGGTGCCTGAATAGAGGTTCTTGAAGTGGTCCACACAAATATTAGACTGGGCATAGAAGTCCACAGGTGATTCTGCATAGTGACTACCGTGCCCTATTATACCCCAAAAAGCTTTTGCATCTCTTTTCTTTAGCTGCTCTTATCAAGTCATTCCAGGCCTCTTCCTCCCAGGCGACTTTGGCTTGGGCCAACACTTCTTTATGATTCCTATGTTGAAGGGAGATATCGTTCTGGTCTTTAGTTTCTTGAAGTAGTTCTACATTGATCATTATACTAGAGATGCGGGAGGGTTAGGTTTTTGTTTTGGAGGCTCTCTATTACTACTCTTCCAGTGACGTGAACAATTCGACATGAGAAGAAATTATCAAATTAGGATTAGTTGCATGGTGCACCAGGGTGCTCAGTGTTTCCATGTTACCAGCCACCTGTCTAAATAAATTGGAGTGGCCCGCCACATATTCCCAATGCTTTTTGTTATTGCATAAAATGATATTGGGCAGAGGAGCTAGATGTAACCTCCCCAGGACCAAAAAACAAAAGGTCCTTCACCTCTTTTTTTTTTCTTCATGTTTTTTTTTTAATTTGTTTATTTCGTCTGGTCAAACAAGTGGTTCAAAACTGCATAGTAATCCTTTAGCTCACCGTGTACAGTAGTTTGACATAAGTGTGTTCAACCTACAGCAGGTAGTTAGCAATGGGTACATAAGATCAATCAGAAATATATTAACAATTCACTAGTGAACAGTAAGGCCTACCATATTTTATAAGTATCTTGTGACATCATTCTCCTTTGCGCGTACGCAACTATATAGACAGGTAATAGACGCATTTTCATACTTCCTCCCCACAATAGATCCGAGATCACCTTCTACCTCATGCAGTTGCATTATCTACCCCAGGCACATCTTGATCATCACTCAGCGTATTCAGAAGATATTGTTTTAGCGGTTCCCAAAAAATCCCTGGGCCTTGCATGCCTCTGGCAATTCTTCCGCATAAACTTCCATAGTTTCCCTGCAATATGGCATGTCTACGAGCCATTCCTTAAACCTGAGGGGGGCGCTTACCGCCCCATCTAATGGCCACCCTTCTTTTCGCCAACAGCAGTGACACTGCTAGGACTTTCCGCCTCTTTGCTGGCCTTAATTTGTATATCCCTATCAGACACACCAGAGGAGTGTTCGGCACCGGTTCAGCCAGCATTCCCGTTATTGCATTCATTATATCTTGCCAATATTTGTGCATCTGTGGGCATGCCCACGCTAGGTGCAGGAAATCGGCATGCTCAGCGTCACATCTTTGACATTTGTCTTGAGTTTTGAGACCGTATCTATGTATAATCTATTACAATTTGAAGTCAATAACTGCAATTGCGTGCAGCTATAGTCCCAATCTTGTACAGCAATGTTTTCTCCTAGCAGTGTTCCCCACCTAATAAGTGATTTGTCGCTAAACTCTCTTTGATCTGATTGTGATGCAGTGTATAGGCGGGTAATTAATTTCTGGCGTGTTGGCGCTTTCAACAGGGCCTGTACTGCAAGTAGCGTTGGTGGCTCCTCCAGATAGGTTGTATACAGATCCCTAATCACCATCTGCAGGCGTAAGTGGGCGAACATCATCATAGGTGTATTATGTATTCTCAATGATGGATCGCCCCGTTGTATAAATCTACGATGTGGGAAGACATCCTTCATTGTGGAAATCTTCAGGTCCTCTAGCAGCCGTGTCATTCTCTATTCCTGTGTTACCGATAAGCTTGGGTGATTGGCCATGGGGAGTGCAGGGGCATAAACCGGTAGTTTGTCTGCCCTGAAGTGGGGTTAGATACAAAAGCTAGCGATGGAGTTGGGTGCCCACTATCGGTTTCCACCTCTACATGTGGGATGAACGCGTGATGTTGTGTCCAATAGTGCACATACTGCGCCTGTGCACAATAGAAATATAATTGCAGGTCTGGTGCTCCAAAACCACCCTGGTGATATGGTTTTGTTAAGACTTTCCAACTTACTCTGGCCTGTTTATCCGCCCATGTAAGTCTCTGCAACGCGGGTCTTAGTTTGGAGAAAAACGCCTGCTTCAGCCATACAGGGATATTGATCAATCAGTATAGAAATGTGGGTAGGACAACCATCTTTTGTAGCGCAATCCTGTCCGCTAACAATAGAGGCAGCTGTGTCCACCTGGTTATCTGCTCTTCAAGTTTAGTCAGTGCCTTCCCATAGTTTCCTCTTATTACTAGATCTGGGTCCCTGTGTATCCATACGCCCAGGTACTTGACTGGGTCAGTTTGCCATTTCAGGGGATAATTCAGTGCCAGCTGAGTCGTAGCTAATGTTAAAGGGATTAGCACTGATTTGTCCCAGTTTATATGCAACCCTGCATACTGCTCGAAGCGGATATATTCTCCAATAAGGTCGTTAAGGTGGGCCTCAGGATGGCGAATGAAGAGCACCATGTCTTCAGCGTATAAAAAAATACTTGGAGGACGTAGGCCTAACTGTAGGGCTGCTTCCGGGTGTCTCTGACGGATCATGCAGGCCAGGGGCTCTAAGATCAATGTAAACAATATCGGTGATTGTGGGCAGCCCTGTCTCATCCCTCTTCCTATATGAATGGGGTCAGATGTTTGTCCGTTTAGCCTAATTCTAGCAGTCGTTGATACAGGAGTTCTATCCATCTCACGAACCGCTTCGGGAAGCCCTTCATGCGCAGCACTACAAACATGTACTTCCATTCCACCGAATCGAAAGCTTTCACAGCGTCTAGCAATGCCGCCGCCTCTGGCTGCTCCGGATCCAGGTGGTGATAAAGGTTAAAAATGATTCTTATGTTTTGCGTGGTGGAACGAGTTGGAACGAATCCTGCTTGGTAGGGTAATACCAATTTTTCTTGTAGTAGTTGTATCCTAGTGGCTATGACCTTTGCTAGGATTTTCACATCTATATTTATTAAGGACAGGGGGCGATAAGAGTCACAGTTAGTTGGATCCTTTTCGACTTTGGGGAGTGCCACTAAGAGTGCCTCCCTAAGTGAGGTCGGAAGTCTACCCTCTTCATATGCCTCCTCATACATTGCTGCTAAGTGTGGTATTAACAGGTCTTTGTATGTTTTGTGGAACTCTCCTTGGAGCCCATCTAGACCTGGGGCTTTGTTGTTTGGCAGGGAGTTGATTGCATCTATGAGTTCGTCCTTAGTGATGTGGTTGTCTAAAAATTTCCTGTGGGTGTCCGATAGCCAAGCCAATGCTATATCCTGCAAATAACAGTCAATGCCTTCCTCGGTGGCATGCAATTGTGTTTGTTTTACAGTTGTGAGTAGTACACCTTGAAGCGGCTTAACATGGACAGTGTATCATACACTGTGTGGTCGTCCTCATCTCTGATTTGTGTTATGTATGATGTTGTTGGTGAGTGTCTTATCTTGCTGGACAAAGCGCGTCCAGGCCTACCTCCAACCCCATAATTTTGTGCTGTGTATCTTCTCAATTTATATTTTAGCTCATTCTGAGCGTATGATAAATAGTCATCCATACGTTCCCTTATTTTACCCAATAGGATAGTGTCCCTCGTTTGTGTATGTTCCGATTCGAGTGCGCCAATATCCCTTTCTATAATATTTAATTGCTGCTGGATGTCCTTTAAGATCCCGGCATGTTTGCTAGTACAGTGACCAAGAATCGTGACCTTGAATGCTTTCCATGATATCCCTGAACTAGCCACCGACCCAGCATTTAGATCAAAATAGTCCCCTATTGCCTGTTTCAGCTCTGTATGGAACACTTGATCCAACAGAGCACTCCCTTGTAACCTCCACGTGAATTGTCTGGGTATATATGTGGGGATTTCTAGTGTAATGCATACCGGGGAATAATCTGATAAGGTATTAGGTAGGTGTTTGATCATCTTTGTCCAGGTACAGGCTTCTGCCATAAGCAACCAGTAGTCTATCCTTGACCATGTATTATGTGTCGTCGAGGTGCTCGTGCCCTCTCTCCTGCCTACATTTCTCATTCTCCAAATGTCTGTCATTCCCCACAGTTCCATACCGTCTTTTAGGACCTTGGCCACTTGCTTGCCGTACCGCTCATTGCCCGTTGATCTACAAAGGGCCGGATCCAGACAGGTATTAAAATCCCATCTCCATAAGACTGGCGCACTGTGGAATTCCCGGAGCCTAGTCCATATTCCCCTATAAAAGCTTGGGTCGTCTGTATTAGGTCCATAGGATGTTACTACCGTTAGTAGTGTGCCACCAAGATTTCCCTGCACTATGACTTTGCGGCCTTGGTCGTCATGTATTGCTTGTATGAGCTGAAATGGAATACTGCGCCTAACGAGTAGCAAAACACCCCTAGCATACGTAGAGTAGGAAGAGGCCATGCGGTATGATGCCCAATGCGTGCCCACCCGTGTTTCTGTAGTAGAGGTGAGGTGCGTTTCCTGTATGCATGCCACGTCTATCCCGTGTCTATCAAAATATGCGAGTACCTTGCGTATTTTCTGTGGGTTTTGAAGCCCACGAACATTCCATGTGATAAACGTTATTGCTCGGGTTGTCCTACCAGTGTTCGCTATGCTCTTCGATCCTCCCTGGAGATGTCCATTGCCCAGCGAGCTTCAAGTGTAAAACAAAACATTTACATGTATCTTCCCATACTGACCAGACATTTTCTTGCTTCTCCAGTCTTTGCCCCACCCACTCCGACCTGTACCCTCTGGCGGAGACATTCCCAAAGTAATGCTTCCCGAATCACCCCCCCTCCCGTCCCAATAAAGGTCAAGAAAAAACTCCCCCAATAACCAAAAACATAAACTTGTGTGGTGCACACTGAGGGGCAGTAACTGCCAGCCCATTTCCTGCGGTTCTCCTCCACATGGGCAGATACCCAGTCCAACATAGTGTGTCTAGAAACCAATCATGCTATTACATATTTCTATAAGTCCAGGTGATGATTGTAAGGATTTTCAATAAAACATAATAACAGTGTTATTATAAAACCTTCCAGGCATTGTCCCTCCCCCAGCTCTGCGGTCGTTATGTACACATGTTCCAACTTAGCTGTGGTAGATCATCAGCAGACACGGTCCGCAGCCATCGTCACGCTTCCAGTGTTGCCACTTCAAAAGCGGCTAAGGCGAGATTGTTCAAAGTGGGGCGAGCCTTGTAGTCCCAGTATTCCCCACGCATTTCAGCAATTCTGGGACCAAAGTATTCAACAGCAGAAACCCCAGCCTGCTGCTCCTAGCTGTGCAGTCTTGTGTGTGGTAATAATCCGGTGCATTCAGCCGCGTGCACCTTTCTCTTCCACTATTCGACGTCCGACGTTGTGGCTTGTTCATCCTGGTCTCCTCTCTGGATTTTCGTCTCGGACCTCAGTTTCCTTTTTGCTGGACAAATTTTATGACATCCTTGGGTTCACTAAAGATCTTTGATCGTCCATCATCCGTGATTTTGAGCTGTGCCGGGTATGGCATTGCATATTGTATTTTCAAATCCCTCAGTTTTTGTTTAGTCGTGACTCATATTTTCCTGGCCTCTTGTACCGCAACAGTGAAGTCCGGATATATGGACATGTCCATGCCCTCATGCGTCAACTTCCCCATTTCTCGAACTTTCCGTAGAGCGTATTCTCGCTATGACCGGTCGTGGTCTTGAGCCAACTGGTGGTTTCGGTGCCAGGGACCTTTCCACTATGAAGACTTTGGAGAACGTCTCCCGTCCGAGCATTGCTATAAGCAGCTGTTCGGCATACCTCTCCATGGGTCCCGTGTTCGTAGTTTTGGCAATACCCATCAGGCGGATGTTATTGCGGCGGGACCGTGCTTCCAAGTCTTCAACCTTGGAAGCTAGGTCAGCCAACTGTTTATCCATCTTCACCGGTTTTGTGTCCATCTGTACGTGCGCATCTTCTGCCTCTGATATGCGGCGTTCGGCCATATCTAATCTCTCCGTGTGTCTGTCCATGCGTTCCGACATTCTGTCTACCCGGTACGTGAGAGAGACATTTTTCCCATCGATGTTGGTCATCGCCGCCTGTATTGTGGTGAACATCGCCTGCACGTCATCGTTTGTGACTCCGCCTGTTGCTCCAGTCGACATCTGTGATAGCGGTTGGTCCTCCGTGCTCTGATCTGGTGGTTTCTTGGTATGCTCAAATGTAATTTTTGGTTGGTTCCTGTCCTGCTTGCCCATCTTTGCCCATCTTTAAATCTGTGCCTAGATTCAGAGCACTATGGCCACAGGGAAGTGCGATGTACAACAGGACCATGGAGGGTTCTCCCCGCCTGTTCGCTGCAGTGGGTAAAGCTCCTATTGCTTTTACTGGTGATGCTCTAGCGTGGGCCGACCTGGTCGCATTCAAGACTGATGGCAGATTTTGCTGTGTATCGCTCTGCTGGGGGGGCCGGGGGGGGCTACGTGCCCACTCTGTTCAAAATCTCAAATGTGCCCCGCAGCAACTCCTGTCCAGTGCCCTTTTTTGTGTATCCTCTTCTTTCGGGACTTGTTGAGCGCTATGTGGGAGTGTATCCCAGCCACCAGGGGCTCCACTTCTAGGGTTTATGGTGCCCAGGTCTCATGCTTTCCAAACTGGCTGCAGTAAACAACCGAAGCAGCCACGTCTCACTACTCTGCGGCGGGTAATGCCCCTCAGGATCTCTGTCCTGTTTCCTTTTTTGGGGTGGACCGCCGATCTGTTGCTCGGCAGATATACGGCTTCTTTTTGTGGACACTCCCAGCTGGCGGCTCCACCCCCAAGCAGGTCGCGTTAGTCCTCCACCTCTAGTGCCTAGACAGATGGCCGTGTCCACACCTTCGGAGGGGCCGTGTTCGTTCTGCGCTGTCCCAGCACCCACCTTACCTTCACTCTACGGCCGGCGCTTCGCTTGGTTTATGGCCCTTCAGGATCTCGCCTGGCCTCGCTCGGGTAGCCTTCCCCCGGTGAGTTTAGCGCTCATCTCCGCACTTATTCCTGGTGCTCCTGCACCTCACCAGTACGCCAGATTCCGGTCGCAATATATCAGGTCCTCACAGGATCCGCCGTGCGTGCCTTGCGTCACCGCCTCACGCCTCACCAGAGGCCGCCGCTTCAGTTTGGTTCTCTGTCCGCTAGGCCACTGGAGTTTGAGTCTCATTCCAAGCTGCTTCAAAGCCTCGATTGGCTCAAATTTAACATAACAAGGCGTCGGATTGTCCGTGGCATTAATCCTCACCCAAGCTGCTGCGATTAGGTTTCTATATTTGCAGGATATTGATGTAAATTTTGGGCATCTGCGAGGAGCTAGCCTAAGACGAGGCCATCTCGCAACTTTGCAAGCTCCGCCCCCACCCTTCAACTCTAATTTTAATGCATTGTGGTCACTGTCCCTCTTTCTGTGATTGATTGCCATATTCGTCAGGGCCATATCTGAAGGGATAAGAGAATATAATCTATGCAGGATGTTGATTTAGCCTTTTAAAAATATGAACACCATATCGATTTGACTAAGATCTGCCTTTACAGGATGTAAGCCCTCGGCTCAGTGTCATACCCAGGAGTTTAATGGCTAGGATCGAGGTTCTTTTAACCTTCGGAATACCCAAGTTCAGGATGAAATAAGGCATCCTCCTCCTCAGTTATATCTTGTGAAAAATGATGTGAAGTTTCAAACATCACATTGAAATCGCCCACAATTATCAGGAGGGCATCTACCGGTAGTACCTCTATAAGAAGCTTAAGAGAATTTAAAATAGCAGACTCCTTTTCAGTGCCCACTGGCCTGTAATATACATTAAACACATAAACACAAGCGTAATCTTTGCTAATGAAAAGTAAATTGGGTGAATTCTCAGTGAACCTCTTGATTTTACATGGAAGTGACTTTTTCACCCAAATAACTAGACCCCCCACAGGATGACCTCTGCCTTGAGCAATGGCTGGGCAGAAAAAATTGGAATATTCTGTCCTCAAGGTGAGTTCAACGAACCACGGTTCTCGGAACACACACATTTCAAACATGTCAGTGAAATGTCCCCAAGTAGGGTCTTGAATTTTTGATTTCAAACCAGCATTGTTCCAAGAAAGTGCGCGGCATGAGACCATGTCTCAAGCGCATGGATTTTTGGCATGGAGATCCTGTGAAAATTTGAGTGACGGTTCAGTTCCTACTTCCTGGGGCGGAGTGTGGGCACTACCAGTAGCTGAGCGAGTAGAGACAGATGCTTGAGAGAGTGCTAGACTGTCAGTCATTGTCCTTGAGCGGGGTAGACTAGGAGTTCACAGTATTCACAACATTCAATGAATTTGCTGGAATAGCAACTTGTTCTTGTTTATGCAATTCTGCTTTTGTAAACAGCATTTACGAGTACTAAGTTGCTGTGATGAACTTTTCTTTCTGAAAAACATATGCACATCTGATCTAGAAAAATACTGAGGAGCGGTCAGATAAAACTAAGAAGCAGTTTTGCAATCCTGTTTACAAGTGTCCACCTTACTGCTTTCTGTATGCCTGTGCTTTGCACCTGCTGATAATGACCCATCTGTCGGTTTCTATGGCCTCATTGGTAACCTCCCACTGCCCCATCCATATTCTTCAGCCTATCATTGAATTGTTTTCAAACTCGTTTCACTCTCCGGCGCATTGGTGGGATGAATTTGTTGGGAACTAACTTGATGCTGCTTTAGTACAGAAAACATAAATAGTACAAACAGAACCCTTTAAGAGCATCTGTGTACTGGCACATGGAAGCTGTAAGTAGATTCCATAATAGAATCAAAAAGAAGTACTGCAAAAGATAATCCAAAATTCTCTTTGCTTCTAAGACCAATTGATGAATTTTGTGGTGTCAAATGTTACTGCAGGTATAGGGGTTTAAAGAATTGTAGACTTGCAGAACTGGAAAAAATAAAATATTTCATCCATAACAGGACCAATAAAACAAGCCATAAGTAATTCTGCAGAGTCCTATTTGCAAGAACGTAGGAAAAATCGGCCATTTTACTTGCAAGTAAGGTTGTCCAGCGACAAACTGTCAATCTCAATTTGATAAAAAAATGATCTTTAAGGCAGTGAATAAAACGTCGATGTAATTCCTTCCTGAAAACTTTTTATAGCCAACATAATCACATTAGGATGGAAATTCCGCTCTCCTGCATTAATGTAGAACATCCGGTTTGGATCAGCAACGGAATCTTTTATCTTTTAGCGTGCAATTTAATGTCAAGGAATGGATTTTCCTAGAACTATGTCCAATCAAAGCTTTTCAGGGGTTGATTTAATGTGCTTCATCTATAAAAGAGGAAAAGGATTGTTAAGGTGTAGAAGTTCCTAAAGAATTGTTTTAAAACACCACAAGCCTCGCGGCTCGTCGAGAGGCAAACCCAGTACATGTTTGGAACAGAGCAACGAGATCAGTGGTAGAAAAAAATAAGGTTCTGTCTGTAAGAACAACATCATAGATGATAAAAGGAGAAACACCACGGTTGCTGCGGATGTGGGGGATGTGGGCCAAGGCGAGGGTGGAGGAGCAGAGCTCTCTGGTCAGTTGGTGGAAAGTCGGGCGAATGTTGATGTATACGAGTCTGGTTGGAGGGCTTTGTTGGATGCGTGAGGAGCTTGAAGAGGCATGTCTTCTAGACTGGGAGACAGTGGAGGGCTCTGATTTGTGGGGTGATTCTGAGTCTTCTGAGTAGGTCGAAGATGAGTCTAGCTGCCAAAGTCTTGATGTTTTGGAGGTGGTTTAGGAGCAATTTGGTGGTTCCAGCGTAGAATGTGTTGCTGTAGTACAGTCTGCTCGAGATGAGGGCTTGGGTGACTATCTTCCTTGTTGAGACCGGGATCCATCGGAAGATCTTGCAGAGCATGTGTAGAGTGTGGAAGCAGGCAGAGGCGACGCGTTGATCATTTGCTTCATGGTGAGATGGGAGCCTTGGATGATTCTGAGGTTGCGTGCGTGGTCAGTAGGGGTAGGTGCTCCATACTCGGAGGACCACCAAGTGTCGTCCCAGGGCGAGGACTTGTTTCCGAACTTGATGCCCTCTGTTTTGTCTGAGTTAATTTTCAGGCACTTGGTCCTCATCCAGGTAGTGACATCGGTCATTGTAGTTTGGAAGTTAGTGATAGCATTCTGAAAAGTATCCTACATGCAACAGTACAGCTCAAAAAGGGCTCGAAGAAATGTGAACACATAACCTCCATTTTGGAACAACTTCAGTAGCGCTTTCCTTTCAACTCTGGATCATCTTCAAGACCAGCTGCATCACTTATAAATCCTTCAACAACAAGACCCTATACAACCTGGTCAACAAAGTAGCCGTGTCTGTGGTACACCAAACCATGAGCCAGACTGCAGACAAAACATTGCAAGAAGGAAACGGAACCATAAGACAAGCCTTGTCCATTCATGTTCCAATGATCTGGAATCAATCAGCAAAACAGGGTGACTTTAGGGATTAATGACACACATTGTATCTCTTAAGCCAACAATCTTTCAATTTTTGCTGGGACATCATTTTGTCTTTATTACTTTATTATGACCACTGTTTTCATGTATCTGATAGAGACTACTAGCCGCAGATTCCATAACGTTGAGTTATTCCCAGGCGTGAGACTGGATTCGGAAAATGTTTTACCACAGCATCCCTGCACGCCGGGGTAACGGCATCACGCGACTCCGCTCTGGCATTGTCCGTGTACGTGACGTCAGCGAGGTCACATAAGTCCCACCCCGGCGCGCCTACGTCAGTTTCTTCCTTTTCTGCGTGCATCGTGGATCCGGATCGTGCTCCTTGCCTGTTTCGGGCCCTTCCCTTTCCCTTTCGCTTGTTGCGTGTGTGTGGGAACAGTGTGCGAATGCCTTCGGGCTTTAAGACCTGCTCGTCTTGTGCACGCCAGATGTCGGTGACAGATCCTCACACCATCTGCATGTGGTGTTTGGGAGAACACCACGACTCCACTGATTGTGAGGCGTGCCAGCAGATGAAACTGAAGTCCCAGCGGGGAGCGCCAGATGAAACTTCTTCCAGCCCGCATGACCAGGTCGGCGTCGTCTCCACGCCCGGACTCTGCGGAGGTTTTCAGTAATCCCCGCTTCCGTCTTCGACATCGCCCATCTCCCAGGCCGCAAGAGTGTCGCTCACCTGTCGGTAAGTGTCGCAGGTTGTTCCCGAGGGCTGGTTCCCGGCCTGGTGGGGGTGTGGGCTCTCTGCAGGTGGTGCGGCTCCACGTGTCGTCCCTCTATCTGCCGTTTCCCAATGTGGGTCGTCCTCCTCCTCCTTCCCCTCCTTGGACGTCTACGGATCCCTTGCCATGTGCGGGGCCCTCATTGGCGTCACCGGTGGCTCCTGCCCTGGCGCCGACTGACTCAGATCCAGGTTCGGAGGATGTGGTGCTGTTGGGGTGCGGCCCTTCGGGGGTCCCTCCTTCGTACCAAGGCGCCTCGGCTTCACCCCAAACTCCTGCGGGAGTCCCTGTGGTGTTGCGGGAGGTCGCCGGGGCTCAGGTCGCATCCCTAGCCCCCCTCGGCCCTCGGGACAAGGCGGTGGCTTTGCCAGAGGCCGAGGTCACGCCGCTTAGGCGCTGGCAGGGGCTGGCGGAGGGCCCTTCTCGTCCCGTCACGGGCCGTAGCTGGCTGGGGTCCCCTCGTCCCTCTCATTTCTACACGCAGCGGCTGCTTCGTCGGGGGTCAACGCCTTTCTGGCGATGCTCCTTCGCCGCCCCGGCTCCGGCCCAGCCCTGGTCTCCTGCGCTGTGGCGGAAGTCGTTCCGGCGTCTCCATTGGCGCTGGACAACGAGGACCTGCCTCAGATTGCTGACTCTACGGCGCCAGGCTGACGTCGGGTCATTGACTCGTCTTCGGACGCCTCCTCTTCTCCAGAGGTTCAGCGCTTGCTGGTCTAGTCCTCGCCGGAGACGGGCCGCCGCGTCCTGGCTTTTTCCCCAGGGTCGTCTAAGGACGGCTCCTCGCTGTCACTGCGGCAGCGGTTTTCGTCTGAGGCTCCACAGGTCCCACACTCCTCGGTCCCTCTTCCTCCTTTCCGGACCTTGCCCTTCCTTCCTCCTGTTGGCTTGGGGGACGTCCCCCTTAGCTTGCAGGCGTCCCCTACTGAGAAGCTGCTTTCTCCACAGCGGGGCCCTACAGAGACGGGTGCTGCTTTTGCTCGTGCTGTTTCCACGGCTGTGGGAATCTTGCACATGGGTGATCCAGCTGCCCATTTCCCTGCGGATCATCTTCTGGAGGTCCTCCATCAAGGTTCTGGTGGTAGGGAGCTGTGAATTCCTTTCGAGGGCTCGCTCCATTCTTCTCTTCTGGGGGCTTAGGGCGCCCCGCCATGGGGGACCCGGTGCCCCAACACCTTCTGCACCGCCACCATCTGGCGCAGCGTATTTAGGTGTGTCTTTCCTTCCACCCTTCTACCAGGGGCCCTCTTTTGCAGAATGCCTTCCCCTCTCTGCCACCGCTGTTGTCTCCCCCATCGCAGGAGGCCGGCTGGCTTGACTCCTGAGGGCGTAATGTGCTCTGCGGGCTCTTAATGCTTTGTGTATTTTAGTTAGGGCCACTTCTTGCTTGGGGGACTCAGCGGAGTCCCTTATGTCTGCCGCTTCTCAGGAGGGTGCCTGTGTGGATCTGCGGCACCATGTGTTGGATGGCCGGGAGCTGGCGGTGTATATTCTTCGCTCTGCTCTGGACGTCTCAGAGGTGCTTGTTCGTGCCATGGCTTCTTCGGTCGCACTTCGTCAACATGCCTGGCTCCGGGACATTGTGTTCCCAGAGAATGTTCAAGAACGGCTGGTGGACCTCCCTTTTGATGGCTCTTTTGTTCCACGCCCCTGCGGACTTGCCCATTCAGAGGTTCTTGGCAGGGCTTCGGCCGCCTCCTCCTCCTCCTCCTTCTCCCCCTCAGTGACCTGTGAGTTGATCTGGTTTTCGGGAGGTGTTCTTCCATTGTGGCGGGTCGCCCTACTTGTGTGATCTGTGTGATTACTGTGCATTCCAGTCCTTCTTCTTCGAATTATGGTGTTGTTGGCTAGTGGCCGGCCAATTTTTTACTCTGTTTTCTGGCTTTTTCTAAGCCGTGTTGGCCCTTAGACTAGGCCTACTGTTATTCTTATTGGCTCATTGACAAGCCGTTTGCGGGTTCTCCGCAGGTCTTTCTGTGTCCTCTGCAGCGGAATGTTTTTTCTTAAAAGGGTTCCCATGTTTTGGGACGTGACATGCCCTATGTGGGGTAACGGTAGCTATTATATAGCTCTGTCATGTGCTGGGGAGGTGTGGTCACTTTTCGGGCCTCTGCTCTCCGTGGCATGAAGGTAAGTTGCAGGTGTGCTCCACTTGCTGGTAGTTTTGGATCGGCTTGAGTTGCGCCCCGGGCTGTCTTCTACGGGGTCGCTGCTTTGTTGGCCTGGTAAGGCCTGCTGTCTGCGGCCTTCTTTTTGGGCTGTGTGTGTGGACACCTGCCTTAGGGACGTGTCCGGGCCTTTCTTGGCCTTCCTGGTCTCTGTCTTCGGCTGGCGTCTGGCTTGCCATGAGTGCACTGTTCTGTGATGTTGTCGGCGTCTGGCCTTGCATGCCGGTGCTGACCTACTGTTTTTATGCACCATTGTGCCTTCCGGCACTTTGGCGGGACAGTCCTCTTTGCCTTATCTGCTTCTTCCAGTGGGCCCTGCCTTCAGTTCTGCCTCTCCTCCCTAGGGGTTGAGCTGGTTCTTGGGTTCCTTGTTCCTCTTGGGGCGCAGTCTGTCCTGCAGGATGTTGGGCGGTTCTCCCTGGGTGACCTTGGGCTACCCTGTCTGCTTCCGCCTCCCCTATTGTTAAGGGCGCCGTTCTGTCTGGCCTGTTGCCTTCTGGCTGTGTTAGGCTCTGCTGCCCTCTTCACTGGGCGTGTTCCCAGTGTGATGGCTTGCCTTTGCTCTACCTCTTCTCCTTGGAGTCTCTAGGTTGCTCTCCTTCCTAGGTGCTCCTCTTCCTTGTTTGGGCCTTGGGGCTTCTTGGGGAGGTTCTTGATAGCTTGAATGGGTGTGGGGCGCTCTGGCCTCCTTTCGGTTTGCCCTCGTTTCTCCTGCTGATGGACGGCAGGCTGCCTCTCTTCTTGTCTTCCCGCATCCCCTCTGGGGTTGGTGGTCTTCTAGATGCAGGGGTTCCCCTTGCCTGGGGGGGACAGGGCTCTTTTACCTGTTCATTGGCCTCGTCCCCTGTGGGACCCCCTATTATGTCCAGGTTGGTGGGGTCCTCTCGCAAACCCTCCTTCCCCTTGGGTATGGCTAGGGTATCTATTCTACGTTAAGGAATCTACGGCTAGTAGTCTCTATCAGATGTACAAGTTACTTACCTTTGGTAACCATGTATCTGGTAGAGACGATTCTAGCCGCAGTTTCATTCACGGTCCACCCTTCCTCCCCTTTCTGCGAGGACTTTTGGCTTCGTCTTCTGCATTTCCTTCCCTGTGGGTGGCTATGTCTTCAGTAAGTGCATTCTGTTGCTCTTTCTGACTGGATGTTCCTCCTGTTTATTTGTTTCCTTCCTCCCTTTTTGGCACATTGGGGGATAGATTTAGAGGTACTTCTGTGCCCTTGTGCTGTAGTTGCCCCGTGTTGGGGCCTACTTTCTACACCCCCTTCCCCTTTCATTTCTAGGGGTTCTGGTCCCTTTGCTATCTCTAGGTTGGGGTCTTTTGGCCGGGCCTCTGCCCATGTTCCTTATGGGGGTTTGTCACATTCTGTGAGGGGCTGTCGTGGAGTCTTCTCCTGCCTGGATTGTCCCGGACTGGTTCCACTTCATTGTTCTTGGTTGGGGTCGTAGTCCTGCTGCATGTTATCATGACGTTTTTTCGTATACTCTTTGTCTCCAGGGGGGGGGGCAATCACCTTACTGGCGGGGTTGCTGTTCATGGCTGTGCTCTGTTCTTTCTTCTTTCCATGCCTTTGGGTGCTGCAGTGTCTCGCACTGCTCCTTATGGTATTGTCCCTTACCATCCCTTTTTCTAATTTTTCTGCTCTTTCGCACACTGTTCCTATACTCTCACGGTCTTGCATGTTGGCTCTGCATTGTGGCAAAGAAAAGTGACGAAGGCGCGCCGGGGTTGGACTTATGTGACCTCGCTGACGTCACGTACACGGACAACCCCAGGGCGGAGTCGCGTGATGCCGTCACCCTGGCACACAGGGATGCTATGGCAAAAAAAAATCTGGATCCAGTCTCACGCCTTGGGATAATTCTACGTTACAATTTCGGCGTTTGGCCAGATTAGGGTCCCCCAGCGGGAGGGCGGCATGGCTCGCAAGTGGAAAGCTGTCGATTCCCCCAAACTGCTAGCCCACCTGTCCCAAACCTGTCCTTTGCTACCCAATGACACTGGCATTGATAAGCTCTACGGGTCGGTAGCAGACTGGCTTACGACAGCCAGCGACATCTTTGCCCCTCTAACCAAGTTTCCCCAATCCCGGCATAGCAACTCGCACAAATGGTTTACCCCCCATCTCAAATCCCTCCACCTCGAACTCCGTCAACTCGAGCGCAAGTGGAGGAGAGATTACCACCCCTTAAGTAGAGATGCCTATGTGGCCGCCCGCAATAGGTACAAACTTGCCATTCTTACAGCAAAGAAAACTTATGCATCAGGAAAAATTTTATCGGCCCCATGTCAACCCAAAGAAATCTTCAAAGTCCTCAATGAATTTACCTCCGACCCCAGGACGCTCCCCACCCAGGTTGCCACACAGGAAGCATGCAATGCTCTTAGCACCTATTTTGTCGAGAAAATTGTATTGATTAAGGACACCATCCGAGTTACTTCTCCCGGCGCTGGTTTTGTTTCGCCCCCCCACAACTCTTCTTCATTTTCACAATTCCCTCTCTTAGACCCCACTTCTTTGGCCACTCTTGCCACCCGCATCAAGTCTGGATCCCCAGACGACTGCTGTCCCCCGTCCATACTCCGGGCTATCTGCCACTCCTTACCCAACTGTATCCTCCCTCTGTTAAATTCTTCTCTCTCTTCTGGCACGGTGCCTGGCTCCTTCAAGGAAGCCGTTCTGGTCCCCCTCTTGAAGAAGCCAGGGGCGGATCCCGCCGTTCCAGCAAATTACCGTCCTATCTCACTTTTACCTTTCTTTTCTAAAATCCTGGAGGCCCACGTCACCACCTGTCTCTCACAGTTTATCGAGAGTTCCAACTTCCTCGAGGCCAACCAGGCTGGCTTCAGACCCGGCCACTCTACGGAGACTGTGATCTTGGCGGTGCTGGATGCCTTGAGAGACGGGGTTGACAAGGGTACCCCCCAGGCCCTGGTATTATTAGACCTGTCTGCCGCCTTCGACACGGTGGACCATAACATCCTTTTCCACCGCGTCGAGCAGGCGGGCATCCAGGGCCTGGCGCTGGACTGGGTCAAATCTTTTTTGACCGGCAGGTCTCAGACCCTCAGCCTGGGTACCTTCAGGGCTCCCAGGGAGCACTCACCCTGTGGGGTCCCCCAGGGCTCTTCTCTATCCCCTCTTCTTTTCAATCTTTATCTTCGTCCCCTTCTTTTTTCTTTGAGGCAGTGGGACGTCCGCGTGTTTAATTACGCGGACGACCTGCAACTCATCTTTTCTCTTAACTCCCCTTCTGCTATTCCCAATTTTCAGGCAGTCATGTCCCACATCCTCCAGTAGATGGGCCATAACCAGCTAAAATTGAACGCCGGGAAGACGGAGCTCCTCCTTCCCGGTAGGAGCGCCACCTCCTGGGGGCCACAATTCTGGCCGGCGGAATTGGGTCCCTCTCCCACCCCCGTGGCCTCGGTGAAGAGCCTAGGGGTCACAATCGACTCCGGTTTATCCCTTGGGCCACAGGTGGGGACGGTGGTCTCGTCCTGTATCTACCAGCTGCGCAGGATCAGGAAAGTGGCATCCCTCTTCACACCCGATGCCCTCCTGCAGGTCATCATGGCTCTCGTCCTCTCCCGCTTAGATTTTTCTAATGCAATCTACCACGGTCTGCCTAAGACATCGGTAGCTAGACTGCAAGTGGTGCAAAATCAAGCGGCGAGATTGGCCCTAGGGATCCCGAAGTGGCAGTCCGCCAGGCCCCTCCTGGCCAAACTCCATTGGCTCCCCGTTACCGCAAGGTCGGCTTTCAAGATCAGCTGCCTTATTTTCAAATCACTAACTGGGCCTTGCCCCGCCTTTGTGAAATCTTTGATTAGACCCTACTGCCCGCCCCGTAATTTGAGATCCTCCCATCTTCACCTTCTGACCGTCCCTTCTTACAAGCTTTGTAGATCCGGAGGCCGGAGATTTGCACACCTGGCCCCCAAGCTTTGGAACTCTTTTCCCTCTTCTCTTAAAACCTCTAACTCTCTTACTCTTTTCCGTAAGTCCCTAAAAACCTGGCTCTTCCCTCAATCTGGTTAGTCCCTCTGCACCCTCTATGTCTATCCAGCGCCAGGAAACCCATGGTGTCAGTGCGCTCTATAAGCACCCCTTACAATACAATACAATACGTTAAGGAATCTGCTGCTAGAATTGTCTCTACCAGATACGTTGTTCTAAAGGTAAGTAACTCGTACATCTTCTTCCCTCCTTACTCTAAAAAGTTCTGCTGGACATTATTTTGGTTCCATTGTAATTTCTTTTATTATGTACCTGTAATTTTGTACCTGTATATCTCTCATTAGAGAGTAAATGCAGGTAATGCACTCATCCGGTCTTGCTGTAGAATTGCTGCATTACTCCTCATGAATGGCTGGCTGACTTTGCCGTTACTGAATGGAGTAAATTACGTCTCAAATGTCAAGGGCATCTTAGGATGTGGGTATCACCAGGGCTGTAAGTTGGCTGCTTTCCTCCGGGTCTCAGACCTAGGCAATAATTAAATAGCAGCATAGAAATGGGTCCCTTTCGGGCGCTATGTTCATATCCCTAACTTTACAACCGTTTCTAATCAAGGACTGAAATAACTTTCAAAGTAATTCACTTCAGCAGTGTAGTTCCTGTTTATATTTCACATGCAAATGTGTGAAGGAGGGACACAACAGTCAGAAGATTGACAGAGCAAAAGTAAAAGAAAATGCAGTGCTTGCAGGTAAGTGGGTGCGTAGTGTGTCTGTGGGGGGGTGGTGAAGTGAAGGAGATGCACATGCAATTGAAAGTGAAAAGAAGATGCTGAAGAGGAACGATGACGTGCAACATATTCAGATGGAGGATTTCAGAAAGATGTGTGGTGGAAAAGAGCATAAGTATCTAACAGATATATTGCAGTAAAAACCACTTACCTGTTTACCGCGGCGTCCCCGAGATGCCCTCCTAGTCTTCCTCGCCATACGGGTACTGCTTGATAGAATTGCGCATGCGTGGGCGCGCGCGCATGCGCAATTCATTCAAGCCAGGCAGCCCGTCTTGTACACCGACTACCTAAGTACCATCACACCACCCCTCTTCTCAAGTCCCTTCACTGGCTTCCCATCCTGCAGAGAACTCTCTTCAAGATGGGATGCCTGGTCTTTATGGCCAGAACCCGCACTGCCCCTATCTTCATCAATTCTCTGATCTCCCATTACCATCCCAGTCGCAATCTCCGTTCCTCCAGTCAGGCACTTCTTAACGTCCCCCGCTTTCGTAAATCCCGAACTGGTGGCACCAGATTCTCTATTCTGGCCCCCGCTTCTGGAACAGTCTCCCAATTGCCATCAGGTCTATTTCTGTCTATCCACACTTTCGCAAGGCGCTCAAAACTCATCTGTTTGCCCAAGCTTTCGCAACCCTGTAATTCCCTGGCCGCCCTTTCCATCTGATATTGTCTATCTCTTAGCGCCAGGAAGCCGCTTGGTCGCAGTGCGCTTTAGAAATATTTTCAACTTCAACTTCAAGCAGTACCCATATGGCAAGGAACAGGAGGAGGGCATCTCGGGGACGCCGCGGTAAACAGGTAAGTGGTTTTTACTTTTTTTAAATTACTTAACTTATATCTCAGTTGGGGTTGGAGGCGGGCGGCAGACCAACTCCGCTCCGCTGCGGAGTGTGCGGAGATTTGCCTACTCTGCGTTCTCCACAGAACGCTGAGTAGGCAAATCTCCGCACACTCCGCGGAGCGGAGTTCTCCGCCCACGGTTAGTCAGTTATTGTGTTGTACATCTGGATGCAATAACTGAAAGCTCAGCGAGGCACCAAAATATCAATTGGGTGGCTGGCACTCTATGGAAGCACAGAATATTCGTTTACGTGTCAAACTACATCCTTAATTAAAATTACATAGGCCGCGCCTCATTTCTACTTACACTTCTTTGTCTACTCTCCTGTTAGAGATCCCTCCATTTTTTTAATCCCACCTAACACCCTCGGCCCCACATTAGACACAGAAAAAAGCTGAACATTGGGTTAAAGGCTTTAAAACGCACTCAATACAGAGCGCAAATGTAGGACCAAACAGTGAATACATGTAGTTTTTTTTGTTGGGTCTGCCTCGCCCATTTGAATTCCTCAGTGGGTTCCCAAGGTTTCTTTTATCTGAAAATCCATCATTTATGGTGTTTATACAGAGGAGAGCCTTCAGTGGGACCAGTTTCTAGGAAAAAGGGCAGCAACGGGAATCTTTTTTCCTGCTCAAATAATGCATGATAGTGACAAATAAAACCTAAAAGATAAACAACATTTATTTGTACATACAATGGGACCCTTGTGAATGGAAGGCATTCATGTGCTTTTGCTGCACTTTCCAAACCTTTTGAGCAAAAAATGAAAAGCTGTATCTGATGGAAATCCTGAAAGCTTGTCCTAAGTGAAATGTGTGTATTCTGGTTTATGGATTAGCTTGTCTTTCTCTAGTTTTACCACGATTTACCTTCTGAACTACCGAGGGCTGAAATTGCTGATTGTTGCGGCTTCCTGTTCTAAAGAGATTCTAAAGCGCTGGCTGTTTTTTCTTTTACAGCAACTGAGGCTTTTGCAACAAAGAGTGAACAGCTTAGTACACGAATACAAGAAAATAATCTGATTCATTGTGACAGCTCAATAAAAGAAAATAGGACTTGCACAAAGGGAAGACTTACAAAACTGCTGAGGCAGCCCGCCTGGACGTTTTGTTGAATCGCCTAAAAATGATCAAACCTGGTGTAAACCGTAGGGTGTAAATTGAAGGGATTTAGAGAGCGAGATGGGCAATTGATATGAAAAATTGAGTAAGACATACTGGCAGAGAAAAAGCAATTTTCAGCAGTCTTACTTGCACACGCTTCAGCCCTGATGGTTGTCCTATTTCAAACACCGATTTTTTTAAACATAAATTCCTAGTTTTCAGGGACAAGAACATTAACATCGGAGACGAAGATCCATTTCAGAGTACTTCAGGAATGTCAGCACCTGATTGGTTCTGTATTAACATGTCAAATGCTACAGACGTGTGCGGCGCGAGCTTCCTGTCGTTCAGGCTCAGTTGCCCTATGGTTCCATACGCTATCTTCAGCGCTGGTGTGGATAAGGCGTTCGCGGCTAAGTTTTGAAAACTAATGTTGCTGCTGGATTCAAAGCTTAGAAAGGACCCACAGGAACTGGTTTCAGAGACCCTTCTGCTGCCCTCCTGTAAACAAAATTATCATAAGACTTATTTGAATTTTCACAGGAAGGGATTCCATACCAAACCGTTGCAATAAATTGACATCAGGAATTATGAAAAGCTACAGATGCAAAAAACATCTGAATAAGAGGCAATGGATAATGGTCATGAGGCAGTTCGCAATTGTATTTCTTCTTCTTTACAGTGCAGGCATTGTACCCGTCAAGCAAAGTAACCTTGGCATTGAGTGTTAGATGTATTACTCTGTCTATTGATGATGTTAGTGTTTTTTGTCCTTCATTTTATGACCTTGTCATTTTTTGTGAGACAAAGTTTACCTGTGAGGGTGATTTATTAATTGCCTTTACTGCAATAAAAATCCATGTTGTTTCTTCTGATTTGAGAATACGTAATGCGTGGGCAACCCATGACTTCCACAATTTTGGACCAACAGGTACATGCATAATTGTTGCCGTTTGCGATTCCTTAATTGCGAAAATTAAGAAATCGCAATTAAGGAATCGCAAACGGCGATGCATCAAAAAATCGCAATTTTTTTAGCGATTCCTTATTATTCCTTAATTGCGATTCACAATTTGCGAATCGCAATTAAGGAATCCCTTCCCATTGATTCCTATGGGCCAAAAGGCCCATAGGAATGAATGGGAAGACAATCTCAATTTGCGATTCGCAATTAGCTAATCGCAAATTGAGATTGAGATTTCAAGGGTGCAGGGGTGTCCAAAGGACACCCTGTTGCACCCCTGAAATCAATCTATGCACATATGTTGTGCACACACATGCCCTAAGGGCATGTGTGTGCACAACATGACAGTTTGAAAAAAGCACAAAAATGCATTTTTTAGATTTTTCGCAAATTACCATGAGGTCCTACCTCATGGTAATTTTTTCCCTCCTAATTCCGAATTCGCAATTTTTAAATATGTCATGCATTGCATTTAAGGAATCGCAAATTGCGATTCCTTAAACGCAATCGCATTTTTTGAAATCGCAAAAAATAGCGATTTCTTGTATTTTTGTTTGATGCATCCCAAATAGTGATTTAGGAATCGGAAACGGCCTATTTTTGCGATTCGCACCGTTTGCGATTCCTAAATCGCTTGATGCATGTGGCTGCAAGACTTTTAAAGCATGCAGGGAATTTTGGACATTCAGAGCAACAGTCTGCAATACTGCAGCAAGTTCATCCACCTTCATGCACACACCAGCATGTTACGATACTGCCTTCTGTATAATGTATAATTCTTGCTGGTGTGGCATCTTAACCCTTAGGGGCTGTCCGGTGTGCATTGTTGTATTTGATCTGGCCCTTCTGATCCCACACATCTTGACTTTGATCTGTTGCTTTTTTACTCTGGTAGGTTTACAAACCTATGCCTTAGAACTGGTGTAGCTCAATTAGTGCCCTGGGTGTGTTAATAGATGTTGATATATCTTATATAGCGACATCTGACTTACTTTGTTATTAGAGTACAGGGCAAATATATTTATGATAGTGACCTGCAGCATCTGGCCCAATTGAAATATCAATCAATATGCAAAAAGGAAAGAACTCAATAATTGGTGGCTTTTGATGGTGGTGTTGCTGAATCTAGTGTAGTCTGTTTTCTTATGTGTAGAGATTTAAGTTTGCTGTACTCCATTTCTACTGGTATTAGGCAATTACGAATGTAGGTAACCCACAATAGTTAATTACAGGCTTTTGAATAGTGTTGTAATTCTTGAGGTGTTCGACTCTTGGCTTTGTGCTGGTTCTTTGACTGGAAGGATCTATTTTATTGCCTGCGCGGATTGTAAAGATGTATGATGGGTGTTTTTAGGTCCTAGTTGTGTTTAGAGCTGGGCGCATTGTCTGCATAGATATGGTTATATTAGAGTATTATAAGGCTGACTTGTTTTGTAGGTTGTGGGGTTCTGCATGTGTTTGCTAAGGTGAGTGAGCAACAAGTTGCCATCTGAATTACCCTTACTAGTGGTATTGGGTGAAGAGTGTAGTGTTTGTGAATCTAGTGTGTGATCTATTACATTTGTCAGTTTTAAATCTGTGTTCGTAGAATTGAGTGCATTCGAACATGAAAGCTCATTCTCCTGGTGCAGTGCGTTCATTACGTGTTCTGCTTTCAAGACGTGCCCTGCATTTGATGCACTTGAGTGTTTCATGCTACCACAGAGAGGTGCTTTAACCTACCCTTTATTTCTAGAATGTGTGCATGCATTACCTGGCCAGTCTGACCACTTCCCCCTTGATGTCGTTTCAGGTAAAGGCACAGTAGGTTGTTGTTCAATGATTGCATCAACGTATTCGATACATACTGCCTTCTGTCAGGTCCTATGTCAGATGCTGAAAGTCCAAGGCCTGAAACAGCCTCTCTGCTCTGTAGTTCACCTTGCTTTTTTAGCAGATGATTTGCCGCTGCCCTTAAGACCAGTAGTTTGAGAGTTGGTTGTTTGATCCTCACTTATTTTACATTTTATCTCCATGTTTGGTAGACTGTATTTGTTCCTCTTGGATCCCAGTGTCTTCAAAGTATCTTCCCCATCCGTTTTACTGTAAAATGCACAGAGCAGGTGTTTATATTATGTTTTTGATCAGTTATTAAGCACAACAATGGGGCAAGTATCGGAACAGTCAAAGCCAGTCTGGTCACATCACTTAAACAACCAGCCTCAGTGATCAAAAGCATGCACCTACTTGTGCGGCCTGTACCAATGAACAGGTGAATTGCAGATTGTAATTGTAGCACCCAGTGTCAGAGTGGAGGCGCGCACTCTGCGGGGCCCACCCCAAGTGATAATGCATCATGGGTGTCCAGCATTAAGGCGGTAAAGCTTGTAAGACTTGGAGCACGTCCTCCATATTGGATTCTATATGGTGGTGTGTGCACGTGTCCGTACATTTCGTCCAGCAAGCTTTCTTTATCTTGCATTAAACATTGAGAGGCACATCGTGCGAGAACTAAACCCTCCAAGTGTTCGCGGTACTGCTTCATGGCACCACATATTTCTGTCCAGCCCACATGTAATCAGGATCACACTCTCCCAGTGTTAATGACGGGGTACATATGTCTAGAAACCTGGTTTCATCTTCCTTGTACTGGTGCTTTTCATCCGTTTGTACCTGTTATAATAAATCCGCCTAATTAGGGGTACTCTCACTGGTAATTCTAAAAAGAAAGTATTGAAGACGTATAACTTGGTTTGCCTTTTATGCACTAGCATTTTATCTTGCTTCTTTTGCAACGTTCACTGCTAGCACTACTCTTGCAACTAGATCCGTTTCAATTGTCTTTTTAGTTTTGGAATTTTGATTGCAGAGGGTCCGTTTCAATTGTCTTTTTAGTTTTGGAATTTTGATTGCAGAGGGTGTTTACTTGTATGTGTTGTTTGATTGATTCGGTCTTATTGTTTCATTGGTGTATATTGCAATGATTTTATTGAATCTGGCAATAAATATTATTCACTCCTGAGGTGTGTAATAATTTAGTTTACCTGGTATCAGTTATCACATCCATTTGTCAGCATAAGGTGTCACTTGTCCATTTGGGATTTGTTGATGAACATACTTCTCAATATTTATCACACCCATTAGTAATTCGTCAGCATAAGGTTCACTTGAGGGGACTTTGTGCTGTCCCTGCTTGGGATGTACTCTGTGTGGTGTTACCAGTTTTCTGAATATTTATCTTTGTTTATGTAAGGTCGTTCCACCATCATCAAGTTACTATGCATGAGTCATGTAACATGAATGCAGGTAGTTGCCCTGGGTGGTGCCCTAAGAGTATATGGAGTTTAGGAATCACCACAGATAGTAAACTGATTAGACACCATGCTTCAGTCATTGCAAGGTCCTAGGGGTTGCTTCAAACTATGAAACAGAAAACTGTTCTACTTGCCTGCACAGAAGAATTCCTGACTTTCAGTCAAGGGTTTTACTGGGAGTTGCTTTCAGTTCTGTCATAAACTTGTGATGTTCCTCAAAACAATTGGTCGCTCGATTTTTGCTGCACTCCGGTCCAGTGGGATATTTGGACTTATGTTTTTGAGAAGTCCCATCCTGCGGGGGGGAGCTGGCTACAATAGCTTGCTTGAAGGTGTTGCATTACCTGAGAAGATCATGTCGTGAAGATCCTTAATATTGAAGAGAATATTTTGCCCATGGTTAGCTCCTGAGAGAGACCACAAAAAGCGTCTTTGTTCATTGGAACTATTCTGGAACAATCCTCTAGCTTGCACAGTGGTTATTCAAACTTATGCGTGAAGACTTCAAGGATAGAGACACTTTGTGTTGTGCCTTCCTTTGAAGAAAGCCTGGCCCTCTGAAATCTGTCCAAGGTGCAACCACAAGAGTCAGTTCATGTCCTTGAATCATCAGTCAAGACATTGCTTTTGTTCTGCAGTTTTTTGCCAAAAGGCTCAATACTTTTGAATAAGCCATTCAACTTCTTGCTTGAACTCCAATGCCACATCGTAACCTTTGACAAGGCTCACTTTGAACTCAAGACTGCTTCAGCGGGCGAGCCTACAGAATTCGCACTTTACTTTGAACTAATTTGGAACTCTGGATTAATTTGTACCATTTTTCATCACGTTTATGTGCTTGAGAAATGTTCATACTTTTTGCAGTATTTATCCCTTGCATATCATCATTACTCATTTCTCCATAAGTTGCGTTGTTTTATTACATTTACACATTTGAATTAACTTGGTTGTAATCCATTAGTTTGCTTATCCTAATTGTGTCATCGTTTGACTGATTGCAGGTGACCACCACTCTCCAGGTCTTTACAGACACTATGATAACCTAATGCAATCTGAATGTTGTAGTCTTTTTTTTCTCTCTCTGTGAACTAATTAGGCAAACGCACTTGAAAAGAATGAAATGTAGGCGAAACCTTCAGGCATGGAGACAGAGTTCATAGTGGCTTGAAGTGAGGTGGTCACCCTATTTGCTGCATACAAACCACACACTTTCCTTGCAACAGAACAGCGCTGTTAAACCTGGGGGTCGCTGGTTGGGTAAGGTAGGTACCTTAGGCCAAATAGGGACCCTTGCTTCCACGTCAGGGAAAGGAAGGACACCTTCTTAGATAGCCCCGCTCACCCCCTCGACAGCTTGGCACGAGCAGCCTGGCTTATCTTCAAGGCAAGTGTGTAAAGTATTTGCATACACGCTCTCAGTAACCCAATGATGACACCGCAAATGGGCTCGACAAAAGTTTTATAAAAACAAGTATAAATGTATATAAAAAGATATACGATGCGACCACACAATATAAATCCAACAAATGCGTATTTGTAATATTCCTCCTGGCCAGTTATTAGGCCAGCAATTCTGAATGATCCACTGCAGTCCTAATGCAATGCAATGCAGTTCGTAATGCAAGAATCCGGCGCTTTGCAATGTAAAAATAATGCAGTTCGTTATGTAACAATCAAGCAATTCGTAATGCCAAAATAATGCAATGCGTAACGCAACAATCAGGCAGTTCGTTATGCAAACCAATGTAATGCAACAATCAGGTAGTTCGTTATGCAAAAATAGTGCAATGCGTAATGCAATAATCAGGCAGCTCGAAATGCAGAAATAATGCAATGCGTAATGCAACAAGGTATTTCATAATGCAGAAATAATACAATGCGTAATACACTAATCAGGCAGTTCGTAATGCCGGAAATAATGCAATGCGTAATGCACTCCACCACCGATCACGATGCCTTAGGCGGTCTCTCCGCCATTCGTACTAACTCGTGGTCAGCTTCCGCCAACAGATGCACCCAGCACGGGTATGATGTCAACCAAAGTGCAGCTCCTCACTTCGGTCCTGGTACTGCCACTCCTTGGCAAGTACGGGCGGCGAAACGAGCCAAAGCAGAGGCTCGCGCTGCAGTAATGGGAGAGGCCGAGAGTGTCTCTCTCCGAGGCCGCACCCCGCCCCAGGTGGCGACACACATTACCTGGGCGGTGCGACCTCGCTCTCCTCTCCTCTACAAGCAACTTGGGCCTCCGATACAAATTTGTAGATTCCGGGCAGTGGGACTCGGGCCCTGCCCCAACAGGGTTGGTTTGAGGTCCCACTCTGGCAACGGTGGACTCAGGCCGGCGGCTCAGCTCTTCTGGGGCTGCCGATCCAGGCCGCAGGTGATACAAAGATCTCAGGCTGCAACAGGGCACATGCACACAGCGTGGCTGAGATTCACCTGGGCTTCGGGTGTGCACGATCACAGGGTATTCCTCCGGAAGGTCTCAGGCTGCACGAAGCACGCGCACACATCGTCGCTGAGACTCACTTGGACTCCGGGTGCACGATAACATGGCAATCCTCACTTAGTTCTCAGGCTTGAAGAAGCACACACACACAGCGTTGCTGAGACTCACTTGGACTCCGGGTGCATGACAACAGGGCAATCCTCACGAAGGTCTACAGCTGCAAAAAGAACACGCGCACAGCGTCGCTGAGACTCGCTTAGACTCCAGGTGCCCACGATCAAAGGGCAATTCTTACGAGGGTCTCAGGCTGCAAAAAGCACCCAAACACAACGTCACTAAGACTGTCCTGGAATCTTTTGTGTTCCTAAGTTTCCGCACCAGGGATCCAGATCTCCTCGGGCCCTTGGGTATAAGTTACTTCAGGACACAGCACACAGTTGGTAGTGCCAAAAGTTCTAAAAGCACATTTAGCATGCAGATCCTTTAGCTTTTTAGCAGCTAAAGCCTGGAATAAAATGCCTAACGAAATAAGGATGCATCCGTCTGAAGCGATGTTTCGTAGAAAAAATAGGACATGTTTTTTTCAGTCATTTCCGGGGACTTATGTTAAGCCCTGGTGTTACGGAGTGACCGTCTATGCTGGGATCACTGTTTTTTTCTTGGGGTGATAGGGCTCTGTGGTTAGGACTGAGATGTCTCAGCGCTTAATAAGCTTTAATCTAATCTACTCTGTTAAAAAGGACCGACACACAACTGTCCTCGACCACCACCAATCGCTCCCTCCTGTCTGCATCTCGCTCAGCCTGCCCCCTCCACATTCCATGCTCACGAGAGAACGCAAAATACTAAGAGTCTCTATTCTGAATATCTGTCAGGCTGTGACGTGAGCATCAGAACACACGTTTAATAAACACTACTATCTTGACAGCAAGGTCTGACAGGGAGGGCATTTTGCTTACTTGGTCCTGAAGGAGCTTTTGAGTTGAGCCATTCCACAGACCCACCACCTTGGGTGGTACTGCTTTGGTATCTATTCCAAAGTTGACAAATCTGCAGTCAAAAGTATCCATCAAAAAACAAGTTACTTACTTTTGGTAATTCTCTTTCTGGTGGATACTTTAGCCGCAGATTCCTCCAAGCCCTTCTGCCTCCCTGTTCCGTTTGATGGTCTCCAATCCAATCTACAGAGGTCCTAATGTAGGAATCTTCAGCCATGTATTGCTGATTATTGTTGGGCTTCACGTTCAATGAAAGGAAACTGACGTCAACGTGCAGAGGTGGAATTTATATGTGGCTTTGTTTGCGACTTTCGAATTCAGCAATGAGCAGCACTACACCAACTACAGGCGCATAGGAAAAATGCAGTTTTAAATCTTCTGAATCTAGGCTAGAGCCGTGGGATATTCTAAAGATGAGGAATCCGCAATTTAGTAGAGTTTCTACCAGAAAGAGTGTTACCAAATGTAAGTAACTTGTTCATCAATGCATTGCTACCACTATCACTTTAACTGGTTACATTCTCATTCTGTGTTCTTTTTTACCTAGGTTCGAGACTCTGGCTTGCCTATGTACCGAAACTCGAAGGAAAACCTTCCATTCCCCACTTATTTTGCTGATGGAGATGAAGAGCTGCCTGAAGACCTGTTTGATGAAGATCTTTTCCAGTTTAATGAGCCCTCAATCACCTATTCCTAAGTGCTGCTGGCATTGTTAATGATGTTCACTGTAATTTCCTCGAAAGAGATTGAGAAATGTGAGGTCATCTTCAAGTCCCACGTTTCATCTTCAGAACATGTGCAAAACCGGTTAGAGAACAACCTTATTTACAGGCTCCAGTTTACCTTTCACTTCTTCTTTAACTGTTTTTATACATCTATTAAAGGAAACCTTAAACATTAAAATGTAACTTTTCATACGTCCAAATTGTTTATTTCATATTTCTTGCATGAAAATCCGTTCAAGAGAAGTTGTTTTTGGCTTTTAAGTTTTTTTTTCAAATAAATGCGTGATGGCACTACACACAAAGCTACTTTATTACTATTCAGCAAACTTTTTTTTCTGTGTGTATGGTTGGACACCATTGATGTGCTAACTGTATCACAACGTAAACTGTGAAATTATTTGTTCGGCTTAAGTTTGATAAACAGTTCTCTTCATATTGTTTAAAGGATCATAAGTAAATAGAGTCAGAAAACAGAACCATCTGATTGATCGTCCCCTCCTTTAAATTTAAAACTCAAGCTTGCTAAAGGATTTCAGAATCTGACAGATCAGACTTTAAATCCCCTGCAATTACCTTTGCGAGAATGCCTTACTTGGACTTTCTTACAATGATAATTTGCCATTTTTTTAATACCTCAAACTTCACTGTTCTGTCCTCCTACCATGTTCCTTTTAAGGTAACTAGACCAATACTGCATGGGGGAGAATCATGGTAGATTATGTAGTACTTTACAGGAAGCAGTAGCGGCCCACATACAACCAGTCCTAGTTTTCCTATAGCAGCAGCAGTCCAATAATGATATCATGATGAATGTTGGTCACAAACAGAAATCATAATAGTTGCTATAGGCTGTATTACCACAAGATCCCCACTTTGGAAGCAGTGGTTGATGGTTCAGGATCTCATTATGTCAAATTCTTAGTACTGTGACATGGCCTGGGAGTAGAACCACACAACAAAAGGGCCAAAGAAAACTTGTTCAACTTTGGCAAGCATTATTCAACATGATAGTCCACTTGCTCCCAGTCAACAAAAGGGACACCTTCAAGCTCCTCACACACTTCTACAAAGCCCTCCAGGACACTGGACCTGCGTACCTAAACCACAGCCTCATTCCACTCACACCCAGCAGACCCCTCGCTCTGCCCAACACGCCCCAACTACTGTCCCATGGATCCACAGTACTAGGGCCAGAGGAAAATCCTTCTCATACTTCGCCGCCAAGACCTGGAACACCTTGCCTCTCCACCTCAGGCAATCACCATTGCTGCCCCAATTCAGAAATTGAAGACCTGGCTCTTTGACTGAACCACAGTTCCTAGAAGGATCAACAGACACCCCTCTACCTCCTCCCTTCAGCGCCTTCAGACCCTTATGGGTGAGTAGCCGAGCTTTACAAGCATTTGCTTGCTTGATTGATTGATTGAGAAAACTGAGGCACAAGGACCAGCAAACTCAGAATGTCACCCACAATTGTAACAGAATAGAGTGCTATAGGTCCTAAGTGCACCTGTGGTGCAATGTAATAGCAATCGGAGGTGATATTATAGGAAGACAGCACCCCAAGCCAAAAATAACAGATATGAAAATGCAAGTAGTCATTAGGGAAATAAAAGATAGACAATCCACCTTTTAAATAAATCCTTGGGTCCAAGAAGTCATAGAGGCTTGTAAATAGGTTGTTCCAAAATTCCCTATCCCCATTTAAACTCTCTGGTCCCTTAGCACTTATGGTAAAAGAGCCGAGAGTTAACTGGAAATCTGGGAACGAAGATACTCTCACCATTTTAACAAAGAAATCGAACCACATAAGGCACTTTTGTAAACAACCAGGCTTATCCTGCCTCTCCTATTATACATAATGAAATTGCTGATCAGCCATTGCATCATGCTTTATTAAAGGAGTAGAGAGACTGCCATATCTGATATGGCAGGCTATACAGTGGATGCAGTCTATTCCAGCACGTGCAGAATGCTCACACCCAATGCAACACTCCACAAGATAAAGGAGAATACCTTCTTGTGAGACAGCTACTATAGGTATACGTTGAAATGTTGCTAGATTAGCACAGAAAATGGTGAACTTTATCCAAAATCATGCAATACGCATCTTCCACAAACCCTAGGCGGTTGATCACATACATTAAGCAGGATATTTAATATTTACAATTTCAGCCATAGTTCAACTTAAAGTTAGGTCATCAGTAAAGGGGAGGGGGGGGTTGTCATCTCAGTTCTTATTACGTTGAACCTTAGAGTAAAATAAATTGATTGTGGGCACCAAGACATTCAGCAGGTGCGGTGAACCGCTTCAGAGCGGCGCGAATGTTCGCGCTGTGCTGAGCGTTCTAATGAGCCAACGGGCTCATGACGGAACGGTTCCGTCATGAGCACAGGCCAACCGACGCTCATGACGGAACCGTTCCGTATTAAGCATGGAAGGGGTTAACATTCACTTCAGGTAAACAAATGATGAGTTTTTACATTTCCTGTAAAGATAGGAAACCTGCATCGAATCCCCAACCCTAACTTTGCTCTATGCCAGATTATAAACATTTAATTGACAGCTAGAGCAAATGGAAACCACACTATATGGTGGTCAGTGAGTTCAATGTTACCTCTGAATCAAACGATGATTGCATAGCCATTATTGAGGCTGAAGATTGCTCCTGAGGCATCCCCGTTTTAGCTGGAAAAAAGTTTAAATCAATCCAACCTGGAACAGTGTAGGAAAATGCTCCTATGTGGTCACCCCTACTTTGTTTTGCTAGGTTTTTTTCTACTGGAGCTTTAACTATGCACACTGAAAGTGTACCCAGAGCCTGTAAATTCAATGGCACTAGTGGACTGCAGCACATATTGTGACACCACTAAAGTGACAAATGCTAAATATGAATGCAGGCCTTCCACAAGTAACTTAGCTGTGCAGCTTTAAACTACAAATTTGACCTGTCATAGTAAGCCCTTTTGGAAAAAATAGGCCCTTTTGGCAGGCCCAAGCTCTCTTTTTATAAATTAATCAGTCACTCACAAGTAGGCTTTAAGTACCCATAAGGGAGGGTGCATGATGTTTAAGAGTAGGACATGGAAAAGTTTAATGTTAAGCATGTACTTACAGTGACAATGATTGAACATTTATTTTCACTGTAGCAGGGTTATCTGTTCCATGGAAACAAGGTAAAAAGTTAACTCTTGGACTTTTTTATATATTTTTGACACGCCCAATCCACCGATAAAGTTGGATTTGTGATATTTTACAAAGGTACTTTTAAAAATGTACCTTTAGTCTGCCTAAACCCTCAAGAAGTCCATTTGCCTTAGCTTCCAACTGTCACTCGAAGTGGCTACCAGAGAGTTGACAAAAGGAAAAGGGTTCACCTTCCTCTGACAGTATGGCCATCTGGCCTGGACCCAGGAACGTAACTTCAAAAGATGCCTGCCTTGCCACTGGCAGACGTAGCTCACACCTGGGCCTGCCACCCTCTATTATCCTGCTAGCCAGCCAGGCAAAACTCCCAGTGGGAGAGGAGCAACCTCCAGAACCGGTTTTGAGTGACAGTGCAGGTTTGCTCATTTCCCCGAGTGCACCTCTAACGTGGGCACAGGAGGTTTACACAAGGGAAGCACATTTTTGCCTTCTTGGTTTTTTGCAGTGGAGGACAGGGGAACTGCTGCAAAAGTTTACCCATGGTGACTTTTTCCCTAATAGTCAGGTAGGGACCAGGAGCCACACTCACCCACAGGCTAGCGCCAAGCATAAACAAGGCACCCCTGGCACCCTCTTCAGAACACTGATGGACATGTGGAAGACAGAAGAACTGTACCTGCTATTGAAACCTGTGAGGAAAACCTTTAGGGTTTGACCTGCTCTCTTGTGTCCCCAGGACAAAGAAGTGGACTCCAAGGGTCAATTGGCTGACATCCTGTAAAGGTACAGGGACACAAATGCTGCAAGAAGCCCTATTTCCTGAAATAACCCAGATGACCTGTTTCAACTGGACCTGTCCTGGACCCTGCTGGTGGCATCTGTGTGCGATAATCTTGATCCCCATGTACTGTTCCTGAGGTAATGAAACCCTTGGCTGGTGTTAGAGTGTACTCACCTTGACTAGTGTATAAGCTGGGACATAGAAACTTTTTGCCAACTTTCTGTCCGAAGGAACTGACTGAGACCGGGGTCGCCTCGACTTGCTGTTTTGCCCCACTAAAGAAAATTCCAATTCCAGAAACATTTCTAAGTCCAAATGTTGAGGGCTTCACCAGGACCGACACCCAGCAGCATCCAATCAACATCGAAGCCTCCCTATACATAGACTTCACCTGCTAGGAGCTTTCTCGCCTTTGACGAGGGCTCTCTTGGACCCTATGCTTCAGCAACCTACCTTGGCTGAACCCCCCTTCAGATCCATTTCGCAGCTTGCCCCGCTGACGACTCTTCAACAACAAAATTATCACCATAAAAGTTTCTAAGTCAGAAGGTAACTAGAACTGATCTGATCCCTTGTATCCCATCCGTTTTCCATCGTAGTCGGGCTCAAACATTACCCTTCTGCCAGTGTAGCACAACCAGGTGCCAGTGGTGGGCATTTTGCACTATCTGGCATTGTTTTTATTTAAAACTCAAAAACATCATATATTGTGTTTCTCCCTATTGGAGTTTTGTTGTTTTTGTGTCATTTTAACTGTGTTGGTACTTCTAAATGCTTTACACAATTTCCTATTTTAAGTCTCTCTGCTCAATGCTATAACCACCAGGGTTTGAGCTCCGGTTTAAATTACTGAAACCTTTACCAGACATGGACCACAATAGTGACATAATTACTTGTGGTATTCTTCCATCCACCCCAACTAATAATCCACTTTCCCACAAACAGCATGTAGTCTTAATAACAATACTTCATGATCTGTCAGCCTGCAATCGGTGGACCAAATCTAACACCCCTGCATATTCTACATCTACAGTAATGTGATCCATAAAAGCATAATCGTGTATTTCAATGCAAAAACTTTATTTCAATCACTTTAGATCAAAAAACTACCACACAAAACAAAACATAAATAATTCAACATAAAGCCTTTGATTACTCTTTTGTCGGTCCATTACAGTAGCAGCAGAGAAGAGAAATTTAAAAAGACCACGCAGAACATAATCGAGTATATAATGTTTGACCAACCATGAATGATGTGAAAATTGAAATCCACCTGGAAAGCGACCATGATCCTTTAATAATCTTCCCAACATAATCTGCCTTTCCTTCTGTAATGTTTAGCTCCAAAGGAAAGAGCAAGTCTCTGATAATGGTAGCTTACTTGTGGAAATTGACCCAACTATACCCTGTGTGAAGTGCCATAGTGTGATTTGAACGCAGGAACAAACCGGAGAAGAGTTGAGATTCCAGAAACAAGTTTATTGAGTTTCACATTAAAACCATGGGAGTGCGTCTATCCTCAACGAAGCATGAGCTGTCAATGTCTGTTTAACAACTGACATGCTTCGTTGAAGAAAGACACCATGAGCGCTGGCCTTTCCAACATAAGCATGTTTGAAGGAGCGCATGCCAGGGAACATGGAACTTAGTAAGGATGACATACAGTATAATGAATTCTGTGTTTGTGTGACAATTTTTCCACTCGGAACACAATGCATTTTCTGATGTTTTGTGGTCATTTTACGGAACTAAGGAGGAAATTCCTGGTTCCAATACTTAAGGAGGCGGGGTTCCTGCAAGTTAAACCTGCTCTTTTGTATTTACAACTATTAAAGACCCCCCGGATCACTTTCCATGTAGCTAGTTTTTTAGTGGGTGCTGTCAGGATTACGAATAGAATAATGATTAAAAACGATTAATTGTACCTAAATGAATTTGGATACAAGTTGGAAAGATGTTTGCACTGTAAAGAAAAATGATAAGGTTGCATAATTAAATTGGTTGATGTTTTTATTCTATTTATTGTGATTTTACAAAAATCTTACGATATTGCCGTTAGATTCTTAATTGGTTTTATATTTTTCTTTTATGTGTAAATGATGAATTCATTGTATGTATCGTATTGTACCATTGTCTTTTTATGATATTGATTTATCGAAATAAAGTATTCTGACTGACTGACAGTAATGAATAGCGAGAAAAGACTGCTATGGAATTTAGCACAAAGCAAGTTAAAACAGGTAAGTCATGTAAGATACAAACCTTTACATCATCTCCCTCCCATAAGAAAATGAACAAAAAGACCTGAAGGAGAAAAACAAATGTAAGACATGTAAAAGTCCTTAAATCTAGCAGGAACAGAACAATTACGATATGTTCTGGATGTTCCTGAAGTGGAAGGAGTGACATGGAAAGATGTAAAATAACCACACTGAGAATTAGATGAAGTATTAGAAGGGTAATCAGATGAGGTACCCAAAGTAAAATGAGAACAATTAAGTAAGAATTTTAGAACCCTGTTCATTAGACAGCTTGACCAGGACTCTCTTGTTCCACCACTCGTCGCCAAATGTGAAGTGCCGTAGTGTGATTTGAGCGCAGGAACAACCCGGAGAAGAGTTGAGAGTCCAGGAACAAGTTTATTGAGTTTCACAGCAAAACCGCGGGAGTGCGTCCATCCTCAACGAAGCATGAGCTGTCAATATTTTATATTTTTATATATTTATAAAGTTTTATATAGCGCTAACATGATCCCGAAGGATATCAGAGCGCTTTACAATTTAAGGGAAAGGAGGTAAAAGTTGCCCTTTCAAACATAAGCATGTTTGAAGGAGCGCATGCCAGGGAACATGGAACTTAGTAAGGATGACATACAGTAATGAATAGCGAGAAAAGACTACAATGGAATTAATCACAATGCAAGTTAATAGGTAAGTCATGTAAGATACAAACCTTTACACCCTAATAAACCGTTTCATAAATTCCATCCTGAATTCATGTCAGCACTTGAGCCAAATCAGCTACATAACATGGTAGTTGGAGATCTACAGGTAGATTCATCAAGCATTTTTGCGAGCGCAAACGGTGCGAAATGCAAACCTCGGCGGTTTGCGCCCGCAAAAATGGCATTTGGAATTCATCAATGGTTCATGAACTCGCAATTTGAAAAATCGCAAATAATTGCGATTTCTCGAATTGCGATCGCATTTAAGGAATCTCAATTAGAGATTCCTTAAATGCTATTAATGAACCTTTTAAAAATTGCGAATTCGCTATTTTTGGCCTCTATTTACAGCGAAGTCTGACTTCGTGGTAAATAGCGAAAACTTCGAAAAATGCACTTCAGTGCATTTTGCTAAGTTGTATGTCCTTTGGACATGTGTGTGCTCAACATCAGTCTACATTGATATTTCAGGGGTGCTACAGGGTGTCCTTTGGACACCCCTGGCACCCTTAAAATCACATCCTTATTTGCCTTTGGCAAATTGCTGTGATTAGCAATTTGCTAATTGCAAATTAGGAAGCTGTAGAAATCGCAAATAATATTGCGATTTCTACATGAATCCCGTTTTGCGAGTCCTTAATAGCGATTCCTTAATAATCGCTATTAAGGACTCGCAAATCGGGACATTGATGAATCTGGGGGCTAGTCCCTAGTTTTTTTACTTTAACAAAACCGGTATTGGAAAAGAAAGCTATTCCCTGCACAACACAACAATGGATTGACAGAGAGTGCAGATTAATATAGAAAATTAAGTAGAGCAGGCTGGAGGAAATTAAATTAAAACCAAAGGAATTTTATAAATCCATTTTGAACTACAAAAGGGTAATCTAGAAAGCGCATCAGAGCACATGACGTCTTTGATGCAGCGAGAATGAATGATTCACGTACTTGCTGGCGTTATCAGAGCAGCTGGCAGCACTTTAACCATCATAAGGCCCGAGTTTCATATTATAAAAGATGAACGGCACATCATGTCTCACCTCATAAACACACCCCTGAGCAGCCCCCAGCTTCACGCGGAAGAACAAATGCTATCATTAAACAACCAGGGGGAACACAATACAGCTGACATATCTACCAGATGCGTTGTATGGGGGTAGATCAGACTGAATTGGTGAATTACATGTATGAACATACAGACCCGAGGGTCACGTGACCTTATTGCCATTACAAACATTGAAAGTTGTGCTACTATTAATTCTCTAAAATAACATAATGGAAGGGTAATAGTGACCAAGAAGGTGGCAATTTGGTAATTGTAAAAAGACCTTGGAGAGAAAAAAAAAGATTGACCCGAATTATGCAATTTAAATTAGCTAGTTTTACAGTAAGTTATTTTCACTACATCAGCTAGTTTGGCCCCCTGCCCAAACACCGGCTGGATATTTTCGAAATAGAAAATCATTGGTTTAGGGAAGAGGCGCAGCAAAGTCAAAAGGGACAACTTGCAACAGAACGTCAGTGTGCACTCTCACCCAGCTCTTCGTCTCCTCCCTTCACTGAGTAACGGGCGACCTCCTGAGCCAAGGAGGTGGAGGACAGGCAATTCCTGTGTTGAGAGTACGGAGGCTCAGATATTTCAGTGCCAGTTGACCAGGGCCGGACTGGCCGTAGCGGGCGCCAGGCATTTCCCCGGTAGGCCGCCAGGGTGAGGGCCAGTTTTGGGCACCTGGGGGGCCATTTTTGTGACCGGGCTGTTTTCGGAGCATAGCTGCAATATCGGCCCTTGTAACAAAATCAGCCGAAACAAGACCTGGCAAATAGAGGGCCGGCTGCGCACTTTGCCAGGGCGAATTTTTGTTCCCAGTCCGGTTCTTTAATTGACAGTCCCTGCACCCTTGCATGAATGTTCAATCAATCAAATGGCTTGTAGACCATGCCTACTTACCCGTAGGGGTCTCAAGGTGCTGGGGTGGGGGGGTGGGTGTTACTGCTGATCCCTCGAAGGCACTGTGGTTCAGTCGAAGAGCCAGGTCTTGAGCTCCTTCCTGAATTGAGGCAGCAACGGTGATTGCTGAGGTGCGGAGGCAGGGTGTTTCAGGTCTTTGCTGCGAGTTAGGAGAAGGATCTTCCTCCAGCCGTGGTCTTGCGGATATGTGTGACGGTGGCCATATTGTGCACGTCGGTGAAGGGTAACCAATCAGAAGTCCTCCTTCACACCAGCGCATCATGCTGGTAACTAAGCTGATGTCACGCGTTCACTTCCAAGCAGCAGCCTACTCAACTGCCCTCACAATGGGCAACACTGATGAGGACAGTTCCACATACCCTAAGGAACCAGCCACACTTCGACAAAAGCGTGTGTGATGTGAAAGAGCGAAGGGATGAACAGACTGTTGAAAAAGATGGTGACACAGAGAAAAGGTGAACAAAGAAAAACCAAAGGTGGTGATGGACGGAGCGTTGACAATACAAACACTCAACCCAGTCAACTGATCTGGGTTTAATCCATCACCGTTCTTTAGCTCACTCCGCCACCCCAGTTCAGACATGGCCATATGCAAATCAGTCTGACCCTGTAACCAATCAGAAGTCCTACTTCACACCAGCGCATCATGCTGGTAACTAAGCTGATGTCACGGGTTCACTTCCAAGCATCAGCCTACTCAACTGCCCTCACAAGGAGCAACACTGATGGGGCCAGTTCCACATACCCTAAGGAACCAGCCACACTTCGACAAAAGCGTGTGTGATGTGAAAGAGCGAAGGGATGAACAGACTGTTGAAAAAGATGGTGACACAGAGAAAAGGTTGCAGCGAGAGACTGAGAAAAGGCACAAAATTGGTGATAAAATCAGTTAATAAAGAATGAGTAGAGAGCAGCAGAGAGGGAAAAAAAAGAGGTCCAGGTAGGAACATATTCAAGTGATGCTGAGGGGGACAGGACAGGGAGAGAATTCTGGGAAGGAAGGAATGCTATAATAAATAGAAGCAGTGATGGTGAGGACAGCGGAGTAGAAATTATATTGTGATGGAGAGGAGTAACAAGCATTGGCAAACACAATAGGTCTTGCCTATGCGAGGTCTAATGGCTTTGCCAATGTTTTTTAGCCATGTTGCAAATGGCTGACAATAAAGAAAAAAACTTTACGACCGCCATTGTTGAATGTTGTAGCTTTTATTTTTACTTGCAGCTATGCTGCACTGAAGCCAGCACTGCTGTGTAATCTATACCATAACGTCCCTTGTAGATCTATAGTATGGGGGGCTCTAAATGCACTCCGCATGCGGCCCCCTGCTCAAAACAGGCAAGCATTAATTTACAAGTTAATTGGTGTGAAAGAAAGCGAGTACCTAGGGTGTCCTGCACAGTTAACTTTCAGGCCACCTTCATTTTTAAAAGACCTTCTGCAACAAATATGAAAAATTCTCTTAAAAAATTCCAAATATGTGTTTTATTCACATGCAGAATTGTTTCATCTTAGTAGTACATCAGACTAACTCAGTGCAAGTATTTTTTTAAGGACTTGTTTTCAAACATGAATTTTGAAATGCTCATGCTTCCACCAACCATGACAATGTCAATAGTGAATTAAGAGGCAAGTCAGTTATGTGCACCGTTTGGATAGCCTTGGTTCTCTAGTCTACATGGACAACATTTTAGTAAAATCAAATGTTGGAGAAGTTTTCTTACAGCACCCATCCTGAAGGAATGCATTTCAAGATCATATAGTAGGTAATACTAAAGAACAAGCATTGGCATAGCCAATAGGTTTTGCCTATGAGAAATCTATTGTTTTTGTCAATGCTTTTGTACATGCTACAGATGACTATATTAAAGATGTGAAATACCAATAACAGCTAACGACTTGGGGAACCAGGATCAAGTCACGTCGGCTCAACATCCTGCGATCCTAGCTAAATCCTGTAATCTCCCCAGTATCATAACAAAGGCTCTTTGTGAAATATAACTGGTGCTCTTATAAAGTGCTGAAATACTTTATAGAACTTGTAAGTGCTTTTTAATAAAGTTGCCCTTACTGTGAAAAAAGGTGATCCGTACACTTTTAAAGTGTACCAGTGTCCTAGGTGAGGAGAAGAGGAAGCCTGTGGGGTGTGAAGAACCAGGTTATTTAAGACCCAGCGGCGCCAGGGGAAACGCCCTAGTCTCCGGGTCCACCTGTCTTAGAGTACAGAGACACTGGGTACTTCTTGGTGACGTCAAAGATCAATTTAATTAGCTGCAGCCAGTAACAGATATCCTAGAAGTACAACACGGTGTATGTTCTCAGGAGACTGCTCAAATTTACAAAGCTAGTCATCCCTTTTCATACCAAAAATTATGCTTCAAGCAAACATTCCTTATTTACAATTGACCATTCACATGTTTTCACGAAAAGAAAAAAGCAGGATCATGATGACAAGTCCATTTTTCAGTTTGTCCAGCCCACAATCAACTATTGGTCAAACCTAACATTCTTCATCAGATCGGTCGATCGAACCCACCATAAAAACGGGCACATTCCCATCGTAAACGGCCCATAAAGAAAGGAGCAGAGACAGGTGTGAGCAAGATAAGACATAGTGATGCGCAATAAAAGGTGTGATGGTGTCTTGTGTCTTGTTCAGTAATCTTGATCAGCTACTGGGAAAGGAACTGGCTTAACAAGTTTTGGCTTCAGGCAAGAGGGTCGCTCGCTCAGGTCATTCAGAAGTCAGCTAAAGTGTACGTGTGCTTGGAGACTCGTTTGGCCGCTGTCATCGGCCTATGTGAGGGCAACCACAAAATGGCTGCGTATACAAAATGGAACCCGAGGGTTCAGAACGGAATCCCTGATTTCATGGTGATCTCGTCGCTCGAATATGATGAAAATGCTCGTATACCTTACACTTGCCATTTTCGGTCTAATGCTACCAAAATCGTCATGATACGACAATTTTTATGAAACGAGTTCAGAATTTTAGTACCTCAGGTGAGAGGTAGGGTCCGGAAGCCTGGCGGCAGTGGAGGAGGCAGTGGCGCTCGCACTTTGCCACAGGGAGCACTGAGACGGCAGACAATTGCAGGGAGCAGGGAGGAAGTGGTCAGAGCTGGTTCCAAGTTGAAAGTAGTAGTAAAAATATGGCAGTAATCGGTTTTCAGTGTGATTCTTATATCTTTTAGCCCTTGTACCACTCCATCATTTATATCATGACCCTAGTGCCTACAAGGTAACTGCACTTGCTACTGCTTGTTTAGTAGAAAAATAAAGCTATATTCGGTATTCAGTGGGTTGCCTAGACCTTTTGTCCCATTGCCACTGCACCTGCTGCACCATTCAAATCATGACCCTAGTGCCTGCAAGGTGCACTTGTGACTGCTTGTTTAGTAGTAAAATATAGAAATAATCAGTGTTCAGTGGGTTTCCTAGACCTTTGGGCCCCTGTGCCACTGCACCTGCTGCACCAATTACATCTAGACCCCAGTGCCTGCAAGGTAAGCGCACTTGATTGCTTGTTTAGTAGTACAGTATAGTAATTACCATTCAAATCATGGCACTAGTGCCTGCAAAGTAATTGCACTTGTGGCAACTGCTTGTTAAGTAGAAAAATATAGCAATAATCAGTGGTCAGTAGGTTTCCTCCACCTTTTGGCCCCTGTGTCATTACACCTGCTGCACCATTCTAATCATGGTCCTAGTGCCTACAAGGTAACTGCACTTGTGACTGCTTGTTTAGTAGTCAAATATAGCAACCGGTGGACAGTGGGTTTCCTAGACCTTTAGGCCCCTGTGAAACTGCACCTGCTGCACCATTCAATTCATGACCCTAGTGCCTGCCAGGACAAGAGAGGAAATCGGTTATATCCAGTAATATATGTGTTCCGAAAAAGGCACATTTGCAGACAGAATAAATAATTATTGTGTAGCTAAACATAAACACAAAAGCTTTCCTAAAAAGTGCCTTTAAACTTATCCAACTTTCCAAAACGAGTTACTACTGATGTCATAAATAAAGCACATACTTTACACATCAAAGAGAAAACCAAGCATTGTTGAATTGTGTTACAATGTGGCTGTCTCTTTCCTGTGAAAAGATCCTTTCCTGCCTGTGCCTGACAGGCACAGGCAGGGGCCATAAACAGTTTAAATAGTTCAAGATCGCCATATGTTAGGCTGACACTGAGACTGAAATGCGGGTTTGTACTTTGTTCCTAAATAGAAAGCTTCTCAAATTGAATGTACTCTCCAAAGAAGAGGAATTTTGAAAAAAAAAAGTGTTAAATATGAAAATGTCTCTGCAAACATTCCAAAAATGTATTTCATTCACATGCAGAACTGATTTTATTTTGACCAGGATTTATAAGGCCTGTGGGCGTCTAGACGCTGTAGTCTTGCTATGCAGCATGCAGAACTGTTAAACTTCTAATTGCACTGTGTCAAACTAGCGAGTGAACAATCAGGTTTTTAGTGCCTTTCTAAAAGGGAAGTGTAACTTCATGGATGTGAGATGGTGGGTAAGAGTTTCTTCTTCCGAACTCTGGGGACCGTTACCCAGTTTTGATGTGCTGAGTGGAGATTTCCCACAGAGACATACCATTGGATCCTGGCTTTGATGTCAGCTGGGCTTGCTGTGTAGAGTTTTATGTGGAGTGCATAATACCTTAAACCGGATACTTTTCTTTACAGGTAGCCAGTGCAGTTCTCCTAAACCTTTCAACACCTAATGCCGCTTAGGAGTAGCCAATGTAAGCCTTGTTATTGTATTCTGTACGAGCTTAAGTTTCGTTTAATCAAGAAGTATTCAACATAAACCACGTGACTCCTGTGCATGATTAATGATGACTCGCGCTGATTCTGGCTGGTCTGATTATTAATATTGTGGATACTAATTGTGATATCTTGATGTTATCAATGATGGAAATATTGAACAAGGAAGAGATTTGATTATGATAATCTAATACGATATTAAGAATATCACATGTTCAGATAACAGACGCTCCTGCTCAATCTTTGTTAATTAGCTTCAGTTTTGTTAGAGTCAACTTGTTGGTCTCAAGGTAAAAGTCATTGCAGTAGTCTATCCTTGAGGAGACCAAGGCAAGAGCAACGTGTTTACCAGCCGTAAGGATCATAAACAAAAATATCTACCTCAGCTGCTTCATCATAGTAGTACTGGTACATCAGACTAAATCAGTGTAGTCTGCAAGCGCCCTCCTGAACTTGGCATGATGTCCACTCTTGAAAACGAGCAGGCATTTATTTACAAGTTAATCGACGTGAAAGAAAGCAAGTTCTACACACTTAACTTTCTTGCCACCTATATTTGTAGACATGTTGCAAAACAATTTGTTAAAAATGAAAAAGTCTCAGTTAAAATTCCAAAAATGTAATTCATTTACATGCAAAACTGTCTCATTCTGGTAGTACTAGTACAGCAGACTAAATCAGTGCAAGTTGTTTTTCGTAATAGTTTTCAAACACAAGTTTTGATCCGTTCATGCTTCCACCCACCCTGACGATGCCAGTAGTTAACTTAATGCCCCATGAATGAAAGACAAATGTTTTGTACAGCTGAAGAACAAGATATCTTTTGAAATGACTATGTCTAAAATACAATTTGTAAAAAGGGCACAAGCAGGCTCCATGGAGAAAGTATGCTGCATTCCTCTTTCCTGTAAACGCTCTCCCTTTTAAGTTAGCTGAAAGCAAAATAAACACCAGACTCCCTTGAAGATGCAGATTGACATTTGACCTCCGTCTTCGAATGCCCAGCAAATGTGTAGAGATAAGAACAAGATTTAAAGGCCTGTTTATTACAGAAAACAAGTTTGTGGAAGAATACTGTAAACACAGATTTGGAGTGGGGAGGTACAAACTCAAGCTGGACAGCCTGGAGCAAATAAAGCCAGCAAATGCAAAGCCAGAAAACGTGAGTTACAAACCACAAAGCGAATAGCAAGTAATGGGTGGAATGCATTTCCCGGTCAACTTTCTGAAACTCCCTAAAATGTCTTTAGCTGAGCTGTCTGGTAGGCTGCGACTGAAAAGTAGAAGATCGTAATGGGGAGGAAAGTGGAGATAAAAATGAAATAGAAAAGGTGCCGGACTAAAAGAAATGGTGTTTGAGAGAAATTGGCAGAAATGAAGGCATGGAGAGCATGCTATGGAGAGGGTCAATGGGGTGGATGATAGAAAAAGTATCCCACACAAGAGTGATAATTAGACAACCCTTTAACTTCATACAGTCTTGGTCACACTTTCCTGTCTAGTGCAGGCGAGCCTGATAACTCTGCTGGGCCACTCTCTACAAGACTGTCTATAATAACATTGTCCTGGCCGCTCTATCCCTCCTGAACAGTTGCTTCTGTACTTACTTGCCCTCTCTTTAGCAAATCCTGCATCACTGCAAAACCCGGCAAAACCACATGTGCAAAGTAGCATGCATGCTAAGTTGAACTACACACATAGGTCTTCATATAGAACACTTCTGTGCACATGTACAGGATGAATTAAAAAGAATGTATCTGCAGACACAATCCATGATTCTGCAGATTTTAGCCAAGCCAACCTTTTTTCTTTACATTTTATTTCTCACTAAAAATGTCAACAATTTCCTCGATTGCTCATCTTCCCAGTGACGAAAAGAATAGTTCTGATTCAAACTGAGAACATATCTACTTTTTCTGTGAAGAAGCTCAGTAACAACATTGTCTGTCCCCCTACGGTTCTTAGCCTGAATCATTGGGGTCCAATCAGAAATTCAGATAATTGGATAGAAGCTGAGACAGATGCTCTGAGAAATTAGCTAAAACCTGGTCGGGGATGCTCTTTGGATGGATTCAAGCCCCGGCTGGTTAAGAAAACAAATGTCTGTACCCTCCGGTGAGTGGTCAGGAGTGTATAAAAGGACACCTGGGGATGGAGAGAGGTTGGTCTGTAGGTGTTTGCTGGCAATGTTTGTGTTCTGGAGCTGTTGGGAGAAGAAACCCAGATGGCAAAACTGGAGATTATGCAGATTGACTTCACCATGAGCAATGTAATGTAATGTATGAATGTATGAAACTTATATAGCGCAGGACTTACCCTGGGGCATCTCCGCGCTTGCTTAGGGAACCCGTCCTGGTATTCCCCTGTGAGAAACCCCGGCAGGGTATCCACAAGGTGAAAGCCAGGCATCCCGCCGCGAGGGGCCGATGTGGAGATTAAGCAAGCTATTGCCCAGAGTCGCAGAGTGTGACCTCGTGAGTCGAGTAGGCACCGGAGCGAGAATTGTCGAGTCCGTGGAATTTATGAGCCCGAGACCCGCCGAGGCGGGGAATCGAACCCTGGTCCACGGCCGATCTCAGCTTCCGGGTCTGCCGCCTCTTACCACTGAGCCACGCTTCTCCACATGGAGGGATGACTGCTGTTTGGAGCCGACAGCTGTGCATCCATCCACTGGACCCCTAAAGACATCATATGTTCACTAGATACTAGCTTAGCTGTGGTCTGACCGGCCAATTTCCAAAGAGAACGGTTGCTTGGGCAAAGATGTATCCAGTTGTTAAATATCTGTTAGAAGGAATTTGCTAACAAGGGTCAGATTAGGGCCTCCGCATCCTAAACAACCAAAATAATTTATAAAGTTGCATTTTAGTTCTGTCTATTAAATGAATTCATAAATGCTATCTCATCTATAGAGTAATACATGTATTTGTATTATTTCATATACCAAATGACCCTGTTATGTCTTCTTATTCATGTGTAGGAGTGCCAGAATGAAGTATGAATGAAGTGTATTACCATGGTACTGAGATCTTGGCACAAAAAAAGTTGTTTATGTGGTGGGGCTCTGGCAAGTCCCATCTCATTCTGACATTTGTTGGTAAACTGTTAGAAAAACATGTAAATGGAGTACTGACAAAGTTTCTGGAAACAAACCAGTGCCTCCATCCCACACAGATGGACTACTGCGCACAGCACAGATTAAGCACTCTTAGCAGTGGTAGAAAAATTAAAAATGATGCTGGACCAAGGAAGGTCAGCCGCTATACTACTTCTTGACCTCAGCGCAGCCTTCGACACCGTGAACCACCATATTCTGCAAAATAGACTGCTAGATCTCTGCATTCAAGACAAAGCCCTAGAGTGGCTGGCATCTTTTTTGGTGGGAAGAACTTTTCAAGTTATGGAACCTTTTTTCTAAGACTATGCCACTGACTTGCGGGGTGCCTTAGTCCTCCTTGCTCAGTCCCACATTGTTTAATGTCTATATGGGACCACTAGCACGGACAGCCGAAGAGTTCGGTGTCTTTATGATATCTTATGCAGATGAGACAGCTGGTGGTATCTCTAGATGACGAGAGTTTAGCACCCTGCCTGGAAAGGGTTGTGGGTTGGATAACAGGCTACTGTCTGAAGCTGAACGGGGAAACAACTGAGCTGATGGTCCTCTGAAACAATGCAGTTCCCAGGCCGTTGATCAGCTTGGCTAACTGCTGGGCAGTCCACCAACTCCGAACGTGACTATCAAAAACCTTGGCTTTTGGCTCGATAGGGAATTAAAAATGAAGACCCAAGCCAAGAAACTGGCAGGCATCTGTTTTGGATTACTTGGAATGCTCCGCAAAATACTGACGCATATTCCCGGACAGCTCAGAAAGACAGTAATCCATTCCCTGGGGTCACATCACGTCTGGACTATGGAAATTCCTTCTTCCTGGGAGCATCAAAACATGTCATCAAAATACTGGAGGTTGTCCAGAATGTGTCAGTAAGATTGCTGTGTAAGGTCCCAATACAGGAACCAGCTAAAAGCGCTACACTGTCTTCCGATTGAGGCTAGAATCAAGTTTAAGTCACTTTGTCTGACACACACAGCCATACATAACCCTAGGGCCCTAGTAAAATCATAGACCTGATGAGCCTCTATGTCCCAAACAGAAGCCTCAGATTCTGCTCTGAACGGCTACTAAAAACTGCCAGAATTAGGAGAGCCAGATGGGGAGGTAGATCCTTCGCGCATCTGGCACCCAAGCTGTGGAATTCTCTCCCACGCAAATTTTGACTTATGGAAATAGAAGCAACCTTTCGAAAATCGATTAAAACCTGGCTGCTCCATCAGTATCACTAATCCTTCTTTAACTTCTGCTCTGTATCGTCTCCTAGTGCTGGGAAGCCCTTGGGCAGCTATGCGAGCTATATTAGCTCTTAACATAACAAAGGCGTGTGTCTCCAAAAGTGGGCAATTCATTCAAATCAACTTAATAATGTCGCTCTGCATATGCTAAAACACTATTTTTAGAGAAGATCTGCTATGCCCTTATGTCTGCTGTAGAGTCAGTTCTTTAGAGAAATAAGAGTTAAGTTCTAGCACTACCAAGAAATTTAAAGTAAAGAAAATGGTACAAGAAAAATCCCACACCAATTTAGAAAAATAAAAAAATATATAACTAGCAAAACAATCTAAATCGAATAAGGGGATCATAGATTTTAATTTTTAAGGCAAAAAGTGCAGAGAAAAAAAAGTAAAGCATAACTGTTCAGTTTGCACCTACCAGGGCTACCAGGTTTACACTGGTCAAAGTTTAAAAGCTGAAGAGGTTCAAGTTTCTCGAGGTTGAGCTCTCGCAAACCATTTGTTTTGATACCAAAAGTTCAGAGAAGGACAGGGCTGAATGTTATAGCTGCTAAGGTCACTTTGCAGCAGGGATAGCTTCGCCCCCACTCCTTCCAAGGTTATAATTTCAGACTTAGTTAATTTTGTTGATCTTTAAATTGTCCAGCGGGACAAGACTGGAAGTTGTAGACGGGGTAGTGCTATGGGAGAGTGGTTACCTTTCCTGTGAGGCCCCGCCAAATCAGTTTTCAAAGCAGCACAATCTGCAAGTGGCTTGAACCTGGTTTTCTTGCCTGCTCTTGCACCGTTCTCTCTAGAGAAACTTTAGCCCTTTCTTCAACTGTTAAGAAACTTCCTCCTGGTCACTTCTGAAGCCCTCTGGATCTTAGGGCAGACTTCTAAGCATGAGGTCCCACTCCTCCTGTGAAGGCTCAAGTAAGGTCCAGGCCTCACTAGTCAACTGGCTCTTCCTATAGTCAAGAGTCCTTCTTTTTATGTCCCTCGAGCAGGCAACATGAGAACAACCACTTGACCCTTGGAGAGCAGTTCCAGTAACTGGTTACCAGGAGGAATCAAGTGTCCTTGAGTCTCTGACGATGTTTTCTTCCCTGGTCCTGGATTGCTCTGAAGCGGTGGTGGTGAGGTACTCGTCTTAGCCCATGCACTAGCCAGTGATCTATCCGGGTCAACGATGGGTCTTTCCCCTGCTGGAGTTGGAGCCAGAAAATTTCAAAGGTCCTTGGGAAGCCCCATTTGGCATCTTCAAGTGTAATACAAACTGTTAATTCTGCCACCTGCTATGCCACATGTTCCTGTCTAGTCTCAGATAGCTAATTCCTGTTAACTAGCCCCTTGTTGACAACATCCATGCCTTCCTAGGCCCGAAGGCCATATCTTTGTCATCTAGGTGCAAGGCCATCAGCAGCCACCAAGGATTTGCATTGGGCCTCTAGAGCAGAGCTGATAGTCAACCTACGTTAAACTAGTTTCTCTCAGGCAGCATATAGGACACTTTATTAAAGCCAATTTCCCACTAAGAGTATCAACTTTTAATCATAGCTCTACAATTTTCCAGGCAAAGTTTTAGAATTATTTTATTTATAGCTAGGCTTCTGGAAAATGTAGCTTCACAAACAAAGTGAAAGCAGTCTTTGGACAAGTTTTCACTGTGAAGGGCATACTGTTCCCAAAATGTGGCATGCCACATTTTTATATATTAAGCACACAGCCATGTGGGCTTATAAGCCATGCTTTGGAAGTGACCTATCTAATATATAAAAACAGATTTTCCCTACATGGTAATGGCACTTTGCTCAGTCCTGTGTCAACAAAGTGCTTTAGAACTGCCTGTCAGTGCACAGCGGTGCACCCCAAAGCCTTACAGTTTCTCATGTAAACAGGCTGTGCAAATTCCCACTGAAGCCCACGTGGCATTTACCGCCAAGCCACCGGTGCAGGATCTGCACTAACTTATAATGCCTTGCTGTGGAGTTGAATAACCAGTTGGGTGAAACCAATTTTTCAGTATAGTTTTTGGAACAGAACACACACACAGGCTCTGAATAGCAGTGTCTGCCCTGAGACAGCAACAAATAATAATTTTGGACATAAAAAGGTGAAAAAATACCTTTGATCATGCAGAAAGGCAACATAATATTATAGTGTGTTTCTACGTGTGCACCATTATTTACTTTGTTGGCTAATATTCCCTACAGAAACAGAAGGCTAAAGGAAGGAAACTAAGAACAAGAGACCTGTTGCACGATAGGGCAGGGGTGAAAAGATGACAACTTACTCCCACAGGTCTGTACCTGCGTTTTGAGTACTTTAGTCCTGAAATTTACAAAGGATTTCAGCAGTAATTCTGGTATCCAGAGACCTATTCCAAAGAGTAAGCACACATAAAACCATTTGCACATGCAAAGATATAAAGTTGCATATTTCCGCACGTAGGAATGTTACTTATGCCCTTTTATAAAAATGCATTTCTGCAGGAGTAAATATTGTTTTCACTAAAGAAACTCCTCATCGCCCCATTTCCACCATGAAAATGTATTTATTGCCACCATGCTCATTGCTATATCTCCTCCTGTGTTCATGGTGAGAAACTACTTTTTAAAAGTTCAATACCCACAAACTTGCGAGCTTGGGTGTTCATCAGTGTTTGAAGGTGGATAGGCCATCAAGTGCCCACAAACTTGCCCAAGTGAGTAGACTTTACAGCACTGGTGGATTTTAATGTGAGGAAATCCCATTTACAGTTTCAAAATCTCACCATTACTGATTGCGGGAATCAGGAGTGGCGTTTTGTTCCCCCAGTAAATTAAATTTTGAGCACACTTCATTTTCCGAAGGACCTCGAGATGAGGAAGGTTTAGCTTTGCTGCCTATGAAGAGCCAACACAGTATACCATGCAACTGGGTTATCTTTTCTCAACTACTGAACCAGCTTGTATTTTGGGCTTCCTTTGAACTCTTTACCTCGCCTCCAAATTCTCCAAAATCTAGCTGTTGGGCTTACCTTTGGAGGTGTCCTATTTAAGTGCATCACAGTACACTATATTGGCTACCAATAAAAGAATGATCAATCGTTAAAGCTATGTGCATTGCCCACAGAGTACTCCATAATCCATGCCCTGTGATATTGCAGATGAAAATCGGGGATTATGTTATGCCGTGTATTAAAATCTAAAGATGCAAGTCTCCTTGACTTTCATGTTCATTGTATGGGGCACTGTAGTCGAGCATTTGATTATTTGGCCGCAAAGCTCTGGATTTCACTCCCATATTAATTTCCATCTGAGACCAACCATGAGAAATTTTGTAGAAGACTAAAAACATGTCTCTTCGTGTAAGTGGTTGTCGGCCATTTTTAGTGCCGGAATATCTTTGCGGGGGACTGTAAATGCTTTAGAAGTATCTTATAAATGAATAAATCAGAAGAGGGGATGGGAAGGAATTGCACAAAGATTGGAGGGGTAGAAAGTAAAATGGGTAACAAGACAAACAAGAAAGGGGGGGCAAGGATATGTGGTAATAAGGAAAAGTGACTTTAGGATCGAGTAAGAGAATGGGGGAGAAAGGAAGGCAATATATGAGTGAGCATTGAAGGATCTGGCACATGGCCTCATGAATTTTGTGCCCTTTGTTCTAAACACTTTTTTAGTTTGAATGCTCAAGAATTGAAAAGTTTGAGGCTGCACCAAATGAGCAATCCAAGGAGGGTGGTTATTGTGAAATGGCTCATGGCACAGGGTGCATGTGTGCCCCGCCACACGTTACAACATAGAGTCCTATACTGCACTGTCATTTGTACATGTATTTCTTTATAGAAGTTTGTGGTTTTTGGGGCTTAATCGTGACACAGATGTCAAATGGCAAAAGTGTTGGATATAATTGAATATTGATACCTACGTTGTATGGTGCATTAAGACTAGGGCTCCCAGTTTTATGGTATTTATATTTTTGTCATTTTATCTGTATTTATCCATATTTTTTTTGTGCTAATTTTACCTTTATTTATCCATATTTATTTTAGATTTTGTGAAAAAATGAAGCTGAAATGTGTATGTTTCTGCATTTATTTAACCAGTTAATGTGCACTCGTGCCTGAACCCCTGACCTGTTTCAATGATATATACTCACTCAGATGGTAGAACATGCACTTGTAAGAAAATATGTACATTTTAGTATCAAGGTTATGTAAATCTACTGCTGTTTACGGCTCTTTACTAAATTCCCTATATTATTTTAATACCCTTGCCTGTCAATCTGCACAGCTAATTGCCTGGCAGTTATGATTGACAGCATTTAGAATCACTCAAAAACAACCCAATTTCCATTTGTATCCACATTTAAAAATAAATACAGACAGGAAAATAAATGGTTTTCTGTCTGTATGGATCTGTAAAAATCGGTAAAAACGGAAAACATGGCGCATTAATTAAGACATAAACACTAAAAACAAGAGAACTATTTCTTGCTAACCAGAGTCTGACATAAGACAGAGGTCTTCTTACTGACCATGCCAACTTATACTAATAAATATAAAATGCACGTTTTACAGTATAAGAAACAAAATGGGGAAAAGATGTCAACCACTAACAGAGCGCTGAGTTGAAATTAAGTTAAAGTCATGTAAAGGAGTCACTTTATTTGCCACTGACATGTCAAAAGCTACAAACCGCCCTTTGCTGTCCTGCAGTTTTTATTTTTGCGATTTTATGTAACACGTACATGGCCCGTAGGTATCAGAGCTCTTTACGAAAAGCAGAGTGTATAAATATAAAATAGAACATTTGCATGTAACATTTAAGGTAGAATGAGCACCTTGTTAGCCTCCCCGTGAGGTAGACTGATTCACACATATTCATTGTAAAACACAGAAGTGAAGAGCAGGTGGTACAAAAACGAGCACTTAATCAAAAGCTGTGTATAAAGAGTAGTTCTTTGAGGTCTTTTTTTTTTAAGGTGTCCTGACGTGGTCAGGTGGAGACTCAGTGGGAGAGAGTTCCATAATCTTGTGGCACTTCCGGAGAAAGTTTGTCTCTTGTATAGTTCATGCTTGAAGTTGAGGTGTTTGAGGAGTAGCAATTTAGCGTTTTATGAGTCTTGGCCGGCGTCTGAGATTTTAGTTTCTTGAAGAGGTATGAGGATAAAGAGGAATACAGAGCTTTATGAGTAATGCAGACAGGTTTAATTTGAGCTGTCGCTTCTTTGGAGAGCCACTGAAGGGAGTGTAGAATGGGGGAGATGTGGTTGTATTTTTTGTGTCCTTTTAGCTAGCAGGCTGCCGCATGTAGGACTGGTCTGAAAAGACTTAGGTGAACTTTGGGAATGCCATTAAAGAGTGCGATCCCATAGTCTAGCTTGGAGAGCAAAAGTGCCGGGACAACAGATTTACGGTTGTGTGCTGTGATGTGGTTTCTGATTCTCCAAAGAAGCTTTAGCTAGAAACAGACACTCTTAGCCATGGAGGAGATATGGTTCTGGAAGTTAAGACATCTATTGAGGGTGAATCACAGAGATTTGGCGTTTTGTATGATGGAAGTGGGGCTGTCCGTATCCTGGATGACATCCATTCAGTCTTAGATCAGCAAGTTAGCTTTCTCTGGAGTGGTGGGAACAAATTCTGTTTTGCTGGGTTTAGTTTGAGGTGGTTGTTAGCCATGCAAGTTTGAATTCTATTCAAGGAGTTGGATAAGAGGATGCAGTCTTCCGAGTATGTGACCTTCAAATACATGTGGGTGTCATTGGTGTATAAGTGGAAGAGGGCTCCCGAGTTCCTGAGGATTGTGCTGAAGGATTTGAGGTAGAGTTTGAAAACCGTTGGGGAGAGAATTGAACCTCGTGGGACCCCTTGTTGCAGGCTGACTGGATCTGAGACGGCCTTCTCAATTTTTAAAATTTGGGGGCAGTTCATTAGGAAAGATGTGAACTATTTAAGGATTACACCATTGATTCACATTTGATGACTCAGGGCGATTAGCAGCGCCTGGTGGTGGACTGTGTCAAATGCTGCAGAGAGGTCGAGGACAGGAATTGCCCATGTCTAGGATACGAAGGGCATCGTTCACAATCTGGAAAATGGCAGCATCAGTGCTGTGGCCCGGATGGAATACAGGTTGAAGAGAGTCAAGGAAGTTGCTGTCCTAGATGTGGGAAGACAGGTGGGTGGCAAAAGAACTTCTAGTCCCCTTGCCTAGTAAAGGCATGGTGGAATTAGGGCGGATGCTGTTGAACTCATCAGGGTCCAGAGATTGGTCTGGGAGCAAGCCTTGATCCAATGATGAGTTAACAAGGATTTTCCAAATGGGGAGAAGCAGTTTGGCCAGGGATTTACTGATGAGGCCTAAAAAGCAGTTGCGAAGATAGAGGGGTTCACCTTTGGTAGACTACATAGTAAATCTGTCTTGTAAATTAGGCAGAAAGAGGACCGTGGATGTAATGCCTTCCAGGGCTGTGCCTCTTTGAGTATGTTGTCAACATTTAAAGGAAAGGAGATGTTAAAGTCTTTGATCTTTTTGGCAAAGAACTTTGCAAAGTTATTGATGCCTTAAATGGCGGATTGGAGGGAGAGTTGTTGGCATGATTAATTACTTTAAGTAGATTTATCGGTCTGTGCTACGTCATATCAAGTAGGGCACTGATTTGTGATGACTAGCCTAAAGAGATGTGACCTTTGTTCTTTTGTCTTGAGTACGAAGCTTTGTTAGATTTAATGATGAAAGTGTTTGTCAGCAAGAACAAAGAACATTTATTTGGGAAGGAGAAACTGCACTGCTTGTTAAGAATTCATGATAAGTAACTTTGAAGCAATAGAACCAGAAGGCAACCATTTGTTTTCAAAAGGAACAATCTATTTTGTGCAGGGAAAGTAGTATTATGCAATATTGTTGCTGTATTTTCTTCCTGAATTTACCATGAAATCCATCATCTGCTGTATAACTTGTAGATATTAACAAAAAACTATTTTCTTGCTCAAACTGATAAAAAATTACTAACATGGTGGTGGGATGGCTGGGAAACCATACATTTGGGGTTTAATTGTTTGCATTAATGTTTATTGATCGCAGGGGCTGCCACAACAAAAAACTCCTATAGAACAAGGGGCATGGAGTAGTACTGCTCTCTTTCCCTGAGCCCGACGCCGCACTCATGCTGGTTATGATGTGGAACATTAATGGGCCGGGGCAAAACCAAAAGAGGGGTAGTGTCACAACTCATTAACCTCATCGATGCTCATGACGAGCTCAGCTCGTCATGAGCCACGGTGCTTGTGTGCTCATGACGAGCTCAGCTCGTCATGACCGTTGGAACGCTCGCACACTGGGCTGATTCCCCTGCTGTGCGAGTGTTCTACAGGAGCACACAACCACCGTGGCTCATGACGAGCTGAGCTTGTCATGAGCACGGGGCGCTGTATGCACCCCCTCTCCCCCAGCACAGCGGAGGAATCAGCCCCGCATGCAAGGGGTTACAAGGCTCCACCCGGATATCAAACTGCTCCAAGAAAAGCACCTTAAAGGCACGCAATTTGATTTTATAGGCCGTGGGGCATACAAGGTACTGGCACATTCAGGATTCAATTCTGGGGCGAGAGTAGTGGCCATGTTGATTAAGAAAAATATTCCCTTTCAGACCTCACGCCTCTGGCAGGATCCCCTGGGTAGAAACGTGGGAGTTTCAGGGCGATGGGGAAGGATTGAGGTCACGTTGATATGCATCTATACACCACCTAGACTGCAAGCATCCACCATGATGGTGTACACACAGAATATCGAGTTGTTTATTTCGAACTACAACAATATTGAGTTTAAAATATCGAGATACAAGAATGTCCACAGCAAGTATATTGTGGTACAGAATATTGACAGTAAGGTAAGAAATATCATTTTTGTCAACCTCGAAGACAGTAATATTGTTTGTAAAAATATCATTGTTAATAATATCGATATTTATATTAGTGTTCTGCATTTTAATAGGTGTGTTAGACGTATGTGATGTAATTTTTTGGTATAAGTGTCGTTTTTTTAATGTATGTATTAAATTAGCAGTAATTCCTTTTATGTTAATTAATGTTTGCATATTTTACATCTGTAGTGGGTTGTGGGTTTATAGTGGAATAGGGTGGGAAGTAATTTAATTATAAAAAAAGTAATTATTTATTTTTGTTTATTAATCTATATAATTAATGTATTAGTTAATTAATATTAATGAATGAATAGATAATATTAATGGTGTTCTTTTTTTAGGAGTGGGTTGTGGGTTTATAGGGGAATAGGGTGGAAAGTAATTTAATGATAAAAAAAAGTAATTATTAATTTTCATTTATTACTATTTATAATTAGTTTATTATTAATTAATAATTGGTTGTACATTAACAATAAATATTTGATAATTATATTATTTGTGTTATTGTTTTTAGGATCAGGTTGTGGATTTATAGGGGTATAGGGTGGGACGTAATTTAATTATTTTAACAAAATACATTTGTATTTATTATTATTTATAATTAATGTATTAATTAATTATTAACTGGTTATTAATTAATATTCATTAGTTAATAGATAATTATATTGTGTTATTTTTTTAGGAGTGGGTTGTGGGTTTATAGGGGAATAGGGTGGGAAGTAATTTGATTATAATATTTATTCATTAGGATGTATAATTAATTTATTATTAATTAAGTAGTAATTGGTTATTTAATTTTAATAATTATTTAATTGATAAGTATTCTAATTTTAACCTTCTGCTATCCCTACTATTTTTTTTTGTCCTCATCAAGCAAAAAAGATTTAGAGTATGGAGGAGTCAGAGGCCCCGTTTCCTAGTTTCGACCCATTCCTCTGCACCGCTTTTTTTTTTCTCGAGGGGTGCGGTTTAGGGGCCCCCTTTTGTCCATATCTAGGCACATGATTATCGGAGGGGGAGGAGCTAGTCATTATGACTACTCAGTTCAAGACTCAGCTTGAAATCGATGTTACCTTTGGCTTAATCATTGGACCCCCTATCTGTTACCAAATTGTATTTTTCCCAAATATTCCAGATCCTATTTTTCTTACTCTGCCTCCCCTGTTTATCCAGTTTGTATACCCTTAAAATTGAGTTTAACCATTCGGAGTAGCTTGGTGGTGTTTGTTTTATCCAATTTATACAGATTTCCCTCCTGGCTAAGAGGATTAATAAAAAGAGGATACTTTCTTGGCCCTTGGACAGTGTGATATTTTGCGAGTTATTTCTAGCCCCAAAGATAATTAAATCAATGCTTACCTCGATGTGTTGTTCTAATACCTCAGAAAGAGTCTTACCGATCTGGTCCCAGTATTTCTCCAGCATTGCGCTCTCTCGGAACATGTGTAAGTCGTCCACTCTCTCTGTTCCACATTTGGGAAATTTCTTTACTGTACTGTTTTTAAATTTTGACAGCTTTTTTGGGGTCCAATACGCTCTGTGTATTGTAAACAAATGTTTTTTTTTTTTCAATGGAGCAGATTTTACCACCCTGCCAGCAATGATGTTTGAGGTTTCCCAAAGATTCGCAATGTCGAGGTCTGGCATTGATTTTCCCTAGATATCTTGAGGGACTTTGTATTCTTCCTCACCTGATCTTATCAGAGCCCAATACCAATATGATATCTCTTTTTTGAATGGCTCTGTGTTCAAGAGCTTTTGTTCGATGATTTCATCCCCTTGTAGGGCCTCTTTTACTCCTTTAAGCCAGCTGTTTAATTGATAGTATTTAAATCTGGATAGTGTCCCCTGGGTTTCTCTATCTAGGATCTCCCATTCTGTGATCTTGTTGTCTTTTATCAATTGACCCCAGTAGTTTATATTGGCTTCCTTTAGGGGGTTTATTAAGCTGTCTTTTAGACATTCCGGTGTGCCTGGGGATTCCCAGATTGGGGAAGATTTACTATAATAAGGTATTACCAGGGTAGTTCCTATATCATACCAGGTTCTTGCTGCTGATCTTATCATCTTTAGTTAGATTTTTTGAAGAATTTTGGGTGTCCAAATTTGTATAACTGCTATCCCTACTGTTGCACCCTCTACTGGAGTAATAATAGTAATGTGTACCCCTCCGCTATCCAACACTTTCCCTACTGTTGCACTCTCTGGAGTGGAAATAGTAAATTTTGCCCCTCCGCTATCCAACACTTTCCCTGCTGTTTCACTCACTGTAGTGGGAATAGTAATTTTTACCCCTACGCTATCCAACACTTTCCCTAGTGTTGCACTCACTGGAGTGGGAATAGTAATTTGTACATCTCCGCCATCCAATACTTTCCCTACTGTTGCACTAACTGGAGTGGTAATAGTAATTTTTACCCCTCCGCTATCCAAAACTTTCCCTTTTGTTGCACTTACTGGAGTGGGAATAGTACATTTTACCCCTGCATTATCCAAATCTTTCCCTACTCTTGCACTCTCTGGAGTGGGAAAAGTAATTTGTACATCTCCGCTATCTAATACTTTCCCTACTATTTCACTCACTGGAGTGGGAGTAATAATTTTTAACCCTCCGCTATCCAAGCCTTTCCCTACTGTTGCACTCACTGAAGTGGGAATAGTAATTTTTACCCCTACGCTATCCAACATTTTCCCTACTGTTGCACTCGCTGAAGTGGAAATAGTAATTTTATCCCATCCGCTATCCAATATTTTCTCCACTGTTTTAGTTAATGTAGTGTAAAAAGTATTTTAAAAAGATTAAAAATATTGTAATTATTTGTTGTTATATATATTTTTTATTTATATTATTGGTGTATGTTTATATATATATATATATATATATATATATTCAAAAGCAAATGTCCCAAGATGAGAGGAGCACTTCAAAAAGCTGGTGCCGGCGGCAAGGTTCGGGACACCCTTGCAAGATACTTTTTCAGCAAAACTGTCTCCATAAAGAAACACGCCGCACACTACTCCGTTTATCAAGTATTTTGGTTTATTTTCTGTGGGTTTCCCACCACCTACGCGTTTCGGACATAGATCTGTCCCTGGTCACGGTACAAACCGTGACCAGGGACAAATCCACACAAACCACCCCCTTGAGACGATTCTCCATAACAACAGGATTAGTAGATACATGGAGAGAGCCTAGCCAGTTCTCTTATCACGCAGGGGCACACAACTCGTACTCCAGACTGGACTATATATTTATTCATAGGGGAGAACTGCACTATATAGGCCATGCAGAATATATAGCTAGGGATCTCTCTGATCGCTCCCCACTCTTAGTTTAGACGGGCCTGAGGGAACGGGATAGAGACCGAAGATGGAGATTAAACCCATGGGACCTGATACCATCAAAATAGCAAGTGGAATTAGGGCATACACAGAAGTTTACTTCCAAGAAAATAAGGACTCAGTCCCCTCAGGGGTGACGGTGTGGGAAGCATATAAGACATGCTGAGGGATAGAGCCCAAAACCGCATAGCCTGGGAAAAATAAGAGAAAAATAAGTCCCTGGATAACATGGAACAAAAGATAACCGAGCTAGACAGACAAGTAGCTCCCGAACTGACTCGAAGGTAGTCCACTCTGAGGCATGAGTACAAGGAACTGGCCATGGATAATGCCAAAAAACAACACTTAGCCACACTACACCGCCTCTATGAAGTGGGGGATAAGGCAGGAAAGCTCTTAGCCTGGATCAGCAGAAAGGAGATCATGGATAGATGGGTAAGAAGGATAATAGACCGCCAGGAGGTAAAACACTCCACAGAGGATGGAGTGGCAAAGGCATTTGCTGATTAATACAGAGACTTATACTGGGCCTGTACCCATAAATCACATATAGAGATAAGGGGCTACCTGGTGGCAATTCCCACCCCAATGTTAGGAGATGAGGAAGCGCAAGACCTAGAAGCGAATCTGTACTTGACGACACTCTGCCCGGGGAAAACCCCTGTCACCATTAGGTTGCAGGCTGAATTCTACAGGCGGTACATTGATCTCCTGGACCCCATCTACTAAGGCTTTTCATAGACTCGCGATGAGGGTGTCTTATTTATTTATTTACTTGAGTTTTATATAGCGCTGGCTAGATCCGGAGGTATCAGAGCGCTTTACATAAGGACATAGCGAGTTACAGGTTGCAAAAGTATCACAATAGTTACATAATGGATAAATAAACAATACAGGAGTAGATTAGCGAACACGAAAGTCAGGATAGGAAAGATCAGGGACAGCAGGTAATCCACAGGAAGGAGACAGCAGCGGGGAAGAAAACAAGAAAAATGTCCACGATCCGGCTGGGTATGTAACGGCCATATGGGTGTGCCAGGGCCAGTCTCCCCTTTAGCTGTCGGCGCAGCTTCACCAGGAAGCGGCCATGTATGCGTTTAGGGCTCAGCCAGAGAAGAGTGAAGATCAGAAGGGGATCAGAAGACTAGAAACCAAAGACGGAGGGTAGGCGCTGGCGAGGATGGCTAGGTAGGAGAAGGGGTGTGGTTTTGGCAGCCATCTTGGAGTCAGGCACGTCTAATCCATGGTTCAGTGCTAGTTCTAGTTGCCACCAGTACTAAAGTTGGTTGAAAAGAACAGTGCCAAAAGTCCTGGAAGAAACATCAGGACCCTGGTCTTTAAGAGACGGCTGGAGGGGAGCCTGTGTAGCATTCTCAAGCAGCAGCGATGATCTGGGATTACAAGATGCTTCTGTGACGCGCTGCGTGTGTGCTGTTCTTTGTTCTGCCGGTGAGAACCAGCAGCTCTGGAAAAACAACTCACAAGTCACCTTGGAGTGGGTGGAACGGCAGCCAGGTGTTAGCATTGGGAGCAACAGCGTGTCAAGCAGGAGTCTCCTTACATTAAGCGGACATGGTCTTAATTAAAATGTTGGTACATGTTGCTGATCTTTATAGCACAGCTCAGCACAGAAATATAGAGCGCTTCTCAGCAGCCACCATCTTAGGGTCAGGCAACTTTAATTACTGAATGCCGATAATGTTAAGAGACACTGTTCAAGGTAACAAAAGTAATTATGCCTTATCATAAAATAAACTGGGTAAAAGCCTTATGAAGTGGGCGCTCAGGAGGGCAATATGGTGGTTATTCAGTACTTTCTGTGCTGGAATTGTTGATGTCTCCCGTAATCCGCCATTATGATTCGCCTCGATAATTCATCCGTCGAGTCTTACCTCTCAACCTGAGGCTGGCTACTATAGTGGTCACATATAAAGAGGGTAAGCCCCCTGATCAGTGTGGCTCCTATAGACCCATATCGCTGCTAAACTCAGAAGTGAAGATTCTGGCTACCATCTTGGCGACCCATCTCCTAAGGGTCGCTACAGACCTGGTCCATGAAGACCAGTCAGGATTCATGCCAGGTCAAGCTACCCACCTGATCCTCAGAAGAACCCACAATTGGCTAATAAAGGTGAAAGATCGGGCAGATCCACAGGTGTTCTTATCACTTGACGCTGAAAAAGCGTTTGACGCTGTGAACTGGACATTCCTAGATGCCATTTTTACTAAATTCGGGTTAGTATGGAAATTTCGCAGTTGGGTGGCCCTCTTCTATAACCAGCCGGTAGCTACGGTGTGGGTCAACGGAAAGGGTTCAACACCCTTCCCTATTGAGAGAGGGACACGACAGGGCTGCCCTCTCTCGCCTCTCCTCTTTGCACTAACCTTTGATTCTCTGGCCTGCACAGTTAGAGTGCATCCCTCCATCCGAGGATTTCAAGGAAGTCCCTTAGATGGCTGAGAGGAAAACATTTCCCTATATGCTAATGATATCTTACTATATATCACCAATCCTACCACAATGATCCTGGCCCTGTTTGAAGCTATAAAAAAATACGGCAGCGACTCTGCCTACAAATCAATTGAAATAAAGCCACACTATACTGCCTAACGCCCAAATAGACTAGCCTTTGCCTGGCGTGGCAAACTGAGAGTAGGACAAGGAGGCTTCCAATACCTGGGAATATTTGTTACCCCACACCAAGTGACATGCAGGGAGTAAAACCTCGGGACTGTCCTGCGCAATTTTAAATCAGACGTGGAAAGATGGAGAGACTCCCCCTCACCCTGTTCAGACAGGCGGCCATCTTTAAAATGATCACCCTGCCCCAACTGCTATATGCTCTTCAAAACACATACCACCCACTTCCCAGAGACACCTTTATGGAGATAGATAGTAGAATTCAATCATTATGGTGGCGGGGGGAGCACCTGAGGATATCGCTCAAGACACTGCAACGAAACCCCTATAACGGAGGGATTGCACTCCCAGACATAGAGGCCTCCTATTGGGCATCCCACCTGATACCTATAAACAAATGGATACATAAAAATAGGGACCACCCCACATATCGCCTAGAGAGGGAGGAAATGTTCCCACATATGTATCTACACTATTTATACAGGGAAAAGGGGAGCTCCCACTTACTACCTGTAGGAGAGTAGGGTCTGCAATGCTATGATCACCCAGATTTTTGCTTTTTGCTTCACTGGTTTACGACTTTCCCTGGCTGTGGGCCTGCTAATCAGACCCACAGCCTAGCTGTTCTCTCTATTCCAAATTGTACCCAGGTACTGAATTGGCACTGGGCCCTCTCCAAGTCCCTGTACCCAGGGCAGAGGTGTACCCAGAAGTCTCCCAGGGGCTGCAGCATGTATTATGCCACCCCTGGGTTGACTAACTAAATCTGACACAACTGGCTGCACGACAGCTGGGGCAAGGTGGTGTAATCACCCTTTGATTTAGATATAGTATTCCTATATCTAAACCTAAAATGGACACCTGTATTCCTATCAGTCACTCCTATGGCAGGCCTTAACAATCCTGAAGGCAGAGTGCGTGGAATAAGGTGAAATGGTGCTCTGGCATGAGCTGAGCCCGTTTGCAGCTTGCGGAACCAAGTCCTAATAGCTGTTCCATGATAACGCATACCATATACTCTTAAGTGCATTATAATCCTCGCGGTTATATGCCAACTCTGGTATCGCTTTATCAAAACATGTCGAGTAAGGTGTCATACGAATTGGAATACTAACCCCTCGCCAATTCTGGCGACGGGGTTAGCATTCCACCCTTCTAGAGGGACACGACATGTATGTAACCTGTAACCCCGGTTAAAGTCAGACATAGCCTCAGCTCCACAAGATGGATGCTGCCACCGAGACACAAGTCTGCCCTCCTGCTGCTGGGAGTCCTCCCAGCACAGGAGGCAAGGACAAAGGGTTTCCTGCCAGGGGCGGTGCCAGCACCGTCCCAGACAGGATTTTGTGTATCCTAGGTAGGCAGGGCGTTAGAGGAAGGTGACTGCAAGTGGCACCCCGGTGCTCACTGTGCATAGGCCGGCTTGAACCAGTTCCAGGGGCACTCCAGCCCCTGATCTGGGGAAAAGCCCGCCAAAGGAGAGGGGTGTAACCACCCCCCTCCCAGTCCTACCCATAGGGCAGGACTTAGTCGCGTGCCAGCCCCTTTTTCAGGATAAAGGTAGGAGCAGGCCCCCTTCCAAACTAGATCAATCTTTGAATCCTGAACCGACTTTCTACGAGAGGAACTCAAGACTCTTCCTAAGATTTTCTCCCTTGTGACTAAGGAGTAGTCACCCTACAGCAGCAGGCACCACCCAAGCATCGCGGTCTGCTGTAAGTCTCTCCTCCGGATCAAGACTGCCCAGCACGACGAGAACCGGCTTCCCTGGCACCTCTGGCCTCAACCTGCATCATCAGCCCAGCTGTGATCCGTGGGTGTGACGAGACCTCGAGGGACCGGCCATCTTTAAAGACTGCACGACGCTTGTCCAGCACGACCACCGAGTGACCCTCGACTGAGTGCTTTGGGGTAAGAGAAGCCCCAACCCTGAGCAGCTCCAGCACTGAAGTTCAGCCCCCCTGCATCCACGAGATCTGCGTGGGGCCCTTCTGCTCTTTGCTGCTCACCGCGTTGTCCAGGTCACTTGCCCGTTGGCTAGTGACCCCCTTACGACGCTCCACGACGACAAACACCGCTGGTCTGGTTGCTCCAGACTGGCCCTTGCTTCCCTCCATCAGAGAAGCACCCTGGACCCTCCTGGTCCACTCCAGACGCCATTTTAGGTCCACCGCGTGGGCCTTGCATTTGCCAAGACTTGTTGCCCCAATCCTGGGTCCAGCGACGTCGACAGCAGAAACCTTCGTGGGACAGCTCGCACCTCCATCCTGGTCGCCGACAACGCCTCCTGGTCCGAGAGACTGCAGAGCCCAGCAGCGCCCACTCACCTGGTCGAGGTGACTTTGCCCGGTGCCATCCTGGTGTCCACCTAATCACTGGCTAGTGATTCAGAACTTGGTCCCCTCTGCTTACAGGTATCCATCTTCACTGATCCAGGCTTGGATCACCACGAACTCCTTCACTGGTCGCCTGCCAGCAACTTCTTTCTTCAGGCTCCATAGACTGCAACGAGAGATCCCGACGTCTTTTCAGACCTATGCAGCCGCAGCCCCTGGGCTAGGTAACCTAAGCATTTCGGTGCTCCAGCATAGCTTAGCCATCTAAGTGTCAGGATCCATTGTCGTTTCAGCTCTACCTAGTCGGGTTCGCCCGAGAACACTAACTTTGCTTTTACTAGCCTCCATAGACTTTTTCCCGCCTTACGCGTGAGAGTTCCCACTCTGCACACGACGTCCCTAGGCCTCCCACTTGCAATCTAAAGGTTCAGGGGATTAGCCCTAGCGATTCTAAAGCCTATGAGAATAGTACTTACCTGCTAGTAATTTCGCATTCCACTTGTTTAGTATATGGTTTTTCGTGCCCCTCGGGCATTTGTGTAAATTGTGCGACTTAAAGTATTTTCGTAAGAGTTTTGTTGTGTGCTTAGCTCCCTGGCTCATAAAGAGTTCAGGGTAGTCTTGTTATAAATAAATATACTTTATTTTCATAACAACTTGTGTGGTGTCCTTTCACTTGGTGTTCAAGGGGTAAATGTGATGGTAAAACAGCTGGCTTAACACGCCCTCTAGAGTTTAGCCTAAAGACTGCTCGTGTCCATGCTACTAGGATAGCTGGTCTATCAGGTTGACTTACAACCAATCATCAATAAGGGTTGTTTGGACTGATACAAAGTGCTCACTAGAATAGTGAACATTATATATCAGGCCAACTTCTCACATTGGTGAGCAGCGGGTGGGATTTGAGCTTGCTGTTGTTTTACCACACATATCCTAAGAATATCATTTGAAAGATCACATAAGTACTAAGGTACATATAACTTAGCTTAGAATACTCTGAGTGCTACTGAACCAGCTGTTGTAGCTCCTAGGGCTTAGCACACCCTAAACTACAACTCTAGCAAGGGATCAGTAGGCAAACATATAGTGTAGGTAAGTGCACCACTTACACCTCACTAGAAAAGCATGTCTACCCATGGAGAGTCTTCAGAGACTCCCCTAGTGGTCGATGACCCTCCACAGGTCAAATCAAGATATGCAGCTCTCAGTTTCCAGGAGATGAGACAAGTGTGTACCTCCAGGAAACTGAAACAGGGGTCTAACCCCACCATTCCCTTTCTGATAGGTCTCTTAGAGACATATGATGCGAGAAAAGTTTCTCAGTTAGATGGGAATATGCCAGCCCTAGAGGGTACCCTTGGTGATCCAGACCTCCCTGACACAGAAAATGCAGTTGAGGAGGAGGAAGAAGAGGAACTCTCTGGGGATGAGGCAGACAAGAGGTCTGAGTTAGTCAGCAGACTTACTAGGGCCAACTTAGACCTACTTAGGCAAGGATCTGGGGGACCCCCAGTACTGACCCTAATAAGGCCTAACCTTGGAGTTAGAAGGGATAGATCTACTTCTAGGGACTCCAATAGATCTCTGCACTCTAATGCCTCTTCCCAGAGGAGAAGGATTTCTCCCCAGAGGAGATTGACTTCCCCTCAGAGAAGAGAGCATGAAGCAAGGATGAAACAGGCTAATCTGAGGATTGAAAGGGAAGAACTTGCCCTGGCCAAAGAGAAGCTTGCCTTTGCAAGAGAGCAGCAGATGAGTGGGATACCTCCCACTGGTGGCAGCAATCTCCCTAGAGATAAGGAAAGGAGTTTAGATACTAAACACCTGACTAAGATAGTGCCCCCCTTTAAACAAGGGGATGACATCCACAAATGGATGGCTGCTTTGGAGAGGGCCTGCACTGTCCAGTGCATCCCCCAAAGTCAGTGGGCAGCTATATTGTGGCTCTCCTTTGAAGGCAAAGGTAGAGATAAGCTCCTCACTACAAGAGTTGAGGATGCTAACAACTACCAAGTCCTGAAGAACACACTGGTTGATGGGTTTGGCTTAACCACTGAGCAGTACAGGTTGCTGTTCAGGGACACCCAGAAAACTCAGTCTCAGGATTGGTCTGACTTTGTGGATTGTGCCACTAAGGCTTTGGAAGGCTGGTTGCTGGGTAGCAAGGTTACTGATTACACAGGGTTGTATAATCTGATCATGAGAGAACAGATTTAAAATAATTGTCAGAACCAGTTGTTGCATCAGCACCTTGTTGATTCAGATCTGACCTCTCCCCAAGAATTGGGAAAGAAGGCAGACAGATGGGTCAGAACAAGGGTTAAGCAGAAGCAGACTCAGAACCAGGGTGGTCAGAAGAAAGCAGACCAAAAGCGTAGTAACAAGAGTGAACAAAATGACCAAAAGTCTTCAACAGGTCCCCAACAAACCAAAGAGGGTGGGGGTCAGGCTTCACAGCAGAAAAAGAAGACTCAAGAAGGCCAGTCAAAAAGGTGGTGCCAATACTGTAAAAGTAAGTCTCACTGGTTTAGTGAGTGCACCAAAAGAGGAGGGCAAACTCCTACCACTACAGCCCCTAAGGCAACTGCACCCCCTAGTACAGTCAGTAGTGGTAGTGCACCTCCCAAGGGAATAGTTGGGTTAACCTTGGGAACTGAGGGGTCTGACAACTTAGTTGGCACACTCACTCAGGCTGTCCTTGTCTGTACAGGGGATATGGATATGTCCCCTGATGTCAGTCCTAATACTTTGGGCAAATACAGGCAGACACATTTGATAAATGGCAAAATGGCTCAGGCCTATAGGGACACTTGTGCCAGTGTCACCATGGTGACACCTAACTTTGTGGACCCTGGACAGATCATGCCAGGTATAGATTTCCTGGTGACCAATGCCAGCAACGTCACTACCAGTCATAGTATGGCGATTGTTGCTTTCTCCTGGGGAGGGGTAAGTGGCCAAAAGAAAGTTGTGGTTAGTTCAGACCTCCCAGTGGATTGTTTGTTGGGCAATGATTTGGAGTCATCACTATGGTCAGAAGTGGAGCAGAGGACTCACATGGAAATGTTAGGCTTGCCAGCACATGTGCTTGCTGTGACTAGGTCACAGGCCAAAAGATGCCCCACTGAACAGGTGCTGGATCCTGGAACAATGGGCCAGACACCTTCCAAGAAGAAGAGCAGTAGGGTTAAGGCCCTGCCTTCCCCCTTGCCCCAGGTTGAGGATCAAGTCTCTGAGGAGGCTGACCTACAAGAACTGAGGGAAACTGAGCCTAAAGAGCTTGAACTTGATCAAGTTGAGTTTCTGGGCTCAGGGGGACCCTCCAGAGAAGACCTGGGGAAGGCACAGTTAGACTGCCCTTCCCTTGAACCCCTCAGACAGCAGGCTGCTGCTGAGGCTGCAGGGAACGCCACAGGTGCCCACAAGGTATACTGGGAAGATGGACTCTGTACTCTGAGTCAAGAGACCCCAAGCCTGGTGCAACCAGGAGGCTGGTCATCCCCTTGTCTCAGAGGGGTTTCCTTCTCACCTTGGCCCATGAGATTCCCCTTGCAGGTCACTTAGGCCAGACAAAGACTTGGGACAGACTTGTCTCACACTTTCACTGGCCTCACATGAATGAGAATACCAAGGAGTTTTGTCGCTCCTGTGTCACTTGCCAAGCCAGTGGTAAGTCAGGTGGCACAACAAAGGCCCCCCTCATACCACTACCTGTGGTGGGGGTTCCCTTTGAAAGAGTGGGGATTGACATTGTTGGTCCAATGGAACCCCAGACAGCATCAGGGCACAAGTTTATACTGGTGATAGTGGACCATGCCACCAGGTACCCTGAAGCTATTCCACTTAGGACCACTACAGCACCTGTAGTGGCAAGGGCCCTAGTTGGAGTGTTCTCCAGAGTGGGCTTCCCTAAGGAGGTTGTTTCTGACAGAGGTGCAAACTTCATGTCAGGATATCTGACTGCAATGTGGAAGGAATGTGGTGTCAACTACAAGTTCACCACACCCTATCATCCACAGTGCAATGGGCTTGTTGAAAGATTCAACAGGACCCTCAAAGGGATGATTCATGGACTACCTGAAAAGCTCAGGCGTAGATGGGATGTCCTGATACCCTGCCTCTTGTTTGCTTACAGAGAGGTCCCACAGAAGGGGGTTGGCTACAGCCCTTTTGAACTTCTGTATGGGCATCCTGTAAGAGGACCCCTGTGTTTGGTGAAGGAAGGATGGGAGAGACCTCTCAAAAAGCCTGCAACCAACATAGTGGACTATGTACTTGGTCTCCGCTCCAGGATGGCTGAATACATGGAGAAGGCATCTAAAAACCTTGAGGCCAGCCAAGAACTCCAAAAAGCTTGGCATGACCAGAAGGCTGTCCTGACTGTGTACAAGCCTGGACAGAAAGTGTGGGTGCTGGAGCCAGTGGCCCCAGCAGCTCTCAAAGACAAATGGTCTGGGCCCCACACCATCATTGAGCAAAAGGGAGAGGTCACCTACCTGGTGGACCTTGGAACTCCCAGGAGCCCCCTCAGGGTGCTCCATGTGAACAGGCTCAAGGCATATGTCGACAGGAAGGACATGAGCTTGCTCATGGCCACAGATGAGGGACAGGAGGAAGAGAGTGACCCTCTCCCAGACCTGCTCACTCAGAATCCTGATGATGGATCAGTGGATGGTGTTGTCTTTTGTGGCAGCCTCTCTGAACATCAGCAACAGGATTGTAGACAAGTTCTGCAATCCTTTAGACACATGTTCTCTCTGACCCCAAGTCAAACTGATTGGTGTACCCATGAAGTGGACACTGGAGACAGTCTGCCTGTCAAGAGTAAAATCTACAGACAGCCTGATCATGTCAGAGACTGCATCAAGACAGAAGTGCAGAAAATGTTGGAGCTGGGAGTCATTGAGCCCTCAGATAGCCCTTGGGCTAGCCCAGTAGTTATAGTGCCAAAGCCTCACACCCAGGGTGGTAAGAAAGAGATGAGGTTTTGCGTAGACTACAGAGGACTCCATGCAGTCACTAAGACTGATGCCCACCCAATACCAAGATCAGATGAACTTATAGATAGATTGGCTTCTGCCAACTACTTAAGTACATTTGACCTGACAGCTGGGTATTGGCAAATCAGGTTAGCTGAGGAGGCCAAGCCCAAGACAGCATTTTCTACCCCTGGTGGGCATTATCTATTTGTGGTAATGCCCTTTGGTTTGAAAAATGCACCTGCCACCTTCCAAAGGCTGGTGAATCAAGTTCTCACTGGGTTGGATGACTTCTGTGCAGCATATCTGGATGATATAGCTGTCTTTAGTTCCACCTGGGAGGATCACCTGGTCCACCTGAGGAAAGTGTTGGAGGCACTGCAAAAGGCAGGTCTCACTATCAAGGCCACCAAGTGCCAGATAGGGCAGACACAGGTTGTATACCTGGGCCACCTTATAGGTGGAGGCCAGGTTCAACCCTTGGAGAGCAAGATACAGGCCATCAAGGACTGGGCTCCTCCAACCACCCAGACTCAGGTTCGAGCTTTCTTGGGCCTGACTGGTTACTATAGGAAATTTGTCAAGAATTATGGGTCCATTGTGACTCCACTTAATGACCTGACAAGTAAAAAGATGCCAAAGAAAGTTCAGTGGACAGCAAGCTGTCAGAAAGCATTCAATGACCTAAAGCAGGCCATGTGCACAGCACCTATCCTAAAGAGTCCAGACTACTCCAAGACCTTCATTGTCCAAACAGATGCTTCTGAGTTGGGTGTGGGAGCTGTTCTATCTCAGCTGAATTTTGATGGTAACGACCAGCCCATTGCTTTTATTAGCAGAAGGCTGACCCCCAGAGAGAAAAATTGGTCAGCTATTGAGAGGGAGGCCTTTGCTGTGGTGTGGGCCCTGAAAAAGTTGAGGTCATACTTGTTTGGCACTCACTTTAAGATTCAGACCGACCATAAGCCCCTCTTATGGCTAAATCAGATGAAGGGTGAAAACCCCAAACTACTTAGGTGGTCCATTTCCCTACAGGGGATGGATTTTACAGTGGAGCATAGACCTGGTACTGATCATGGCAATGCTGATGGGCTCTCCAGGTATTTCCACTTAGAGCAAGAAGACTCACCTGGTCAAGGTTAGCTTATTGTCCCAAAGTTTGGGGGGGTCATGTAGGAGAGTAGGGTCTGCAATCCTATGATCACCCAGATTTTTGCTTTTTGCTTCACTGGTTTACGACTTTCCCTGGCTCTGGGCCTGCTAATCAGACCCACAGCCTAGCTGTTCTCTCTATTCCAAATTGTACCCAGGTACTGAATTGGCACTGGGCCCTCTCCAAGTCCCTGTACCCAGGGCAGAGGTGTACCCAGAAGTCTAAGCACAACACAAGATAGTAAGGGGTCAAGACATATGTTTCAACTGAGTTAAATCTCTACAACATCGAATGGAAACAAAAAAGACAAAAAGGACAGACAGGAAAGGCAAATAGAGGAGTGTCAGATAAATCACACCTAGGGTCTCCTGTTGTTGGGGTAGAATTCCCATCAGTCACCACTCGGATCCGCCCTTCATCATCTGGGATCCTGTACCCTCTGAGCCACAGATATATAGACCCACAGTGGATTGGCAGATGTCTAAATGCCTAATCCTACATGTGGCGGACTCTAAGAGGGAAAACATAGGTGTTTGGTGGTGACTGAAAGCAGTGCGTAAAGTGCGAAAAACGTGAAGTGCACAGTGAGTGGTGAAAACTGGTTATAAAATTAGGTAAAGAAGCAGAGAGAAAATTTATTAAGTTTGCTACTTCCCTAAATATTAAAAAGAAGAAAGGAGTGCGTAGTGGTTTAAACAAATAACCACTGTTGGAAAAAGGTCGACATGTTTCTGCAGACTTATCAGATCAAACAGTATCTAGCTGCTTCCTCAGGACCAAATCACGCTACTGCTAGTGCAAAGAATAAGTGGGAAATCATAGAAAGTAAATGGATATCACCTGCAATGTAGCGATACCATCTTTCTCCTGGCTGATTTGGTTCATATGCCAAAAGTAGATTCATTTCCAAAGGAACATGTATGTAGAGAAAAAAAACAGGAAAAATGCAACGTTTTTTAGTGCAAGCCACAATGTAAGTGCACCAAACAGACAAACTGTTGTCATTAAGACTACTTCACAGATGTGGTCGCCTATACGTGCGTCTAACACATCGCTATTTCCAACACCAACTTCGCAGTTGCTCACTTACCTAACTGGCAGGAGAGAAAAACCCACCTCACCTGGCTACAGCGCAGGTAAAGCGAGGCACCGCTCTAGAGTAGCGAAAAAAACAAAGTGAAATGGAAGAGAAATGTTAGGACATCAGAGTCATAACACTATTCAAGCAGAGTACCTTACACACAAATCATGTTTTAAAATAGCTGTCTCGTGATTTCTCTGACCATAGTAAAGCGTAAACAATCACGTGGATGCCCACCATTGGTCGTATCTCGATGGTGCAGGAAAGATTTTCAGAATAGCAAAGAGACTAGCTCTACGTTACACATGTTCACAGAACTACACGTTATGCAAGTTGCACCGGCATCTGAAATATGCAGTCGATAAAACGTACACTGCACATATAGCCGGTGTTGCAAATTGCGGGGTATACAGGCCAACACTCACTTCACAGCCTCTACTAAGGGTCACAGAGCGCAAGAAGCCGTAAACATAAAACCCAGAATCATCGCGCCAATTGTGAGCCATTCTATCAGCGGCTCTCAGCGGAAGAACCAGGGACTATGATCGAGTTGCAAAGGAGACCCGTCTTAACCAATTACCACGCGACATAAACATTAGCGCATAGGGAATACTAGACACAACAGACGCTGCCAGCATACAGACATCGTCCAAGCCTACCTGTCCGTCGGTACCCCGGGCGTCCCTCTGGGCTGTCGTGGGAGGTACCGACGCGGCGTTCAGCTTGTTAGTTAAATCAGCTTGGAGCGCATACTGATGACGTCAAACTGTGTGCGCCCTCCTGAGCATTCTGCGGATTGTGGTCTTTTACCCAAAAGCACTCATAAAACAGTCAGTAAGTGTGCGCGCTGATGTTACACATTGCACTATGGCGATCTCAAAGCGCTGTATCAAACCACGTCCTCAGAAAGGCAATTTTTATATCAATTACACCTTAAAGAAACTGGACAGGGGTATTACTAATGGCGCCAGTGGCAAACATTTCCACTGTCTGTCTCAGTAATCATAAAGCGTTGAATTTGAGCAATAGAACCCAGAGTAAATATAGACTGGATAGGTGTATTAATAGTGACGCTGGTTACAAACGCTTACATTGTCTGTCTCAGCGATCATAGCACTATAATGGAGCAATAGGACCCGGAGTGTCCAATAAACATATACCTTGATCCAACAGGTCGTGGACAGGATGTTGCGTCCCGCAATATGTTGGGAGAGGTATATTACAAGAATCTACCAAGTTTACAAAGATATTACTCTTAGGCTTAATACTGATTATGGTTCCCAGGGACGCTCAGTTGGAAGGGGTATATTACAGGAATATATCAGGTTTGTGAGGATCTTACTGTTTAGCTTAGTGCTAAATAGGGTATTATGCAGGTATGTCACAAACTACCAGAGGTCTTGCAGGCATACAGACTCTCGTCTCCAGCATCATAATGACATCCATGGGATAGGCTCGTTAAGACCTATCTTATCTGCTCGGAGTTTGTACACCCATTTTTGCTCCTTACCGAATAAAAACCCACTGATATCTGTAATATGTGATGGGATCAGTGGTTGTTCGATAATTGTCCATTTAAGTTCGGAAGGTGAGTGACCAACTGTTAAGTAGTGAGCTGTAAGTCTGGTAGCCTAAATCAGATGAAGGGTGAAAACCCCAAACTACTTAGGTGGTCCATTTCCCTACAGGGGATGGATTTTACAGTGGAGCATAGACCTGGTACTGATCATGGCAATGCTGATGGGCTCTCCAGGTATTTCCACTTAGAGCAAGAAGACTCACCTGGTCAAGGTTAGCTTATTGTCCCAAAGTTTGGGGGGGTCATGTAGGAGAGTAGGGTCTGCAATCCTATGATCACCCAGATTTTTGCTTTTTGCTTCACTGGTTTACGACTTTCCCTGGCTGTGGGCCTGCTAATCAGACCCACAGCCTAGCTGTTCTCTCTATTCCAAATTGTACCCAGGTACTGAATTGGCACTGGGCCCTCTCCAAGTCCCTGTACCCAGGGCAGAGGTGTACCCAGAAGTCTCCCAGGGGCTGCAGCATGTATTATGCCACCCCTGGGTTGACTAACTAAATCTGACACAACTGGCTGCACGACAGCTGGGGCAAGGTGGTGTAATCACCCTTTGCTTTAGATATAGTATTCCTATATCTAAACCTAAAATGGACACCTGTATTCCTATCAGTCACTCCTATGGCAGGCCTTAACAATCCTGAAGGCAGAGTGCGTGGAATAAGGTGAAATGGTGCTCTGGCATGAGCTGAGCCCGTTTGCAGCTTGCGGAACCAAGTCCTAATAGCTGTTCCATGATAACGCATACCATATACTCTTAAGTGCATTATAATCCTCGCGGTTATATGCCAACTCTGGTATCGCTTTATAAAAACATGTCGAGTAAGGTGTCATACGAATTGGAATACTAACCCCTCGCCAATTCTGGCAACGGGGTTAGCATTCCACCCTTCTAGAGGGACACGACATGTATGTAACCTGTAACCCCGGTTAAAGTCAGACATAGCCTCAGCTCCACAAGATGGATGCTGCCACCGAGACACAAGTCTGACCTCCTGCTGCTGGGAGTCCTCCCAGCACAGGAGGCAAGAACAAAGGGTTTCCTGCCAGGGGCGGTGCCAGCACCGTCCCAGACAGGATTTTGTGTATCCTAGGTAGGCAGGGCGTTAGAGGAAGGTGACTGCAAGTGGCACCCCGGTGCTCACTGTGCATAGGCCGGCTTGAACCAGTTCCAGGGGCACTCCAGCCCCTGATCTGGGGAAAAGCCCGCCAAAGGAGAGGGGTGTAACCACCCCCCTCCCAGTCCCACCCATAAGGCAGGACTTAGTCGCGTGCCAGCCCCCTTTTTCAAGATACAGGTAGGAGCAGGCCCCCTTCCAAACTAGATCAATCTTTGAATCCTGAACCGACTTTCTACGAGAGGAACTCAAGACTCTTCCTAAGATTTTCTCCCTTGTGACTAAGGAGTAGTCACCCTGCAGCAGCAGGCACCACCCAAGCATCGCGGTCTGCTGTAAGTCTCTCCTCCGGATCAAGACTGCCCAGCACGACGAGAACCGGCTTCCCTGGCACCTCTGACCTCAAACTGCATCATCAGCCCAGCTGTGATCCGTGGGTGTGACGAGACCTCGAGGGACCGGCCATCTTTAAAGACTGCACGACGCTTGTCCAGCACGACCACCGAGTGACCCTCGACTGAGTGCTTTGGGGTAAGAGAAGCCCCGACCCTGAGCAGCTCCAGCACCGAAGTTCAGCCCCCCTGCATCCACGAGATCTGCGTGGGGCCCTTCTGCTCTTTGCTGCTCACCGCGTTGTCCAGGTCACTTGCCCGTTGGCTAGTGACCCCCTTACGACGCTCCACGACGACAAACACCGCTGGTCTGGTTGCTCCAGACTGGCCCTTGCTTCCCTCCATCAGAGAAGCACCCTGGACCCTCCTGGTCCACTCCAGACGCCATTTTAGGTCCACCGCGTGGGCCTTGCATTTGCCAAGACTTGTTGCCCCAATCCTGGGTCCAGCGACGTCGACAGCAGAAACCTTCGTGGGACAGCTCGCACCTCCATCCTGGTCGCCGACAACGCCTCCTGGTCCGAGAGACTGCAGAGCCCAGCAGCGCCCACTCACCTGGTCGAGGTGACTTTGCCCGGTGCCATCCTGGTGCCCACCTAATCACTGGCTAGTGATTCAGAACTTGGTCCCCTCTGCTTACAGGTATCCATCTTCACTGATCCAGGCTTGGATCACCACGAACTCCTTCACTGGTCGCCTGCCAGCAACTTCTTTCTTCAGGCTCCATAGACTGCAACGAGAGATCCCGACGTCTTTTCAGACCTATGCAGCCGCAGCCCCTGAGCTAGGTAACCTAAGCATTTCGGTGCTCCAGCATAGCTTAGCCATCTAAGTGTCAGGATCCATTGTCGTTTCAGCTCTACCTAGTCGGGTTCGCCCGAGAACACTAACTTTGCTTTTACTAGCCTCCATAGACTTTTTCCCGCCTTACGTGTGAGAGTTCCCACTCTGCACACGACGTCCCTAGGCCTCCCACTTGCAATCTAAAGGTTCAGGGGATTAGCCCTAGCGATTCTAAAGCCTATGAGAATAGTACTTACCTGCTAGTAATTTCGCATTCCACTTGTTTAGTATATGGTTTTTCGTGCCCCTCGGGCATTTGTGTAAATTGTGCGACTTAAAGTATTTTCGTAAGAGTTTTGTTGTGTGCTTAGCTCCCTGACTCATAAAGAGTTCAGGGTAGTCTTGTTATAAATAAATATACTTTATTTTCATAACAACTTGTGTGGTGTCCTTTCACTTGGTGTTCAAGGGGTAAATGTGATGGTAAAACAGCTGGCTTAACACGCCCTCTAGAGTTTAGCCTAAAGACTGCTCGTGTCCATGCTACTAGGATAGCTGGTCTATCAGGTTGACTTACAACCAATCATCAATAAGGGTTGTTTGGACTGATACAAAGTGCTCACTAGAATAGTGAACATTATATATCAGGCCAACTTCTCACACTACCCGCAACACAAGTTACTCTGACTGCATGGGCGAGGGCGACCAAATCCATGGGCTGGACGGGCCGGGTCACAAAGAGCACTCAACAAGTCGACCGGGAGGGAAAGAGTTTAATATGGTGGCGGTGTCTGTTAGACACCGCCAGCCATATTACCATGGGGGCGGAAACATGCCTTTCCGTTGCGGCATTACAGCCACGGAAAGACATGTGGGAGTTGCTTGTGGGGGGCCTGTTGCGGGCCCCCAGGGACTCTGGAGGGGTGAGGGGTGCACATATACCCCCCTGCAGTTCCATGCACAACATGGCAGGCACCGTGCGGTGCCTGCCACGTTGTGCATGGAAGTGCACGATATGCCTTCCTGGAGTTGTGGTGGGCGGTGCTGAGTGCACCGCCCGCCACAATGTCAGGAATGCAGGATGCGCAGGTGGTCCCATTTCACGATAGGATGGCGGGCGGACTTTATCTGCCCGCCATCCTAATGACCCCCATAGTTTGGGTGGCGGCATTAATACACCCTAGAGAAGTAGCCATCAGGGCAAGGCTCCGTCTCATTCAATACAAGATACAGCATAGAACCTACTATGACGGAAAGGTCAAGGTCACCATACTGCCTCACCTGCAAAACGGCCAAAAGCGACAACTTTCATACAATTTGGGCATGCCCTAAGTTGCAGGTATATGGACGCAGATAATTGAGTTATTGGGAACGGTCCTGGGGGCGATATTGCCGATTGAGCCACGGTTTGTGATTATGGGCATACCGAGTGAGGTAGATGTCACCAGGCCACAGCAAAATTTCGCCTCTCTTGCATTGGTGGTGGCCAAGCCATTAGATGGTGGGTGGCTGAAAACCCTACAATTCAGGAATGGCCGAGAGGAATGGACTTATACATGGCAGCTGAGCGTTTGACGCTGTGAACTGGACATTCCTAGATGCCATTTTTACTAAATTCGGGTTAGTATGGAAATTTCGCAGTTGGGTGGCCCTCTTCTATAACCAGCCGGTAGCTACGGTGTGGGTCAACGGAAAGGGTTCAACACCCTTCCCTATTGAGAGAGGGACACGACAGGGCTGCCCTCTCTCGCCTCTCCTCTTTGCACTAACCCTTGATTCTCTGGCCTGCACAGTTAGAGTGCATCCCTCCATCCGAGGATTTCAAGGAAGTCCCATAGATGGCTGAGAGGAAAACATTTCCCTATATGCTAATGATATCTTACTATATATCACCAATCCTACCACAATGATCCTGGCCCTGTTTGAAGCTATAAAAAAATACGGCAGCGACTCTGCCTACAAATCAATTGAAATAAAGCCACACTATACTGCCTAACGCCCAAATAGACTGGCCTTTGCCTGGCAAACTGAGAGTAGGACAAGGAGGCTTCCAATACCTGGGAATATTTGTTACCCCACACCAAGTGACATGCAGGGAGTAAAACCTCGGGACTGTCCTGCGCAATTTTAAATCAGACGTGGAAAGATGGAGAGACTCCCCCTCACCCTGTTCAGACGGGCGGCCATCTTTAAAATGATCACCCTGCCCCAACTGCTATATGCTCTTCAAAACACATACCACCCACTTCCCAGAGACACCTTTATGGAGATAGACAGTAGAATTCAATCATTATGGTGGCGGGGGGAGCACCCGAGGATATCGCTCAAGACACTGCAACGAAACCCCTATAACGGAGGGATTGCACTCCCAGACATAGAGGCCTCCTATTGGGCATCCCACCTGATACCTATAAACAAATGGATACATAAAAATAGGGACCACCCCACATATCGCCTAGAGAGGGAGGAAATGTTCCCACATATGTATCTACACTATTTATACAGGGAAAAGGGGAGCTCCCACTTACTACCCGCAACACAAGTTACTCTGACTGCATGGGCGAGGGCGACCAAAACCATGGGCTGGAAGGGCCGGGTCACAAAGAGCACTCCGCTCTGGGAAGTAGGTTGGCTCAAAGAGCTCCGAAAGCTAAAAGGATTTGGGACCTGGGATCTCTTGGGGATCTCCACAATCGGAGACATTATCGAAAGAGGAGAACTGAAAACATGGGCAAAGCTTAAACAGGAATAAAATATGAATATCTCCAAATTCATCAAATATGAGCTACTGCGCAACACGTGGCAGGCAGGGAATATCCCATGCAAACAACTTTTGGAGTGCGCACCACCAGAAGGCAGAATCCTACAAGAAGAATGAATACACAAGGCGGCCTCTTTCACCTATAAAACTATTAACAATAATATCCCAGATGGACTGAGAGGGCTATGAGCACTATGGGAGAAATAGGTGGGTCACTTGAGGATTTAGGGGCCCATTAGGATCTCGGGCAGATCACCACCTCCCGCACGGCGGTGGTGATCCACCCAAGATCCGTCCCCACCCGCCACCCATTTCCCCTGCCATATTACTATGGCGGGGGGACAGCGGCGGACGGAAAGACCGTCCGCCGCTTTTCCGCCCGGTCAACAAGTCGACCGGGAGGGAAAGAGTTTAATATGGTGGCGGTGTCTGTTAGACACCGCCAGCCATATTACCATGGGGCGGAAACATGCCTTTCCGTTGCGGCATTACAGCCACGGAAAGACATGTGGGAATTGCTTGTGGGGGGCCTGTTGCGGGCCCCCAGGGACTCTGGAGGGGTGAGGGGTGCACATATACCCCCCAGCAGTTTCGTGCGGTGCCTGCCATGTTGTGCATGGAAGTGCACAACATGCCTTCCTGGAGTTTTGGTGGGCGGTGCTGAGTGCACCGCCCGCCACAATGTCAGAAATGCAGGATGCGCCCTCCACTGTGGTGGGTGCATTCTAATGGCCCCCACGGAACCCCCGCCCTTATGGCAGGCGGTCCCATTTCACGATAGGATGGCGGGCGGACTTTATCTGCCCGCCTTCCTAATGACCCCCATAGTTTGGGTGGCGGCATTAATACACCCTAGAGAAGTAGCCATCAGGGCAAGGCTCCGTCTCATTTAATACAAGATACAGCATAGAACCTACTATGACGAAAGGTCAAAGTCCCCATACTGCCTCACCTGCAAAACGGCCAAAAGCAACAACTTTCATACAGTTTGGGCATGCCCTAAGTTGCAGGTATATGGACGCAGATAATTGAGTTATTGGTAACAGTCCTGGGGGCGATATTGCCGATTGAGCCACGGTTCGTGATTATGGGGATACCGAGTGAGGTAGATGTCACCAGGCCACAGCAAAATTTCGCCTCTCTTGCATTGGTGGTGGCCAAGCCATTAGATGGTGGGTGGCTGAAAACCGTACAATTCAGGAATGGCCGAGAGGAATGGACTTATACATGGCAGCTGAGCAAATTACTTGCCGTAGCAGGGGTTTCCCCAAAAAATTTCACAGAATATGGGATCCATGGAGGCGACCATTACATCACACATACATCACAGGTTATATCCATAGGTGGTACTTGGGAAAAAGGGGACCCCTACATACTGTTCTGTTTGCTATTCGTAGGGAGTACATAAACAATTAGGAAAAGGAGTAAAATAGCAAACTAATGATACTTATACAGCCCTTATAACATCAAGCGACCATAAATGAATATTTCATGAGACATGATGATATATCGAAATCTTGAAACCATTTTGTTTATAATTATTTCTCCTTCTATATTTTTCTCTTTTGAATATTTTTTTTGTACTAGAAATATATTATTTACATGAATTACATTCAATTATACATATTACACATATTCACATAAGAACATGAAAAGGGAAAATAGACAGTGCTATACGATATATTCGGTCGATCGAAATTTAGAGGAAGGCAATGCGGTGGAATAAAACACTACGCGCGTTTCGGGCAGTGGGCTTCGTCAGGTGACCGCCATTCGCAATTTAGAAACATAACAGTGTGCAGGATTAGGGGGACCTAGATGGGAAAAACATAAGAAATACATGTATAAATATATTGGTCGCTGTTATATACACAACTATTTACATATTTACAAAGGTCTAAAGGGTCTGTAATTCCATTACATTTCATGATATTTGTAACAGCAATAGAACATTATAGCTTTGTTCCATGTTTTCTTAGTAGTTGACTATGAGGAGTTCCAGTATCTACAACGTCACATTTTGCCTAAAGTCATGTCTTTATAGCTAACAATCTCTTCCATTTATAAATTCTGTTCAATATGTGGCATCTGATGGTTTATTTGTGATTTCTCAAATATGTAGATGAAATAATCTACATAAATGTGAAATTGTTCATATTGGTTTTAGATGTGGTGGTGTTATAAAAAACATCAGAGCTCAATTGCACTTCGTGACGTATCATAAAGGGAACTTCTGGGTGCAATTATATAATTGCTTGTTCCCAAGGGATTTCAGAATTTAATCCGGATCTTACTGTATCGAGCGTGAATATCCATTAGACTTCACGTTTTTGGCGAATTTTATCTACACAAATTTCAGGTTTCGCCACAATTTTTCTCACACTATCCACTTTACTTCCTCTGGCTTGTGATCACATTCTACATAATAAGCTACTAATGGGGGCATTCATTTTTCTTGTGCGAATCGCTGATTTATGTTCAGTGACTATTGTGTATACTGAACAAGAAGATTCTCCCACGTAGCCTTTACTACATGGACAGATTAACAAGTACACAATATTTTTGGTCTTGCAGTTTGTCATACAGGTCAGAGAAATAGTGGTGCCATTAAAATGTAGCTCATTCGTCTCAATTGCTTCAGGACACACTATAAAAGAATTATACCTATTGAAAATACTAGAATGAAGTACCACTAAATACTATATTTGTAAGTAACGGTCAACTTTTAGAGTGCTTTCTGCTTTGTATATTTGTATCCTATTCTTTTCTACCCCCCATTGATCTCATTCTATCTACTTAGAACTGGCAGTACATAATAGATAGTGAAGAAATCTATGTAGTATGTAATAGTGATGTCATAACTTAGAACCATCAGATGCCACATATTGAACAGCATTTATAAATGGAAGAGATTGTTAGCTATAAAGACATGACTTTAGGCAAAATGTGACGTTGTAGATACTGGAACTCCTCATAGTCAACTACCAAGAAAACATGGAACAAAGCTATAATGTTCTATCGCTGTTACAAACATCATGAAATGTAATGGAATTACAGACCCTTTAGACCTTTGTAAATATGTAAATTGTTGTGTATATAACAGCGACCAATATATTTATACATGTATTTCTTATGTTTTTCCCATCTAAGTCCCCCTAATCCTGCACACTGTTATGTTTCTAATTTGCGAATGACGGTCACCTGACGAAGGCCACGGGCCGAAACGCGCGTAGTGTTTTATTCCACCGCATTGCCTTCCTCTAAATTTCGATCGACCGAATATATCGTATAGCACTGTCTATTTTCCCTTTTCATGTTGTTATGTGAATATGTGTAATATGTATAATTGAATGTAATTCATGTAAATAATATATTTCTAGTACAAAAAAAATAATCAAAAGAGAAAAATAAAGGAGAAATAATTATAAATAAAATGGTGTCAAGATTTTGATATATCATCATGTCTCATGACATATTCATTTATGGTCGCTTGATGTTATAAGGGCTGTATAAGTATCATTAGTTTGCTATTTTACTCCTTTTCCTAATTGTATATCCATAGGTGGGCCTGAGGAGGGACCTCCCTAGAGAGAATACCTGGTTGCCGACTACTATTGTTCCTTAGACCCAAATGGCAATGCGTAATGGACATAAACACAAACTAGCACAAACCAAGTGTAGTGAGGGGGGTTGCTATGTTGATGACAACCAAGCGCTGTTGGATGTGATCAATTATGACAGTCGTAATGTTTATGACTTGTATTTTGCTATTTGTTCAAACAGAAAATAAAAATAAATTTGGGGGGAAAACAATGACTAAACACACAAGGATGTGTTGCCACACAGTGGAAGTCCCTTACTGCTGTTTACTGCTTCATTTGGGTGTCAAACTGGTATTAAAGGGGGGAAACCTTTTGCCCAGTGTTGGAAAGTGGGTTATTAGTAGTCATAGTAAATCTGCATCTACCACTGGCGATAAGGCCACAAACACAATCTTCAGCTCAGAACAGGTCTCAAATTATTCCCATGCTCACCCCTGGATAGCTTAGCTGCAAGCAGGCAGGCTTAACTCAGAAGACAGGTATGTAAAGCATTTAAAAACACACATTCAATAAATAATGAAGACACAACACACAATAAAATTCCAAAACCAATTGATAAATATTGGAAATGCTTGTAACTTTAAGATGACACCAAAAGGACAAAAATCCAATGTAGGGAACCAGAGATTTAACATTTTAAAGATTTAAAACCAGATAGCACCTGGAAACCTATAGTGCCACTCTGGGATATCTGGTCCTGCTGCATGAGAACAGTCGTAGTTTCAGGCCTACTGTGAAGCAGCCCTGCTCAGATACTCCTCAAGGTAGGCCTCCATCGAAATTTTACCTTTGGACTTAGAAACTTTTCTGTCGCTTTTTCTGCCGGGGACCCTAAATGCTCTTAACCTGTCCGGATTTGGTGAGGGTTCGCTGGCTTGCTTTACAGGGAACTCCTGGTCAAACTCTTGAAGTCAGACCTCCGGAGCTTGTCAGTGGGATGAACCAGCGGGCGCGGTTGACTCCTTCCCCGTATGGAGCTTTTTTTCCAAAGTTGCTCTAAACTTCTGGAACTTCTTCCTGAAGTTTCTCTTGAGTGTCTAACGTGTCCAAAACACAATCCAAGGGTCTGGAATCTCACAGATGATCCTTGAAAAGATTGGAAACAAAATTCCCACAATGCACCTACAAATCCACTGGACGCATTCCAGGCAGGGAAGTCTAGGTGATGTTTGCCCAGTTGAGCTCTGTTAACCTGTAGCTTGCAGGGAGTCCACTATTTATTCCTCTTGAAGCAAGGTACTTCCAAAGGGCTATAGTTCCATATAATGCAGCAGGTGAAGTCAGTGTGGAGGGCCTGATGGTGCAAATCAAGTATCCAGCTTGGGATCTTCTTCTCTTAGGTTCAAGTCGCAGATCTGAGAAGCTTTGCTCCTCTCACATATTTATTCAGTGTACTCTGGGGTAAAGCAGGAGAGCACTCCTGTCCAATCAGGTACTAGGCAGCACCCAAGAGCATGACCACTTCCTCCAAAGTTTGGCATAATCTTCTCCCAGAAAGCAGTATGCCTCAGAAATTCAATATGGCTGAAATCTCAGCAGAGGAGCAAGAACTAGTTAAAACAACCTCCAGTATGGCTCATTTCCATTGCTCTCCTACACCCACCATCTTCAAATTACTCCCTTAAGCCTGCCATCTGGAGCGTCAGAGGGGCTGGAGAAGCAGACGGGCCTGCCCTGCCTGTCATGTCCCCCTTTAAATCGTCATAGTTTATGACCCCCTCCCCCCTGCTCTGGCATTCCTGCGTATCAGAGCTCTCTCTACCAAATAGCCTCCCCCTGGGTGAGCTACTTATCACTTCATCAAAGCAGCCTGGCTAATCCTGTTAACTCTGACCAACCAGGGAAGAGGGCAGGAAGGCTGAATCGTTGGCTTACAAACAAGAGTCTTAAAACTTCTTTTCTGAATATTTGATGGTATATTTAACAATAGCAGATTGTTTGATTTATCAATACCATTTTCCTAAGTCCTTAAATGAGCTTTTCTTTGATTTCTAACAGAGTTATGCTTTCATAAACTATAGCAATGCTATCCTATGTGGCTGGGCATCTACAATGGGTAAAATAAAAAGTCCAATTTCTCCAACATCAGGGCCTATAAAACTTCTTTTGTATGGACCCCAACCCCTGGGACACCTAGGGCAGACTTTAGGAATCCTGAATATGCACAAATAGTGTAGATCCTCACTCCACAGTGCTCGGGACACCAAAGTTGATTTTGGGAGGCACTTTACTATAATGGGGAAAGAGAAATATGCAATTTCTCTATCCCCCAGTGCTTATAAAACATATTTTATAAGGGCCCTCCTTATAATGACATGCCACCCCCTTTGAGGGACATCTAGGTGAGACCCTATGTGTACCTAAAATGCCACCATATTGTAGTCTATCCCTTTTTAGGTGCCCCTACCACCAAAGTAGAGTTTGGGCACCTATTTGTCTTCAATAGTAGTGCTGCAACACAGGGCTGCTTTTAAAATTACATCCGGCTCTCAGCAGTACACACATGCAAGTGCAACAAAGGCTGCTGGCCTCTATACCGCCATGCCCTAATATGTACTAGGGGTTTATAGGGTCGGTCATGCCAATTATAATTGTACCATAATATGTAGTGTATCTTCATTTATGTGTGTGTTTTCAACATAGAACTGGCCCTGGGCCTGGTTAGACAGAAACCAGGGACATTAGGAGTCAGTTACAACCAGTACCACTCAGCAAAAAATGGGGGTGCACAGGGCACGAAGGATGATATATACAACAACCAGATTGTGTTAACATATGTAAAAAGTAGCTAATACTATCACTAAATGTGCCCAATATACCACATAATGTGCCTTCTCTTGATGCCGTATTTAGTCAACACTGCCGCATAATTTGGTTCTCCTGAGACCCATAATTGCAATGGGCTTGATTTTCGTAATGGTTTTTACCCACATTCTAATAATATTTCCTTGCAATACAGCAAACATTGTGAAGCAGTTCTGTATAACATGTCTGAATTTCGCTATCATTGGCTGTATAATCCATCTCTATGTGGAGCAGAGTGTAATTAATAACCACTGCAGACCAAGCACCAGATGTTGTCGCCAAGTCATAGTCTCCTGATAAAGAAAAATCATCATGTAGGCCTGGGTGAAATTTTAATTACACCAGAGTAATTGGAGTCATTTCACATTACTCTTTTGATGCAAAATTCCCCAAACTATGCCATTATGCCTGTTCGTGTAATTATGAGTAATTTCTCACAAACATCCTACCGTATGTGCACAGGAACAACTAATTTAGCAAACACACGCGGGAGCTGCTGCTGTTCATGTTCTGTTTTATTTGGCTGTTTTTCTCTTACCACAAAATGCATCCACTGGTTCATTTAGATGCAAGGGTGCATTTTGCACTGAGAAAATAGCGCTAAAACGCTGGGTTACACTCCTCACGTAATACTGCATAATCTTGCGTAGTTCTACTTTATCTGGTATAATTTTGCTCTAATTGCGCTACAACAAACCCATATCATTATGCAACTTGAATCATTCAAGCTGAAAAAACCGAATCAAGCTGTTTAAGGAAGTGACAGAAGTAGAAGCAAAAAAGTATGCCCTGTTGCTTCTAATCAGCTAAGCAAAAATGTGATTCAATTAACATTGAGTATGTTGGCCTTTAATAATCCTTTCAATTTATGAAGGAATCCTTTTCTGCTCCTGTAAAATTCTTCAATGTGTACAGCTGCCAAGGTAACTCTGCTCCTTTGGTATTTGAGGCATTGTTTAGAGGAATTTACACCAAAAATGTATAGAATCTCCATCTGCACCTCTGGTCTTCAAACTGCCCTATATAGAGTATCTTGATGTGAATTGGATTTTTGATCAAGAGGGGGTGCACACCCTTCTACGATAACAACCACAAAAGTCACTAAATTAACCTGTGCTTAACCCTCTGGTAACTTGGCACAAAAGCAGTCAAGCATAACCTAGAGCTAATGTGTAAAGTATTCCTATAGCATACAAACAGTAATAAAGTGAAGACACAACACATGAAAAATCCCACACCAATTTAGGACAATTGAGTAAAATGTAATAAATAATAGGAGACCAAAATGACAAACATCAAATGTCTTAAAGTCCTGATCTGAGAGTCCAGATTGCAGAGGAGGAGGCAGCCAGGAGCAGAGAGAACATTGCAGATGATCGTCCTATTGTGCGAATAGGCCGGACGTTGTGGACAGTTGTCGCTGTGGCAGGAAGATCTGGTCAGGTGTTGAGGTGGTCATCGTTGGCAGTCACTGTAGCACAAAGAGTCAGGACCACCTGAGCTTCATGTTGGCGATCTTCACAGGCAACAAAATCTTGGCAAAGACGGGCCTTTGGCAGTCGCCAAGGGCCCAAAACATCAGCATTTCTCCTTTATTTCACAGGAGGAGCATGTCTGATGCCAGCTAAGGGCTCAGAACCTGCGCAGGCACCTCATGGGAATCACTCGGCAGGTGCCAGCAGGGCTCCAGCAGGTCCAGGCAGGTTCAGTGCAGAAGGTCAGCTGTTCACTTGCAGGGAGGCCTCTCGAGCTTGTTGTGTCCCTGTAGCTCAGAACATGAGGTCAGCTTCCTGACCCTTGGGGTCGCTCTGCCTAGGATGAAAGAATAGGTCCTGTCTACCTTCTCAGAGAGCATGGCAGTCCTCTGACAGCAGGGCAGTACTTCTTCTGTCATATTCATAGGTCTGGGTTTGTGCTGAAGAGTGGTTCTGAGGGTCCTATTTTATTCCTGGTGCCAGCTTTGAAATGAAAGAAAAAGTTTCCCCCCAGGGAAGGTTTTGGAATGTTCCTCCTCCCTGCGCCGGTCCCAGGATGTCTGGGGTAACAAAAGGCTAGTGTGAAGTCCCTTGTGAGTGTGCTGAGGCAACTACTTTCAAATATAAAAGCTGTGCACAGCTCCACCTTTCCCATCCAGACAAGATGATCCATCCTGCCAACATATAGTCCCTCTTTGTTTCACTCTCTAGGACTATGTCTCTACATGAGCCCCCTCGCAGCCATCGCACGCCAACACAACCTAAACATCATCTCCGATGCTGACGACACCCAGTTGATCCTCTCCCTCACTAACGACCCCACCACCGCCAGAGCCAGCCTCCAGGAAGGAATGAAAGACGTCGCGGAATGGATGAAGCTCAGCCGTCTGAAACTGAACTCAGACAAGACGGAAGTCCTCATCCTGGGACCATCCCCCTCTGCCTGGGACGACTCCTGGTGGCCCCCTGCCCTAGGCACCGCCCCCAAGCCAACGGACCATGCACGCAACCTGGGCTTCATCCTGGACTCCTCCCTCACGATGACCAAGCAAGTCAACGCCGTCTCGTCATCCTGTTTCAACACCCTGCGCATGCTCCGAAAAAAGATCTTCCGGTGGATCCCCATCGAAACCAGGAAGACGGTCACCCAGGCCCTCGTCACCAGCTGACTGGACTACGGGAACACCCTCTATGTTGGCACCACAGCCAAACTCTAGAAAAGACTCAAACGGATACAGAACGCTTCTGCACGACTCATCCTGGACATCCCCCGTCACAGCCACATCTCTGCCCATCTGAGAGACCTGCACTGGCTCCCCATCAGCAAGAGGATCACGTTCAGACTCCTCACCCACGCACACAAGGCTCTCCACGACATGGGCCCCAAATACCTCAACAGCTGCCTGACATTCTACACACCCACCCGCCAGCTCCGTTCCGCCAGCCTCGCCCTCGCCACCGTCCCACGAATTCGCAGAACAACCGCCGGAGGAAGATCCTTCTCCTACCTGGCGGCCAAGACATGGAACTCCCTCCCCACCCACCTACGGCGGACCCAGGACCATCTCTCCTTCAGGAAACAACTAAATACCTGGCTGTTCGAGCAGTAGCAACTCCCCCTCCCCCAGCGCCTTGAGACCCTAGCGGGTGAGTAGCGCGCTATACAAATTCGCTGATTGAAAGATCTAATTGGCAGTTTAAAACTGCACACAGGCTGCAATGGTATGCCTGAGACATGTTTTAAAAGGCTACTTAAGTGGGTGTCATGCTTTAGGCCCACTAGAGGTATTTAAATTGAAGGCCCTGGTTACATGTTGTACCAATTTACCATGGACTTATAAGTACATTTAATGCGACAATCCAGTGTAGGCCAGTTTTACCATGTTATAAGGAGGGAGCACAAGAACTTTAGCACTGGTTAGCAGGGGTAAAGTGCACAGAGTCCTTAAACCACCAAAAACGAAATTCAGAAAATAGGAAGGGTGAAGGCAAAAAGTGTGGGGGTGACCCTGCAGAGAGGACTAAATACAACACTTGAGTACTGGCATCGTGCCTGTGTGTCATTCTCTGACGCTATTGAGTGTGGTACAGACTCTGCCATGAATGGTGGCAGAAGAAACACCCAGTCTAGGGTTACTTGGCTGGCACCATATCTTTCAAAGGTGATACTGTGAATGACTCTTATAGAAGTGATGGCTTACTTGTTCAAAAAGCACCCATAGCCTCCCCATCAGTATGTTAGTGACTAGATATGATGGTACCAGCTATGCATCTCCAGGTTAGCAGTATATTCCAACCACCCACATTTGGTGGCAGAAACTCCACCATCTCTCACTGAAATTGTTGGATTTCCACCATTGGTTTCACCAAAAAAGTGGCTTCACCCATGCTGGAGAGCCACCTTAGTATAGAGGCCTTGATTGATTTAGTTTACAAACCACACAAATACCCAATAAGGTGTTCTGGCGCAGTGAAGGTAGGAGAAGGCATTAAATATTGCCCAAATGCAGGGATGTCTGGTGGAAGGGTATTCCATGGTAGTAAAAACAAAAAAAGCACATCCTCCATTATGCATCCTGTTCAATTTCAGTATGTTTGCAAGACAAAGCTGAAATCCAATGATGTCAAGCGAACAAAGATGTCGTGTAACTGCACAAAAAAAACAGATGCACCACATATAAAATGAAGAGATAATGTGTTACAATGAGATATAGAACAATTTGAAAAACTCAACTTCTGACAAGATCCAGTTGCGTTTCTGCACTTTATTGTAGATTCATTTGAAATTCATAAAAACATCCACCAGCACGTTTCGTCCAGTAAAAACAGGAGAATACAAAGTATTCTCGTGTTTAATCATGGCATATATTTAGTCATTGTATATAAATGTACAGTTTGTCTATGCATACCGTCTGTCTCTATGTAAATATATGTCTAATTTGCAGCTCTGAAGAAGTCTACGTTTTTACTTGACGAAACGTGTTGGCTGATTTTCAATTTCAAATGAATCTACAATAAAGTGAAGAAACGCACCTGGATCTTGTCAGGAGTTGACATTCTCAAATTGCTCTATATCTCGTTGTAACACATTATCTCTTCATTTTATATGTGGTGCAGCTCTGTTTTTGTTTGTGTATATTATATCTTCCTGGTGAGGAAGGCATCTGCGGGCATGGGTGGGCATACAGAGAACTGCACACAAGGATAAGCAAAATATTATCCAGTAACAAAATACTATAAGGGTAATTAGCAGTGAGGGTGCTTTGGTAGCTTTTTAGGTCTGCTGCCCATTTTTCAGATGTTATGTCATGTGACTGCTAGGAACAGAGCACATGTAAAGCTTTATGGTGGCAGAAACAGAGTCTCTTAGAAATACATCCTTTCTGTACAGGGAGCAATAAAGTCTGGAAATATGAGAAGAAATAATTGTATATTTGTGAAGTGAGCAAAGAGGTGAGGAAGTCCTAGTATGGATATATGACGGTACAACGCGTACCGTCACAACGCATACCTTTACAACGCGGCCGTGACAACGCAAGTCTTTACCACGACTTGCGTTGGGGGGGCGCGGATTTCGAATAGTTTAATTTACTATTCTAACACCAGTCCCCGTGGACCCTAGGGAAGGTGTTAGGATAGTAAATTAACTATTTTTAGACCTTGAGCGCCCTCCAGCGCAAGTCGTGGTAACGACTTGCGTTGTCACAGCCGCGGTGTAAAGGTACCGCGTTGTGAAAACATCGTTGTAAACGATGTTTACCCCTAGTATATTTGTGAATGACCTAAAATCACTCTGCCAACATACAGGAAAAATTCCACAATTAATGTGAAGTAGGACCTTGTTCTGACAAACTGACAGATAATTCCAGAGCAAAACACTACATCCGTTTTTTAGTGCTACCAATTTTCCTCTGATTCTTTTAAATCCAGTGTCAAAATCTTGAGGGCACAAAAGGGCAAGACAAGATACCAGCCTTCCAAGGGGGCTCTATGACGTTGCAAAATCAATACCTATCCTGCCTAATCTTGAAGTATACTCTCCTACTGCCTTCTGGTATGGAGACCCAAAGTTTTTGGCCATCATAAATTGTCTTTTCTCCCTCCATGCATGTCCTTGTTATCAGTCCTCTCCAGTGAATGCAGCTGGCCTGTGTTTGATGCCCCAAGTCAGCGACCAGAACATACTTTTTTCCTCCTACATGCATACATCCTCCCTCGGGCAAATCTAACTTATATGGTCAGCCTGATGCAGACTTGAGGCATCTCATGTGATCAAAGGTCCTCAGATACAGTGGTACTCTATCCATATTAGGGACCTACTTCGGGGCTAATGTGAACGTACCAAGAAAACCCGTGACACAAAACATTCCTATAGTTCATATGCAAATCACGGGTATAGTGTTGATGGTGGCTAAATGCTGTATTGCTATAAATTGGTTCAACACCTCTAGTCCAATGGTTTCTGAATATGTCCAAATGTGATGGACTCGAAGAGGCAGACTATGAGTGTCTCCCTGGGACTGCTAGGTCACATTACGTCTGTGTTACTTTAGGAGCTTACTTAGTCAGTGTTGAAGATGCAGGGGACGTGTTGTAAATACACAACAATTTTTTGAAAGTGTCAATATTGGGTGAACCTTACAATCAAGTGCTGTATTATCTTCACGTGTAGCATTTCTAGTATGAACTGCACTAAGCGTCATATGTATAAATCATTTTCGCAGTTGGAAATGACCTGGTTGGGCTATTTCATACCGCAAAAATGCTTGTATATATGTTCAAAGCGCAAATTGTGATTCAGTTACATGTTACCGAATCGTAACCTGTGTTTGCAATTCGGTATTTGGAAGGGGCGTGTTTACGGCACCCCTTCCAGATTCATAATCAGAATGGGATGTGTTAATATTTTGTGACCGAATTCCGGTCCAAAATATTAATACTTTACAGTCTCCCTGAAGAAGGTGGTTGCTCATTCGCAAACGGCAAGGGATCCTGTTGGGACCCCTTCACTTTGAGAATGGAAAAATATAAAGTTTTAGGAGCAGATAGTGGTCTCACAGACCACAGCCTAGCGTTTTAAAACGCATCCTATTTTGCTTCAAGGAAAATAGGCTTAATTTATAAAAAAATAAAAATAATATTGCTTCATTAAAATGCAATCACTGAACTGGCGGTCTGCTAACCACAGCAGACCACCATCCCTGTGATATCTATAATTCCTATTGGGTTGTAAACTGTGACCTATCTCATTAATATTCATGAAGTAGGTTGATATGCGACACACACGCTATTTGAAAAATGTTTTCGTACCTCAGGAATTGCGATTTTCTAATTGTGATTTGGTAAGAATCGCAATTAAGAAATCACAATTCTAGATTTTTGTACATATGGCCCTAAATAGCTTCAAAGTTCAAGAAAGCAAAGCTGGGAGAGGCAATTTGATAAGTTGTATAAGAAATTAGCAGCTTCTGCGCTTAGATCATTTGTCTAGTTGTTCGGAGCTCCAGTTCAGAGACATTTTTCATTACACACAAATTAGTTCTTGCCAGGCACTTTTCGTCTACTCTACACTGAAAAATCGAATGATTGCATTCCGACACAGCTCTTTGTTTATTCTCTGAGAAACGCCATTAATGTGCTGATTGTGTCAAGAACATCCCACCGTACAGCAACAACACTGAGTTCTGTATGACTACATTAAGTGCGGGAGAGCCACAGTGCCCATGTAAAGCTTATGAGTGGAGTTCTTGCTATCTTTTTGTATTTTATTTTATCCATTTATAGAGTGCATGGTTACACCGTCGGTGTGTCCCCGCGCTAGTAGCAGACTTTCAGATGGCAGGAGTTGCATTTGACACTCAGCCCATGGGCATGTATCAGGAGGTCTCGGGAGTCTATTCTAATTTAATTTACCGGTGGGGAAAAGCCATGTCTTTTATTCAAAAACATTACCTCTTGGGATATTTGATTTTAGAATTGAACCTTAGTATCACAAGCTGTTTAGTGAATGATGGATTTTGAAAGTTGTGGGGGATAAAACCAGCCACAGGTTCACCAAGCGGGCACAACCTACTTGCTTCCCAAGGACTGGGTGTCTTCCCACCCTTCTCAATGTTATCAGTATTTGCAATGCAAGTTTCATATAAATCAGTTAAAATTGCAGTGTTTCTAAAGTGGAATGCGTGCAACATACCAATGGTTTCATGAGTATTGAAAGGGCGAGATTTTGATCGATACCTTATATCTATTGATCCAAACCTCGATCTGGTCGACTGAACCTTTATTGCCTGTCTTGGAAGGAAACAGTACACCTATCTGCAAATTAGTTCACCCAAGAAAGGACTCTACTCTCAAAGATCACGGACAACTTCTAGGTTTCAAAAGTTTATTGTAAAGATATAATGAGCTGCAAATACAAGCATCTCAGAATGAGATTCACGAGATACACAGGTCCAATTACATACATGTGCTCTCGAAAAGCCCTCAAACGAGCAACAGAAATCACTAACACAAGTTCTAAAAATAGCAAAGCTATCAGCATAGACGCATATCTCTCCTTCATTTAGGTTGGAGGAAAACAAACACAGGTTAGGCGTCCCTACCCTGTTCTAGATGGTATCCCTACTTAACCAAATCCCAACCTAACAAAGGTGTCAGCAATGAATGACCCCCAAGGGAAGTCACCCACTCTAAGTCTCTTGGTGAAAACCTAAAGTTCTCCAGTCATGACCCCTCACTGCCTACCCATCCGCTCTCTAAAGGGTCCTCAGGTCTCTGCTCTAACTCCACCCAGGGGTGCTGTCCCTAATACAAAACAGTCAACAACATTTGAGACGCCCCTTGCGAAACGCCTCTCACGTGGTGCAACTTCAGGCTTTTTCCATGATGCTTTGTATTGGGCCTCAGACGTTAGAGTTGACCTTGCTTCTCAGTCTCTTCTCCGGCCCGCTGATACCCCTTAAACATTCCAGAACCCTCCTCCATGTCTGGGCCGTCTACTGAACAGACCTCTATTCATTCACTTATAATTGGATCCCCCCTTTCCTGTTGCAGACAGATATCTGCCGCCAAGAACCCAACTCTCATAGACTTCTAAAAAGGCTTGCAACATTTCTCAGCCCAGACATGTACGTGTAAATCAATGCTAAAACATTTCAGGCCTACAATATTTCACATTATGATTATAGCATTCAATTTCTTCATTTAATTAAAGCATGTTAAAACTCTTATTCTATTATTTAGAAAACATTACTCTAAATCATGGCCCATTAATGCAATGACCAAAAACGTTAAACAATCTGTGTCGTGAAAAGAAACACCTTCCCTTTTAGCTCCAGCTCTGGCCCTGAGGCCTACCACGTTCTGCGTTTTACCACAGACCATCTTATATGTTAACAGCTACACGACATAGATTCAAAATAATCACGTCTAATAAAATCATATAATGTCACACATTTCTGTATTAGTTCCACTTCTACTTAAATCTCTATTTTAGCTATACATTTAGAATATAATTTCAGATACTATTAGCACTCATGGCATTTCTCATCATGACTTGTGCTTACTATAGGTAAGTGTGATGTACTCATACATTTATATCAGTTTGCGCTCTCTCAGTTCCCCCCTTTGATGACCTCTCGGGGTCATCACTAACATTTAAACTGCAGTTATTGCTGGCATTCTCTGCGCTTCCAGAGCTCTCAGGCTCCTGTACTGATTATCTTGTATGGCAGCCAATCTCTGCAACTGTTCTCTTTGGGCCCTTTCTGACCTTCTTGCTCTGTACCATTTGAATACCCTCACCAATCCCCACAATATTATCCCACAGATCAATATTATGATGATAGGCTTTAGGATATACCAAATAAAGCTTTTGCCTAAGGTGGAAAACCACCCTCCAACTGTACTCATTCCATGGCCCACCTTTTCCCAGACATTTTCTCTACTCAAGTCTTCGATCTCTTTGTGTATATTAGTTATGTTCTTAATAACTTTCTCAAGGGGTTTTGAAAGGTCTGGAATGTAAGTGCAACATTCCTGAACCTTCAAAGCCTTACAGACTCCGCCCTCTTTTGCTAATAAGACATCTAATGCAAGCCGATTTTGAAGAACCATAGCCCTTATCGATTGCATCTCTCCTTCTACCAGCATTAAGGACTGAGCAGTGCTGGCAGACAACCTGTCGACAACTGTTGCCAGTCGTCTAATTTTAACATCATTAAGGATTATTCCCAAAAGAGGGAACATAGCTCCAAAGACATCTCCAACCATTTCTGCATCGCCTAAATCTCTCCTTCCCCTCGATGATGTCTGGCCCTCAATGATCAATAAGTCTTGTGCATGATATATTTTGGGGAAGACAATTGCCAAGTAACATGATCCATACCAGTTGTCAGGTAGTCTCACGTAAGCATTTCTTCCACATACAAAATACACATTTGGAATTACTTGCATTCCCTTCAGGAAATCCTTAGTGTAGTACTCTAAATTAAAAGCATGTTCACAGTCAACTTCACCCACGTATACATTTTCATAATACGTTTTGGCTCGGTGAAGACATAACTTTCCTTTCTGCGCTTTATCTAAAGCTATTGGACCACTACTACCCTTTCTCTTATGTGACTTCTCTTCCTCGGTCCAATCTAATTTCCCTTGTCCTGATTTTTTCAAAATCTTTTGTCTCCTGTAACGATCATCCACCTGCCCTATGAACTTTTTCTCGACTTCTGACACCTTGCATGTCAGATTATTTCTACGGGCATGTGAAGTATCTAAGGTAATCCAAGGAATGAAGAACTTGGCCAATCTGTCTTCACTCTTCCAGTAATCCCATTTATTCATCTGCTTATAATTCGGGACTTCTGGCAACACAGAATCATAATTGGAGAAATAGTATTCAAAACTATCTCTCTCATAAAATATACTAAGCAATAAGCTACATGTAATGCCATATGTCAGAGGGAGGTGATGATATCGAATTCCTTCATCTACAGACGCAGGCAACTGCATGCAGACGTAGCAATCCTTAACCTCCATGGCATCCACGTATTCATACAAAAGTTTAGCATAAGCATTTGACCTAAAGTCTCCTTGGGACTCGTCTACATGTAACCTGCGGGCTTCTGCAGCCAATAACGCTTTCTCTTGAGTGTTTTCCCTTTTCTCACCTGCAACAGTGGGTGTAAGTGTTACTACAGAATTCGCATCAGTTACCTTTACCTCTTCCTCATGTCCCTTTACATAAGAAATTGTTACCACTAAAGCTATTAATATTATCACTCCTACTATTAGTGTACCTATTATACATTTAGCTCTGCGGTTCGGGGTGCCGGCCTCCATTTCGTCAGACAATCTAGCTTTCCCTTTCTCTTTGCAAAAAAAGTTCTTTTCCTCTCGTTCCTTTACAGTCTCTTTCAATCTTTTTTTTGTCTTTAGAATCCACACAGCTGGAGGCTGACAGCCTTTTTCGCAAAAAGTCCTTTCACAGTTCAAAAAGACAACCCTAGCCCTTCTCCATCCACTCAAGGGGTTCCCTAAAATTCTCTGCTTCCTGGGCGCTAGGTAATCTTCTTTTCTTCTGCTTGCTTTATTTACAAAGTCCTTTAACAATCGACTATTAGATTTGTGGTTGCAGCTTCAATAGCATAGTTCAATATTTCCATGCGAAGAGTATGCTCTTCATGTGCTGTTATCGTGGTACCAAAGTCGGGGAATTTCAATTCTGTAAGAAACATGTGTTTTAACTTGCTGAGGCGGGGAGGTCTGGGGAGCACGAATGTTAGTGACCCTTCTTGTTCGACACCGGGTACCAACAGTTGTATTTCCACGGTGATAATGGGCTCAGAACTGGACACCACCACCGCTCGGATCCTCCCTGTCTCCGGTTTCACAGACATTTGTCGCCAGATATGTCCACTCAGGTGTGGAGTATCTTCTGTTAGGCACACGCACTCTTCTTGACCTTCTTCGGTCTGGTGCTTCAGCGCCCTGAGCACCTTCTTCTGGGTCTGAGTCTTCTGATATCGGAGGAAGGGTTGCTTCTGGAGTTGACCTCAGGCTAGAACTTCTTCTTTGCGGCCAATTTGCTTCTCCACGTGCCCTTCTACTCCTTCTCCTTCTGGTCTGTTCTCGCTCTCTTTCAGACCTGTCAGGGTCAGACTCGTACTCCCAGCTGTCTTCTCCTTCTGTAGCGTCTTCTGTTTCGCTGTTGTACTGACCGTCCTCAGCTTGGTCAGACTCGTTCCCTGCTTCCACTGGCACCTCTACAGCTTGGCTAGCCCCCTCTATGGCTTCTTGGTCCTCTGCTGGACGTCCATTCGAGAGAGGAGCTGTTTCCAGAGGTGCTGGAACCCTTTTCGTATGCGACGCGTGTATCCAGTTGGGCAGGCCTCCCACCTTTACAGCTGTACTTGTGATCAGGATGACCTGGTAGGGCCCACGCCAACGAATATCCAAGCAGCTTCTTCTCACATGTTTCTTCACCAGGACCCAGTCCCCAGGATACAGGTCATGGCAAGGGCCCTGGCACGCTGGAACCTCTGCAGCCTGCACCTGAAGGGACACAGAACGCATGGCGTCAGACAGCCCCTTACAATAGTCCAGGATCATATCATCTGTGATATTTAACAGTGCAGTAGCTGGAATAGATGGCAGTCTCATTGCTCTCCCCATTAACACCTCATGTGGTGACAACCCTGTTCTTCTGTCTGGGGTACTACGAAGGCTCATGAGTACCAATGGCAGGGCGTCAGGCCAATTCAGGGTCGTTGAGGAGCAAACTTTCGCTATTCTGGACTTGATCGTGCCATTAATTTGTTCCACAATTCCTGAGGCTTCTGGTCGGTAACTGCAATGGAGTTTTTGGTCTATATTCAGTGCAACACAAATCATCTTCACAAGCTCGCTGTTAAAATGTGTTCCCCTATCTGATTCCAAAAAGGCCGGCACCCCGAACCGAGGGATAAGTTCTCTAAGCAGTAACTTAGCCACTGTGAGGGTGTCGCACCTACGTGTAGGGTATGCCTCAACCCATCTGGAGAACACACAAACAACCACCAAGACATAGCGGAGGCGGTTGCATCTTGGCATTTCAATGAAATCTATCTGCATTCTGTTGAATGGACCTCCAGACCTTCCTATGTGACTTAGCGCAACTGGTGTTCTTTTCCCTACATTCAGCTGCTGGCAGGTCACACAACGCTGGCACACTGCTTCTGCTGCTATTCTAAACTTAGGATTGTACCAAGTCTGTCTAAACACTCTCAGCATAGCATCTCTCCCTAAGTGTACGGGACCATGTATGAGTCTAGCCATTGGACTCACCATCTCATTGGGCAACACTGCTCTGCCGTCTGCTGAGACCCAAAAATGAGTCTCACCCACTACACATCCTGCCTTTACCCATGTTTCCTTTTCTGAATCAGGAGCATTTTCTTGCATGGTTGACAGTTCATCCCAAGTATCAACAGTTTCCAGTATCATGGCTAATTCAGTTCTCACATTTATTCCACCCACATCCACCTCTGTGAAAGAGTAACCTTGTTCTGCGCAATACCGCGCAACTTCATCAGCATATCTATTGCCTTTCGAAACAAAGTCCTCATTTTTGGTATGTGCGATGCACTTTACAACTGCGATACTTGCTGGACATTGCAATGCTTCTAACAACAAGCGCACAAACTCTCCATTGCGAATGGGAGAGCCTGAAGAAGTCATGAACCCTCTTTGAGACCATAACTGCCCGTAATCATGAACTACCCCAAACCCGTATTGGCTGTCGGTGTAGATGGTGACTCGAATTTGATTGCCTGCTAAGCAAGCACGTGTTAGGGCAATAATCTCGGCTACCTGAGCGGAGTGTACTCCTTCCAGGCACCCAGCTTCCACAACTCCTTCAATTGTACAAACAGCATAAGCTGCTCTCAACTGCCCAACTTCGTCTCTTACACATGAGCCATCGACAAAGAAAACTTCATCTGGGTCCGTCAGTGGCTCATCCACGATGTCGGGTCTGGGTTTGGTGCATAGTTCAGTCACATCGAGACAGTCATGGTCTGTATATTCATCATCATCATCAATATCATTTGGAAGTGGCATTAAGGTAGCAGGGTTCAAAACAGAGCATCTCTTGAGGGTCACGTTCTCTGCAGCAAGAATAACTTGCTCATAGCGCGTGAGCCTGCTATTGGTCAGATGCTGTGTTTTGGTCCTGGTCATCAACAGTTCAACAGAATGTGGCACGCACACCTCTAACGGGTGCCCCATAACAATATTTTCACATCTCTCAATGCTGACACCCGTTGCAGCAACGGATTTGAGACATCCGGGCAACGCTGCGGCTACTGGGTCTAAAGTAGCCGAGAAATAAGCAACTGGTCTACGGGCATTCCCATGGATTTGGACCAACACAGACAACGCACAACCTTCTCTCTCACAACAGTAAAGAAAGAATTGTTTATTGTAATCAGGCATTCCCAATGCCGGAGCACGACACAGGTCCTCTCGCAACTGTAGGAACGCCATCAAACAGTCTTTGTCCCATGGTACCGGATCACTCACCTCTTTGTGCGTCAGTTTTTGCAAGGGCTTTGCTTTCAGTGAAAAGTTCACGATCCACTGTCGGCAATAACCCACCATCCCTAGGAACATCCTGACCTCTCTCTGTGTCTGAGGCGCGTTCATTTTCATGATCGCCTCTATCCTGTCTGGTGACACCTTTCGTTTGCCTTTCTCAATTCTGTGTCCCAAGTACTGCACTTCTGTCAGGCAGTACTGCAATTTTCCCGGGGACACCTTGTGCCCATTGGCAGCTAGGTGATTTAACAAAGCAATGGAATCTTCCCTGCAAGCTTCTTCTGTTTCTGACGCCACAAGGAGGTCGTCTATGTACTGGACCAGAACTGACTTCTGGGGCAGCACTAGACTTTCAAGATTTTTCTTCAGAAGCTGGTTAAAGATCGATGGACTCTCTGTATACCCCTGAGGGATACGACACCATGTTAGGACGCGATTTTCCAGCTTAAATGCGAAAAGAAAATGGCTATCTTCGTCCAAAGGGATCGAAAAGAAAGCCTGACAAAGATCTATCACAGTGAACCACTCTGCTTGGAATGGAATCTGAAACAGTATCACTGATGGATTCGGTACCACTGGACAACATGAAACGACTATGTTATTAATCTTTCGAAGGTCCTGCACTATCCGAAATTTCCCATTTGGTTTCTGCAGACCCATAATCGGGGAGTTACATGGACTACCCACGATTTCTTTCAGTATTCCCTGTTTAATCATGGACTCGATCACGGGTTTTATGCCTGCAATCGTTTCTGGAGTCAATTTATACTGGGGTGTTCTTGGGAACTCAGCATGCGGTTTCACTACAATTTTCACTGGGTCCACCCCTTTGACCAATCCAATCTCTTCCCCAGTGAAATCCCATACCTCTGATGCCACTGTCTCTCTCAAATCCCAGGGAAGCTCGTCTACTGTCAAAGTAGGGTACAGCTCCACACATATTCTTGAGTTTGCAACTTTGAAATCTGCATCATCATCATTAGTCAATACCTCCACTCCCTGGGGTGTACAATATATAGTACAATTCAATTTGCACAACAGGTCTCTTCCTAGCAGACACACAGGGCTTGAATCGCAAACCACAAATTGGTGCTCATCGCTGTACTTCCCTATTTTCACCTGTACCGGTTCTGTCAATTGGCTGGTTATTCTCCTGTTTGCGACCCCTACCACCTGTATGGTCTCTCCAGACATGGGCAGGTCTGGAACTGCAGCTGATCTGATCGTGGATCTAGTGGCTCCTGTGTCCACCAGAAATGTCGTAGGGCACCCTGCTACTTCTGCTTCAACATAGGGTCCCCTCTGATCTACCTCTAAGGCTGCCCCAAGGGTGCAGTCTTCTCTTTCCACTCTCTGTCCGGTTAATGGGTCCACATAATAGCACTCTTCACCTTCCACAAACAGGGGCATTTGTCTATAGGTCTTACCCATACTCCCTACTCGAGGAGGTTGCGGGAACTGGGCTCGGGGAGGAGCCCCCCCCCCTTTGAGCACCTTTCCTTGGTATGGCGTCGCCCCTCTCATAGGTGCGCTCTGGACCTCTTCCTCCTCTATCTCTTGCTCTCCTATCTCTACATTGTAAGGGCACTCGCGTTTCCAATGCCCCAACTCGTTGCACTGGTGACACCTAGTCGTTTTCTTCAAGGTAGCTATGTCTACTCTGGGTCTGAAGGTAGTACTCTCCTCATTACCCTTGTTCTGACTGTACTGCTTCTTACCTCCTGTACCTGTCCCTTGCTGCTGTTGTTGCGGTCCCCCTTTTCCTGCTGCCTGCAATTGTACCACCATCAGCTTCTCTTTTAGTTTCTTAGCCTTGGAGTCTACCTCATCACAGCAGTACCTAGCATATCTCAGTATTTCATCTAGGGGTCTACTTTGCCAACAAATCGAGTGTTGCTGAATCATTAAACTAATATCCGGTCTCAGTCCCAGGACGAACTTGGACACAAATTGCCCTATGTCCTTTGGATCCATTACATCCAAGCCGCTATACTGTTTAAACGCCTTCAGCAATCTCTCGTAATATTCATGGACTGTCTCTTTGGGTTCCTGTCTCGTTCTGTCTATTCTGACCCAATCTATGTCTTGCATAGGCACTTTTTCTTTCAGCCAAGTCATCACTCTCTCGAATTTTGCCATCACGATCTCGGACGGCCCATTAGTCCTAGCATCTCTCTCTGGCTCCGTTGTGGGCCACTCAGCGCTAACCTTGCATGCTGTCCACAGATCTCCTGGTACTACAATGTCAAACAGCGTGTTCAGATCTATCCATAGGACTTTTGAGATCTTTACAAACCTCTCGACTTGCTTGTACCACTCCACGGGGCTCTCTCGTAACTTGGGGAAAGATGTGGTAAAAGCAGCTAAATCTCCCCTACTCCAAGGGACATGTACATAGCTCCCATTGGCAACTTCACGCAAAGGGTAAGCTTCTATTCCCTGCTGTCCTGGTGTTATACCAATCATGCTTCTTCTGCCGGTCCCTTTCTTGGACCACCTCTCTTCCCATTTATCTAGTGCCCTCCATGTCCTTATTCCAGTAATCAATTCCCTTATGTGTGTTTTCAGCCCAATCGTTCTCCTCTCATCTAGATCTCGATCTGAGTAATGTAGCCTGTGGTTACCCTGTAATGCTTTGGTTCTTGACAAGTCCACCATATATTTGCCTGCTAGTTCGACTAACTTCTCATGGACTGCTCTCGCCTTTCGTGTGATGTCCTTTGCCATATACAGTATTTCATCCTGTTCATACATTTCCATTCTTTCTAAAGGCAGGGTACCATCTACCATGTCATCCAGATCTGACCTTAAGCTGGAGACATCAAGTCTCTTGGCTTTTATCTCAGCTCGCAATATGTCTTTTGAAGGGGGCTCACTGGTCTCCCTACCATCCCAACTTCGAGCTCTGCGTTTGGGCTCAGGAGAATTAATGGGTGGCCTCCCTTGCTCCCATCTCTCCAGGTCCCATGCTCGGCCATCCAATCTTGGAAGGTGATGGAACACGGGCCTTTTATCCCTACTCTCTCTCTGCCCACTCTCGTCTTCTTCTCTCCTCTCACCGCACATCTCTCTGTTATTTTCCCTCTGGTCGCTACACTCCCTTTGCCTCGTATCGCTCAGTATCCGATACGATCCTTCCTGGTTCCCCATATTCCCTGGGCTGCGCTCATTTCTGTCATCACAGGGACTATGGTGCGACCTCTCACAACTCCCATTCTGTTCTCTGGTGCCAGGCACACAGTGTGGACACTTAAAGCTGTTCCTGTACTCTTGCGCTCTCCTCTCCCCTTCACTGAGTATTGGGCACGCCACCCCTCCATTCCCGGGGCCCCCGTTTTCCAGGTCTGTTCTACCTCCATTCCGGGCCCAATGGGTGACTCCCCTACTCCCTCTACAGTCCCACTCCGGGCTACTCTCCCCAGCCCCGCAGTGAGTTCTTGCTCTGCTGTCCTGACTTTCTCTTTCTGCTTCTGCAGCATTGATGCACTTTTGAGCCTTCACTGCCTCATCCCACTGCTTCATGTACTCATTTAGCTCTTGAAAGGATTTTCGTCCAGATCCCCTCAGATCCTTTGGCCATCTAGGGCCCCCAGGATCTCCTCCTGGGTCCCCTGCTGTGTGCATCGGGGTGCTCCACTCTCTGGGTATCGGCATCTGACTTGGTGAATTAGTGGTATCGTTCCTCCTTGCCTGCTCTGCTCTTTCTCTGTCTTTCCGTTTCCGTTCTTCCCCTTTTGCTCTCTCTTGGTCATATATCGATATTATAGGACCTATGGTAACAGGTACCTGTAGTGCATCTGGTAATGGGTAGGATGTGGCGCTTTCCGTTTCCGGCGCTCTTTGTACCACAAACCTACCGACTACCTGTTGCACCTGACTAGGCTGGAGCAACTCTTTCTTTGGCTCAGGATCCCACTCTGAACTGGGAAGCAGTCTATGCTCTCCTGCATTGCCCCCCTTTTCTCCTTCAGTATTCTCGACCTCTCCCCCTTTTCTATTATACGGGGGTGGCCTGTCTGTCAGTAATCTGTTTATCAGGCTGTCCTCTGTTTCGCTCTCGTCATCTTCTTCTATGGGGCTTTTATTTACTGGCGCCTCTAACACTGGGTACAGTTTATTTATTTCCAAATTATGCACTCTCCATCTTTTAGCATCCGCATCCCACCTGGCATCCTGTACTGCCCTTACCGAGCGTTTCACCCTTTCTTGTCGTCTGTTCATATTCCTTTCATGCGCTGCCCTAAGCCATGCCTCAAGGGCTTCAAACTGGGTTGGTCTAGGCAAGGGTCTCTTTGAGGTCATGACTGATTTCAATCGATGTAACACCTCTAATCTGAACGTCCCGTACTTCGGGAACGTCAGTTCCTCGTTTCCTTCAGTAATCTTACTCCACTCTGATATCCAAAGGATCGTATGCAACCCAACATTTACAGCCATATAACGAGCTGGCGTACCCTCCGGCGGGGCTTCTTCCCCTTCATACGATCCTCGCCTCTCTTTCTTAAACAGTGCTTTCAACCATTTAAAACACTTCATAATTATGCGCACAAAATCCAGCCTCGCTACTCTGTTTACTTCCTGATGACAATCCACCAATCCTGTCGCGGCTTTGCTAGCTTGGCCTATCACAGCGCGGTTTTTCTCCTGTCGGCCAATCACGTCGCGATCCTGTGTGACGTGTTCGCTAGCTGGCCTATCACAGCGCGGTCTTTCTCCGGTCAGCCAATCACTGCGCGACACCACCTGACGTCTCTTTTCTCCGCTTCGCAGCAGCACCCCTCCTTTCTCAACTCGTCTCCCGGTTATGCATGCGTCCCATTCATACACTGAAAAATGACTACTTCCGACCAAGCGGTCACTTCTCTCGACTGTACGTCCACAGTCTATCTGTAATTGTCAACACAACTGACGAGATGTCTATCGTCTCTCTGATAGGTTACTTACACACACAGTAACTTCCGACCAGCGTCCGTTACTCACGCACTCACTCTTACGTTCCCCCTATCTCGGTCTCTCGGGTGATCAATGGTACCTCATGACCCCCTTCACACTAGTTGACAATTACTCTGGGTGTCCGATACACCCGAACCACTTAAGCTCTCCTTGAACTTAAGATTTCCACCGGTTGCGCGCGCTCACAACCTGTTCCACAGTCACTCTACAGACATTCAACTCCGCCAGACATTACAACATAGATACAATACAAAACACCGCAATCTAACACGCATAACCCTTTATACTCACTCTCTCTGATACTGCTGCTTTTTCTGTCTCACGTCATCCGGATCTTCATCTGCGGGCTGTTCTTCCGATCATCGATTTCTAGGGGCCTTGGGGTAAGCTAACCTGGCCTAGGTCACCGTCCTCAAGAAGGCAACCATCCTCTATAGCTACCAACTGAAAGGGCGAGATTTTGATCGATACCTTATATCTATTGATCCAAACCTCGATCTGGTCGACTGAACCTTTATTGCCTGTCTTGGAAGGAAACAGTACACCTATCTGCAAATTAGTTCACCCAAGAAAGGACTCTACTCTCAAAGATCACGGACAACTTCTAGGTTTCAAAAGTTTATTGTAAAGATATAATGAGCTGCAAATACAAGCATCTCAGAATGAGATTCACGAGATACACAGGTCCAATTACATACATGTGCTCTCGAAAAGCCCTCAAACGAGCAACAGAAATCACTAACACAAGTTCTAAAAATAGCAAAGCTATCAGCATAGACGCATATCTCTCCTTCATTTAGGTTGGAGGAAAACAAACACAGGTTAGGCGTCCCTACCCTGTTCTAGATGGTATCCCTACTTAACCAAATCCCAACCTAACAAAGGTGTCAGCAATGAATGACCCCCAAGGGAAGTCACCCACTCTAAGTCTCTTGGTGAAAACCTAAAGTTCTCCAGTCATGACCCCTCACTGCCTACCCATCCGCTCTCTAAAGGGTCCTCAGGTCTCTGCTCTAACTCCACCCAGGGGTGCTGTCCCTAATACAAAACAGTCAACAACATTTGAGACGCCCCTTGCGAAACGCCTCTCACGTGGTGCAACTTCAGGCTTTTTCCATGATGCTTTGTATTGGGCCTCAGACGTTAGAGTTGACCTTGCTTCTCAGTCTCTTCTCCGGCCCGCTGATACCCCTTAAACATTCCAGAACCCTCCTCCATGTCTGGGCCGTCTACTGAACAGACCTCTATTCATTCACTTATAATTGGATCCCCCCTTTCCTGTTGCAGACAGATATCTGCCGCCAAGAACCCAACTCTCATAGACTTCTAAAAAGGCTTGCAACATTTCTCAGCCCAGACATGTACGTGTAAATCAATGCTAAAACATTTCAGGCCTACAATATTTCACATTATGATTATAGCATTCAATTTCTTCATTTAATTAAAGCATGTTAAAACTCTTATTCTATTATTTAGAAAACATTACTCTAAATCATGGCCCATTAATGCAATGACCAAAAACGTTAAACAATCTGTGTCGTGAAAAGAAACACCTTCCCTTTTAGCTCCAGCTCTGGCCCTGAGGCCTACCACGTTCTGCGTTTTACCACAGACCATCTTATATGTTAACAGCTACACGACATAGATTCAAAATAATCACGTCTAATAAAATCATATAATGTCACACATTTCTGTATTAGTTCCACTTCTACTTAAATCTCTATTTTAGCTATACATTTAGAATATAATTTCAGATACTATTAGCACTCATGGCATTTCTCATCATGACTTGTGCTTACTATAGGTAAGTGTGATGTACTCATACATTTATATCAGTTTGCGCTCTCTCAGTATCATTGTGTGTTACTGCTTCACACTACACAAAGATATTAAAAAGGGTAATTTTGAGCGTAATACTTTCAAACACTGTCTAAACAACTAGAGGTTTCCGTTTTATAGGTAATTACAAAATCCGGCCATGGAATTTCATACGAACTACAATTTTCCAAAAAGTATACTGCATTTTTTTAGTTCTTGATGCAACTTCCTTTTATTTTCCTTCTACTTCTGTGAAGTAGATTCTCAGTCAGGTAGAATACCTGAAAAGCAGACCCCAGAGAGCCAGTAGCAGCAATGCCTTCTCGCTCCATGGAAGCAACATCCACTAAGACTTAATGAATTATGTCTGAGCTATCCGCTTTAAACATATTTTAGAAAATATATTTATTTGATTTTTGCTTTCTTTTTTGGGGAACATTTCTATTGTCCAGACCTAACCTGCAGGGTTGTGGGGCAGAGTAAAGCGCGCTGACCATTACGTGTTGCTCCATGTGGGCCATAGGAGCGTAGTGAACATTTACAAAAGCAGAGGAGGGGCATTTTACATCACAGATATTGTTTAAAGGACCTAAAACGATGGAGGTTATAGAATTTGCGGTTTAACTGCATGGTTGTGAAGTGGTAAGATTTTCTTCTTCAATGATTAGTCAGGTGGCCCCATGGAAGGCATCTTTGAGTGTGATGATTGTGGAAACGAGGAACCCTTGAGAAAAGCTGAATAGACAGGATTATGACTTTTTTGATTTGTGTGGGCGGCTGGAGAATGGGTTTTATCTTCTGTTAGGCTGCCCTTTTATTGAAGTTTTATGTGAAGGAAACTCTGCAGTCAATGTATACCTAAAATTATTTGGCGTTGGCCGGAATTGTTGTACATAGAGCAAATGCAGAATGCGGGATTGAAGAAAATACTTTCCCAATTACACCTTAAAATGCTTTTAAAATTGCAAGTTTATCTCAACCAGGCTAAAAAAAATATTCACTCATGAAGACCATGGTTTAAAAACTCTGGTTGTTCAACTTTGATAGGAAAGTGTCCTCAAACCAAATTTGCTGTGTGTAAATTATTAATCTGAAAAAGTAAATTGCACTGATAAATGCTTATACAAGTTTGAGGATATTAAATACGGTGTGCCTAACCTCAGTTGAGTACTTACCAAGAACCATCCACAATCCCAGCTAACTTCTTGTCCCTTTGCATGTAGCTCAAATAGCTGGTTACCTGGTTCAGCTGTTGCTTCTTCAAAGGAAGGCTACAGTAGTCAGAGTGGGCATAGGTGATTAGCCATGGTGCTTTCTTGGTCACCCCTACCCAATAATGGCTGGCATAGAACCCCTCGGCTTTCATTTGAAGGTCAGAGATAGAGCACTGGCTCCAGGTCCCACGGGAGGATTTCAGCAGATGGGCCTTTCAGGAGGAGATTTTGATGATGATTTGTGGAGGTTTCTGGGCATGCCAGCGCTGGGCTACTAGAAAGGGAACAAACCAGTTAACAAATTAGTTTTTGTAGTTAAGGGTAGTTTTGGGACGTTTGCTTTGGAAAGGAACAGGTTCAGACTAATGCAAAATCAGGAGAGAAGAGCCCCCAGGCTTTTATCCATTCTACTATTATAAAGAGAGAGCTGAAACCTTTGAGGTGGGTAAACTCAAGAAGTACAGCACCAATCACAACACCCAATACAGCATTGGAAAGGGGAGTTGCAGCAGATGGACATAGGATATACAGGTGGCCACCATATACATTAGAAACGTCAAAAAACCTTAGGGGTGAAGTAGTCCCTTGTGGGCGTTGGCGTGGGTGTGTCGGGGCGTGTTCGTGGGCATGTCAAACTACACACATTTTACTTTGTGGCCGTAACCGTTGTCAGAGGGGCGTGGGCCTGTCGAACTACACACTCAGAGGGCCGTGGGTGTGTCGGGGCGTGGTCGTAGCCGTGTCAAAGTACACACATTATACTTTGTGAGAGGGGTGAACCACAACAGCGTTCTCAGAGGGGCGTGCCACAAATTTTACAACAAAAAAATGGCCGCGTCATTCAGTAGCGGGCCTGTCCATTCACGAGTTATAATCATTTCTCACACGTCCGTATAGAAGACACAAGGTGCGCCGCATTCATGCACATTCAGGCGTCTCAGATTGCACACGCCCACACGTCTCAGAATGCACACACCCGCACACAACAACGCTGAACAGCACGCACACCTCACGACGTGCACAAACGCTAATCTCACTGTGATGAGATTAGCGTTCGTGCACTTCGTGAGGTGCGTGTGCCCTTCAGCGTTGTTGTGTGTGGGCCTGTGCATTCTAAGACGCCTGCTGCATTGGAAAGCGGGGGGGGGGTAGCGTTCGGTAAAATTGCCGTCCTTCAGGTAAATCTTTTTTATACCCGGACAACGTCGGGACGGGCAGCTAGTGTTTGATAAAGGGTCATTTCCAATACATGACCCATTCTTCCCTTCAAAATACCCTGTTTGAAGCACTCTCCAGAAAGACCTGCCTGGAACACAGAAGGTAACACTTGCCTCTTTGCCACGCTAAATAATTATGGCCTGCTTGACATTTGCTTAGTTTGGTGTAAATCTGTAGTTTTTGAGAAATTGGTACTAAAAAAATTGTCAGACGGGTTTCAAAGTATTAAAACTATAGATATCTGGATCATTATTGCCAACAGTCCTCGAACCCAGCTTCAAAGCAAGTCTGCACTCAAAATCTTTTTCAAGTCTGAGCATTGAGTTTGTGAACCCAAAGTCTATGATTGGCAGTTGCAACACAATTTGTTTTGTTGTGGCTGTGAAGACTTGGATCACGGTCACAGCGTCATGAGAAAAAAAGTAACATATGTGAGAGACGCATCAGGCTGCTTCAATTTTAGAAATGTTATAGGTGTCAGTGCTGTGCCTTCAGTATAGACAATATGTAGTAGTTGGGAGGAGAATCTTGTGCAATGAAGCATTATGTTTCACTAGTTCCACTCCTCTAACATAAAAGTCTGAGAGATGATCCTGCTCATTTCTTGCACAATTATCTATGTCACTAGTTTGCTTTTCTGCACCTTTGAAGACATGTTGTGTTGTTGACACCGCTGGCAGATCATTTGGGTCGTTGACTCTGCATCTACACGACAGATAATCTAACGTTCAATACTAACATTGACCAATTGAAGCATTAGTTTGAGCCTTTTATAAGCATTGCAGTTACACTTTTTGCCATATGTGGGCTGGGTATGACCAGATGTGGGTCCCTTGCTCACTGAGGCACTGGATTCAAGCTATCCTGACTGATGAAGGGTGACATACCCCGAAACTGGTCCCAGGATGCTTGTTTCCGGTCTATGGAGGACCTGGCTTGGCAGGTCAGTCTGGACTGTTCCCTTGAGGCACAGGCTCAAGACTGATTTGTTTATGGCTGGGTCCAAACTGTGGTGGCATAGTGGACAATAGAACAATGGATGAAACCCAGACCTCTCGACTGGGGAGAATGTTTGAATCATTCAGCATTCCGTCCTTCATTTGTTGCAGTTACACTTTTCATGAGCAACACAACAGACAATGTAGAAAGACAAAATGCTGTAGGATTGTCATTTAGCAGTGCCCAGTAAGTTGACTCGCAATTCTTAATAAATGTTGCCACCTTTACCAGAGCAAAGCTTGAAAGGTTTTTAGTCTATATTTTTAAGTTATATGTTCAGTTGCTCTCCATGTTTGTGGGAAAATATTCTCGTTTCCAATCTGTGGCTCTCTCCCTTGCCCCAGGATTGTTCCATCTGCAGTAACTGAGCTCCCATAACAGTTAAAGTCCCCTCTTGAAGCCAGAGTCACACCTGCCGTCTCCCCTGCGAGAATCCCTCAAGCTCCCAAAGAACTCCTCGAAGCCCTATCCGTGGCACTAAACGCAACATTCCCTGCCCAAAATGGACGCGAGATCCTACGTCAAGCAATAGTCACCATGAGTTGGTTAAACTGGTCCTCTGATAAAGTCTGAGGAAGTCTGGAAACTTCACTTACCAAAGTAAAGGTCAACGTTTCCCACCTTTTAATGATTGGTTAAAAGTTAGCCAGGAACTACTGCCATTAACTGAGCTGCAGCAAACACCAAAGTGTTTTACAGAAAAAGAAGAAAATTATATTTTCACAAATATAAACAATTCCTTTGGGCCACCATACTTGACGCAGTCAATACTGCAGTATGTTTTGTTACTGCCAGTTAGACCGGTTTCACCTATGATTTGGTAAAGCCATGGGAAATAAAACTTCTACACGGAAATTCTAAATCAAAATCCAAGTGGAATGCAACCAACACGAGCACTGATTTCTACACTATCAATGCAAAAATTGTGGATGAGAAAGTTTAATAAACTTCTGAAACATGTTCTTTCCACCTTAAACCGATCATCAATCTGCTGAATGGGATGGAAAGCGTGAGTTTATGGGAGGGCTGCTGTACATAATGACATAATGACATAATTGCATAAAAGAGTTGCATGTGGTTTCACTAAAGGTCAACCACACATTTATTGAGCCTGTTTAATGTTGTCTAATTTAAAACACAAAAAATTGAAAATGCATCCCACCCAAATTTACCTGCACAAAAGTACAGAAAATGTGTGGAGTCGAAAAGTGATTGCATTGACAAAACAAACTAAGACACGTAGTACTATAGTTTTGGCGAAGGTGGTAGTGAGGCAGAGTGTGTTGAGGGCTGGGTGGAGGTCTTTAATGTAAATTGTATATACCTGCTGCAAGTTGTAGCCAGGCTGTTGGGCTATGGACTGTGAATCTCCCTGTTGGTCAAATGTTGGAAAATAATACATTTTGGAATAAAATGACGCTTTATGGTGTAGCAAGTTTCAACTAAATTATTACTTTTCAACTAAATTATTACTTTTCTTTCCGCTTGTAGAAATGTGCAGTTTTAGTTAGAATCCTTTCAGGTAAGTTTTTTTTAATTAACTATTAACCCCCCATACCTCCTACACCCCCCTACCACTTCTTCCTTGTGTCGGCTGCCACTGTCGATAAGTTGATCTGAGAAACAAAAAGATCCACCTTTTTAAAAATTTCTTGTCATGACCTACAGTCCAGTTCACATACGCTGAGCGTCCCTGCCAATGAACGGCTACAGCATCAGTGGGCTGACTTTCTATTTATATTTTTGTTTCTCCCTTTTTAATTTAGAATACTAAGCATGTGGAATGTTCTAATAGTCTTATATCCCTGCTGCCATTGGCTATACTTGTTGCAAAAATCTCTCCCCCTCGTTATAGGCCCTGGCCTTTGGCTTTGGCCCATAAGTTGGGTTCAGTGTCTTTAACAGCTGACATATCCCTCGGAAACGGACTATTAGACTGTATAAATGAGATGGCTAAAGAGGAAAATCTCTCCTGCACTACCGTGACTTACCCTTCTCCATCTTGCGGGATTTCTTACACTCATGTCCATGTTTATTTAAGGGCATGAAGACCGGAAGTTGTGGTCGTTCTATTATTGATTTAATCAGAACCTGCCTATCATTTTTGTTCTATTTTGTTTTCATTCTCTTGCCAGAATTACCATGAAACCGGAAGTTATATCCAATCTAGCCACGGAATCCAATCTCACTTGCATCTTTTTCAGCTATGATACCGCTTTGGGTCTTTTAGTAGGGTTTTCTTCTGCTCACCCCATGGGTTCTAACTCTTCATTCATATAATCGGATTTCAGCTCTTTGGACAAGAATATTGTAGCTAAGAAGGCACTCCTTGCATTTGTTGCAGCTTTTTGGAAGCATTTGTGCCTTGACTGACTGGTGTTGCTTTCATGCTTGTTGACAACAGTTTACACATTTCTGGGGGCTGCCTTCATTGTTTCACAGGTACATTCCAAAAGCACCCCTGCTTATCCATTTTATTTAAAGTTAATTTGACATCACATTATCCCTCACGAATTTGTTGGTGTCGTCAAGGTGCCCACATTGAGCAAATCTCCTTCGCTCTTCTAACTGGTCATATGCCACTTTGTAAAAAATGGGCAAAGTAGGGAGAATCACTTAGCTGAGTTCCCATAACACCTTGACCATCAGGTCCCAAGCAGAGGCATCTCAAAGGCCTCTCTGAGGTATCCTTGGGGTTCTCCTGTAAGTGCAGGCCCAGCACAAGACTAACACCTAGGATGATTCTGGGATATAGAGGCACCAATAAGTGAAAGGATACATAGTTTGGAGAGTAAGGAACTAAAGGCTTGAAACAAGGTTAAATAATCATGAAGTCGAAAAGTATTTAATGTTACTATGAGGTAATTAAAACTGTAGCAAACAGGATTATAATAATAAACCTTTCAACAAATATAAAAATGCCACGGTCTTAAAATACATCTTTTACAAATATATTAATTAATTTCCACCAAAAACAGCAAAGATAGACATAGTAAAAGACACAACACTAGACCTAACCTTTCTGCTTAAGAGAATTTGGCAAACATTTATTATGGAGGTTAATGGGGCTGGATGGAAGCTGATGTGAGGAGAAAACTGTACGACAAACATATGAGTGTCAATACAAGTTTCTTTGACAGGGCCAAGCTCAGTAAGCAAGAAAAGCTTTGAGTGCTTCAGGCTGCCTTGAAGTTGTGGTACGGGCCATTGGAGAAAGATTCCTTATCAATTGGGATCTCTTTTGGAGCTTGCAAGAGGCAAGTGGGAGTTGGGGGAAGGTGATATCTTCATGGGCTCTCAGAGTGGATGGAACAACTGTGATTGACATGTGGACACAGCAGCTTACAGCGGCGAAACGGCTGTAGAGAGAACTTATAGAGTGAACAAAGATTGCATCCAGAAAATTGTCTTGCTCCTTTCTCTTAAAGTCAAGTTGAACTCATGATTCTCAAGTGGTGATTGTCTAAAAGTTGAGATTGGTGAAGGTGTATTATAGCATAGTCAACATTTGTGGTGGGAACCTTTATCAATGGGATAAAAGTTTCCAGTAGGGGAACAGCATCCCAGGAGACCAGAAAAGGGTGAAGAGTCATTAGCTGACCATTGTATTCTCCTTCGTCTGGTAAAAGGTTACACACCTGTGATGTCTTTTCCCCAGATCTCCATTTGCAGTTTTCAGAGCTCTGACATCTTCAGTAGTGGGCAAGGAGCGTACCATAGCCTCGGATAAGGTGTGTGCGACTCCAGGGTGAAGAGTTTTTTCCCAGTCTAAAAGACTCCACTTGTACCTAGTGTTGAAAAATCACGAGAAGGGTGTATCTTCTTCACATTGTCAAAGGAATATGTTGCAATCAAAGTTTGCTGACTTATAATCTTGCAAGCTGGTATTCGATAGTAAAAGAAGGAAGTTTAAGTGGAAGGGCCCTTGAGCGTGAAATGATCTACCACAAAAATGTGTATCTCTGTAAAGGCAGAGTTGGTTTGACACAACCCGCCCACACATAGTGACAGCAACGGTGAGAGCAGCAAATTAAAGATATAGGACCACGTTTGCTCTATGAAGTCTCTTTGCAGAGATCACAGCGCTCTGAACCCAATCATGTGTTTAGTCAAAAGCCACTTAAGAGGCATTAGGGCAGGAATGAGGAGATGCAAGCGTTTCAGCCAAGGATAAGGTGGGATCTGTAGTTGTTTACTCACCGGAGCTTAGCCATTGACTTGGCAGGAAGGCCACTGTTTATTCTATTGCATTAGTCAATTTTGGAGATCACAATGGCAAGCACTGGGGGATTTTTTGGGGAAAAAGGAAGAGTGGGCGGATCACTGGACAAACGCATATGGCTAACTGCATATTTGAGACATTGTTCACCAGTAGGACCATTGATAGGCCAACATTAAGAGCAACGCCTGCGTTGCGGGCATGCTGGGAGGGTACTGGGGATTGACCTATGGAAGGCAGCCATTCGAATGGAAGAGGGGATGAAACACCTGACCCTTCAAGTAGCATCTCTCCCTCTAGTAGGCATTAAGATAAAACGTGTTTTGTTCAAAGACGACACAGGACAAGAGTTGTCATCACCTGTTTACTAATTTGTTAACACTTAAAAGTGGCAGCTATATTAATAATGTACTGTGTTAGACTTGGCATCTTTTGGCGTGTTTCCCCTGACTTTTTGCTTTCTGACTTCCTGGTTTTGACTCTGTTTTTGCTGGTGTAATGATTCTGCGCACTTTCCTCACTGCAGTCCAGTGGTAAAGTGCAAGTGCTCCTGTATAAAATGTGTTATAGATTGGTGTTTCCCTGATTGTTATATTTGATTTATGTGTCAGTCCCTAGTAAAGCACATCCAAAATGGAACACTTTTAGTTCCCAAACCGATGGCACTGCCGTGTACTGCATTCAGCAGCCTGTTTTTTCTTGACCTTTTTTCCGTTTCTTTAATTCTTGCTCTTTTTATTGTCCTTTAGTTATCCTTCTTTTTGTGCACTTATACACGGTCCCAATCCACGCGAAAGGAAAAAGCCATTTTTCCAAGTTTCTTGTGCTTAAGCTGGGCCTTCCGAACCTCCTTCAAAAACAAGTACTAGAGCCAGGTACAGACAAAGCAGTTTATTCACACCCAATGCATTTCAAGCCATTCAGGCTCTTCGTCAGGGGTAACTGAAAATTACAATATGTATCAGCGTTAATGTAACATCCATTTTTTCGTACAAAATATATTATTTATTCATCACTGTCATTATTAGTGTCACCTTTTCCCATAAACTACATATAAGTACATCGATTACACTTTTCCTCAAAACACACTTCTTGCATAATGCTCACCATCAATATTTACTTTACAATAACCCACATGTATGGCACCCCTTCAAATCATCCCCACTGACGCCAATATCAATGCTACAACTTCCCTTTGATGCATTTATCTTCACCCCAAGAACCCTTCACCTAACTGCATATTCTTCCTTCTGTGCCACTAATCTTCACTTCACTGGAATCAATCACACTACTCCCTTCAATGTTAACTGTTCTTTTCAAACCTTCCCATTATTTTACCCTCGTCCACTTCACTCCCATTTCCCTATTTACTTAGAAGTATACCACATACCTGCTAACAATCCTTCATTAAAAATCCGTCGTCCTCCTCACTCACAAACAAGATAATCCTCAACCTTGCGGTTCACCTGATTTTAAAACCACGAGTTACAAGCACCAGTAGAGACAGTGAAGGGAATGAAGGGAATGATGCATTATGGGTGCTGGGGGAGTTAAAGTGAGTGTGGGTGTACCGCAAGGCCAGGTGATTACCACGTGGTTAAGTGTGGAAGGGAATTGGAGAGGAGGGGCGGGCCCATCAGAGAGGAGATCGACCTGCAACGGGTCTTCTCGACACTGCAGCTGACCCGCGATGCCGCGGCTAGCCAGAACTGTTTGGACTTGCTTATTCACGACACCGTGACATCAAAGAACTATGTTTTCAAGACATCTTGCAACGCAATTATTTTAAAAGGACTGTACTGTGGATTCTTATCGTAATTGGTCTTGTTTGAGTATATGAAAATATTGGATATTTTTCAAAACTCGTGTGGTGTCCGTTTTTTGTGCTTCTCTGTGTTACTGTTGGTTATGTGCAAATGCTTTACACACTGCCTCTAAGATAAGCCTGACTGCTCGTGCCAAGCTACCACGGGGGTGAGCAGGGGTTATTTTAGGAGTGTAACTCCCTTATCCTGACTAGAGTGGTGGTTCCGGCCTGACTTCGGTGCAAACCTTAGCCAACCCGAAATCCCATTTCTAACATACATTTTTTGGAGAGTCACAGTGGCTGCACAGATTTCTTCTCCAATACAACAAGCTAGTGTATCAGCGGCTCAAGGTTGGAGCCTTTCTAATCCTTTTCCGATTTTTCATTCCTATGTTGTCTGTGAGTAATGTTCCAAATTCTCACTATTTTCCCATCATCTGCAAGGTTTTCTCTGCCATCCATCAGCTCAGCCTTCATGCCCTTGGAGCGAGCCTGACGGCTCTTTTTTGAGAAGACGGAATGGGACTGCTCTGCGTGGTAGAGTCGGATCCCTTGCTGAAGAGTTGATTCATTCTTTGCTGCAAGGCAAGGCAATCATGTCGAACATTTCCGTCTGCTGGTGTTTTGATAAACTGGGGTGTCCAAGGAAGGTCTATATCAATGCTCACAGTTAAATGTCTGTTGACAGAGAGAGTCTATGTCTGTTCCTCAACGCTTTCATCTGCATTTTTCTCTACCATTAACGTGCAGTTTCGCTAGACGTCACCTGGTTCACCAAAGGTTTCTTTCAACTGTGCCTTGTGTATCACTTTGAGGATGTTACGATACAGTAGCTTCATGTTTGTGAGAAGGGGCATTTGGGGCAGGGATTTAGGACATTTGCCCTCTTCTCTGGCTGTACAGGTGACTGCTTTATTATTGTATCTGTCCTGATTGCAGTGACTACTCTGAACATTTCATTATCTTTTCACCCCATGGTGGAACAGTGAGGCAGAGGGTCGACGGAGATGTGTTCTTTACCACATGGAGTCTGTGGGCTGGAAGTTAACAGCACTTGGGTGTGAATCTGTCATCTGGGGCTATTTGCCCAAATGTCCCCTTGTCCTAGGTACTAAGGGGCATATTTACAAGCCCCTAATGCCACAGGAGCATCAGTTTCTGTGACGCTCTGGTGGCATAGCGGCATTTCCCATATTTGCATGGTGGTGCTTAGCCACTTAATGAGGCTTAACGCCACCTTGTAAACATACTCCGTTCCGCTGAAGTCCTCTGCGGCAAAAGGGCGTGCAGTGGGTGTTGCAGTGGGTGTTCCACTACAACACCCATTGCTTTTTCACATCTCCCCAGATTTGCAAGGCTGGGGAAGCACCAAAAACTAACGCTAGGGAAAACCTGGTCTTAGCATGACAATACGAGGAGAAACTATTAATTTCTCCTCGTTTTTTGTGCTTTCTATGTGTGCTTCAGAATACAGCACACATAGAAAGAGCAAATCACCATGAATGATTGTTTATGTGCAGGAAGGTGTCCCTTTCTGCACTTAAACAATCGTCCCTGCAGCGCAGGCACCCTTGCAACATTGGTGAGAGAAATGGGCAACCCAAACTACCCTTGAGGGCTCGGGCAAAGTAAGAGCGAACCATATGATTGTTCGCTCTTGAACAGAGTTGTACCCGTTTACAAGAAATTGCCTAAAAGATTTGACGAGTTGAAAGAAATCAATTAGCAAGCATATCTTCCATCTTGCTCCCAAATTTTAGCTTAAAATAAACTAATCATTCAATTGAATAAATCCCTGGAAGGCACATTTACCCATCCCACCCTTGCAACATGGCAGCAGGTTGCTGGCGCAGATTATTATTTTTTGCCCGCACTAGGTGACACACAGAAGCGCACCGTATTCTTGTGAGTATGGCATATCCCTGCATTTTAAAAATGTCTGTGCGCAGAGCTGCCAAATTTGGCGTAGCACTGTGCTCCAAATTTATTTTGTAAATATGCCCCTTAGACTCCTCTCAGTCAAGCACCACAGCGACTGTGCCTGGGGGGGGGGGGTGAGACCACCACATCACATCCTGTTTGTCAACTACGTTCTCCACATAACCTACTGCTTTACTAAGCAATACCAGAATGCAATATGTCATTAACTACGATCATAACATATCACTTGAAGGACTAGCACACAGCAAGAGAAAAGGAAACGCTCTGTATTTCGATGCAGATGAATTTCAAATAGAATTTCTGGCAGTTTCTGCAGATGTGTGCTGAGTGAACATCTAATATAGTTATCTCAGGTTGCTTGTGCAGCAGAACCGTGCAATGTTTTTTAGATGTACGTGTGTGTAAAGTAGGGCCCTCTTTTCAAAGGTAGTATTCATTTCATGCTGCCGCGCTCTGTCAGATTTTTCCTTTAGAATAAAAAGACGCATCTGTAAATCCCCTGTGAATTCACTCTGACCCAGATTGGAGATTAGATGCCTTTGTGCCTGTTTCACACATGCAGCACCTTTCTCGATCTTTCACGGTGATTAATGAGAAAAAGGCGGCGTGCAGCCAGGAAGAAGTGGAAGTGACAGGGGAGGGGAACAGGGGTCACTTCCGGGGCACAGAAGGCCGTGTGGTGACAGCTCGATTCAAGTCTCAATGGATGGCGCATGTTTCTGCAATGAATGGCGCCTCCATACATTACGTACCCCCAAGCTAAGCCTTAATTGAAAGACAGACATGCACAGCAAAATAATGACCACAACGACATAGATAACTTGTCGTAGATATAGGTAATTATTGAATTGGTAGTAGGGCTTCGGACAAATTCTTCCTTTCAGGAAGGACCTAAAGCGCTGTGGGGCAGATCTACAAGAAAGTGCCGCAGCGTGGCACTGCAAGCCCTTTGGCTGCGCCACGCCGCGGCACTTTCAGAGAACAGGAATGCGACATATCTATAATGATATGTTGCTTTCCTGTGCTCTCCCCAGAGATGGCGCAGAAACAGCTGCCATGCGCCGGCACAGGCACCCTTGCACCATGGTGCAAGGATGCCTGCGCCATGGGGAGATTGCTTCTGTGAAGGAAGGGGCCCCTCCCTGCACAAAAGCAATCAATGCAGCATTTTCCTCGTTCAATGCGTGCTGTAGAATGCAGCACGCATTGAAAGAGGAAAAAAACGAGGAGAAATGAAAACATTTCTCCTCGTTTCGCTTGGCTACGCCACCCCTTTGGTGGCGCAGCAAACTGACGCATTTCCAGGTTTACGATTTCTCGTAAATCTGGAAATGCATCAGTGGATATGGGTGTTGCGTGGGAACACCCACAGCAACACCCATATCGCGCCCCTAACACGCAAAGTGCTGCGTGAACAGGGGCGATATTTACAAGCACAGGTTAAGTCACGCAGGGTGACTTTACCTGTGCTTGTAAATATCCCTTAGCAGGCTTTGCCACCGGTGCGTCACACAACGTGATGCACCGGCGGCGCATGGGGCTTGTAAATCTGCCCCGCAATGTGTAATGTTCTGCAGGACACGTTCTAGTGTCTCAGGATGCACTAGCTTACAAGAAAATCTTTTGAGAGCTGGCCTTCACACCCCCCCCCCCACATATCCAACACGAGTGATGTGTGCCTTCTAATAAAAGTGCTGAGCGCAGGTGCTCAGGGCCCGTCTCAGCACCCCTTACTATGTGTCTGTGTCCTTATTTCTAGTGTATGTGGGCCTAGGGCCCATGACTTTACAGTATCTTTGTTCCTAAGCTGTCAACTTTAATTTCCAGCTCTGCCTACTGTATTTCAAGCTACCCAGGTATCCTCTACCTGACAAATGAGTCTCTTTTTGCCTTGTTCTACCCCACCTCCATCTTCTGGGTGCTTCAAACTTTCTGGTGAATGATTTGTTCCTCATTACGTTAATGGTGACACCTCTCAGGTCTTAATATCAGTACCGAGGTGAGTCTTTAGGAATCTTTTATGCTGTGACACATGGGCCACGAAGCCAATCAGGCTCAAGACAAATGACAAGAAGACTTACTTTTCTATGCTGTATCGGCACTTTGCATAATTTAACAGCCTTAATTGAGGCCGGGCAGCAGAAACTATATATATAAATGCCTGTCCATTAGATTCCCTCTCTCTGCATCCATCGGGTATGCATGCTTCTTAACAGGAGTAGTACTGCAGTAGGTCACATGAGCTGCATTTGCCTCGCACATCCTCTGTTGCCAGAGTAATGAAGAACTTTGACCACAAGCTGCCTTTATAGTTCCAGATTATTAGGTAAGTATGAAGCATAGAAGCCTGAACGTGTATTCCAGACAGAGTGCTCCCAGCAAATGCCAACGCTGCCCCGTCTGAACACAGCACCCAGTTAAAATATCATAATAATGGAGCATAGCGCTCAGGATCCTTCTAGCACTATTTTTCCAGGAGAACAAGTGCACTAAACTATAAATAACTCAATACAACATAGAGACTGTGCATCTTCTTGCCCCGCCTTGACCCATCTGCCATATTTAAAGATTCCTGCCACCTTGGCAGGGATTCTTGGACGTAAGTACTTTTGTCAACACAGTGGTAGTACCTTTTAAAAAAAATGCTTACTGCCCAATCAGTATTGCAATTAAATCTCGGCTAGACAGCACATGCGCTGTCTTGACGATACATGTTGTTTTCAGACTGTGGCTTCAGCCCTGCCATTGGCTTACCATAAGCTTGCTCCATCATCGCTGTCATATTCTTTGTCCCCATTTGTCCATGGCATGCATGCATCATGCCTCTTCTTGTGTTAGATCAACCCCAGAACATGGATCAACTGTTTTGGGAGCAATTTTTTCCTTTGCCTTGGAGCACTCCATAAGAGTGCTCGTGTTTTCACCTCCCTTTCTGTGACATACTGGTGGCATATTTTCCTGCTCCATATTTACACGGACGGGAAAAGCCACCCTGCGTGACTTTTCCTGTTCTTGTAAATATGGCCCCTTTACAAATAGCACTTTGCGTGAAAGGGGCATTCCATGGGTGTTGCATTCTACAGCATGCATTGAAAGAGAAAAATGCCTGTAGGTATTGTTTTTGTGCAGGAAGGGGCAAGGGTGCCTGCACCGGCGCATGGCAGCTGCTTCTGCACCAGGGCAGGGTAGAGCACAGGAATACGACATATCATTGTAAATATGTCGCATTCCTGTGCTCTGAAAGTGACTTAGTGCGGTGCAGCCAAATAGCTCACTTTCTTGTAAGTCTGCCCCAACATCGTTTAGCCAGCGCCATCACCTCTCTCCTCCCTGGGATAGGCTCTGATAGAAAAGAGGAAGGGAGACTTCCTAATAATTAGGATGGCTGTCCTCTGAGAACGAAAGGAATCCTTGGTCCCTCCCTCTGTATCAGCTGCAGAGGCGCAGGCAGTGCTTGGGGTGGGCGTGTCTGTGCGTATGGTGACAGCTTGTGGATCACTTTCTCAGTGTGAATGTGCTTCGTAGTTTCCTCTTCTCTGGGAATCCTTTGAAGATCAGTTCAGGTGAGTTGCCATTTTGGTATCAAAAATATTTGAAGCATCTCCCAGTATCACCCATACCCCATTGCTTACGATGTCCATATCTTCCTAAAATGTATCTAATTTAATCTGATCTCGGTGTATAAATACGCTGGAATATACGAATATGTAAAGTAGCCACTAACAACTTTCCAATGCTGTTTTTTCTTTTTTTTTTTTAAATCATGGGCTATATGCAACACCGTTCAACGTATGTATCCAACCTTTTTTTTTCTCCCTGCCCCTCTCACAGCATACATCGGAGGGGGTGCAGCAAATTCCATGCTGCGCACCACCTAGGCCAACACGAAAGGTGTTTTCGCATCCCTTGCCCAAGGGCTGCTCCCCTGCAAAAAATATGCGCAAAAATTCCCTGGTGGCCTAGTGGGTGCATTACTGCTGCGTGATCGTGGCCCCACCTACAATCACACAGCAGGAATGCACTGCAAAGAGACACAGAGGAAAGGAAAAACTCCTTCCACCCCGTGCCTCTTTGCCATCTGTAGTGCGGTTAGCACTCTAGTCTGCCAATACATGCACCCCCACATCCGCAGGCCAGGCGTGGCCTGCGGGGAAGTAATAAAAGGAAGGCGTGCGCTCAGGCACGTCACTTCCGACTGAGAGACCGGTGTGAGCCTCAGTAATTTATGCTGCGCGTCCACACCCTTGCGCTAGCATATATTGGCCTGGTGCCCAGCCTGGCACAAAACTACACTGGCGACGAGCGGAGGGGGCCCAACCCTCGCCCGTACACCTGGTACCCGTGGAGCAGTCCGCTCCCTTCCGCGGCGGCATCGCCCGCGTGACTGCTGGCTGGCTCGGACCCTGTGAGCCCACCGCCTCAGGTGCACCCCTGCTGCTGCTCTTGGCTTGCCCCCTGGGGCGCAACATCAACCCCCTGGCCGCCCCGGTGTGGGCGCGAGCTTCCGGCTGCCTCCCGCGGCGTCCCGCTCCGAGGTTTGCGACGCCTTGCCGGACCTCATGCATCTCGCGTGGTCCGCGGAGCCGGCGCCCTGCCAAACCTCACGCATCTCGCGTGGGGGCGGGAAAACAGAGTGCCAAACCTCACGCATCTCGCGTGCACCGCGTTTTGGGTGTGCTGTGTCCCGGGGGAGTGTGACGTCGCCTGGAAGGCCTGCTGCCATCGCCTGAAGGCCCTGGAGGTTCGCTCAGAGTGGATTTTGACCCTCCAACGCCCTGCCAGAAGCGGCACACGTGACACAGGAAGGAGCCGAGACGCGTGGTGAGCGGACGGCGCAGATCATTGCTCAGGTACACGTGGGTGCGACGCAACACCGAAAAGACTGTCAGGGCCTAGAGACGCCCCACCCTAGCCGGGGATCGACATCATGGGGGATGAAGACGCTGCAGCGCCCGTCGTGACCATCCCTTTTCAGCACGCCGCGACTGGGGTTCTCCCGCCATTCAGTGAGGCAAGTGACCCGTCCACGGCGTCGCCTCGATGGAAAATCTGGCTGGAAAGACGTGAGAACTATTTTATAGTTACGCGTGAGACGAACGACGCGGTCAAAAGATCCTTACTACTCCACTACGCAGGGGACGAGATCTTCAAGCTCTTCAAACATCTCCCCAACGCGGGTGCGGCGGCTAGCTACGCGGCCGCGGTTGCCGCCCTCAACGGACACTTTGATCCCCAATTAAACGTGGATTTCGAGGTCTTCAAGCTGGGACAGGCACGTCAACGAGACGGAGAGACCATGGACCAATTCCACACGCGTGTTAGGGAGCTAGCCAGTTCCACCGACGAGGACCAACCCAGAGCTATCAGGAGGCAACTGATTCAGGGATGCAGGGATAAGACATTGAGGGGTCAGATCCTCCGAAAACCTGGAATAACCCTGGAGAATATCCTCATCTTGGCTAGATCCCACGAGCTCTCAGATGCCAGAGTGGCGGCCATGGAACAGGCCCTACACAAAACCCCGATCAAAGTGGAAAATATCAAGACTGAACGCGCGGATGCGGTGCGGCCTCGGACACGTGGTCAGGCGCCGAAAGGATATAGGAAGAAGTCACCTCAAGCCCGGTGTGGATACTGCGGCCATGAACCACACGCAGCCAAAGACTGCCCGGCCCAGGGACAGACGTGTGGGAACTGTGGAATCCCGAACCACTTTGCGGCTGTTTGCCGCAGGAAGAACCAGTCTAGGAACCCCAAGAAGTCGTGGACACCCACCAAAGCGGTCCGCCAACTGTCACTAGCTACAACTGACCCGGGCCCAGAGAGGTCAGAGAGACACCTGCCCACAGTCTGCGACGACTCGGATTCGGAAGACGAGGAGGCGTATGTCGTCTCGTTTGCGCGGGAACTCAAGCAGCGACGGCGGCCGCAGCCCACATGTGTGGTACAAATGGGACAGAACGAGGTGAAGGCGATCATCGACACAGGGGCCACCGTGAATGTGATGGGACTCCAGCAATTCAACAAGTTACGTCCCCGCCCAGAGGTCCTACCGTCCAAAACGAGAATCTTCGCATATGGCGCGGACACGCCTCTACCCCTCAAGGGGAAGATCGTGATACCGGTTCGGGCAGATGAGGAGGAGGTAACGGCAACCATCCACATCATCAACCGGGAGGCTGATACCCTCCTGAGTAGCCACATGGCAGAGGATTTGAAATTGATAGCTTTCGCCAACCGGATCCGAGCCCACCAAGTGGACGAGTTGTTGGAGCGGTTCCCCGAGTTGTTCAGGGGACTAGGGTGCATCAAATGCGACCCTATCAAACTCCACATCGAGGGGGCGTGGCTAGCAGCCGATGCAGACGGCCGCAGCCTAACGAGGCTCCCGACCCTTCTGCCCATCATCCGTCGCTTATCCTGTTGTGGACCCGGGATCCCCGTGGGAATCGGGTCGATCCCGGAGACAATACTCAGGTCTGTCCCGGTCGGAGTGGCGGACCGCGGGAACACCCGCAAAGGACACTGCGGAGCGAAGATCCCCCGAGCCCTCCGAGCGCAAGATGGCGGCTGCCTGACCTGCATCGTCTGACTGCCGAGGGGAGGCTGCAGCTGACCGGTGTACCGGCGGACCCTGAGGGCGGTGTGCGGCTCGGTCGCGAGCGGAGCTTTGGCGAGGCTCCGCCCCTTCTGCGAGGCAAGTAATCCAGACCCCGGCTTTGCGGCCCGCGACTCCGGTGGTTGCTGCCCGATCCCTGGCCCTGGCGGATTGCCCATAGCGAGGAGCCGACCCCGGTGCAGCCGGGCCCCGCCCGGGAGGCCTGCTCTGGAACCGGGTCTCGGGGCCGGTGATTCAGGTCCCTATACCCGTCTGGGCTGTGGCGCTACCTTTGGCAGTGAGCCCAGAAGAGGCTCAGATCCGGCCGCCGCACCAACGCGCTAGACCCGGGCGACACTGGGTCGGAGAACTCCTGTGTGCTGGGGACCACGTCCTTTCCCTTGGGGAGGCCCGCCTGGGACCGCTTGGGGCCGCCGCGCCCCGTCCTCGAGCTGTGGGGGGAGGCCCGCCTGCGACTGCCGGCGCCCCTACTTTGAGAGCTGGGAGAGACCGGCTGAGACCTCCTGAGACGCTACGGCCCGGCCTCGAGCTTTGAGCGAGACCCACCTGGGACTACCGGCACTCCGACCTTGAGGGCTGGGAGAGACCACTTGAGACCACCTGCCCCACCCCGATGCTCTGGAGAAGCGCCCCCCGCCTGCAGGACGCTGAAAGTTTGGGGAGCTGGTCGGGGCTTGGCTGCTTGTTTCTCTGGGTGGAGGCGGCTCCGACCCACCACTGCTGCACGGCGCGGACGCCCTGAGGAGGAGCTGAGTGGGGAGAGAGGGCTGGAGCTTGCTGCGCGGACCCCGGAGCGGACCCCTGGCTCTCGGGCAGTGGAGGCGCACTGTGTGACTCCGAAGTGATATCCCCGAGACTGGCGCCCGACCTGATCCCCACAGACCTCTCCTGCGGAGTCGTTGCGCCACTGGACGTTGGGCCGGTAGCGGAGCTGCCGAGGGGCCGCCGGCCCGCCTGTTGCCGGGGACATCGTCACTGCCCGACCGGTCTTGAGGGCCCGGACCCGTTCTGTGGGTGAAGGATGGGGAAACCTAAAGGACCCAAAGGAGAGGGGGGCCCATCCACGGAAACGCCAGACGACTCATCGCGGCCTCCAACGGAGCTCCAACAGATGCAAGACCGGATACTTGACGCCATTGCGGCCACGAAGGAGGCGCTGCACCAGGATATTGGTCAGGTGGCAACGGGGTTGGGGCTTCTGCGGGCGGACCATGCGAAGCTGGTGGACAGGGTCAAGGAATCAGAAGACGCCCTAAAAGATGTTGTACCGGCACAAAAATCAATGGAGGGGCGGCTCACAGACGCGATGGAGCGGATACAGGCCCTGGAGAGGAGAGCAGAGGATGCAGAAAACCGCAGTCGGCGGAATAATGTGCGTCTGGTGGGCCTTCCGGAAAAAAAAGAGGGCACGGACATGGTGGGCTACCTGACCGACTGGTTAACAACTGTGGTTGCCCCGGAGGGCCTGTCTCCCTTTTTCACCTTGGAGCGGGCGCACCGCGTGCCTTCCCGACCCCCGCGTGAGGGCCTGCCGCCCCGCCCAGTGATCATCAAATTGCTCCACTACAAGGACAGGGACTGGCTCCTGCAGCGGGCCAGGGAAGCAGGCCCATTTCAAGTGGATAACAGCAGAGTTACATTATTCCCGGACTACACGTTTGAGACCCAGAGACAGCGTGCCTCCTTCCTCTCTATCAAAAAGGAACTGCGTACAGAGGGGCTGCAGTATTCGCTGCTGTTTCCGGCCAAACTCCGGGTGATTGTAGACGAGAAGGCGTTGTTTTTTGAAACATCGGCGGAGGCGTGGACTTGGTGGGACACCTACAAGGCCGGAACAGACGGAGCCCGGTTTCGGGCGGAGGAAGAGCGCCAGAACCACTCCATCAGACGATCACGTAGGCTTCGTAACCGCGGCCGGGGCTCCAGGAGGCCGACGACCTCGCAAACGGAGGAAGAACGGAGGGCGGCACTAAAGGCGGTGCAAGAGGTGTCGGGAACGGCGCCGGCACTCTCGGCAAGTTACTCGGCCTCGGAGGCCCTGGCTACGGGCTCGGACACTGACCTGTCGGGATTGGATGGCGCCAGGGGCCCGAAGATCACGCCGCAAACTTCTGGGGAGATCATCGAACCCTGACAGCTGTCCATGATCGCGGAGAGCTGTAACTCTGAAGGCGACGCCTCCACGAACACTGGGACAGACCACTGTGAGATGTTTCCTTTTATGAGTCGCATTGAGTACTGTGGGGCGGAGGGGTATGGGGACGAGGTTGGCAAGGGTCAGTAGCCAGTTCACGTTCCACAGGGCCCATAAGGCCTCCGTGGTGTTTACTGCGATCTCCAAAGTTTAGTGGGCACGTTTGCTCACCGGTTTGGATGGGAGCGACTACTTTGCAGTTGGGTCCTATTCTGGGGGTGGGGGGGCCTGGAGTAGTTGGGGTGACTCGAGGTGGGGTTTGGGGTGGGGGGGAAGGGGGGGGGGCGTTGGGGATGGGGGGGGGCGGGATGGTGTCTGGTGTCCGGATGAGTACTGTTCTTGGACTGCATCGAATGAGTTGGGGCAATGGCTAATATGGGTTCGCTGAAATGTGTGTCCTGGAATGTGCGGGGACTAAATTCAATGACGAGGAGGCACAAGATACATTCCCACCTTGTTCGTAGGGGGGTCAATATTGCCTTTTTGCAAGAGACCCATTTAACTAAAAAAGAGGGGGTCGCTTTGCAAAGGCGGTGGAGGGGTCACCTGTTTTGCACCACGTACTCGGCATTTGCCAAGGGGACACTAATTTGGATCCGGGCGGGGGTTCCCTTCCAGGTCACTAGACACACTATAGACCCAGACGGGAGGTATGTAGTGGTTGAGGGCTTACTCAGGGGTCGCCAGATTGTTCTTTGTAGCGCCTATGCGCCGAACGTAGAGCAGGCTTCATACTTCACCAGGCTATCCAGGCTGTTGGCCTCCTATTTAACTGGGCCTGTGCTGATGGGGGGGGACTTCAACTCGATAGAGGACACCACCTTGGACAGATCGCACCCACCACTGCAAGCATCCCCGGTACACAGACTAGCGAAGCACAGATCTACCTGGCAGGGGAGGTGGGACCTGACGGACGCATGGCGCGCACAGCACCCAACTGAGAGGGATTATTCCTTCTACTCGGGCATACACGACCTCCATGTCCGCATAGACGCTTTCCTGTGCTCGCACTCGGTAATGCCATCGGTTGCCCGGACTGAGTACCTGGCACGCACGATATCGGACCACAACCCCTTGCTCCTCACGCTCGCTTGGATGAACGAAGTCTCACCGATCCCGACATGGCGGCTTCGCCCAGATACGCTGGACGACCCACCGTTCAGCGGAGCGTTGGAAGAAAGGATCTCCCAATACTTTGCGGAGAATGAGGGAACTGCCTCATCCAGGGCCGTGGAGTGGGACGCGCTGAAGGTGGTGGTGAGGGGGCACTGCATAGGGAAATTTGCGGGTGCACGGCGGACGCTAGTGGATGACCTGGACAAGGCTGAGCGGGCCCTGCGGGCAGTAGAGAAACAGCGGCCCAACCGCCCCGAATTGCAGGACAGGGTATGCACTGCGCGAGAGGCAGTGGCAGTAGAGGTGGAGCGCCTTCGTAGTTTTGATTATAAAACATACCTGACTAAGGCGCTCGCTGAGGGAGATAAGACTGGGACACTCCTGGCCTGGTTGGCTAACCCCAGCAGGGGCGCCGCTCCGATACTTTCACTGACGAGTGCGGATGGCACTTTATCCAACACCCAGCCGGGCGTATTACGTTGTTTTAGGGCGTATTACGAACAGCTGTATGGGAGGGACACTGTGGATCGAGCCGAGATGATAGACGCCTTGATATCGGAGATCCAATTGCCACGCCTCGAGCAGGAACAAGCAGAAGCCCTCGGGGGCCCGATTGAATTGGCGGAAATTAGAGGGGCCATAAAAAGGATGGCGCGCAATAAAACACTGGGTGTAGATGGGCTACCAGTTGAATTTTATAGTAAATATATTGATGTCCTGGCACCACGACTCCAAACCATATACAATGAGGCGAAGGAGAAAGGGGAGTTGCCCCGCTCGATGCGCGAGGCGATCATGATTCCCCTACTAAAACCGCGTAGGGACGGCTCTGATCCGGCGTCGTACCGACCACTGTCGATGCTGACGACAGATTATAAAATACTGAGTACTATACTGGCCGCTAGGTTAGTGGCCCACATGCAGGACCTGATCCACAAGGACCAGTCGGGCTTCATACCCACCAGAAACACGTCACACAACATCCGCAGGTTGCTGCGGCTCGTGGCGGACCCCCCACCGCTCGCCAGAGCCCCTATGGTTATGGCGATCGACATAGAGAAGGCTTTTGACAGCCTGGATTGGTGCTACCTGTACAGGGTGATGCACAGATTTGGTATCGGTGAGGGCTATGTGCGATGGACCACGGTGCTCTATGCGTCGGTTGGAGCTAGGGTACGGATAGGGGCGCTGATATCAGATCCCTATGAAGTGCATAGGGGTACTAGACAGGGGTGTGCGCTCTCTCCCCTGTTATTTGCCCTCGCGATGGAACCATTAGCGGCGCTGGCCAGGAGAGGTGACTATTACCGGGGGCTGGAAGTTGGCGGTATCCACCACTACATTTCGTTGTACGCGGACGACCTCCTGTTGTTCTTGGACAACGCCGAGGAAGCAGTGGAAGGGGCGGAGAGCCTTTTAGCACGATTTGGGGAGGTCTCGGGCCTGAGAGTAAATTGGGCAAAGACATGCCTCTTCCCACTCCGGAGGGCGGAGCGGTGCCCCTGGGCCCGTCCCAGGCTCCGCTGGGAGCCGGACTGTCTCCCTTATTTAGGGGTACATATCTACCATGAGCCCGCAAACCTGCTGGACGGCAACGTAGGCCGCTGTATCCGTACGTTACAAGGTAACATGACCTTTTGGGCTACTCTTCCGCTATCCATGACGGGCCGGGTATCTCTGCTTAAAATGATTGCCCTACCACGATTATTGTACTTCTTTAGGACTCTCCCAGTGTGGATACCGGGAAGTGTCTTTTGACGCCTGAAGTCCCAGGTAGTGTCCTTTCTATGGGGCACTGGCAGGCGGAGGATAGCTCTGGCGACCCTGACCCGCCCAAAGAATGAGGGCGGACTCGCGGTCCCGGACTTTGAGCTCTATTATTTAGCTGCCCAGCTGCAGTTTTTCACGCAGGAGGTGGCTAGGGTATACCGGGACCCGGAACAGGAGAGGGACACAGGCACCCCCCGCCACGTACTGGCGTATATTACCTTGCAGCAGAAACTCACACTCAGAGGATTGTCCCAGGAAGAACGGACTCTGAGGCTCTGCTGGAATCGCATGCAGAGGCGGGCGGGTCCTGCCCATCCATATGCGCCTGAAATCCCGCTAGGTATGCTGACAGCGTTTCCACATGGCGGCGACTGGTCGAACCTCCAAGGTTGGGAGGAGGCGGGCCTGCAGATGGTGGGGGACCTATACACTGATGGGGTGCTCGTGCCATACCAGACCTTGCAGGAGCAATACGACCTCCCGAGGGGAGACTACCTACTGCATGCGGCCGTGGTACGCGTGATCCAAGCGCACTGGGGGGAAGGGCTGCTTGAACCCCCAACATCGCCAGTATGCCAATACACGATGATGGCTGCAGGGACGTTCAAGGCGGTCACATGTCTGCACTCCAGGCTACTCGAGGATAATTTGCAGCCTCTAACGCGTCTAAAAACCCAATGGGAGACGGACCTGCAGAGGGAAATCCCGGACACGACGTGGCCTCAACTGGTTCGGAGAACCAGGAACAGCACCAGAAACACCCGCTTCCAATTAATACACCTCTATATACTCCATAGGGCCTACCTTACCCCGCATAAAATATCACGATATTTTGGCGCGATGGACGCAGCGTGCCCCAGATGTGCGCTATTAGGTGCGGACTTACTGCACATGTTGAGGGGCTGTCCACACCTGCAGGACTTCTGGAGGGAGGTAGGCGACACCCTGAACGAGGTCACAGACAGGGATCTGCAATACGATAGTGCGACTACACTCTTACACTGGTTTCCACACACACGCAAAAACAAACTGACGGGCAAATTCATAGACATGGGACTACTTATCGCAAAGAGGGAGCTCACCAGGGGATGGAAATCAAAGACGGCGCCGACACACCGGAAATGGCTCACCGAGTTTCGGAAATGGGCAGCGGCAGAGAGCACAATCAGATACCAACTAGCACGACGGGGGTCCAACGAGAAAGCTCAGGAAACGGCACTGGCATGGGAAATCCTAGTCCAAGCACTCAGGGACAGTGCAGTGGAGAGCGAGGAGGAAGGGGAAGCGGTAGACCCAGGGATCCAGGGGGAGGCGACGCCATCCCTTGCACCTACCACGGACACACACACTCAATGATTCACTCTACACTCCGTAGCTCACCAACACACTTCAGTATACTACTACCGGACACAGGCACTGGACACCACAGAACACCGGAGGGGAGGGGGGAGGGAAGTTCGAAGGGGGAGGGAGGGGTAGCGTCCCAATGATGCCAAGAATCGCAATACACACTGATCAGACGCTGGAGGGGGGGGGACTTGTTGATATAAAGTTAAAAGCAGATGGCGGTTGACCACTAGACGTGCTGACACTTAGTAGTGGAGAGGATGCACTGATTGCGATGAACGCCACCCGGCCTCAGGGATGCGGGTTATAAGGCTGTGTACATACTACCTAGAAGTAATGTGAGAATCTGGGGTCCCGCGCAAACATAATTGCAAATATACTGTAATGCTTACATTGGAATCTGCAATAAAAATTGTTTTACAAAAAAAAAAATCAAACTCCACATCGATAAATCCGTCTCCCCCACAGCTTTGCGCCACCGCCGGATACCATTCCACCTCCGACCCCTAGTGGAGAAAGAACTGGAGAAGTTGGAGAATCTTGGGGTAATTGAAAAAGTGACAGGACCTACTCCCTGGGTGTCGCCCATGGTGATAGTCGAAAAACCCAAGCAGCCGGGCGAAATTCGGCTATGCATCGATATGCGGCTTCCTAACACAGCCATCCGGAGGGAGAGGCACCTGACGCCTACCATGGACGACATAGTGGCCGACGTGAATGGATCCAAATGGTTCTCAAAAATTGACCTCAATGCAGGGTATCATCAGCTGCCCCTTGCGGAGGAGAGCCGATTCATCACCACTTTCAGTACCCACCTCGGCCTACGGCGCTACAAACGCCTCAACTTCGGCATATCATCGGCAGCCGAGGTGTTCCAAAACACCATTAGAGAACTCCTATCAGGACTGCCAGGAGTCATCAACGTCAGCGATGACATCTTTATACACTCCTCCACCGCATCTGACCATTATAAACACCTGCGGAATGTCCTGAAAAGACTGAGTGAACATGGAGCGACACTCCACAAGGACAAATGTCAATTCTTCCAATCATCGATTGAATTCTTTGGCTACATATTCAATCAGGAGGGGATTCAGGTCGACCCGAGAAAATCCCAGTCCATCAAGGACGCACCAGCGCCCAGATCGCCAACGGAGGTGAGGAGTTTCCTTGGGATGGCCACGTACTGTGGCCGGTTCATACCGGGCCTAGCCACCAAGAGCGAGCCATTACGAACTCTCACCAAATCAGACGCTGTATGGCAGTGGGGCACCAAAGAAGAGGAAGCATTCCGGAGCATCAAGGATGCCTTGCTGGAAAACGCGACACTGTCCTACTTCGATCCAGGGAAGCGCACCGAGGTCATCGTCGACGCCAGCCCGGTCGGCCTGGGAGCAGTCCTGACCCAAGAGCATGAGCCCGGACAATGGACAGCCCTAGCGTTTGCCAGCAAGGCCCTGACCCCCACCGAGACCAGGTACGCTCAAATAGAGCGAGAAGCCCTAGCGATCAAATGGGCCTGCAGCCATTTTCACCTTTATCTCCAAGGCCACCCGTTTACCATGGTTACAGATCAACAACCCCTGGTACACCTCTTCAGGGGCACGGCCCCACATCCACCACCACGCATCGAAAGGTGGGTGATCCAACTACAGTCGTACGGGATGGAGGTGGTATACCGGCCAGGAGCCAAGAACCCGGCGGATTACCTGTCACGCCATCCATCTCCCCAGGAACCGCCCTCCTCTGATGATGACTGCGAGGAGCATGCCCGGTGGGTAGCACTCACATCATGCCCTCTGTGTATGACCATCGACGAGATCAAAGAAGCGGCTGCTGATGATAACCCGTACATGCGATCAATACAAGCCATTCAGGAAGGCACATGGGCCAACTACCTACACCCTCCCGATACCTGGACGGCAATGGACAAGGAGACCCTCACGAAATTCTGGCACGTCCGTCATGAACTCAGTGCCACAGATGATGGCATGCTGCTAAGGGGAACACGACTGGTAATACCGCAACGTCTTCGAAATCGGGCTACCCAGCTGGCCCACGGCGGCCACCAAGGCACCACGAAGATGAAGGCCCGCATGCGGGAGAAGGTGTGGTTTCCCGAGCTGGAGACCATGGTCGAGGACTACGTGAAAAACTGCCTATCCTGCCAGCTGACCAGTGCGCCAGAGAGGCCGGCCCCAATCATCACGGAGGAGGCCTGCACGACGCCATGGACCAAAATAAGCGTGGATTTTGGGAGTTTCCCGGGGGAGGGACACACACTGGTGGCCATTGACTCGTACTCAAAGTACCCGTTGGTTGAAAGGATCGACTCCACAGCTTTCTCACACGTAGGACCCGCCTTAGAGAAAATGTTCTCCATGTTTGGCTATCCCCAGGAACTGAAAAGCGACAACGGGCCACCGTTCCAGGGAGCGGAATTCGCCACCTTCCTGAAGGCCAGAGGCATCAAGCACCGACGCATAACACCCCAATGGCCGCAAGCAAATGGGGAGGCCGAAAGGTTCATGCGAACTCTAAATAAGACATTCCGCATAGCAATGGTAGAACAGGCAGACCCTGAACAGAGACTACATGATTTCCTACGAGAATGTAGAGGGACGCCTCACTGCACTACACAGAGAAGCCCCTGGGCACTCATGTTTCAAGGACACCGCAGAGATCTCCTCCCCACTGCCCCGGGGACAACACCAATCCCGAATGACACAGAGGGGACCCAGGAACGGAGATGGCAGAATAATCGGAGAACAAGCCAGCGCCGGAGGGCGACCACGCGACGGCTGCGCCAGGGAGATCACGTGGTCATACGGAACCGGCGTCCTGGGGGAAAATTCCAGACGCCCTATGAACCGGGGCCGTGGATTGTGACGGCCACGAAGGGAACCATGGTGACCGCACGCAAGGAGGGAGAAGAAGTATCGAGGAACACCTCGTGGTTCAAAACAGTACCCCCGGGGATAACCAACAATTCGGAAGTGCTGGAAAGCGCGGAGACAGTGCCCAAGGCTCTGACCCAGGAGGATGGAAGCAACTCGCCGGCAGGGACGCAAGGAGGTCTGCCAGAATCAGAAGATGGACTTCCAACGTCGAAAACCCCCACCAGGAACACCCCACACCATCGGGAACCTGAGCGAAGTGAGAACCTGCGATACAACCTACGGCCAAATCCACCCCCAAGTCAGAAGCTAAAAGACTATGCCTGTCAGCTAAGCCCCTGAGTCCCTCAGCAAGGGACACGCAAGTACAGCGTTTTGTTTTGCTTGAAATTATGAGAGACTGGTTATCCCCCTTTGAGAGTTTTTGATGAAGATATAAAAGTTTGTAAAGTTGGATAGGGATGTAGTGCGGTTAGCACTCTAGTCTGCCAATACATGCACCCCCACATCCGCAGGCCAGGCGTGGCCTGCGGGGAAGTAATAAAAGGAAGGCGTGCGCTCGGGCACGTCACTTCCGACTGAGAGACCGGTGTGAGCCTCAGTAATTTATGCTGCGCGTCCACACACTTGCGCTAGCATATATTGGCCTGGTGCCCAGCCTGGCACAAAACTACACCATCCCCATTGTCCCCCTGCCCCCAGCTCGCAGAGTGGTGAGTCGGGGTGGCAGCAGAAGCACTTCCGCTGACATCCCTCACATATTTGAGGCCCACGGGGGGAGCACCAGCGTTTCCTCCCTTGGGTGTGTGCCATGAAAGCACAGTTCTGTCTTTGGCACAGGAGTGCCACAGCCGATGATGGAACCGTTCTGTCATCTGCACTCAAGTGGTTAACGTAACTCTTGCCTTTGGCTTTATATTGGTTTTAGGCTGGACTTTGGCCTAACCTTTATCCTTACTCCCATCCCTCAATACTCACTTGTACAAATTCGGATTGTTTCTTCTCCAAAGGTTTGGTCTCCAGTTTTTTTTTATCCTGAGATTTTTGAACCCCAAGAAAAGACATATCACTATATTTGGCAGGGTCTCCCAATTCTAAAAACATACACTCAAACTTGCAGCACTTTAGAGCTTTTCAGTTCAAGAATAAAGTCATATGTGCTGGTATGTACATTTAAACTGAGGAAGCCCCAGTTCTGGATAATGAGCTTCTAGCAGTGCTAAATTTGTGGAGGTAGACTACACCAGCACTCATCTCTAGGAACAAAAACTTAGCTACTCATTTACAAGAAACGCATGCACCACTGCGCGAAAGCAGCGATGCGTCAGTTTGCTTGTGCCTGCGGCAAAAAAGCTCACGACGCCATGATGTACCTTATTTACGATACAGCGCTCCATGGAGCAAGGAAACTAAAGCAACAACAGCAATGTGTCAAAAAAGTGAGGCTGCGTCAGTTTAATTTGACGCAAGTAGCCTACTGTAAGGGGACCAATTTGTTAGAGCATGAAAAGTCAACAAAGTCACTGTGCGCTCTAATGTATTGGTCCTGAATGTGATGCATACAAGTGGGCATAGTGCACACTTGCATGTGTGACATCAACACTTAATGTCACAAAGTGTGACATTACGTATATGTTGTGTTGTGGGTTAATGTAGTTATAAAGTAGATGGTAGCCAGGTAAATAATCCAAGTAAGATGTTTATTAGTTGGTTTCAATAAGATAAGTATTAGGTCCCACCAGGAGCTTGATGGATGTTGCTCGAGAGCATAAATCGAGCTCTGGTGTTTATTACAAAATCACAAGGATTTTTCATGACCTCGGGTGAAACAGTTCGAATGCCAGACAGAGTGTTCCATCCTGTTTTATCCTTCTATGACCACGGTGACTACAATTTTTATGTTAGCTTTTTATTTTATTGTAGAACTTCGACATTTAATTAATTTGGTCAGACGCTCTGTGTTTGTATATACATGTGTTAAGCATCACTGTGGTGCCTTAGTGAGAGCGTAAGTCTTTATGAGTTTAATTTTGATGGCAAGCATTTTATTCGCGCTAGCACTTCTCTTAAGGGGGACCTAATACTTATCTTATTGAAACCAACTAATAAACATCTTACTCATTCTGGCTGAGCAACTTAAAGGAGATAAATCTAATTACAACAGTATACATACCTACCTTTTGTGGTCCACTTACCTTGTGACTTGATTGTAGTCAAGTCACTACAGCTGGTGTGGTCCCTTGGTTGCAGTCAATGCGCCATCCTTACGCCTGGATTTAGATGGCGTAGGGATTGTGATGAATTGGCATCGCCTGGGCCTGAAATGTCAAAAACTGAACAAGTAAAGTGGTAAATACCACTACGTCATTTTTACAGGAGACGTTTCCTGCGGAATGCCTATCTTAGATAAATTAAAAATGAACACACAGCAGCTGATTCCAATGCAGGAAAAACTGGGATGTAACCCATAAAAAGTGACGCATCAGCATCCATGTAAGTATGAAACAAAAGAAGGGCCGCCACTGTGTCAAAGAAAGTGACGCAATGGCAGCACAAGGCAGTGCAAGGGGATGTAACTGTGCCTCTAAGTTTCAGCATCAGACTAAGAGCAACAGAAAGAAAAGCAGAAAATGGATAAAGAAGTAAAAAACTAAAGATAGGAGATAGTGAGAAAGTGAGAAAAAAGGATAAAGTGCAAGTCTGAAAAACGATGGCAAAAGGTAAAAGCACTGTTGAATAAGAAGCTGAAATACAGAGATAAGGACACCGTAAGGTCAGGATGGTGGAAGAAATAGACTTGAGGTGGAATCTGGGAGACTGGGCATGTGTGGCCTTCGGCAACTATAGCCGTCAGCAGTGCCGGAGGCGACGCCTAAGAACTTTGTGTACACAACTTATTATCATTATTATTATTATAATTGTTAATAGTAGTATTATTATAATTATTTTTCAAATTAACTATTGGCTTTAGTGAATTTCCACCTTTATAAAAGTGTTATTTTACATTTTGCAAAAACATGTATTTTACTTCGGAGTTTCCACAGCACAAAACCAATATGTTAGGCATCAGTTGATCAATTAATTTCTTTATTGGTTTTAAGCAAACAGCTACTTTTAGCTCTCTCATAAAGAAACTGAAGAATGGGGTCAGTGCAAATCACATTATAACCAGTGTACAATGAAGACTCACATTTCACTGGTGATTGCGTTTGGAGGAAAGTACAAAATTGTTGGAGTTTGCCCGAGGAAATTTAATGAAATTACAGGAATTACCAATTTTTTTCAAATTTACTAAGTTTTTTTTTGTAATTCCATTGGAAAAATAAAACAAAATATGATTTTCAGAACAAAAATCCCTTCAAATTGACATTTGCAGCCAAATTACTGAAATATTCCTACGGGATTTCTCTTGATTGTCTGAAAAGACTGCTAACCAGGGCCGGCTCTAGCACTGGTGGCGCCCGGTGCGACAATGTTTTTTGCCTCCCCCCCCCCACCCCCCCACCCCAAATGACCACCTCTGCAACAGAATCCTACACTACCACCCTTTAACAGTTTTCATGACCACTCTCAGATGCAATTAATTAGTTTTATAGTGTCACTCATAAAAGTGAAGGGTGCCAAAGCACTTAACATTGCACACACATTACAGAGACAATCAATCAAAGATGTGTAAATCAAAGTATAGGAAACGTTACATAAGACAGAGGACTACAAGGGATAGGATTTATATGACATCCATACTGATAGGCAGTATAGTTTAGGGGGGCTTGGTCTGGAGCACTAATTTAGAATATGAAACATAACACCATGGTTGGCTGTTCCCTTCAAGAATCAGAAATGATTTATACCCAAATTAACACTTTGTGCAACATTAGGATAATGAAAGCTTGGGGAAAAAAATCAATACAGTCTAATCTATACTTGAAGTCTGCATTTCAGTTCATTGATGACAGTTTATTAACTCACTGTTTTACATTAGGAATTTCACTTGTATACTGCAAGTAACAAAAGGAAGTCTCTGACGAAAGCAGTAACCCACTGACCTATTTATGTTATATTCACTTTCTGATTTTCATGGTACACATTCTTTGCAGCAAGCATGCTAACCCTCTGCACTACTTTATGATGAATGAAAACTTCCACCAGTCAAAAAGTCCACTAGACAAAAATAAAGTCTCTCTACAGGCAGGAAAAACATCAATCACCGGAGTTAACTTGACATTTTTATTATTGGCTGAAAAATGCTGGAGGCCAGGAACGCGGCAGCGGGTGTTTTAAAAGAATATATAAACTAGCAAACAGGCGCCCCCATGCGAAGTCTGCACCCAGTGCGGTGGCAGCGGTTGCACCGTCCTAGAGCCGGCCCTGCTGCTAACTGATATCAGCCTCTTCCTTACACTGACCCTAGAACAACAGAGAGACTGCTGCCAGTTTGCCTCATTCTTCTCCTTACCCCAGGACTCACTACATGTTGTACCCATGATATTGACACTTTGGGACAGTATGTTTGTGAAGAGTGAAATCTACACACTGTCTGATAAGGTGAGGCTGCCCCACGAGGTGTCACTCCAGAACTTAGATTCTGCGTGGACTACCCTGGTCTCACTATGGTCACCAAGACTGACTCACACCACATCCCCAGAGCTGATGAGCTCATAGATCTGTTTGGAGCTGCCAAATTCGTCAGCACAATTGACTTAGCTTCTGGGTCTTGGCAGATTACCTTGACTGAAGGGGCTAAAGAGATGTCTGCATTGTCTACCTCAGTAGGTCACCTCCAGTTCCTGGTAATGCCCTTCGAGTTGGAGAATGCCCCTGCCACCTTTCAGAGGTTGGTTAACCAGGTACCAGCTGGGTTGGATAACTTCAGTGCCGCCTATCTGGACTATATTGCACTTTTTTTTGCAGTTTTATATAGCACAAACTCGACCCAATGGTATCAGAGCGCTTTGCATAAGTACCAATTGTGTTACAGAAGGACACATTCATTTTTAGGCACGGGGAGATTACGTGATTTGCCCAGAATCACAGGATGTTTGAGCTTCCCGCCAGACTCAAACATGGTTTCCGAGCTTCAAAGTTAGCCATTCTGGCCCTTAAGCTACATCCTCTCCCACAACATGACTCGCCTCCAGTTTTGCAAGTACCTGACGATCTGGCTATTATAGCTTTGATCTAGCAGAAGCTGTAATTCGGTCCCTAACCATAATTATAGCCCAGTCCAGCACCATATTATCAAGATAAGTCTACATAGGGAAGATCTTAACTCCACATCTACTCAGCTTGATGATATTTTGGTAATTGAAATTGTAGAATTGATACAGGCCGGGTGTTCTGTCAGGGTACATGGGCATCTTATAAAATTAGTAACATAAGTATACCAATACAATTCCCACCTGAGCACTCCAAGAAGTCTTAACAGTTTTATAAAAGGAAATATCCTCACTCTACATAACTTAAGTATACAATTGTAGTAGGTCTTTGGGGAGACATCACAAAACTGGACACAGTTTAAGCACAAGAAACTGGAACTGCTCTAGAGGAAGACAAGGTACGGTTTTAGAAACATATTTTTTAATTGCATGGGAATAAAGTAAGATAACCTAGTGGGTTCCTATTATTGCTGCAGATCTGCAAGTGTGAAGCTGCGTGCGTCAATTGAGCATTTTCTCTTCTGAGAATAAAACAATGAGGAGCACTCTTCAGTTTTATCTCGGACGACCACCTGTGCCAACTCAGAGAAGTGCTTCAGGCTCCCCAGAGTACAGGACTGACTATCCAGACCAGTAAGTGTTAGATAGGGCAGGGGTCAGTGTTCTACTTGGGTCACCAAGTGGGAGGAGGCATGGTGCAGCCCCTCTCTGAAAATATTGAAACCAATCTGGCTTAGGACACCCCCCCCCCCTCCCCCCAAGACCCAGACAGAGGTGAGAACCTTCTTAGGGATCACTAGCTACTACAGGACATTTGTCAAAGGGTATGGCACCATTGTTACCCCCTGACGGAACTGATTTTCAAGAATCAGCCAAGTCAGGTGACCTGAACAGAGGCATAACAGAATGATTTGGACACCCTGAAGGAGGCCAGGTGCACAGAACCCATGCTCCAAACTCATGACTTCTCCAAAGAATTCATTGTGTAGACATATGCCTCAGAGCATGGCATAGTGCGCCGTGCTCTCACAGCTAAACAAAGAGGGCCTCGATCAACCCATAACCTTCATCAGTAGGTTACTTCCTTTGGGAAAGAGGTAGAGGGCAAAAGAGAGGGAAGCCTTTGCTGTGGTCTGGGCACTGAAGAAACTGCAACCATACCTGTTTGGTGCTCACTTTCCGGGTTTAGAGAGAACACAGACCCATCAGATGATTAATCCAGATGAGGAGTGAGAATCCCAAACTGCTGAGGTGGTCCATCTCCCTGCAGGAAATGGACTTTATGGTGGAACACCGTCTTGGAACAGACCACACCAATGCTGATGGTCTCTCCAGGTTCGTCCGCCTTAGTGAAGAGAGCTCCCATGGGTTGGGTAGTTCTCCACACTCTCAGCTGGGGGACACAAGTGTCAGATCTGGCATCCTTGGCATGGTGCCCCCTAACGTTTTGCCTTCACACCTCCTGTTTTTCTGACTTCACATTTGCTGGCCTTACCACTGTTACCCATTGCTAAAGTGTTTGTGCTCTTAGCTCAAAACACAGTAGTATTGTCTACTTTGTGGGCATATTTACTTTACTTGGAAGTCAATAGAAAAGAGACCCATGGCTTGTAAATGAAATGTTACTAATGGGCTTGCAGCACTGATTTGCCATTCACTTAATTAGCAACATGTCTCAGGCCTGCAAAAAAATCGTAGGACATGTACTTTTAAGTTGGGTATGTCCTGGTAGTGGAAAGCTCCTAAATTAATTTTTCAGTACTTCAAAACCGATCTCTCCCATAGGATAATATTTCAGTTGCCTTTTTACATTTTATAAGTGTCATTTCCAAATGGGAAGAGATGACTGGTTCATGTTTGGTGTCTCTGGAATCCTAATTTAAAATCCTAACTCATGGTGAAGTCGGATTTTAAATTACAATCCTGAAAATTTCACTTTTAAAAAGTTGCCATTTTCTTGCCTTAGCCATTTTGGTGCCTGCAGCCTGTCTATGGTCACACGACTGGGCGTATTTGGCAGGCAAACTTTGTGTATTTCTCCGAGACAGCCACACACAATGGGAGCTTAGGTGTGACTGGATGAGCTATAACGGGCAGGATGGGAGGGAGGAGCTGGGCCCAGCCTCACTAATATCTCAATGTGCTCTTTCCTGTCTCCACAAAAAGGGCTGCACACCTCCTATAGTTAGTTTGGAGCCAGGAAGGCAGAGCATCTGTGCACTTCAAAGGCATGCCTCTAGAAGCTTCTACCCACTTCAGAACTACAACTGTGTATAAAAGAAGGACCTCAGACACCACAAATTTAGTACACTTCTGGACCTGTGGATACTCTGCCAGGCAGGACTACTTTGCTGCTGCATGGACTGCACTCGGCTGGACTGCTGCTCTGAAGTGGCTGCTGCCCTCTTGCCTTGGTGAGAAGGAATGGACCTGCATCTTTTGAACTCAGAACCCAGAGAGACTCCAAGGGCTAGTTGGCTGGCTCCTGATCTGAAACCTCAGGGATGCAACAGGCTTCCAACAAACGTGTATCTGCACCTGGATTTTGCGATCTGTGAGTCCACCCTGCCAAGAGGTGCCACCCATGTCCTGATCCCTTGGAAGTGGGTTTGAGGTGCTTTGGCAGACACGGCGGATCTAGCAGTACCAACACACCTCCTCTGCCTTGCAGTGCAAATCTGAACAGAACCGCTGCAGCCCCGCACAGCATGATCGAAACCGCTGCAAAAACCTGCATCGCAGCGCGACGTCACATCCGAACTGCCGCTGCACGATGGACCCTCAGTGCAGGCCCTCACATCCCTCATCGATGTTAGCCTCGATGACGAAATTCACAGCGCAGCCTTGCCCCTCTTAGCTCCTCAGAACGAACACATCGCCCGACTGGGAAAAGCATTCCCAACTCTGGGATTTGCATTACAAGCCCTTCATTGATGGGATCCTCAACAGCGATACAACAGGACCTTGGACAGCAGCAGCCTCACCGCATCTCGGAATCAACACATCGCTTCAGCTGCACAACGCAACTTCAACACAGATCAAAGCATCGCTCTGAAATCCAGGATTTAAGTTACTTTGTTTAGCTGGCCTAACTGGGTCCCTGTAGCCAGCCTTTACCTCATCGTAGTCAGCCTGAACACCTGACTTTGTTGCCATTTTCCTTAAAAACTTTAAAATTCAGTATCTCCTGTGCTGCTACTTGGATATTTGTCGTTTTGGTCTTTTTTTATTTATTAAATTAAGCTCTAATTTTCTAACCTGGTGTGCCACTGTTTTACTGCTGGAAGGGTTGCACAAATACTTTTCAATTTGCCTCTAAGTTAAGCCTGACAGCTCAATGCAAAGCTACCAGGGGTTTGAGCAAAGGTTATTTGGGGAGTTGCTTGTACCTTATCCTGACTAAAATTGTGGTTGCTGTTTGACCAGGGCTCACATTCCAATCAGCCAGTAACCTAATTTGTAACACCTATGATTGCAATGCTGGGCAGAGGCAAGCTACAGTAAGTAGTTCATATTTTCTTATTTTGTCCGCTTTAGTCAATACTAAAATAGGTTAATTATTGCTTAAGGAGGCACAAAAAACCAAACTGAGGAACAAGTGTTCCAGTAGCAAAGCAGATGTTTAGGCTCTGGTTAGTGAGATGATAGGCTAAATCAAGCCTGTGAATGACATGGTTGTCAAATACAATAAAAATATGCACTAAATGTTCCAGGAAGCTGAATCACACATAGAATTGTTGGCAAGAACTGAATCATGGAAGGGTTTTATATTTATATTAAATTCTAATTATAGTGAAGTGCTGATGAATGTCTCATTTTGAACTGTGTTTCATTTTTAAATCTAATTTACTTCTGATATATAATGTAGTATTGTCAAAGACAGAGTGAAATGCTCTTAAGTGGACCCTGAAGCAAATGTTTAGGTAGGCAAGAAGCAAACCATTGCATTATTTCCTAATCTTTCACAGTACAAGTGAGGAAGGCTCTTGGAAACAGGCCCCTGCAAACACTGTGGGGACAATCCTCAAAGGGCCTCTGCATACGTGGCGGGGGCCCCACAGTTGTGGCAGGGTCCATGCACTTGTGGCGGTACCTCCACAATGAGTAACTGCAATGCAGAGGTCCCTCCATGAGTGTAGAGGCCCTTTGTGATTCAACCCCTGAGATACTACAAGGACATCCTCCAGATTATAAATACCACCCTCCTAGTCTATCAACAAAGGCATGCAGTTCCTTAGGAGAGAAAGGGAGAATATGTATTAGACAAAACACCAACGAGAGAGAAAGAGGTAGTACACCTGCCTCACATCTGCCTCTTGGAAAACACTCAAACACGGAATTGTGTGTTCTTATCTACCTGCTGCTAGTATCCCTACAGAGAGTGGACAATTCCAAGAATTGGATGAGGCCATGACCAACGTAGCAAAATGGATGAGAGACAACTGCCTTCAACTCAAATCTGACAAAACTGAAGCACTGATCTCCGAGAACACCTCTGCATGGGACCACAGTTGGTGGCCAGCAGAACTCGAATGCACACCCACACTGACCAACAATGCACGCAACTTCAGCATCATCCTTGACACACAACTTACCATGAAACGACAAATCATTGTAGTCGCCGCCTCCTGCTTCCACATCCTTTGCATGCTCTGCAGAATCTTCAGATAACTTCCAACCAACACCAGAAAAACCGTCACTCAGGCCCTCGTCACCAGCCTCCTCAACTGCGGCAACGTCCTCTATGCAGGCATCCCCACTCTCCAGTCCATACACAACATCGCAGCCAGATTCATCCTGGACCTCCCCAAATGAACACACATTGCCCCCCACCTGAGTGACCTCCTCTGACTTCCCATCCAGAAGAGGTTCCATTTCCAGATCCTCACACAGGGCTACAAAGCCCTTGACGACCTAGGACCTGCCTACATCAAACATCAACTGAACTTTCACTAACCCTCTAGAAACCTGCGATCTTCCTCACTCGCCCTCGCACACACCCCATGTCCATTGCAGCCACAGCGGTTGCCTCTCCTTCTCCTACATCGCTGCCAATACCTGGAACAACCTTCTGCGTTCATACTGACACCGCAGAACTGAAGGACAAAATCCCATGTTGGTCCTAGGTAACTTGATGAAACTAAGAATTTACGGAATAGGCGTTGGTGGTTTATCTCCACACCAAATCCACAGACCTGCCTTTCTTTCTCTGTTTTGCAATACGGTCTTTTTGTAATACTGTTATACCCTAAGGGCCCCAAATAGGACCCGCATGCATACTGGTATGGCCGTATTACCCCTTTAATGTGGTAAAAATCATTCTACCAATGGATATGTTTGTTCTTTTTATAAGAATTTACTTTCAACATCTAATTTACTAAACAGAACCCTGATGTATACTGACATGGCTGTGTTACCTCTTGAGTATGGTATTAATCACTCTATCGATGGGTATGCTCCTTCTTTTAGAAGAATTTCCACATTATAAAAATAGACTGCCCTAGGCATAGGCTTCTACAGCCCCCATAATGCATCATGACAATATAATACCATTGTGCCCTTTTACTCGTCATTCCTGGCCAGAACCTTTGGAAATAGATTACATTTCCCAGGGTCCCTGACTACCCAGTGTTGCTGGTGTGACCACTTCTGAAGCGGTGCTCCTAATTACAAAATCTGGAGCACTGCACTGCTATTGGCTGATACAGCAAAGCCCAACCTCCTGCACTGGATGCAGTTCCATAAAATCGGAACAATAGATCCGAAGCAGGGGGCATAATCTCATAGCCAGTGATCCATGTGGGCGGGGCCTAAGCACCACGCCTCCGAGATGTCAGTGATTGTGATCGCAAGGTAGTCCCTCCCGAACACAGGTGGGGGATTCACTACTGATAACGAAGCCAGAGATTGAGATAGCAGGCTGATTGGCCACTTCTGTCAGCCTGTTTACTTTTAAATACTGACAAATTTTCACTAAAGATATGTGCTGATCTTTGTGTATTACTTTGCATAAACATGTAGAATAATTATGTTGTTTTACAAAACAAAAACAAAAAAGTACAACAACACTTGAAAACCGTAGTTTATCTGGTACATCTTTGGTCTACATGTACTTGCTTCCATTGTGCATCTTTGCACCTACCATGTATTCTGATCTGTGTGTTTGTTACTTTTCTCCTGAAAACGCATATCCAATGCACTACCCTATTTCTCATCCTGCACTGCTATCAATATCTTTAATCTACATATACTTACCTCCTTTATGCATCTATATACTTTCAATGTAATTATGGATCTATATATTCATCACTTTCTTCTAATTTAGCATTTCCAATGCACTAAATGCACTACCCTATTTCTCAGTACTTCTCTCAATATATCTTCTAGTCCAACTTTCTGACTCATTTTAAACGTATTTCTACTCCTCTTTCCAATGCACTACCCTATTTCTCACCCTATAAATCTAAGTATCAATATATCATCTACATCACTATGTCATTTATCCCAAACCCATGCCACTACTATGATCCCCAAAATAACCCTTTTTAGACTCTCCCCTACTCTACCCCTCCTTGCATCATCTGACACCTTTTTTACTATACCAATCCCCCAAAACAAACCTTTCTAAACTCTTCCCTCTGGGGGCGTGGCTTAGCGCCCATCGGAGATGGCAGTGCTGGCGTGAACGCTCCGCTGCGGCTGGGGAAAACGAGCGGACCGCGTTGGACTTTGCCTCGCCGAGCTCCGGATTTCATTGTCGGAGTGCGTCCTGACCATAATGCGGCCCTTCACATGAGCTTGTATGCTCATTTTCGAATCCTTTCAGGTAACGCTGCACCATCGCGGCTCCGTGACGGCCGCGGCCGCCATCTTGTGACCAGTCTTCACGCAGCGCTCCTCATGGCCTCATAACCGGCGCTCCCTGCATTTTTGCTCTTATGCTTGTTATCATCCTCCTCCCCCACGGTGGGCCTCATTTTGCAACAAATTAACTGTTCTCTATGTGAAAAACGGCCCACTATCGTTTTACAGTGGCATTTCTCTTCACTTTTTTTTTTCTATGTGCGCAAACGGCCATTTTGATGCTTTGATGTTTTCAAGCTCCCTCATTGCAATTCTGTTTGCGCAACAGCGTTCATTTTGCCTCCTTTTTGAAAAATAATTGACTTTAACCTATGGTGGCAGATTATCTCAACCATATTCTCTACATTGGCAGTCAACCAACATTCTTTGTCTACACATTGGAAGTCGCTGAACTCATTGGCTATTATTGATTGGAAGAGTGCACTCTTGTATAGGTGCCTTCATTTTTTCCTGATTTGGGCAGTCCTTCCTCTTGTAAGAGCTCTCCCTGTCCTATATATCCATTGTGACTCCACCAATTTGACTTTTCAACCCACTATTACTGTTGGAATCCGCCTCTTTTTCATATTGGTGTCTGCTATTACTGGATGGTAAAGGGGCTCTTCCACTTTTGGTCACCTACTGCTGCCTTGGTTGTAGCTTATTACCTTGATGGGCAAACTTACAATGAACTGCGCCGACAAAACCTCAAAGCGCACCTTCATTAAAAATTCAAAGGTTTTTTCAGCATTGGCCCAACTAGAATCTTCTCAGGAATTTCCTGCTCTGATGTCGAAACCAGCCATGGAACCTCTTCCTCAATCCAATGGGAAAAACACAGTTAAGCGGCTGAAAAAAGACCCACCCTCGCCAACTGCCTCTGCTTCGGCTCCGTCTGCTTCTATTGACTTGTTATTGGAAGAGATAAGGGCACTCCGCCCTTTCATGGAAGAAACCAATGCTAAATTACAGGTCTTAACTGATAACTGGGCTCAAATGGAGGCGCGGGTCACGTCAGTGGAGCATACTGTAACTTCGCTTCAGGAATCCTCTGCTAAAACTGTTCACATGCACTCTCAAATCTCTTCTCTTCAAAAGCAAATTGAAGACCTTGAGAACAGGAATAGGCGCAATAACTTACGAATCTACGGCCTTGCGGAGAATTGCGAGGGGAATGATCCTATAGCCTTTTTCAAATCTTTTCTTCCTAAACTTCTGCATCTTCCGGAGGACACTGTACTTAACATACAAAGGGCTCACAGGCTTGGTCGAGCCCCATCGTCTACTTCTCCTTCGACAAAGCCCAGAGGTGTCATCATGTATTTCCTACAATACACTGACCTTTTGAAAGTTCTTTCAGCAGCTAGAGCCGTTCCTCGTCTCACTTGGTCTGGATCCTCCTTGTTTTTTGCGCAGGATTACGCTAGAGCCACGGCCAACCGTCGCAAAGCCTTTTTGCATATGAGACCTGCACTCCGTTCCATCGGTGCCCGTTATGGTCTTTTCCATCCTTGTCTATTCCGGGTCACTTATAACAACAAGACCACGACTTACGAGGATCCTGTGCGACTCCAGAGCTTCCTTAACTCCTGCCACGCTTCGACCATGGATACTTCTGCTTCCTCTTCGGCATTTCCTCCTTGATTTATGAGACTAATGTTACTTTTTCATATTCACAGTCCAGTATTATATGCATAAGTTTTTGCATTGGTTTATTACCGTTATTATAGTTACTTACGTCTTGTGATTCCATTTCCTCTTTTCAGGTTACTCTTGTTATTCAATATGTTTACTGTCTTTTTCCCCTTATGCATAACTTGCCTTTCTTGATATGTCCTTCCCCTTGTCCATTTAATTGTATTGCTTTCTTTCTTTCCCTAATGATTTCCTTCTTTTTTCACAGATGCTCCCTCATGCTTCATGTTTCCCCAGCCGGGCGGTTGGTTCGCCTGCCCTGGCCGCCTTGTCTCCTCCAGTTGGTTCTACCCCCCCCCGTCGTACACGTCTGGTTCCCCCTCCTGTTTGTACCTCCTCATTTTCCCTACTCGTAAGTACATTTCCTTTCCTTATCGACATGTTCATTTCTTACCCTATCCTCGACTCTTCTCTCCTTTTCCTTTATTTTCTCTTTCTTTTCTTTGAGGTGTCATTTTTGCTATTCCTTTTTCAAACTTTCTTTATCCAATTCTTTTTTCCTTTAACATCTTTATTATTTCTTCACATTTTCTTTTCATGTATCTTTCATAGTTTCATTATAAGTCTTTATTGCAGCAGTTTCCCCTTTTTCATGTTTTCATAATGTCAGTGCGTATTGTTTCATGGAACGTTAAAAGTCTGAACTCTCCAATTAAGAGACAACGAATTCTTTCTCACATTGCTAAATTAAATGTAGATTTCGCTTTTTTACAAGAAACTCACTTAACTGAAGCAGAGTCTGTTAAGCTTAGAAGGGGCTAGGTGGGAGAGGTATATTTTGCTCCCGGAGATGGTAAGCGCAATGGAGTTGCTATTCTTATTCGTAAGTCTCTTACTTATTCTGTTTTAGAAAATGATTGCGACCCTGATGGTAGATGGTCATTTGTCAAGCTTTCCTTGAGGGGTGTTCCACTCTCCCTTTTTAACATTTATGCTCCCACTGGTGGTCGTCCGCCTTTTTGGCGTGAGATAGCTACTCACATTTCCAGTCTCGTAGACGATCACTTTATTTTAGCGGGAGACTGCAATCAACCTCTTGACCCTTTTATAGACCGAAATTCCAAGACCTCTTTTATCCCAAATAAGCCTCATAAACTTTTTACCCATGCTATTTCACAGCATAAACTCATTGATGCATGGCGCTTATGTAATGCAACAACCAAAGAATTCACTTTTTATTCCCCTTCCCACCATTCCCAATCACGTATTGATTATATTTTTGTATCCCATCACCTTGCACAATCTCTCACTCATGCTGAAATTGGCCCCATTCTTTTATCTGATCACGCTCCTGTCCATATTGATATTGATATTCTACCCAAGATCAATGGACCAAAGAGGTGGCGTTTTAATAATTCCCTACTTTTAGATCCTAAATTTACCGCCTCTTTTATTGACTTTTTTAATGAATACTTTCTTTTTAACGACACTCCATCCCTTCCGACCCACACAATCTGGGATGCTTTCAAAGCCACGGCTAGAGATTTCATCATACGCTTTGTATCTGCAAAACGTAGAGACACACGCAAGCATAACAATGACCTCCTCCGCAAAATAAAGAGTTTGGAGCACTCCTACTATACTTCTCACTCCAAGGAAAGCTTGACAGCACTTATTGATGCTAAGTTGAAATTTAATAAGAAATCTACAGAAGACGCTTCTCTTTATTTGTTGAAATCTAGCTCCAAATTCTATGGTGAGAAGAATAAAGCAGGAAAAATTCTAGCTAATTACTTAAAAATTAGGCATAACAAACTCAATATTGAATCTGTGTTTGACGAAAATGAGACCCCTCGACACAAAGATGCTGATATTCTGGATGAGTTTTCCCATTTCTATTCCACCCTTTACTCCTCCGAAACCCACCCTACCTCTCAATCACTCTTTGATTTCTTCTCTGCCATTCGCAAACCAGACCATTTTCCTATTGATTTAACCTCTTTGGAATTAGATGTCTCTCAGAAGGAATTAGTATCTGCTCTTTATTCCCTCAAAAAAGATAAGGCTCCGGGACCTGATGGTTTCACCGTTGAGTTTTATCGCCATTTTTCCACATTGCTCATTCCCAAGTTGCATTCTCTTATTGATTCCTTTGTAACCTTGGGTGGTTCTTCAGGTACCTTTGCTGATGCTCATATTTGCATTATTCCCAAAGAGGGCAAAGATTCTAGATATTGTAAGAATTATAGACCAATTTCCCTTGTCAATATTGATTATAAAATATATGCCAAATCTCTTGCAGCCCGATTGGATTCCTTTTTACCTGATTTACTTGGTCCTGAGCAATCTGGTTTTGTTAAAGGTCGTTTCATTACTGATAATACTAGGCTTTTATTTAATGTTTTGTCCAAATCTCCACGCTTCTCAAGCTCCCTGGCAGCTATTGCCTTGGATGCAGAAAAAGCGTTTGATAGAGTAGAATGGACCTATCTTTTTTCTGCCCTTAAATGGTTTGGCTTTGGTCCCAAATTTTTGTCCCTAATTTCCTTTCTTTATTCCAATCCCAGAGCAGCGGTTTGTGCAAATGGTCTGGTTTCCTCTTTCTTTGACCTAGGCAGAGGTGTCCGACAAGGTTGCCCGTTATCTCCCTTCCTCTTTAACTTAGCTCTAGAACCCTTCCTTTCCAAGCTTCGACAGAATCCTGATATTCACGGCTTTCACTTTTCACAGTCTCATGTTAAGCTTGCTGCTTACGCTGATGATATTTTGCTCTTTATTTCTAACCCCACTGTTTCTATCCCTGCCTTTCTTTCTGAAGTTCATGCATATTCGTTGATTTCTGGATATAAACTAAACAATGACAAATACGAAATTTTACCCCTCACTAAATTTACTTTCAAACCTGATTTTGCTGCATCCAATTTCACCTGGAGCTCCTCTCACATCAAGTATCTAGGTTTACATGTTACTTCCTCCATCACAGATACGGTTTCCCTCTGTCTCAATAAATGTATCCAGAAATTAACTGATCTAACCACCAAGTGGCACCCACTCTATCTCTCTTGGTGGGGACGCCTCAATACTGTTAAAATGATGCTATCCCCTATTGTTTTATATACCATCTCTAATATTCCTGTCTCTATTCCCATGAAATTCTTTAGAAAAATTCATTCTATTCTTGCTTCTTTTCTCTGGTCTGGCAAAAAGCCTCGAATGTCTCTTCACCGATTAACACGACCTAAATCGGAAGGAGGTGTCAATTTTCCTGATTTTCCTACTTACCATAAAGCTTTTCTTTTGCGCCAGGCCTCCTTTTGGCTGCAAGACCCCGAAGAACCCTGTCCTCTCTGGGTTAATGTGGAACGTCTTTCTCTTTCACCTTTTACTTTTGCTGAATTTCTTTCTTTTACTCGGAAACCACAGTTATCATCTAATCCCATACATAAATTCACATCCAAGTTACTTCTAGCCTCTCCTCCACCCGTCCCCTCCTCTGTTGCTGATTTTTTATCCTCCACTATTTGGCATAATGACAATATCCTTATTAAAGGCAGACCTTTCTATTGGAAATCCTGGCGACAGAGGGGTTTGATTTGGGTTTCTCAACTTTTCTCTCAGTCCATTTTTCTATCTTTTCACTTGCTACGCCTTTCCTTTGATTTACCTGCTTCCTCTGCTCTTAATTATCTCTTACTGAAAGAAGCAATCCTGCCTATCTATGCCCAGTTTCTGCACTCTCCTAACCTCTCTCCATCTCCTACTCCCACCTCACTACTTCACTCTTTCCTGACCACCCACTCCAAAGCTTCCCTTATCTATGCTTTCCTGCGCTCCAAATCTCTTCCTTGCCCAAAATCTAAAGTAGAGGAGCAATGGGAAAGCGACTTTGCTACTTCTTGGCCCATTTCGCTTTGGGACAAGCTGTGGATAAAACTTCGCAAGTCCTCCAGAGCTGCCACTCTCACCCAAACTCTATTTTTCATTTATAATAGACTCCTTTTTACACCGCATCTACTTCATAACAGATTCTCCTCTGTCCCTGATCTCTGTTGGTCTTGTTCTACTCCTACTGCTACTTTGTTCCACATGCTTTTTTCCTGCACTATTATTCAGGACTTCTGGAAGCGGGTTTGGTCCCAAATTAATGATTTCTTTCACACCCACATCCCTTTTACTTTTACTCATATTTTTCTTGGTAGTCTCTCTCCGTGCTGGGACCAGGTTACTTTTGATATACGAATTATTGATTTACTGATAGCAGTTGCATTCCAACAAATTACTGCTAATTGGAAAGATTTTACGAAGATATCGATTAAAGCATGGTGGTATAATGTTTGTCACAACCATAGATTAGACACTGCCTTTGTTTTTCCTCCTCAATTGGCGATGAAACGCACTGTTTTATGGCTCCCTATAACATCGTACCTTGACGCCTCTGCTAAAAAATCGTTTAATTTGTTACCAACTCAGCAAGAAGTTCCCAAACCTCCCTGATTGACCTATTCGTTCCTAATCATTTTCATGTATGACAGATTTACTATTCTTTTTCTATTTTCTTTCTCAATATTTGCTTTACCTTGATTTTCGACTGATGTACATATTTATTGTATTTTTATTTTTTTATTTTATTTGATTATGTATGCAAAGATTCACCAGCTTATTTTGCTCCTCTTCAATATTATTTGTATTACTGTATTGACACCTTTTTATTTTCAATAAATTTTATTCTGAACTTAAACTCTTCCCTCTGACTCTTCCTCTCCAGATCCCCTTTTTACTCATCCAAAAGCCTCCTCCTACTGCTATGACCTCCCAAAAAAAAACAAATATATATATATATAGCCGTATTAAACAATCTTGATTACTCAGCAGCGTGGGGTGCGAGTCTCGTCTTTCCTGTGTGTTACAACACTGACAGGGAATCCTTCGCTTATATATATATATCTAAATCCTTCACTCTTCTATCCCTCCACTGTCCTTTTTATCAAAATAACAGACTGACATGTTCACTTCTCAAATTTCATATTCCACTATACTAATTCACCACTAATCCTTCATGGGTTACGGAGTAGCGTGCTACTTGCCAATAAAGCGCTTGAATACCCATATAGGTTACAAGCACTATATAAATGCAAACCTTTTTCCCTTTTTAACCCCTCCCCAAACCTTTTCAATCCAAATAACTGACTAACATATCCACCGCTCAAATTACTTTCATATTTCACTATACAAATTCAACACTAATCCGTATGGGTTCCAGAGTACCAAAAACACTTCAAAACCCCATCAGGTGTAGAAAGCTCTATATATAAATACAAAACTCTTTCCCTGTTCTATCCCGCCACCTACCCTTCTCTATCCACACTGAATAACATATCCACCACCCCAATTACTACATATTTCATTATACTCATTTTCAACACTAATCCTTTATGGGTTCCTGAGTATCGTTCTACTTGCCTGAAAAGCGCTTCAACACCCATCAGGGCTAACAGGTGATATATGAATGCAAACCTTTCTTTCCCTTCTATCCCTCCGCCATCCTTCTCACTCCAAATAACTGACTAATATCCACCTCTCAAATTACTTTCATATTTCACCATACTAGTTCACCACTAATCCTTTATGGGTTTCCGGAGTAGCATGCTACTCGCCATAAAAGCGCTTCAACACCTTATCAGAGGTAACAAGTGCTATATAAATACAAACCTTTTTTCCTCTTCCATCCTTCTGCTATCCTTCTGAATCCAAATAACTAACTAACCTATCCACCACTTAAATGACTTTCATATTTCACTATACTAATTTCACAAAATTCCTATTTGGGTCCCGGAGTAGCGTGCTACTCGCCGAAAAAGCGCGTAGACGCCTTGTCAGTGGTAGTAAGCGCTATATAAATGCAAATACAATACAATACAATACAATACAAATACTGCTAATGCCCAGATGTTTCCAGACGGCTGTTCCTTTGGCCACGGTAGGATCGTTGCGGGCACTCTACCTTGACATAGTAAGTTGTAAAACGTTGAAACAATAAGGAAGCAGTGCGTACAACATTTACTGGACACTGCAACCACCCATGATGACTTGAGGTGGCTTACTGAGTACATTTCGGAAGCATGTGGGGACATTATATTTACTTACTTACTGTCTCCTGTATTTTTATTTTTATCCCCTTACTTCCTGTGGTTTCATTTGAACACACCCATTAGATTGCGACTATAGGAGGTGCCCACTTAGAACAGATCATCAGGCAAATGGTCCCCTGGCACTAGGTAAACAATAAGTTAAGGAGCCACAATGGGATTATGTATGGCACCCCATCCCCATGTGTGTTTTTACTACCCCGCATGCATACTGTGAATGAGTGTATTTTATGTTGCATGTGCCATGTTTGTTGTAATTCAAATGTTGTTTTTAGTATGCAAAAATTGTCCTCGTACATTTTCCAATATTGCACCGCAATGGAAACTGAGACAATTATGTGCACTGATACTAGTTTTACTACTACTACTACTGCTAGATATACAGATGTATATATATATATATATATATATATATATCAGGTACTGCAAATCACTCTCCTTGTGTGATGGAAACGGAGGAATGGAACGCAGTGAGACAAGCCACTGTGCATTTGCCAGCCATTCACTGGATGGGCTGACACATCGGACTCGCTGTACCAGCATTCCTCTGGCCCCATCACATGCATAGGAGGCAGCACAACTACGAACAGAGGCGGGGAGTAACCAACGAAGGAGTGGCCAGAGACTGCTCAGGACACTTTAATTATCCCCAGGTGCAAGGCTCTCAAAAAGGAAACGGGAACCGGCACTGATGAAAGCGCACACCTTCGCTAGAAACGCGTCTGCCTGGCGTTTCCTGAACTCTGCTATTTTTTGCTTGAATAAATCCTGTTGGCAAGTCAGCACATGTCGGGCTCATTCCTTATTGAGTGGGCATTTGGTTCATATATATATATATATATATATATATATATATATATATATTCACTGAAAAAACCATAGGTTATAGACCATATATAGTTAGGAATTAGCATTTAAAAAACCTTATTTTACTCACACAAAACCATTGAAATTCCATATATAGTTAGTTGCACTAACTATATATCGCGCACCCGCAATCCACTGCTGATCATGTCACATATTACATCATTCATGACATGGTCAGTGACATCACTGATGACATCACTGATGACATCTCAAATGACATCACTGATGACATCACTGATGACAACATCCAGTGACTGTATTTTTCTGTAAAGTTAAAATATGTCTTGAGTGGATGTATAAGTGTCTGGATGAAAGATTTAGTAGGTGCATGACTGACTGTATGAGTGAGTGATTAAATGTGTCTCACTGAATGCATGGGTTAGTGATTAAACTGTCTTAATTTGTGCATCATTATGTCTGTTGTTCTGTAAACTGCTGCATGTGTTGATCATTAGCTATACGAGAGGCTATATGTGTTATTAATTGGTTGCCCAAGTATTTCTATGGGAGATTGAGTTTGTGTGGGGGTGGCTGGAAGGTGTGTGACTCTATGCATAGATGTGTGAGCAGTTTATTCACTAGGTGTATGAGTTCAAGAGTGCATGTGGAAACAGCTACATGGGCAGTTGACTGTGTGCATGAGTGTATTGATGAGTGAATGGATATCTCAATGCTACATGTCATAGTCAGTACATATGTAAAACACAGTACATGTGAGAGTTGGCATATATAAATAACTGTGCATGAGAGCCACTGAATGAGTGAGTGGTTGTATCGATCATTGTGAACTTGTATCAGGGATTGTATAAGAGAGTAAATATGTGTTAATATATGTTTCAATAAGTAAGGTGTGTTTAACTGTATAGTTAAAGAAATGGAGGTGAGATTGTTTCTTTGCATGACTGACTGGGTGTGTGAGTAACTCCATGGATGAGTGGCAGTGTGTGAGTGTCTGTATACACTGAGTGTATCTAAGGTTATATTAGAGTCTGAAGAGGTTTATCGTATTAGCACAAGAATGATGTCAAATGAGATGTCATCAGTGATGTCATCAGTGATGTCATTTGAGATGTCATCAGTGATGTCATCAGTGATGTCACTGACCATGTCATGAATGATGTAATATGTGACATGATCAGCAGTGGATTGCGGGTGCGCGATATATAGTTAGTGCAACTAACTATATATGGAATTTCAATGGTTTTGTGTGAGTAAAATAAGGTTTTTTAAATGCTAATTCCTAACTATATATGGTCTATAACCTATGGTTTTTTCAGTGAATTTCATTGGTTTTTTAACAGCTAATATCTGTAGCTGTAAAATGTATTCTTCTTTAAATCCAAAAATATATTTTATATGTTTATGAATAATTTTTTTTTAAAATATTTTTTTTTCTTCGTTCCCGCTTCGCAAATCGGGAAGCTTCCCGTTAGCTGACCTTGATGCCGCGAAATAGACCGCGAGCCGGTAAACGTTTCTTTACCGCAAGTGCCGCGTTACAAAACAACATCGTGACGCCTCCCGTCCGCATGACGTTTCACGTTGTCGCGTGATACGTCATATGACGTACTACGTTAGCGAACTGGTACGCGAAGCGAGTCGCAAAGCGCAGGTTTCTGGAAGCAAACCGGGAGGCCCTGCAAAGCGCTTAACGTAAACACAGCAAGTCATGTGACTTGGTAATAACACTTTTCATTGGTTCATTTCACTTTTGGTTTCCTAATGATGTAAGACTAGGTCATATAATCTAAAATGAACACTTTTGATTGGTTGAGAACTCTTGTTTTTCCCAAATGATGAAAATCCCTCCTTCTTTCCTCACTCTGACTTTCATCATTGTGAGAGAAAGACCCTTTGTGATCACTGAGCAATGGCTTCTTTAGTAGCTTCAGCTGGTGCTTCCCCACCACCTCCACCACATCCAAGGAAGAGTGGACCACCTGCTCAAGTTATAATTCAACAAGAAGAAGAAGAAGAGGAACAGGAGGACGAGCACGAAGAGAGGCAGTTTTTGCCTGAGCAGCCCAGGACGTCTCACCGGAAAGAAAACTTCATTTGGCAATTTTTTAAAATTCCCAAAGGTCAGAAAAAAGTAAATGCAAGATACGTAACTTGCCTTATATGTCAAGATAGACTGTCCAGAGGGACCGACAAAAAATACAGTTTCGGAAACTACACAATGCATCGCCATATGACTAGGTGGCATCCTAACAACTACAGTGCTGCACAGTTTCGGAACGACCTAGATAATCTCCCTATTATGGCCAGAAGATCTGTTGTACCGGAAGTAACGGGACCAGAGGGCAGGGAGATGGTGCCAAATATACAAATGAGATTTGGTGATGTAAAACACATCTGCGCATTTTGCGATGGATTCATTTCCTACGGAGAAAAAAGCATCACTCTGATCAACAGAGCTATTGACTATCATATGCAAGTTTGTCCGAAACGCCCAAAATAATAAATACTTCTTTTTTTTGTTTTGTTGCTCCTGTTGAGCCCTTTACAATGAATCGTTTTCATTGCCCCCTCCAAGAAAAACCCCCAAAAATATAAAACTGTTCCGAAAAATTCAAAAACAGTAAAAAAATGTTCAGAAAAATAAAAAAAAAAGTTCTTTTCAGAACTACCTCCCCGTTATTAAAAAATTGGTACAATATTTGGAACTGTGCCAACCTCTATTTCTCTTAGTTCGCTTCCCAGTTCGCTCCCCGGTACGCGAACCGGAAGCGAACCAAAAACAGTAAGTATAAGGGAAGGAAACAGACACTTATGTTAAAAGAAAGACAGCTATAGGGGAGTAAACTAGAGATACTATTACCCGTAATCCACTGCTGATGATGTCACATATTACATCATTCATGACATGCTCAGTGACATCATCAGCAGAGGATTGCGGGTTTTTTGGCAACATGCCTTATCCACGGTTTAATAACGCTGCCTTTTGCTTTATATAAGTTTTCAAATTGTATGAAATATATACCAATAGGTCGTTATGAACCTTTAGGTAGTGCTTTTCTTCATGAGGTCTGGTCGCTTCCATACACATACAGATGTTTCAAAGATGATCAAGAAGTTTATCTGAATGGAGAGGAATGCACTGAGACGCCAGATCATTCACTAATGTGTAGGCACATACAGTTACACGGTTCATGCAACAAACACCGACCAAATATGGCTTGCGTGTTGCAAGGCACGCCAGTTCCTGCTATCATCCCCACGTTCAAGTTGTTGGAAAATGGTAGTTATTTGATGCTCAATAATGAAGATTGTTCTGAGTTAATTAAAAGTATTCCTTTTATCGTAACAGTAAGTGAACGGGTTATTTGCTGCAGAAATGTTCTATTTCCTCCCACACATGAACATAGGGAGTTTTCAATCTGGCCACAAATACCAACCTTGGGACACGTTTCAACGGCATGGCAAGAATAAGAGCTCTTTTGTCTCAGAGAGAGGTGGCCTTGAGTTCGGCCCGTGAAACTTTCGTACTTCACATAGCGAACACCCGTACAGAGGTGCACACCCTTTTCAATTAAGATTTGCCTTTCAATTTCAGCAACATGTTTCCGACTATCTTTAACGCATCCTCCACAAAGTCCCTGGCGCACTTTTTTAAAGTTGTTACCAGTGGTCTCGTGACTTCATTTGAGAAAATCTTTGGAGTCATCCCTGCTTCCTTTCATTCTATTTTCTGCACTCTGGTTCATGGATTGGCATTTTTACTTGCATTACCAGCGGACGCTCTTGTGCTTTTTTACATTTTTAAATATGGATGTCCCTCCTATGCAACCTCCCACCCTGCAGCTGCTGACACTGTTCCGCAATCGCATGCTAGAATATTATGGCACAATGCCGTTGGCGATATTAAGCACGGCATATGGATTATCTTTTCGATTCTCCTACTTCACCTGTGTCCAGCCTGTATTTCACTGCCTGACCTGTGATTTCGATTGGGCCATTGATTTGTGTCTCTGCGGACCGGTTTCTCCTGACGTCGACTTTAATCAGCTGATGACTCCTATCATTACTCACGAGTTGGTTTGTCCTGGCGAAAGGATTATGGCTGTGGCATTGATGCATGGACTACTTGGTCCCTGGAATTTACTGGCGGCAGCACAGTCTTTCTTGGAACAGAGCTTTCTTGAAAACCCACCGAGCTGTCCTCTGATGGTGATAGAGGATCCGGTGCTGGGAGAGCACGTATGTTCTTTTCCGCTTTTAAATTGGATGGCTGAACTGTTTTCGGATGAAGACGGTGACTTCCTATTGGAGGCTGTTGCAGCTTATTTTGCATACACAGTTATGTCATAGACCTTTTTCATGTTTGATATGCTGAGTACTAGCATTTCATTGACAATTCATTGACTTATTTGTCAAGTTTTTATTATTTACCTTGCCTATTGGCTTAAGACTCGATAAAGTACTTGGCTGTTTTATTTTTCTTTAGCATTAAATTTTCCTAGTTTTTAATGCTTTACCTTGCGGACCGTCCACATATAAACTTGCAATCTGCTCTCATGAGATGGCACTTCTATTATCTTATTCAGTTCGTTTCCGGATCATGAGGAGGTGTCATCTAGGTCCTGGATATCTTTACACCGTGTTAAGTTAGCATGGGCTCATTACCGGTTTAAACGCCATTTTTCCTTTTTTGCAACTTCTGCACACGACACTTAGTTGTTGCTTTAGCTTTCCACCTAGTAGTTCATCGTGGTTTACATGAGAATAATATGTTATTGGTCTACTATCTGCTTTACTTGTTAAACTATATCTGTACAGCGAGTGCTAAAGTTTCAAGAACAACACGATACAGAATTGTTATGAGGTCTGATCTCCACGACTTCATACTCATAACATAAGTGCAACTTCTGCCAATTCTGGGCATGAGGCGGGTTTTATATTGCTTTGCCGAACACACATACACAACAGTTGATGCGGTTCACATGAAGAGAGAGCTGGTGTATGCTGATGTGATTCCTTCAAATCTAAGACACTAAAGTATGGGCACGCCCTAAACCAACACAAAGAGACCTTCTTAGCAAATAATATAATATGTGTATTAGGGAGGGTGAGATATAAGCAGCCGCGGGCCGTGGAGGGAGTTACGATGGGGCAGGGAGGCGGGGAGGGGGAGAAGCAGGGTGGAGCCCTCTCTACCTTGCCCCTCCCCCTCCCCGCCTCCCTGCCCCACCGTAACTCCCTCCACGGCCCGCGGCTGCTTATAAGTGTTGCTAACTCTTATTCATTTACAGCATGTTAACATACTGTCACCATTCGCTTTTTATGTACTAGTAACTATGCTGGTAATTTTGCTACTGATAATATGTGTACTTGTATTCTCCACCCTGCTTCTCCCCCTCCCCGCCTCCCTGCCTCACCGTAACTCCCTCCACGGCCCGCGGCTGCTTATAAGTGTTGCTAACTCTTATTCATTTACAGCATGTTAACATACTATCACCATTCACTTTTTATGTACTAGTAACTATGCTGGTAATTTTGCTACTGATAATATGTGTACTTTTATTATCTAAGGTACTACGCCTGAGAAGACGGCATTAGTAAATAAACATTTCAAATACACATCTGTTCTTCTTAACTCCATGTTCTGGTTTCTAAGAAATCTATAACGACCGACTGTTCATGAGTTCCACGTATCCTGAGGTACTATAAGTTCATATTCTGGATTGTCTAAACATTGAGAGTTTGTTATATCCAATGTGACACTGTACCTAGCTTGCTAAGGAGTTTTTGATTACTAACGTGAGTTTTGGGACACCCTAATTCGCCGAGGTTCCAATCCTCTGTCCACAGTTCTGTGTGAGAACAGAAACCCTGCGACAGGGGCACCCCCGACCCTTGCTGGAGCTTCATCACACTTGCGATACAACTCCAGCAATGCGCCACCTTTACGGCACAGATACATCACGCATCTGTGCTGTTTTTGCCCCATGATGCGCCGCATTGTAAATGCAGCACACCATAGGTGACGGAACAGCGGCACAGAATGACTAACACATCCCTGGTGATGCGCCAGTCATCATAAATGTATCCCTATGCTTCTTATCTTGTTAGAGATGAACCGCCATATGTATCATCAAAGTTTTTTGCATTTCCTAAATAGCGAACTTTAAGGAATAAATAGCGATTCTTTACCATTCCTAGTTTGCGATGAGCTATTTGCTAATTAGCCGAATGTAGCCCAATGAAGCCCAATGTAGCCCAATGTAGCCCAAAGATGGCCGCCAGACACACAAAAAAACAAATGTAGCCCAAATATCAGCCAGATGTAGCCCAACTATAGCCCAGTGACAGAATGACCAATCAGCTTCGCAAACCTCCGTTACGCGAAGCGGAGCGCTGTTACAGATATATATCTTTTTTTGAACGTTAATTTCTCAAAATCCACTGGAGCACATATATTGAGACCTAGCAAAGGCACATCGGGCTACCAGTCCCTACAATTTTGCCAAGTTTCGTGCAAATCCATTCAGCCGTTCGGGCTTAAAGTGAGGCCAACCGCCCTATGGAAATTAACATGGGAAAAACGCGTTTTGGGACCCCCCTTTTTTCTCGGCCCCCCCTTGACGAACCCCCCCAAAATTTTCAGGGGCTGCTCAGAAACAAAATGTGCCATTTTCCTGAAAATTTCAGCCAATTCCGTCCACAAACGCCAAAGTTATTAGAAATAGAATTTTCAAAAAACCCATAGAGAAAAAATCCTGACTATATATACCTACTGGCGACCGCCAGTAGGTAATATATATATATATATATATATATATATATATATATATATATATATATATATATATATATATATATATATATATATATAAATATCATCATCAAAACATCCTTTGATACCTTTCTTACAAGGACACAGCACTCCCAGCAGGTTGAACAAACTTGATTTATTTTGGCATGCGAGAAACGATCATCGCGTTTCGGATTTACGAAACAGCGCCACATTGGATTCCTTTTCTTTAAATACATCTGACCCAAGTGCATCAACAAAAACAAGGGACAAACAGTTGTTCACATCTACTCCATTAATGCTTGGATAGGGACCCCCTGGCCTTGGTGAAGGGGTCTCCCATAGACCCCGCCATGGCTAGAAAGCATTTTTTTTAAATCTCGGAAAAACTCACGGGTGGATCCGCAATTTTTTCGAGATAAAAAGAAACACAGTCTGCCGCTTTCAGTTTACTTGCCCCCGGGTGGGCCTGGCCCTGAGGGCATTGAGGTCTGAAAAAGAAGGGAGTCGCACGGAGCCCCCCTGCCTTGAGCCTATAGTAGCCCTGGGGACCGCCACCTCCCCTGGGCTTTATTACAATTCAGTGTGGGGGGCGCACTGACCCCCACAATGCCCAGGGGACTGCTACTTCCCTGGGGCTTTAATACATTGAGGGGGCCGTATGGGCCCCACACAGCCCGGGGGACCACCACCTCCTCAGGGCAAAATATAGGAGTGGGGCTGCGTGGTCCCCCTCATAGAGCCCTAAGTGGCCCTGGGGATTACCACCCACAGGGCCGACCCCAGCAATGTCCCGGGTTGCCCACCCCGGGACATTGCACTTGGCTTTGGCATGGCGGGAGCACCATTCCCACCATGCCATAGCAAACAGTGTGCTCCACTTTGAGCAAGCAAGAGCATTTTGCTTGCTCAAAGCGGAGCACACTTTGCTTATACACAAAAGGAACTGCAGTCAGCAGCTCCCTGTGTGTAAAAGCAATGCTGGCTCCCACAGGAGGCAGGGAGCCAGCCGGGACCGTGGGGACCTACATGCTTCCCCCTAAGTCCCCAATGAGGTGTGAAAATGGCCCGGGAGGGGACTGCTTGGCCACCCTCCATTGAAACAAAATATATAAAAAAATAAGAAAATGCCTTGCCTTGAAGATGTGGTCCCACAGGGCCAAACCCAGGCTCGGGAGGGGGCCTCGCGCCCTTCGTGTAATAACGGAAAACAAAAATAAGAAAGGGCAGGCCCCCGGGAATGGGGTCCCCAGGGCCAAAATCGAATCAGGAAAGAGGGGCCATGTGGGCCCCCCTTCTTTCATTGAAAAAAATGTATTCATTTTAAAAAACAGAAGCACCGAGCCCTGGGGGATGGAGTCTCTGGGGCTGTAATTTGCCCCGGGAAGGGGGTGCTAGGCAGCCCCTCTTCCCTGTAAAATAAAAACGCTCCGGCAAGTCGCTGGAGGCCATGCCCCTTTAACCACCACTCTTCAAACGCGCCTCCTGGCACAGTGGTGGTTGGAGAATGAAGCCCCCTTTAATGCTGAGGGTCTTTGGGGGTCAACCAGCCCTCTCGTTAAACCGAGTAAGTCCCAGCGAGCCCGATTGCTGAGAGGACTTGGAGACCACGATCCCTTTCTCCACCACTCCGCAAACGTGCCTCCTGGCGCGCTTCTGGTTGGGGAATGAATTCCACTTTACTCCTGAGGACCTCAGAACTAAAGTGACCTTCTCCCCCCAACCAGTAGTGTGCCAGGTGGCGTGTTTGCAGAGTGGTGGAGAAAGGGGGCCTGGCCACTGAAAACCTCTCAGCAAACCTACTGTGTGGAACTTACTGGAAGAACTCTCCCTGGGATGACCACATTAGGCTTGCATTTTTTCGCACGCTAAAATTAGCGCTGTCTCTGTTCCCACTCAAAGAGGCTAAGGTACTACCCTAATTGGGTAAGTGGTTTGACCACCTTTGACCACAGTGTGTGAAAGCTTTTTGCCTGCCATTATTCATGAGTATGTCACTTGTCTGTTATGTGTTTTGTTTGTCACTTTAATAGTAGCCCCACCACTGTTTACAGCATGTTATTTTTACTCATGCAGCACTATGATGAGAATATGTTCAAGACGACCTGCACAGAGCCAGATCGTGTGCACTCATGGTTTAATATCTATCCCAGGATCGCCTTTTAGAAAATATTGTATAAACGTACACCTCATTAACTAGTGTTTGAATTATCCTTGATACTAATCCAGATTCCAACCACTGTGTGGATTAGAATTATGCAGTCCTGACAAATTGCCACTTGATAATTTTTTACTCCAACCACCGCAAATAATGTTCCGACCCTTTCACTTTTTTTCTACCAGAGACAGTGGAGACTGGCCATGATGCAAAGTGGTATGGCGCAAGCAGGGAGATGGGGACATAAATACATAAAAAATATATACATAATAAGTAATTCATTTTCTATTTATCTGACGCTGCGTCTTCCTCTTCTCTCGATCTCCGAATGGTCCACACTGTGCAGACTCCCAGATGCCAGTGCCACCTCTGCTCTCATGCTGAGACTAGAGCAGTACTGGGATTGGTCTGAGCAGCTTGCTTCGCTGCTCAGACAGTGCCTGGGAGCCTGAGGTTTTTCACCACTCAGCTGTACAACACAGCCATGTGGAGAAATGCTAAGTGCGCATGTCAGTTTGGCCGGCCTAAAACAGCCGGCCAAACCGCCATGCTCACTTAGTGGTGCCCACAACTCCTCCTCCTGATGCTCAGGAGGATGGACCAGCCCTGACCCGTAACTCGGCTACCCAGCAGAGGCAACAGTGGAAAATAAAATGATAATAACATTACTTTGTTATAATTTTCTTTTTCATTGTTGCTACTGCTGGGTGGCAGCAGTGGGGTGATTCTCCTCCGCCATAGCGGAGCAGCCGCTTCTGACCAGAGATTATTACCTCTACTGTTAGCAACAACGTTTTAAATTAGACAAGCAGACTCACCAATTAAAACTTGATTTAGAGAACTGCATAGTCGATTTTAAACAGCTCTTATGCACACACACTTCACTATACCAAACTACACCACTGCCCCTACACCCGCACTTCACATATGGCATTGGAGCAAAAGACCTCCGACAAAGAGCCACTTCGTGGATGCCCGTCGGACATTGCAATGCCGGCCTGACGAGGACCATGCCCCATGATGAAGCATGACACCCGCCTGGGTGTGTGAGGGCCCTAGTTCCTAAAAGAACCAACCTCCGTGTCTGGTTCCTTAGATACTGACCTAATACATATTCTCCCTTTCTCTCCTAAGGAACTGCATACCTTTGTTGATAGACTTTATTCTGAGGAGCACCTACAAGTGATCCTTGGTCCCCTCCTTGTGTGACGGATACCACCCTTCCAGGCCATAGGACAAGGCCCCACACAGATCCTATTGCCTGAACGGTACAGCTGTTCTAAGCTAGAACGTAGGATGCGGCACAACACATGCGCAATTGCCCAACTGGCGCAACCTTGAAGAGACTTCTACCCATCCAGGTAATTGCAAGTGTACAATGGAAAGAACCTATTGCCAAACTCGTGCACCTGTGAGGGGACCTGGAGTTCCAGGCATTTAGGATTGATTAATAGCATTTGTAGCCAGCATGTCAAAATATCGAGTACTAGAAATCCATGGAACAATTTTACTGTGGGCCAGGGGTCTTCAAACTAGGGGGTGGCCCCCCCTAGGGGGGCGTCAATTCATTCCAGGGGGGGGGGCGCTAGGCTCTTGTCAAAAGAAGCATTTCGATGATAATAGTGCTTTTGTTTTAAGTGATGAGCAGCAGTAAATCGCTCGGTAATGGACCATTACTAACGTTTTTTGCCATTTATATCCTAGCTGGGAGTATGTGTCAAAAGGGATGGGACTCCAAACATTCTTTAAAACCCCCACCACCATTTCTAATAATCATACTTTTACAAGTTAATAAGGCCTGCCTGACCAGAACAGTATGTTTGACAATCATGTATACCGTTTTTAATATGTTAACAGAACTTAACTGCAATGGATAAATAAGTCTAGACATATTTTAACATTGGCAATTGAATAGAATAATAGTGAAAAATTCTGAGGTGGGCACTGAATTGTTTTTACCATTGGGGGAGAGGAGCATGGAATAAAAAAGTTTAAAGACCACTGCTGTAGGCAAAAAATATATGAATATATTTTATTTTTGTATATGCTAAGTATTTTACCATACTATTATCTACATTTATAGACCATGACTAATACCTAATTCTTATCTGAAGCTATACGTGAAGATGATATTATGACTTATAGTATGGGATTTAAAGGTCACTTACCCGAATTTTACAAAGCTCGAAATCGCACCAGAAAAAGGGAGACATGGGAAAATATTTGTAACATCAGATTGGTATGAAAATATTGAGAAATATTTTCCACTGGGATTAAACACATTTATCGATAAACTATACTTCCTAAAAGAAATTGAAAGAAAGCTCCCCTTCTTCTTTAGTAAAATCGCGCACTGAAATAAGGTAGTCAACATGTAACCAGAAGCTACGTGAATCACTGCAGGGCTGGTTCAGACCTTCATCCTTCTGACATGGATGGCTGAAATGACTAATAGCGGGTAACAGCCTAAAAGTAATTACTTCTGCGTGCACTATAAACACTTACTTTTTTCTTTAAAAAAAAAGGTATAGTTTCACACACTGTCTGCTGCTGCTGCATCTAACCAAACCAAACATATTGTTGACTCATTTGGGAAGAGTTGTAAGTAACACTGATTGCTGAGGCAGCTTATTTACCTACCCGTGTTAACATTTGGAAATGGATTAAAGCACTGGAAAAAAATGTCTTGTTTGATCCAAAGCTCTGCCTTGTAACTTAGTTTACCTGAGTGGGGCTGTGACCGACGTCCAGTCACTTCATAAGTCAAAGAGGCTGTTTGATGTCATAACTTCTCGGTCGCTCCTTTCATCTTTTCCCTAAAAGCGGATTAACTATTGAAAACGGTTCGAGTGTGTTCTCCTTTGATAAGTTGAAGATGGCTCTTAAGTCCCAACACAAAGAAAATCATTCCTAGAAAGAAAATGACAGTGAAAAGCCTGCATGTTGCTCATTAAACTGCAAGGCAACCCAGCTCAGCAAGATGCAAAGAGCATCCATCCAGGATGCAGGATTTTCCTGTCCTGCTAAAAGAAAATATGGAAAGCAGAAGGGTCCTTTTGGGATTCTCGTTTTAGATTCAGCTGACACTAACATACTGCCCAGAGACTCACTTAAACTGCATTGACAACATACATTATTTATGGGCACCATCTAGCCCTGAATATATGTGGAAATGTTGCTTTTTACACGTAGCAGAAGCCAAAAACGTGGTATTCTTATTTGTGCAAGATGAGCATGTTTTTTTATAAAATCAATTTATGTGCTTTTTACAGGGGGTTCTGAAGGATTTTTATCCTATAATGATGGACCCAGACACGGCAATCGTCAGCAAATCCAAGCACTCAGCATTTGGTAGGTTGTATAGGGTGGGCTGAGTGCTATTACAAGACCATTAGTTTCAGCTGGGGTTCGTCAATTGCTGAATCATGGGATTAATCACTGTAATTTGGACCAATTGATATCAAGCTGGTACTTGCTGATAACACACTATATTCTGCCATCAAATACTTAGTTATAAAAGTTGTATTTATGAATAAATATTATCGTAATAAAAGAAACTCAGAAATATATCAGATTGGTTTTAAACCATTCCCAAAGTGTATTTTGTTATGTTTGAGACTACAGTTCTGAAAATACGAACTGGATCTTATTTAACTGTTGCTAAACAATTTATTTGGATTTGGTTAAGATGCCCAAAAAACATAGAAGCGATACACAATGTGTTGTGCAATGTTTCAGTTGTTAGAAGAAACCTCGCAAGACATGTACTGAGCTAATTTTTCCTACCTGCTTATGTCTAAGCCAAAGATCTAAAAAGATTAATGGAAAGTGCTGCACGGACGTGATGGAGCACTGGGCCCTAAAACGTAACCTCTTAGGGCCATATGTATCAAGCAAATTCGCATTCGCAAAGGCCGAAATTCGCAGGATTTCGGCCTTTGCGAATGCGAATTTGCTAAATGGTATGTATAAAGCAAAATCTGGTGCAAAACAAGGAATCGCAAAATTTGCGATTCCTTATTTTGCAATTGCATTTAAGGAATCGCAAATGTTGCGATTCCGTAAATGCAATGTATGAAGCAAAAAAAATTGGCAAAATATTCTTAAGGAATCGCAAAGTACCACCAACTTCTAGTTGGTGGTAAGTTGCGAATTCCTTGAAAAATGCATATTTTTGCAATTTTCAAAGTGCCATGTGACGCACATACGTGCGCCACATGTGCACCCATGCATATTTCAGGGGTGCAACAGGGTGTCCTTTGGACACCCCTGCCCCTTAAAATTATTCTCAATTTGCGATTAGCAAATTGCGAATCGCAAATTGAGAATAACTTCCCATTCATTCCTATTGGCTTCCTGGCCCATAGAAATGAATGGGAAAGTATTCCTTAATTGCGATTTGCAATTTGCTAATCGCAATTAAGGAATTTTAGGAAATCGCAAGAAAAATGTGATTTTGTACATACATTTCTATTTGCGATTCTCAAATACCGATTTCTTAAAAATCGGTATTTGAGAATCGCAAATCAGGTTGATGATACATATGGCCCTTAGTCAAGTTGTCAAAGATATTTCTCCATTGGTCATGTGGACCTATGATAGCTGTGAAGCATTGAAAGAGAGGAAACATCATTTCTAACTTGTGAAGCCAATGTTACTCCCCAAAAAGAACCACGAATCACGGAATATAGTTAAAGGGTTTTATTTGGATTACTAACTCAATCTAGTATATTTGCACCCCAAGAATAAGTTCAGTAAATGCAGCAATAAAATACGTAAGCTTAAATATCTCAGTAGGTTAAGGCGCAATAGAATTATATATCGAGTTACGATAATCACAATTGTATAAACACAGGTTAAAGAAAACAGGGGTTTCATAAATAAACTTCCCTTCTCTCGCTTAAACATGGGTCAAATATAGGAGCATCTATCAAGGGTCTCCAAAATGCGAGCACCGAAGAAGAAGGTGTCAGCATGGTCAGACTTCAGAAAAAGTCAGAAAACAAAAGGAAATCAGTGTTTAGCATAAAGCTTCACACTTATAAAAATCGGACAAGCAGAGAGGCCTGTTTCTCCCTACATCTAAAAGTATTCTGCTTTGGTCTACCTTCAGCTGTGAGAACACCAATTTAAAGAAGCTTTCTTACCTCCTTCACACCACCAGGGACCAATCAGAACACCACTTAAGTAAATTTGCAACATGGCTTCAGGTTCACATTGCATCAAACTAAAACTTCGGTTCTCAACCTTAAACAACTTGCCATCCTGGTACATGATGAACAGAAGGCCTCTTACAACTACTGTTTCACCACATTCACTGCCAAGTTTCTCCCAGGCCTCTCTATCAGCCGTCTAATATAGACAAGAAACCTTTCTCTAGCTAACGTAAATCATGATAGTGAACCTGCAAAGAAAAGGGAAAATATGCTGGTGAAGCAAAATCAGAGGCCTCAACTGAAAAGCATTTTGTTGTTAGACTGGCTATTAATATAAACTCGAATACATGGTTATATATGCATGTGTATAACTATGAAATAAGTGCATCATGAGCAAAAGAATACATGTTTACATATGCAAATATATCTTGAAGTGTAAATGTAAATCGTGAATAAGAAATACACATCTTCATGTTTAAACTGAACATTAGTGCACACATATATACATTTCTAGTTTCTACAGTGAATTCATTTCAGTAATGCGTTTAATTATTTCACACACGTTAATAAAGTTAAGGCACTCAGTGAATGTAATGTCAAATGCACGTATAATTGCATTTCTGTGACTTGTAAGGGTGGAGTCTAAATTGTGCTGCTCCAATTCCCCCACTGATGGTGATGTTAACCATCACAATAAAATATGAATCTTATCAGATGATATCAAATCAAAACCCTGAACTCTTCATCATTTTTTCATTTATAATTTCCTAGGTACTTCATTTCATCATAAAATCTATATTGACTTCCTTTTAGTTCTACATCCTTTCTTTTTCTTCTTATTCTCCTCATTTCTTGCTGTAACTCTCTTTTAGTACAGATTCCGAACTCTTATTTTGCCCGCCATCAGTTACAAAAGCAGTTATCCATTATGATTACAAACTCTTAATTTGCTATTTGTTTATCATGCAAGCAGTCATTCATTACAATTAAGAATATTGCATTTGCATTGTTTCAGCTGTCTTGAATATGATATATGTTGTTATTAGAACATGTATGATATTAAGTTATCAACTAATTACATTGAATGTAATCCAAGCTATAGCAGGCTATCAAATAATATTGAAGCTCATAGAAGATATTGACTTTAATTCCAAAATACAGAGTTGGAAACACAGAGATTGTCATTGGGTATCGTGAACTCCTGGGGTTACGACAGGGAAGAAAGGACTTGGTGTCTTACATGACTACCTTTAATAGGCTTGTAGTCGAAACGGCATGGCCAGAAGAAAAAAGAATGGCCCTATATTATCAGGGATTGAACGAGGACATCAAGGATGTTCTGGCTCAAATAGACCCTCAGCCTACGACCTGTACGGACCTTATTAATCTCACTTTGAGATTAGACCATCGTATGTCCGAACGCGGAGGGGAAGGTAAGAGAGGTGACAGAACAGGGGGTGGAATGGCTCAGGCCAGTCAAGACAGTACCAAAGACAGTAGTTCTGAACCCATGGATATCGGGGCTATTCGCCCTCCTTTGTCCAAAACAGAACGAGAGACTAGACGTGCACAGGGTCTCTGTATGTACTGTGGAAAGAAGGGGCACTACGTTAAGGATTGCACGCTTAAGCCAAAAAAGAGAAATCCCTTCTATTCTGGTAAACAAGTGGCGGCCATGACAGCGGAGCCGAATCATGAAGCACAGGGCAACAGTAAAAGAATGAGAAAGAATGCACCCCTAGACAGGAGTGGAAGATTCCATCATTGGAGGTTGCTTCATGTACTAATGCGGAATCTCACATAGTGCTATCCATGTTCCTAGGTAAAGGTACACACAAAAGCCCGGTGTGTTCTATGATTGACTCGGGGGCAACGGGTAATTTTATAGATCTCGGGTTGGTGACGCGGTTGGGTTTGAGAAAGGTTCCAACCCTTCAGCCTGAAACAGTATTGGCTGTGGATGGGACCCCGCTTAGATCTGGGCCTGTAGTTGAGCATACTGAGGCATTGGAATTGTCAGTGCCGGGAGAATCAATGAACCACGTGGAAGTCATCGTGCTAAATATTATTGAGGCCCCTCAATATGAGGTTATCCTGGGGATGCCGTGGTTGTGGCAACACAATCCTTGTATGGCTTGGAAGAAGAAACCCTTACAGTTTAATTCAGATACTTGCATAAAACACTGTTTGAAAGCACAGGACTCACATGTGTTGTCCTTGGCTCATGCTTATCGCATCGCTACCGCAGCTGAAAAAGAAGTGGTCTTGCCAAGAGAATACGCGGGGTACAAAGATGTGGTTTGTGAGGTGAAAGCGGAGATCCTTCCGCCTCACCGAGACTATGATTGTCGGATTGACCTAGTGGAGGGGGCAGTGGTGCCTTCGTGTAGAGTTTATGCTTTGTCTGAGTCAGAAACCACCCATTTGAAGACCTATTTAGATCATTTCTGTTCCATTGGATTCATACGCCCTTCACGTTCACCTGCAGCTTCTCCTCTTTTCTTTATATCGAAAGCTAATGGGGAGCTGCGCACGTGTATTGACTTTCGACAATTGAACAAAGTTACTGTGAGAAACAGATACCCGCTTCCGCTCATCCCCGTCCTGTTGGACCAGGTGAGAGAGGCGACCATCTACACTCGTTTGGACCTCCGTGGGGCCTACCATTTGGTCCGTATACGGGCGGGAGATGAGTGGAAAACGGCTTTTAAAACCCGTTTTGGTTTGTTTGAGTACTTGGTAATGCCGTTCGGGTTGTGCAACGCCCCGGCGGCATTCCAGTATTTCTTAAATGACATCATGAAGGAGTACATTGATCGATTCGTTGTTATCTACATCGATGACATCTTGATTTACTCCTCGTCTCCTGCTCAACATGTTAGCCAGGTTCTTTTGATTCTCAAAAGGCTACAGGAAAACAGCTTATACTGCAAACTCAGTAAGTGTGAGTTTAATGTCACGGAAGTGGAATTTTTGGGTGTAATTCTAACACCAAACGGGTTTAGCATGGCAGAGCGAAAGGTGTTAGCAGTGCGTGAGTGGCCCATTCCCAAGAATGTGAGAGACGTTCAGTGTTTTCTTGGATTCTCAAATTATTATAGGAGATTCATTGCTCATTTCTCTCAGTTGATCGCTCCAGTAACCAGGTTGTTGAGAAAGGGGGCGCCTTTTTGTTGGACTTCAGAAGCCATGGAGGCGTTCACTCAGTTGAAGGAGGCGTTTTGCACAGCACCCATTCTAAGACATCCTCAAATGGACGTGCCTTTTATAGTGGAAGCTGACGCTTCGGATATAGCAATTGGGGCAGTGCTGTCTCAAAGGGACAAACAAACGGGACAGCTCCATCCAGTGGCCTTTCTGTCCAAAAAACTCAACGCAGCCGAGGTACACTACACGGTGGCAGAAAAAGAACTTTTGGCTGTGAAAAGGCCTTTCAGGAGTGGAGGCATTATCTTTGGGGAGGAAAGCATCCTGTAACAGTGTACTCAGATCACCAAAACTTGCAGTTTATGAAAACGGCCCGGCATTTGTCCCAAAGGCAAATGCGTTGGATGCTCTTTTTTGCGGAGTATGAGTTTGTAATTACCTTTCGTCCCGGGACAGAGAATCGGAAAGCCGATTCCCTTTCTAGACAAGCAGACTCAGCAATCCATTTGTCGGAAGAACCAAGGCCCATATTGTCCCCTGACAATGTTGTATGTGCTATCACAGCTGATAGATTTCTGGAGGAGGTTTCTAGTAACCGTTCACTCATATGATGGAAGGAGTGGGCCAAGACAGACATGCATCGGCCATTACAACATGGAATCTCTTTGTATAAGAATAGGCTGTATCTTCCTACCCTTGCACTGAGGTTGTTGGCATTCAATTGGTGTCATAACGCTATGGTGGCTGGTCATCCGGGACATCAAAAAACAATTCATGCTATGCAAAGACAGTTTTGGTGGGAAGGGATGGCTAAGGATGTGAAATCTTGGATTGATCAATGTGAGACATGTGCAAGGGCAAAGAGCGAACAAGCCAAGAGCAAAGGGATGTTGATGCCTCTTCCTACTCCTTCAAGACCATGGCAGGTGATTAGTGTGGATTTTGTTTTGGGGTTGCCTTTGGATAAAGGTAGCGATGCTATCCTGGTAGTGGTAGATAGTTTCACCAAAATGGGCCACTTCATACCATGCAGGAATCTGCCTACGGCGGCGCAAACGGCGCAACTGTTATTGACTCATGTGGTACGTTTACATGGCACTCCGAAAGTCATTGTGTCTGATAGAGGGCCCCAGTTCGTTGCTAGATTCTGGCACATGTGGTGTAAGGCTTTACACATTAAGGATGCTTTGTCCATCAGTTTCCATCCACAGTCTGATGGACAAACGGAGAGACTTAATCAGACCCTTAAAAAATATCTCCGATGTTATGCGAAAGAAGCGGCGGATTCATGGGTGTCTTTGTTATGGTTGGCGGAACTGTCGTATAACAACGCTTGGCACAGTTCGACCGGGGAGTCGTCGTTCAAGGCCAACACTGGTTATCATGCTAACACCTTGCCGGTGTCAATTCCTAGTGAGGTGACGAATCATCCATCAGTGTCTGGCCAGATGAAGGCTCTTCTGAAGATTCACCGCAGGGTGCATGCTCATTTAGAAAAGGCCAAATCGTCCTACAAAAAATGGGAGGATAAACACCGGCAGGAGGGTCCTTTGTATCAGGTGGGCGATAAGGTCTGTCTCTCCACCAGGAACATTCGGTTTCGTTTTCATAGTGTCTTTCATCCCCGGTTCATTGGACCCTATGAGGTAGTGTGCCAGATCAATCCAGTGGCTTATAAACTGAAACTTCCTGCCTCTTTGCGAATTCATCCAGTGGTCCATTGTAGTCTTTTGAAGCCGGCGAAATCTGCTCGTTGCAGGGGTGTGCCTCCTGTGATGAGGGACGGCCAGCTGGAGTATGAAGTGAGCAGGATTCTTGATTCCCGCTATCGGCGGGGTCAGCTTTGGTTCCTGGTGTCGTGGAAGGGCTACACGGCGGAGGATGATTCTTGGGAGCCGTGCTCGGGGGTTCATGCACCCCGTGCGGTGCGTTGCTTTTATGCTCGCTATCCGGATAAGCCTGGGGCTAGAAGGCGCTTGGGAGGAGGACATACTGTCACGGTTTGCAAGGATGCGCCTGCAAACTACAGCTCCCAGAAGGATCTGCAGAAAGGAGGGGCCTAAGACATATAGGCTCTTGCAATACTGCCGCACGTCGTACGTGATTTTCACACTGGAAATGGAATTTGGTACTGGTGTGTTTGGTTCCCCTGGTCTCGGCTGAGACGCTGTGTTTGCTTTGTTTACACGGAGTGGGCGGCTGCTTGCTCCGAGTCCTGAGAAGAACTCGTTCTGCACCGTCGGCGGCTGCTGCGGTGCAGTCCTTAGCACGGTCTCGGCTGAGACGTGGTTTGTGCTTCACGGAGAGGGCAGGCTGCCACTCTCCGAGGCTGGTGAAGAACTTGCCTGCATTTCCGTCCGCGGCGGCGGCGGAATCTGTCTTTCTAGCGTTTTCGGCTGAAACGCTATCCTGGCATCGGGGTGGGCGGCTGCCTCACTCCGAGTTCGAGGAAGAACTTAAAAGAGTTGCAGGTTCTGCAGCAACTAACTTTTGGGCGTTCTCGGTTGAGACGCTGAAACTGCTACTGCTGGCGAGATAAGTAGTCCTTCTGTTTCTTTCGCTCTAAGCTGGCAAGCCTACGGAGTTACAGAGTTGTTGTGTAATATTGAAAGCCTTGCTGAACTTGATTGCCGTGGATTTCCTTTTCATAGACACTTTGCTGGAAATAATCAGAACCTTTTGGTCTGCCTGATTTCTTGCTTTGTTCGAGACTTTGGCTTATTGTTTTTGGATTGGTCCTTATTCTTCTACACACCTGGTTTCTGGAGAGGGGGTTTTCTATAAGTGTTTCTGGGAAGTTGGACTGGTATGTATGATACATTATAGGTTTGATTTATGAACATCCAGAGATTGAATGCTAGGAATATAACTGTGTCTATCCATTCCAGATTGCGACGTTTTGGTGAGTAGAGAAGTATCTACAACCTACAACATAGAGAAGGGTTCATATCCAGAGAGGTATCTGGGGTAGGTGTTCTACTAGCGAGAATTGAATGAGAGTAGTTAGAGATGTTTGCTATAACCGTATTCTTTTCACGTTTCAGTGGTCCCTTCCGTTCCAGTCCCTTCCCTTACCTTTCCCTCGCTTGATTACCTAGAGGCTCTGTGTATATTCATTCATTCAGAGTTTCGGGGAATCAGGAGGTGGACCCCTTTGAGCATCACTCTGATCCTGTGGAGGCTGCATCGTGACAAAAACAGTGGCAAAGAAAGCAAAACGGGGCACAAATGAGGGGGAAACAGGCACAGAAGCAAAAAACGGGTCACAAAAACGAAAGATGAGCACACTTATAAGCGAGTCCTCAGCAGCGGCAGCTGGGGCAGGGGCACACATGCGAAGCTGTGCGGAGGGGGAGCGGCCTACCAGGAGGGTCAGGGGTCACTCTTCTCACCGCGCAGAATCCAGCATATATGGGGAGGTGGGAGGGAGGAGCAGCTGGGAGGTGGGAGGGAGGAGCAGCTGGCAGGCGGGAGGTGGGAGCAGAAAATGGGCAGTGGGCAGTCAGGGGGGGCAGGGCTGCGGGGGGCACAGCGGCAGGGGAAATAAGTGGCACAGAAGCGAAAAGGGGCACAAAAGAGGGGGAAAACAGTGGCACAGAAGGCAAAAACAGGGCACAAAAGAGGGGGGAAACAGTGGCACAGAAGGCAAAAACAGGCCACAAAAGAGGGGGAAAACAGTGGCACAGAAGGCAAAAACGGGGCACAAAAAGGGGGAAAACAGTGGCACAAAAGGCAAAAACGGGGCACAAAAGAGGGGGAAAACAGTGGCACAGAAAGCAAAACGGGGCACAAAAGAGGGGGGAAACAGTGGCACAGAAGGCAAAAACGGGGCACAAAAGAGGGGAAAACAGTGGCACAGAAAGCAAAACGGGGTACAAAAGAGGGGGAAGCAGTGGCACAGAAGCAAAAAAAGGGGCACAAAAACGGAGGATGAGCACACTTATGAGTGAGTCCTCGGCAGCTGGGGCAGGGGCACACAGGCAGAGCTGTGCGGAGGGTGAGCGACCTACCAGGAGCCCTTGCCTCAGCTTTCAGGCACCTCCCAAACTGAAATTAAGCACTAAAAGTTGTTATAGAGTAACCAAGTGCTTTTCTGTGGGAGGGCCAGCCTTGCCACAGAGTTTTAGTTTTTTCACTGCCTGGACAAGAAACATCTATTAATATACATATCCTACTTTTTAAATACTATGCACCCTGCCCTATGGGCATTTAGATCCTGGCTAATAGGTGATCTGTACCTACTAAACATGGAGGCTTAGTACTGGCAAAATGTTTAAATGTTAGTTTAAAACTGCACACACATGTTGCAAGGGCTTGTCTGGAGACATGTTTTACAATTCAATTTTAGTGGGTGACACAAGAGTGATGCAGCCCATTGGTAGCATTTAATTTACAGGCCCTGGGTACATGTAGTGCTGTATGCTAGGGAATTATAAGTACATTAAATATGCCAATTAGGTTTATGCCAATTTTACCATGCCTGAAAGGGAGAGCAGATGCAATTGACCACTAGTAAACAGGAGTAGAATGTGCAGAGTCCTGTCAACAAAAATGGGTGTCGTTAAAGAAGGCAAATAAATCTGGGGGAATACCACGTAAAATATGGTCATTTCCAACACTGTTTATCTCCTGTATGAGAGTATGTACTGATGGAACTTGAGAAGGGGAAAACATTGGGGCCAAGTGTGAGAGTGGAACCCAGAGGAACAAAAAACAGAGTATAATAATAAGGTTTACAGTGTGTTATTATATGAAAACTCGGCTATTTGTATCCACTGTGCTCATTGTTCCACACAATTCATTAGGACGCACACGCGGTGGCCTTCGTTTGTCTTTTTCTGACAATAGCCATAAAGAGCTGCACAAATATTCCAAAGCTTACAACAGAGGGAGTTAAGCGTCTTTGCTTAAGAAAGAAAACATAAAAGTTAACTTAAACTGATCAGTTACAAATTCCTGAGGCTTTGCAATAAATAGCAAATTACAATGAGCCATAAACGCTTGGAAGCCATATGGATCGCCAGTGAATTTTTCAGATTGCATTAAATGTGTGGACACATAAGGTGCGGCTCCAAACTAACTTGTTAGTAGACTACTCCCTCCAGTATCCGGGGAGTTATTGGGAGAAGTAGCGGCATGCAGTCCTCCTCCCCGGGATGTACTGTTTTTAGGTCTCGCCTAGGCAAAAGCGAAGCTTTTGCTGTCTGCGAGACAACTTATGTTATCACTTTTGGGGGAATGTGGACAGCAGACTGTCACGCGCTTCTCCTACCGGAGATTGTAGCTCGTGGGCGCGCACAGCGCCGTGCCCCTCTCCTGCACTCACACAGTTACAGTCACGCATGCGCACATACACAGCCACACGCATACACAGGCAAACACACACTGCATACACACACGCACCCCCCCTCGCCGCCGCACCTACACACACACACACTAGCGCACCTACACACACACACACAGAGACCCCCCCCCACACACACACCAGCGCACCTACACACACGCACGCACACATACAGAGACCCCCATCCCCCCGCCGCCGCCATCGCACATATACACACACACAAGCGCACCCCCCTGCCCCCTACAACTAAGCCCCACTTACCGCCATTCGGAACTTCTGTAGCCGGGGCTCTCCCTCGGGCATGGGAGCCCCGCTCTCAGGCACTCCGTGGGCGCGTGCGCGGGATTCCCGAAGACGGAAGTCCCGCCCAAAGGAAGTAGGCGGCGTGCGCGCCGTACTTTCCAGGACGCTGCAGGTTGGTGCGAAGGGGTACGCTTCAGGCGTATGTGGCGTGCGGGGAGCACCCGTGTTCATTTGGCATGTTATCTTTTTATTTTTTTTATTTTACAACTTTCCGTGATGTCTATATGCAAGCACAGTGATGGAAAGTGATGATTTACAGCATAGTGAATTACATATTAAATGATGTACTGTCTGGTCTTTCTTCTTTTAAAAATAAACGCATAGAGGCGATCTTTGTGTTTTAGTTTTTACCTCTTAGAAGCAATAAAAAAATCGGATGCTCGGAACCATTCTCCCAGAACCTGCAAATGGTATTTTAGTTGTGATGGCGGATTTGTGGAGGCAAAATATGAAACTTTCGAATATGTTTTTAGTCGACACATAACTTCAGCAGTCAAGATTAGATCTCGAGTGTCTGATTTTTACCTGATAAAGCAAGTATCCCCACTCCTACCCTGCTTCCTTTTAATCATTCACAGTGTGGTGTGCTTTATTTCACTTTTAGCTTGTTTGAAATCGGTCCTGAATGGCCAAACTAGTTGTCTTTTGGGTCTGAGACACCATCCTAAGTGGAGCTTATATTCCCGCAAGGTTGCTTGTGTACTTGCTTCACAGCCTCTGTGTGCGAGGTAGCTTGTGACCTGCTTCTCTGTGGCGTAGCTCGTGTGACTACTCTGCCTCCTTCGCGAGGTAGCTTGTGTGCGGGCTCCTGTTCGCGCGAGGTAGCTCGTGTGCGGGCTCCTGTTCGCGCGAGGTAGCTCGTGTGCGGGCTCCTGTTCGCGCGAGGTAGCTCGTGTGCGGGCTCCTGTTCGCGCGAGGTAGCTCGTGTGCGGGCTCCTGTTCGCGCGAGGTAGCTCGTGTGCGGGCTCCTGTTCGCGCGAGGTAGCTCGTGTGCCCCCCCCCCCCTCTGTGTATAAATGCTGCGCCCTCTGCTCCTAAAAAGAATGTTTACTTGTTGGATGTCTCCTCCTCAAACCCAGTGTATGGCTCTTGTCAGAGCCATTGAACATTTCTGGTCTGCACTCAGCCTAAGCTAGCGATGGATAAATAGATGAGTGCCTTTGTCTTTCGTCTCCCTCCGCTGGAGAGCTTTTTTGAAATGTTCAAGGTAATGAAATTGATTTTATATTAAAAGCAGAGCGTTGGAATATACCATTTCAAGCTGAAAGGCAATATTTCTCTCCATGTGCTCCCATACCTGGTGTGTCATGCAGTTTGGTGCTTACTTTCCCTCCATGTTAAGGAACAGTAGATGTTTCAGCACCCAGGCTAATATGCTGCATAGCTAAATACATATAATGTCCCAAAGGCGAGACCGATTGCATTGCAAATGCTTGTTTCGATAGTTGCATGCTTTTGCAGAACGACTTCAAGATCATCTTGTAACTTATGGATTGTGCGTGCCTGCAGGTTATTGACCTCAGACTTCATTTTATTTGGGTCTTGCAAACTCCCACAAACAGAGAAACTCGGAATTATGAAGGAGAAAGACAATCCTGTGGCAAGGATGTTAACAAATACTCTAAGGAGAAAAAAGAAATAAGGAGAAGAGACAGAGAGACAAACCCCTGCTGGCTGGTGTTCTGAAAACCCAGAAAGGATTTCACATAATCTCAGGGCGGGAGACGACCTTTACTACGCGGGAGTTTCACCGCGGTAGGTTTACAACTCGGGTTTTACAACGCAAGTGGTTTCAACGACTTGTGCTGTAGGGAGCTGTAAGCTAAGGAACAGTACGATTTGCTATCCAACACCTTCCCTACTGTACGTAGACCGGTGTTGAAATAGTAAATTGTAATATCCCTAAGTCCAGCGCCGGCCAACGCAAGTCATTGAAACAACTTGCGTTGTAAAATCCACGTTGTAAGATACCGCGATCAACATGATCGCGTAGTATCGTCATACATTCCTCAGGGCCAACCTTTGAATGGCAATGTCTCCACCTACCTATGTGAGGACATAAATGCTTTAGGGGTTGACACAATGGAACAGGAATTAGACCTAAGTGTATCAAAGTGCAGGACATATCCAGTGCAAGCAGAGTGAAAGCTCTATCTAGACCCATGGGTACATCAGATCCTGCACAAGAGTCAAAGATGGCATGTCTATGCTACACCAGGACAGAGAAGGCCTGGACAAGGAGACAAGCTGACCAAAGGTAACAAGGCAGGACACCGCATGCAGTAGGTAAGGGAACTGGAGGACTGAAGGAAACCAAACAAGGTAGAAAACAACAAAGGTGTAGGGATGAAACAAGCAGAGTGCAAACTGGAGACAATTGCAAAGAGTTAACGCCTTGCGCTCTGCGCACATTCCCCCGCGGTGTGGGCGAATTAATGAGAGGACGGGATTTAGACGGCCCCCGCCCGGGCTCCGCACGCGTCCACCGTGACGTCGGACGGCCGGGGGCCGTCTGAAGCACGCAAAGGGTTAGCAACCGCTAGTGCTGGAAAAGGTAGGGTTGAAATGCCTGCTTACCCTGTTGACCCGGAAGTGTGCCTGATTGTGCTAGTTCTCTAGTGACTGAGGCTGTGTGTGAGTGTGGGAAACTGGCATATTTTTCACTGTCCTGTGTGCCACCTGACAGGAAGTAGTTCACAGCAAAGATTTAACTCTAAGAGAATCATCTAAAATTCTGAAGAATACAAAGGTCGTGACTCTTCCCTACCTGAATATTTTAAGGCCACTCCTCATTAGAAAACTAACACCATGATATGCACAAGCTTTTACTCGGGCCATTTCCAAACTATGTATCAGAACATTGTCTTCATCCATTGAGAATCATCGGCAGCAATCCAGGTGAACAGTGACACCAGCTATTTTGCCCTTGAAGGGACAAAAGAAAAAATGCAGGACCCATACTAAGTAATCTTGCTTAATCCTGCAAGCTAGAAGATTAACTATCAATAAGCATGAACTGTATACTCCTTACAAAGGCTAATCCATGTAGTCTTGGGCAGACATAAGCTACTTATGCCAACTCACTGAACACATAACCATCATAATCTCTCCCAATGCTTTCATGATTTACATTCCTTTATTAACAGGGAAGCCTGAACAGCAAACAGCATGCGAAGTTTACTAACTGCATGACACTGAATCCAAGCATGATTCTACTGCCAACATACTCTTGACTAAACCACTAACTCTGGGTTCCCATGGAGTAGTGTGTTCCTCATATGTAAAGCGCCTCAACACTCTTGTTAGTGGTAATGAGCGCTGTACAAATAACTATATTATAGTGTATGATGATCTCTGTTCATGGTGAATTGGATATCTCAGAGAGAGAGAAAGAGAGGAAGAAAGAGAGAGAGAGAGAGAGAGAGGAAGAAAGAGAGAGAGAAGGAGAGAGAGGGACAGAGAGAGCGAGGGAGAGAGAAAGAAAGGAAGAGAGAGCGAGAGACCGAGGTTGACTGATGAGAGATTCTGAGCTGGACTTGGATAAAATCAGATCATTAATGTCTTTCTCTGATAAGGAATGGGAACATCTAATCGTGCGAGGATCTTTGTTGTTGCTCAGGGTAGATTTTGGATGAGATCCTGCACAGATACTTGAAGCACTGGTTTGAAAGTAGAATTGTATTGTTCTTTCCATGTAGCTCAGCGTGTCTGTGATTTGGAGAAGGCGTTTGGCAAAGGGTGATTTGCTGAACAGGTTTATCCATTCTATTCATAAGTTATTCAGGGGCAGATTTACAAGCCCCTGGTGACACTTTTGAGCCGCCGTTGCGTCACCTTGGTGACGCAGCGGTGGCATAAAAACTCTGGCCAATGTACAACATGACACATCTAGGGAGATGCGTCACATTGTAAAGCCCTGCGTCACATTATACCTGCGTCAGATATAATGTATGCAGGCTGGGAGTTCCCACGCAGGATAGCCTTGTAAAAGTGATGCAGTGAAATCTACAAGATTTCACTGCGTCACTTCTTGGACATCACTGCATCAAAACCTTACGCCTCCTTGAAGCAGGCGTAAGGAGTATAGGGAATAGGACTCAAAATGCATTGCTGGAGTTGCATCGTGCTTGCAGCACGACTCCAGCAATGCGTGACTTTTACTTCAACAGATGCGTCAGAATTTCAGATTCATCTGTCAATCCTTGCGCCATAGTGCACCGTATTGTAAATACGGCGCATCCATGGTGGCGCAAAGGTTTCTCAGGGTGGCGCAGGAAAAGTGACTCATCTCTACAGATGCGTCACTTTCTTGTAAATCTGCCCCTCAGTGTCTCTGTCTGAGCGAGAGGGTGTGTCTGTGTCCAGGTGAGGACAGGCTGTGTTGTGGGAGCTAAAGAAAGTGCTTTGTGGGATTGTGTTGTTGTCAAGTTCTTTCTCCTGAGGCTGGGGAAAGCCTCCCCGGGCCCCGATGGGACCATCGTCCCCAGCGTCTGGATCCTTGGCTGGCTTGCAGGATGGGGGCTACCGAACCCCGGGGCCCGCCGGTTGGACCTCAACCCCAAGGCCCGGTCCCAGCTTCCAAACCCAGCCAGGCAGGGGAGAGCCTCCCTTGGCCCCAATGGACCCCCGTCCCCAGCACCTGGACCCTCTGCTGGCTTGCAGGACCGGGGGGCTCCCGCATCCAGGGCCTGCCAGACGGAGCTCCAGCCCCGGGCCCGGAGCTTGCTACCTAACCCAGCCAGGCAGGGGAGAGCTTCCCCGGCCCCCAGTGGACCCCCCCTGGGTGGTGCAGGACATCCGCAAGTTGCTGCCATCCCAGACCGGGCCCAGGCGTCCCCTGCTCAAAGCTTCTCCAAGCGCTTCAGGGGCTCCAGCTCTGGCTCTGCACCCCTTTTATGCAGGGCTGGCCTCCTGCTGCTCCTTGCCCCGGAGGGCTGGCCTCCTGCCGCTCCTTGCCTCGGAGGCAGCGGAGAGCTAGGCAATCCTACCACCTCTGCAGCCGCCTTGTCCTGGCTACTGACTATCATCCTCCACATCCAGACCCTTGGGTGTCAGGGTGCTGACTCGGGCAGGTGTGCCTTCCACCTTCCCAGAGCCCAGTGAGCAGGAACCAAGGAGAGTTAAGTCCAGGCCACGTCCTCTCCTCGCCGGACTGCCCTGGGAGACCATTTTCCACGACTATTAAGCCCCCACATAGTGGGGGCTTACAGAACTCCAGGGCAGGACAAAAGTTGGAGGCAGACCTGCAGGCCGGCCATCTGGTCACCCAGCCCTTAAGTCCATCTGGTCACCCAGCCCGCAGGGCCATCTGGTCACCCAGCCTGCTGGTCCATCTGGTTGCGCAGCCAGGCGACCAGATGACCTGGGACGAACCAGCGCCCAGATGGCCTGAGACAGTCAGACCCAGTCGCCCTTGCTCGGGTGGCTACTTCCCCGGGTCTGCTCGCCTTCCTACTCAAGTTGCGTGGGAGCAGTGGGAAGGGGGGCAGCTGGCCCAGGCCATCTGGTCACCCTGCTGACCCACAAGGGATGGTGGCCCCACCCCCGCACCCCAGTGGGGCAGGGACGGGAGGAGGAGGCCTCCCTGCCGGAGGGCACGTGGTGGATGCAGCCTCCCGCAGGCTTGCGTTGCCCCCTCTGCGTCCCTCACACCAATGGCAGAGGGACCCACCTCTGGGTGTGATGGAGGAGGGCGTTTGCAGGCGCCCATGCACAGAGAGACAAAAGCTTGGCTCAGAGGATGACTTTCAATCGATCGCAACGAGGTAGCTGCTCTGCTACTCACGAAACCCTGACCCAGAATCAGGTTATCTACGAATGATTTAACACCTGGTACCTCACGAACATATGGTACACTAAGGGCAATGGAGGCGGCCCTCTTCCGTCCGTGCTCCGGTCTCCAAGCGAGTGGATCTACCACCGGCCCCCCGAAAGAGTCCGGCTATCCCAGGCCAACCAAGGCTCCACGGCACTATGGTATCGTTACGGTTTAGGGCTCTCGCCGGCTTCTCCGGGATCATTTGCGTTACCACACTGGACGCCGCGAGTGTGCCCGTCTCTGCCATGAAGGGTTCGGGGATCGGAACCCAACTTCCTTACGATCGGCCGAGGGCAAGGAAGGCCATTGCCCGTCCCTTCCGAATGGCGCTCGCCCATCTCTTAGGACCGACTGACTCATGTTCAACTGCTGCTCACATGGAACCCTTCTCCACTTCGGCCTTCAAAGTTCTCGTTTGAATGTTTGCTACTACCACCAAGATCTGCATCTGCGGTGGCTCCACCCATGCCCTCGCCCTGGACTTCCATGCACACGCAGCGGCCCTCCTACTCATTGCGGCTTAGCCCCCACTGCTCTCAGCGACGGCTGGGGATGGGCCCGACGCTCCAGCGCCATCCATTTTCAGGGCTAGTTGATTTGACAGGTGAGTTGTTACACACTCCCATGGCCACCGTCCTGCTGTCTATATCAACCAACACATTTTCTGGGGCTGATAAGCGTCAGCATTGGGCGCCTTAACCCGGCGTTCGCTTCATCCCGCAGCGCCAGTTCTGCTTACCAAAAGTGGCCCACTAGGCACTTGCATTCTATTCCCGGCTCCACCCCAGCGAGCCAGGCATCCTACTCATTTAAAGTTTGAGAATGGTTTGAGTTCGTTCCGCCCCCAAGACCTCTAATCATTCGCATTACCAGATAAAACTGGGGGCTCCGAGTGCCAGCTATCCTGAGGGAAACTTCGGAGGGAACTAGCTACTAGATTAGTCTTTCGCCCCTATATCCAGGTCGGACAACCGATTTGCATGGCAGGACCGCTATAGACCTCCACAAGAGTTTTCTCTGGCTTCGCCCTGCCCAGGCATAGTTCCCCATCTTTCGGGTCCCATCGTCCACCTCCCTCACGGAGCGGATGAGACGGGCCGGTGGTGCGACCGCCGCTGGATGCCTTCATTGCACCACAGGGTTTTGCTCGGCCCTCCGACTTGCGCAAGTGTTAGACTCCTAGATCCATGTTTCAAGACGTGTCGGGTGTGTAAGTGACATCGGCGCAGACCCCTGGCACCCGGCGTGGGCCTCCCCGCCCGGAGGCACAACGCAGTCAGGGCACACTGAGCACAGGCCGCCCCAGTCGACCGTCGTGCCAGGAGCAGGGGCCCCCATCCCCTCTTCCAGCCCTGGCACGCCCGAGGGGCAGCCGGGAGCGGGTGCCCGAGGGAGGGTGCGGAGGCAGTTGAATCTCCCTTGTCCCCGCGGACACGGCGCCGCTGCTGCCAGGGGGCTGTAACACCCTCTGCCGGATCGGAGGGCCACCTGCCAACCCAAAGCCTTCCCAGCCGGCCTGTAGATGGTCGTGGCGCAACACCACAGAAGAAATGCACTCTGTTGGTGCCCTGTAAGGCCCCAGCACCGGTCCCGCGGGGAGGGGAGCCAGAACTCCCGGGCCACCCACCTTCCCGCTGTGTTGACAGCACAGATCCCACCCGTTTACCTCTCAACAGTTTCTTGAACTCTTTATTCAAAGTTCTTTCAACTTTCCCTTACGGTACTTGTTGGCTATCGGTCTTGTGCCATATTTAGCCTTAGATGGAGTTTACCACCCGCTTTGGGCTGCATTCCCAAGCAACTCGACTCCGAGAAGACCTGATCCGGCGCGCTGGGGGCAGCTACCGGCCTAACACTGTACATGGGGGAAGCCTCGATCAGAAGGACTTGGGCCCCCGCAGGCAAGGGTAGGCTCCCAGAGCGATGGGAGCACGCAGCCCCACCGCAGCCAGAGTCTTCAAACCCCTCTGCCCGGCTGTACGGGACCGTTTGGAACCGGACACCTGGCAACAAGGGATACGCCGCCTCACTTGCCGAGCCGTGCCGGCAGGCTGGCGAGTAGCCCACCCCATCTTTGCCCAGGTCAGGGGTGCCGGAAGGGAAGAGCAAGGCAGCTCCCCACTCCGCACGCCTCCCACCAAGAGAAGCCTGAGTCCCCTCACAGGCCCTTAGCTCCTTCTCTTCCAGGCCACCCTGCCACGCGAGAATGGCTCCTCCTCGGTCCCAGATACCCGGTCACGCTGGGACTTGGGCGTGCGAGGGCCCAGGTGGTACAGGGCCTTTCGAGGCAGTGGTGGTACCAGCCCGGGGAGGCACTGCCATTCGGTTTTCTCCCACCATAGGGGTTGTACCGGGTGAGCGTTGTCAGATTCCGTAGCGCGATCGCGCCTGCCAAGCTCAGGAACTACGTTACCCATGAGCAGGCGGGGTCTCGCAGGAAGTACTTCATCAACGCTGATGCGCATCCGTGTGCGCGTTATTCTGGTTCTGTGGCGCTTGGCGTGGAGCGGCTGCTCTGCGCGCCCCCTTCGAGACTTCTGTTTGGCCCCATCCCCTGTACTCCCGGTGGTTGGAGTACTCCTGCATTCCGGTCCCTGCTGGTGTCGGGCCTCAGCTCAAACAGGTATTGCCGTTCTAGCATCCCGGCCGCTCTAGCGGTTATCTGCTTACTTTTCTGTGGTTAGAACAGGAGAGTAGATCGGAGACATTTGCTCTCGGAGTAAAAGCTTTGTTGTTATTTCCTGGCTACGTTGGGTGTGGCGGAACACGGTGGCGGTCGAAACCACGTGTTACCGTAAACCCGGATTGTATAGTGGAACTAAGATAGCGGGGCGCGGTAGTGAGGCAACTACGCGTCTCCGTTATATATCTGTGTACTTACAAGGACAAGATAGAGCTGGGCATGTAGTGAGGCAACTACAGGTCACCCCAGTCTCTCATCGTGCGTTCTCGTTTTGGGGGTATATTGTTGGCAGAATTCTGTGGTGGTCGCAACTACGATTTGCTGTTTGGCATAACCCAAACATTTACTGTGTGGTCATTCTTTATTGAGCGGAGTGTTGTAGTTTTTGCTTCCTACACACTACCGTGTCTCTCTCTTACCTTGTGTTGGAACTTTCATCCTTACTTGGATACCTGGACATCCCTTGTACATAGTGTCCTCTGGCTCATCTGTGGTATGTTGTGAGTGGTGGGATATGTGCCTCAGTACAATGTGTGTGTGTCTGGTATGACAGGGCTGTTTTTTGTTAACTATATCTCTATGTGCTTCTTAGGCCTTCCTCACAGATTGTGGCAGAAGGGCTGTAGTAATTTCCTATCCAAGGTCGGGTTTTTCTTTCTGCTCAGGTACTTACTTTTATTTCATGATTTATTAGTGAGAATAAATGAGAGTAGTAGTTCATGTAAGCAAGCACCTATCTGATGCCTGTCTTGTTTTTTGTTACAGGCTTCCTTTCCCTGCTGGCCCTACCCTTACCCATCCCACCTTTTTTATTTTAGTTTGTTATTTTTCTCCCTCGCCTAATGGCTCGAACACCCTGTGTTTACACTTCAGGGTGTTGGTGACATTTGGAGGTGGAACCATAATTGCGGTGACTGGATCCCGTGGAGTGAACCTGACAAGCGTGGGTTCTGTCTTGGGAGGGCCTACCGCTGTACCCCTCCCGGAGAGGGACAGGGGATGGGGGCTGCCCCTGGTCTGTCACGCGTCGGTCGGGTCCTCCCTGGTAGAAGAGGCCCGCCAAAGGCCCAGTCCTCACACAAGCGCCCCATGCGGCCACGGACTGCCCTGCCAGCCGGGGCGCACCCGTGCAGCGACGGGCTCTGTGCCAACAGTGTGCTCACAGGAGATGGCCGAGGTCTTCAGGCTGGCGCCATCCGTTGCATTGCATTGTTCCTAGCTGAAGTATTCAGGTGACCGGTCTGCTTTGAACACTCTAATTTTTTCAAAGTAAATGCTTCAGACCCTCAGGACACTCAGTCAAGAGCATCAAAGGGGCGCTGAGAGGCAGGGGCTGGGACAGGCGGTAGCTCGCCTCACGGAAGACGGTCAGCTTGATCCCAAAATCCCAATATGGACTTTTTAATTGCAGTAACTTTAATATATGCTATTGGAACTGGAATTACTGCGGCTGCTGACACCCGACTTGCCCTCCTATGGATCCTCGTTAAACGATTTAAAGTGTACTCATTCCAATTACAGGGCCTGGAAAGAGTCCTGTTTTGTTATTTTTCGTCACTACCTCCTCGAGTCTGGAGTGGGTAATTTGCGCGCCTGCTGCCTTCCTTGGATGTGGTAGCCGTTTCTTAGGCTTTCTCTCAGGAATCAAACCCTGATTTCCTGTTACCAGTGGTCACCATGGTAGGCACAGAAAGTACCATTGAAAGTTGATAGGGCAGGCATCCGAATGTATTGTCGTTGTCACGGGTACGTGCGATGAGCCGAGGTTATCTAGAGTCACCAAAGCGGCAGGGCGAACCCAGATTGGTCTTGGTCTGATAAATGCACCAATCCAGGGAGGTCCGCACTCATCGGCATGTATTAGCTCTAGAATTATCACAGTTATCCAAGTAACAGATGGAGCGATCAAAGGAACCATAACTGATTTAATGAGTCACTCGGAGTTCACTGTACTTTTGAGACAAGCACATGCTACAGGCAGGATCAACCAGGTAGCCGCACCTGCTGACAGGGTGGTGTTTGGGAGCCGCGTGCACATCTCCCCGACTGACAACCTTTTCACACCCCTCCCTCTCGGGAGCCTGCTAGGGGAAGGAGCCTGCCTGCCTGGGTCGGAAGGCTCGCTGGAGGGGTGGAGAGGTGTGGTCGCACGGGTTTTCGACGGACCCAGCCATATCCCCGGAAGGAAGGAGGTGGGCCGAGGTGCAGCCTGAGGGAGATGCAGGGGTGCCGGAGCCTTGCGGCGGTACAAAAGGGGGTGGTGAAGGACGGAGCATCTGAACCAATCAAACACTCACACCCAGTCAAAAGTGCGGTGGTGGCATCCCTTGAAACGGTTGTTCCAAGCTGCTGCGGAAATGTGCTGGGTGGAGAGGGGTGATGGCGTGGCGCGCGGGCCTACAGACCTGCCGGGCGTCAGCGTCCGGGGCCTGGCTCCACCCGAACCCTTCTGTATTTGGGCTCCCAGGCCAAGAGGCACAGGGGAAGCCTCCCTGGGCCCACGGGACCCCGTCCAGGGCACCCTGCCACGTGGCAGACCTGAGGATGGAGCCCAGGGTGAGGAGGCTGCCCTCCCCAGCGCCCTCAGTGGCCCCGGCTGGAGCATCTGAACCCAGCCAAGTAGGAGGAAGCACCCTGGGCATGACAGGCCCCCTCTCCGGCCTTTGTCATAGTGGCAGGCCAGGGCCCAGGGCGGCAGCACCCAACCAGGGCCCGGCGGGGCCCTTGAACCCAGCCGGGGGTTCCCAGGTCCAGAGGAGCAGGTGAAGCCTCCCCGGGACACCAGCCTGGGTACCCTGCCACATAGCAGGCCCAAGGACAGAGCCTGGGGTGAGGAGGCCGCTCTCCTCGGAACCCTCAGGGGCCCGGCCAGAGCTCCTGAACCCAGCCAAGCAGTGTGAGGCTCCCCGGACATGAAGAAACCCCATCTCAGGCCTTGGCAGAGCAGCAGGCCAGGGGACGGGGCCCTGGGCTGGAACACCCAACCCAGGTCCGGGGGTGCCCCTGGATCCAGCCGGGCTCCCGGGCCCAGAGGTGCAGGTGAATCCTCTGCAGGTCCCCATCCATGGCACCCTGCCATGCAGAGGCCTTAGGACAGAACCCGGGGTGGGGAGGCTGCCCTCCCCAGGGCCCTCAGGGGCCCAGGGTGAGGACGCTGCCCTCCCCTGCGCCCTCAGGGGCCCCGGCTGCAGCATCTGAACCCAGCCAGAGTTGGGTTCAGAGTTCTCGGGCCTGGACACCCAAGGGAGGACTGCCCAGGCCCAATGGAGCCTATCCCGGGCACTTTGCCACGCAGTGGGCTGGCGGTCAGATCCCCGGACAGGTGGAGGGATTTGCCCGGCCATAGCCCATCTGGTCACCCACTGAGGGCCCTCAGCCTGTAAGGGGTTCTCGTGTACCCTGTCCCTAGTAATATGGAGGACGGGTACCCCCTTTTCTGGTAATCCGTGCGCACCGAGTGACTGAGGGGACCCAAGGCGTGGACGCGCCTGACCTCCCGGAGCCCTGACTGGGATTAGGGAGCCAAACAAGGCCTCATCGGCACTTCCAGGGCAGCCCGGCCATCTTGTCACCCCATTGGAAAGCATTGCGCGCAACCAGATGGCAGAGGGGAAAGGCACAACCAGATGGCCAGACCCGAAGGACGCCCGTCAGCCCGCCCTGCGCCTTAAAGGAAGGGCTCCCCCTGCCCTTGGAGGTCTCTGGGGCTCTGCTTCCCGGGGGCTCATCAGAGCCCTTAGCTGGGTCTCGGGCACGGGGCTGCGAAGGAGGACCCAGACAGAACTGTAACCCGGTGCCCACATGCACCTTGACACGCAGGTGAAGTGGGGGAGGCCTGCCTTGGCCCAATGGACCACCATGACAGGCAACCGGACCCTCGGCAGGCCACAGGGCGTGGGCTCATGCACCCCAGGGCCCACCAGAGCCCAGGCCCCGGAACTGGTCCTGCTTCTGAACCCAGCCAGGTCGGGGAGGGGAGCCTCCCCGGGCACCAGGCACCCTCGTTCCGGGCAGATGGACCCTAAGCAGGCTGCAGGACGTGGGCTTCTGCACCCCGGGCTCGCCGAAGCCGAAGTCCCAGGCCCTGCTTCTGTGGATGCGGGTGGCGGAGAGGAGTTCCACAGAGTTTTTTCATAACTCAGTGGAACTCCACGTAGTGGCACTACGCCAGCTCCGCCCAGGGTTAATACTTTAACTACAATGCATTTCTCTATGGTAACTATTTTCACATTTATCTCTGCAACAAAGTGGTGACCTAGTAAGTCCTTCTAGTCTGGCATTTGCTTTTCCTGAAATGAATTGAACTTCAAGTTTGAATTTGTACAGTTTAGATACAATGTGAATCGACCTGGAAGTGGCTTGAACTGTGCCATTGCTAAATAATAGGAAAATAAGGTGTTTGTGGTCTGTTTTAATTACAAAATACTTTAGCTACAAAAATAGTTTAAAGTTTAAAGTGTTCAGTCACCCACATGTATCCCAGTGCCTCTCTTTCATTCACGAAATAACATTTTTCAGTCTCCAATAATGATGCTGAAGCATGGGCAACGGTATGCCCCAGTAGTTTGCTTAACTTAGTCCTTTGGGTAAGCACTGCTCCTGCACCTACGCTACTGACATCAACTGTGACAATGCAGTCCTCATCTTCAGAGAATGGAGTGAGCGCAGGGCAGATAAGATCAAGTTATTGATTTTGGTAACATTTTGAGCCAATTTCTCAGACCAAAGAAACATTGTTTTTCGTTAGTAAATTAGACATGGAAATTATGTGGAAAGAAAAATCTTCAAAAGACCTTGAACAGTATTCACAGAGTTCTAAGAAAGAAGACAACTGGTCTTTGGAATTGGTAAAAGGAACCACTTTGATAGTTTGGAACAATTCTTCTTTAAGTTTCCTGCCTTTTCCTGAGATGGAGTGTCCCAAATACTCAACCTGCAAACATCTACATTTATCTTTTTGCATGGTAATAGCCTTTTCCTGAAGTATAGATTACACCCACATACGTATTTGGTTGTGCTCTTTAATGGAGACAGCAAATATAATAATGTTACCTTGAAATGTTCCATGCCTTCTGTATTTGCAAATAGGGCATTGGAATATGGAAGCTGACGAAGCCAAACTAAAAGGTATTCATATATTGCAGAATGCACAACATGGGGTGATGAAGGTGGTAAGGTGTTTGCAGCTATCTGTTAATTAAATATGATAATACCCCCACTTTAAGATCTAAGGCGGTGCAAAAATCTAGCCTCTCTCATTTTGGAAAATATGTCCTGACTCTTAGGAAGAGGTTGGCAATGTAAACATATGTGCTTGTTCAAGGGTCACAAATCAAGCACATAGCTTTAAATCTCAAGATTCTTTTTAACAACAATTGGGTGCACCCTTTGAAATGGTTCAATGGGTTGTATAACTCCTTCCTCAAACACATTATGCAACAAAGTAGAGAGATCCTTACGTACAGTAAATTGCCCATTCCTCAGTTTGTGTTTAACTGGTGTGGCATTGTGAATCATAATTTAATCCAAAAACGCCTCTACTTTTCCTAACTTAGTACTGATTTTTTTTATTTACTTCGATCGAAAATGTCTTTACTCTTCATAACTTTGTACAGAATTTTTTTTACATTTATTCCCTCCTCCACAACTCATCCTCCTCTCCCCCTCCCCTGTTTTGGACGTCCTTTTCCAGGACCCCCCTCCCCTGCACCTCCTCCTCCTTCTCTCGGTCTCACAGTCGCCTGCTGGGCAGCCTCGGGCCCTTCATGCAACTGTTACGGGAGTTTGTGCCCGCAACCTGTGAATGCGCTGGGGGTGGAGGGGTCTAGGATGTCAAGGGGTAACACCTCAACATACGGGCATTACCAACGTCAGAACACCCCCTCGTCACACTCACCGTTTTGTGACGGGACCCTTGCCCACTGCTCTGCAATGGACCTCGGTGCCGCTGAGAGACCCGCAAACTCCAACCGCCCTTTGACACCCCTCATCAAAGCTACTTGTAATGGCAGATTTAACCCCCCCCCCCCCCCCCGCCCCAGTAATCCTGCGAGAGGGCAGGTAAATAATGGCATAGTGAGTTCGTACATGGTCTTTGCAGAGATGAGAGCAACTCCGGCTGCGGAGATGGGCCTCAGAGGAGCTCAAATCGTCCCCTTACTCCCTCGCCCCATGTCTTTATTACCCGGGTGCGAGGGGGCCCCAGAATGCCTTGCTGGGTGTATGTTTGGGAATCTGTTATCCGATAAAAACCCTTCAGAGGTTAGGGAACATGAGCCACCTGAGAGACTCCGCTACACCGCCCACCTCCACCTGTGGTGAAAGGGGTGGGCAAGAATGCCCTTTGACCCCGGCTCCACCGGTAATGCCTAGAATATAAAAAAGGAGACTTTTCAATTAAATGTTGAAATAATGTTGTCTAAGAGTAAATCACTCGGTGTTTCCTGCATTCCGCGCATTCCTGCAGCCGAATCCCTCCTGTAACCCAATTTCTCTTGGATAGAAGCAAGTGGGAGAGAGGGGGGAGGGGGCGATGGCTGGAAAGGAGGGAGCCATCGAGGTTTGGGGGGGGGGCTCTGGCAGGGAGGCGTTGGGCTAGCTCTGGTTTGTGGGCCTGCAGGGTGATGAGAAGGGGGTTCCGAGAAAGCTACAGCGTGCAGCCCAAGAGTGCCCCTCTCCCCATAACCAGGACACAGGAATGTCACTTGCAAACCGCACAGAAGGTCGGTTCCAGTAACAAAATGCCCAAATTTACAGGGCTTGGAAACGGCATGAACCGCTGCATTAGGAGCTATGCAAAAGCACATTGTATTATTATAAAACTACAGCATTCTCACCTAAATACGGTGCGTGTACACTGAAGAAACCTCAATAAACCTGGTACACGACTGCCAGATAGAAGGCAAGGTACGCGACCAGAAGGCGCTACAGCATCACACATACAACGGTATTGTTCTATACACATGTTGCTAACAACACAAATAATACTGCTTAAATAGTGTACAATAATGACGGAGTTCATTTATCCAAAACGTGAACATAAGAATAGAATTCGGAAAACTTTGGACACCGTCTGGAAACCACAATAACTGCATGGCATGGAACCCATATAAACCCGCCATGAAAATGAAACTGGGACGGTCACCTCCAGGCAGGCGGTGTGCAGCCTACACAGGAGAAGGTAGCGCCCAAACTGCAGATGCAAGGCACGGACCCCTTGGCTTCCATCTCTAAGGCACCGCAATCTCCCCCGGAGCCTCGTAATGTCGTGCAGCATGGTGGTCTGCCACTGAGTGCTGCGCCATCACCAGAACATCCTCACCCATCACGTCCTCTCCTGCAGCACACGCCTGTCCAGAGAGCAAGGGTGCCTTCCCGGCATTGCTTTCTTGGATTACAGTCCAGGACTCGGGACCGATTTTCCCGGCCGCCAAGAAAGGCTTGCAGCTTGCCTGGAGCATTCCAGCTTCGAAGAGATGATAGTCGTGCCCAGGTCTCCATTTCCTCCACGAAGCACAGTGTCCTTCCTGAGGCAGGCAGGGAACCTTAATTTTACCAAAGCTCAATTTTTGGGACCCGAGACTGCCCTATGAACATGACACTGTCCTTTAAATTGGTGTCCTTTCATGGAACACAACCCTATCCTGAAAGCAAGCCTTTCTTTGCCGGAGCACAGGACCATATCCAAAGCATATCTTTCGTCTGGGACCACATCTTCTTTTTTTAAACCTTGGGTTACGTTTCTGGAGCGTAGTTCCGTTTTCAGAACATTGTTTGTCCTGGGGCATTGCTTGCTTTCCTTGAGCACAGGACAAGGTCCGAGCGTGGCTTCTCTTTCCGGGAGCACATCTTTTCCAGGGGCCAAGAACCTGTACATCATCTATGTTAAAGGAATAAAGAGTCGCTTGAACAGATTGCCATCGGCGGGTGTTGTTGACATAGTGATGACCACAGTGAAGAAAGGAAAACCAGAACTCAGAATAAAGGGTGAGTACACAGTAGTGTATGTCACAACTGTCAGACCTTGCTCGCACCCCTTTTATTAAAACACTTGTTTTCGAGCATGTGATTGGTAAACTGCACACTGACCATTTGCAAGAGATTAAGCTATTGGCATTGTAAATGACAATGCCATTTATTTATCTGTTTTCAAAACCAATACATAAATAAAAAAATTGTCATTTACAATGCCAATAGCTCTAACTTTTGCAAAGGCGAGACCGTTGCATTGTAAATGCTTGTTTTAATTGGGAAGGTGTGTGTGTGTGAGATCCACATCTGTAGCATTTTAATATCTTGAATTTGAGGTTGACAGGGTGATAAATGTTCCCAAAACAATTGGCTTCTCTTCCCAATAGGTTCAATAATAAAGCTCTTTTCCTTTACACATTCAAATTCTTCTCATCTATTGCAATTGAATAATTATCAAACAATTTTATCCATGAACTTAATTTCATGGATGGTTCACCAGGAGAATCTAGAAAAGCAGGTGGAGGATTGCGCTGGATCTTGAAAAATAGTACGTTCATTCAGGATGGTAGGAAACTATTGTATGATCTGGATCTGTCAGAGTACAGAATAGAGCACAGCTGGATAAGGCAGCAGTGATAGGATGAAATACAGCCCTGCCAAGTACCACGCATCAGACGTTTGACTAACACATTTTAGTTTTGTGGTCCGAATCACCGCATTAAAATGTAAAGTCACACATTATAGCGCCTCACGAACACTAGGCTAAACTTAGTTAATTAGCACTCATATTTGAGCAAGCCGCTGGAGCACGACCGTGTGCTGGGTGGGTCTGCTCTGGCAGAGAAAGTGTGACTGACAGTGTACTACTTTGCACACTCACTGTGCAGTAGTGACTGGCAGCTGAGAATGAAAAAAATACATATGCAGGCACATGCCGTCCAGGCTGCTTGGTGGTCAGCTGCGACGCGTTAACAGCTTTTCTGTTTCATTCGCCACCGTAGCTGCATTCACATGAGCAGTCATATGACTGCAAAAAACTGTGGGGCATATTACCAACAACTAGCGATAATTATCGCTATGTTGGCTTAGCAGCAATATTTTTTTCGCCGTGCTGCGGCGATTTTTATCGCTTAGGAACCTTGCTATTATCAAGGTTTATCTCCTAAGCGATCAAAATCAGCCGAAATGCATGAATATCGCTTAAAAATGTCAGCGATATTCATGCATTACCGAGCTAATGCTCTTAGCCATGTTATCCACCTACCATTTGATAACATGGCTAAGAACTGCTCAGGGGCAGGTGTTAGCTTTTGGAGATATTCGCGCTTAGCGCGAATATCTCCAAAAGTTGGTAATAGGAGATAGCGATGTTAGCGACTGTTTCCAGTCGCTAACATCTTGGCACGCCCACTTTGCATGTCATTAGTGATAAATTTCACTGACATGCAAAGCGGGGCCCAAGATGGTCGCTATCTCCTACTAGCTGTCGCTAACTGGTGTTAGCGACAGCTAGGTAATAGGGAGATAATTTTATCTCCGCTTTCTTGGCTTTTAAAGCCAAAAAAGCGAAGATAAACCCCCTTGATAATATGCCCCTGTGTGCCTATTCGCCAAGAATGGAGACAGGAAATTAAGTCACTAGTGAGGCGGGCCAGTTCACAAGCGGGCGCTGAGCGGCAGTTCTGGATTTTGTTTCAGTTTCAGCGGCAGCCACTGCTTGCTGCGTGCTGCCTGCCTCATCATGCTGCTGCTGAGAGGTCGCGCAGACCTCACAGAGATGCTGCTGCCTGGCTCACTCAGGTATTAATTTTTCTTGAAACTTTACAGCCTGACAGACACTGAGCCTGTAGCTTTTCTCTCTTATCTCTCTGTCCTCGGTCTGGTGCTGCAGCGGCTGGGCATCGCTCGGCGATTTTTGATTTATTGATTTAAAGCACTGCCTTTTAGACTGGAAAATATCATTTAACTTACAGCCCTGACTGAGCCCTGTAGCTGACTGCTGTGCTCTCCTCGTGCTCTGGTGCTGTGGTGAGCAGCTGGGCAGCTCTCGAACCACTCAGCTCCTAACTCAGTAATTAATTGATTATTTAGCTGAGATCGGGTACGCGCGGTGCCTCTCAGACTGGTTGGTGGGGGACCACATGGGACAGAGCCTGGAGAGACTCTGTGTGTCAAGTATTCATGCATTTGAGATTGATTGCCAGGGACTAGTTCCGGTCCATCGCAGGCTGCCTATTGTCAGGATGTGTTTCAATAATTGTCCTGCATGTGTCCCCAGGAATTGCTGCTATGCCACCCAGCAACAGAACACCTATCCGACCTAGGTAGTGTGGCAGGATGTTCATTTTCCTTGTGTTTGCTTTGTTCGCCCTAAGTTGGAAGGGTATGCCCAGGCGTGGGTCCCTTGCTCACTTTGCCACTGGATTTGAGCTAGCCTGGCTGATGAGGGGTGTTACCACGAAACCGGTCCCAGGATGCTTGTTTCCGGTCCAGGGAAGACCTGGTTTGGCAGTTTGGGCTGGACTATACCCATAAGGAACAAGGTCAAGACTGATTTCCATATGGCTGGGTCTGAACTTGGGTGGCGAAGTAAGCTAAAGAACAATGATGGATTCAACCCAGATCTGTGACTGGGGGTGAGTGTCTGTAAAGTTTCAGCGCACCGTCCATCTTCATGTGTTTGCTTTTTCGCCCTAAATTGGCAGGGTATGCCCAGAAGTGCGTCCCTTGCTCACTTTGCCACTGGATTCGAGCTAGCCTGGCTGATGAGGGGTGTTACCCGAAAACTGGACCCAGGATGCTTGTTTCCGGTACAGGGAAGACCTGGTTTGGCAGTTTGGGCTGTACTGTTCCCATAAGGAACAGGGTAAAGACAGAGTTCCATAGGGCTGGGTCTGAACTTGGGTGGCGAAGTAAGCAAACAAACGATGATGGATTCAACCCAGATCTGTGACTGAGAGTGAGTGTCTGAAAAGTTTCAGCACTCTGTCCAACATCTGCATGTGCTTGCTTTGTTTGCCCTAAATTGGCAGGGTTAGGCCCAGACGTAGGTCCCTTGCTCACTTTGCCACTGGATTCAAGCTAGCTTGGCTGATGAGGAGTGTTACCACAAAACCGGCCCCAGAATGCTTGTTTCTGATCCAGGGAAGACCTGGCTTGGAAGTTCAGGCTGGACTGTCCCCATAAGAAACAGGATCAAGACTGATTTGCATATGGCTGGGTCTGAACTGGGTGGTGAAGTGAGCTAAAGAACAATGATGGATTCAACCCAGATCTGTGACTGGGGGGAGTGTCTTAAAAGTTTCAGCACTCTGTCCATCTTCTCCTTGTGTTTGCATTTTCCTGTCTGTGCCCAGGCCCCCAGGAATTTGTTGCAGCAGTGCAGTGTCGCCCGGCAACAGAACAAACATGTGCTGAGTCAGAGACCAGAGAGGTGCTGAGTGATTTTGTTAAAGGCTCATGGGGCACAGCTCTCTCATAACAGTGGAGCAACCAATTAAACTAAGCAGCTGAGAGCTCCTCTCACCACATCCGTCGTGACTGAGACAGCAAATGCCTCATCTCTACAGCAGCTGAGTCAAGTGTCTGCATCCTGCTGAGCCAGTGAGTGTGACACAGTGACTCCTACAGATGATCAGTTTAATAAAGCACTAAGTTAGTGCCCTTCCATTTCTGGTGCTTTGCAACAGTTTCAAAATCTTAGAGTTTTTCTTTGCTCAAATGGGTGTGATTTCTGATTTTATATATATTTTCCTGGTCTCCACTGCTTTATTTTGCTTGGTAGAAATTGTCACTATGAGCAGAGCAGCACAAGCTCCACTGAGATGGTCACCAGTGAAGCTCTCTGTCTGACAGACATACTCCCCCAGGCACTTGTGCACCGGCAGTCTGGGTAAGTCACGCACATAAGTCTCTATGACTCTGCATTGAAGTTCATTTTTACTGCTGCTGGCATATGTTTTAACAATTGTAGACCATAATTCCATTAGTTTACACCAAAGTAAGGCATATTTTTCTTAATTTATATTTAGGCATTTGAAACTCACAAAAGTGTCATGGGTTTAGGTTAACTTGCTCCATCCAAAAAGGGAGAATGAATCACATGAAGTAATTTGAAATGAATGGTGTGTGTCAATTTCCAACTCCTTTCAGCTGTAAAACCCAAGCTGTCAGTATCCGATGATACCTGGTGCTGCTCTAATGCCCCACACTAAAGCCAGTCTTCAATTAAATATCTGGTATAATTTGCTGATGTCATAACTGAATAAATGGGCTTTATGTTTGACAGATTGAGCAGCCAATGCAGCTGAGGTCCCACGACAGAAACAAGGAAAGAATAGGGGACATGCACTTTTTTTTACATTATAAAATCTTTATTGGTTAATGCAATCACTGCAGATGTATTGTGTGAGATGGAATTCAGTCCCGGCACAGGGGGATTAGTGACTTCAGTATTACAGCGCTGGGACGTCCCAGCCTGTAACTGAAACCACTGTGAATATGCAGATTACTGTTTTAAATTGTATTGCAGGGGCGTGGCTACAATCGACCACCAAGATGGCCGCAGCGGTGGCCTTAAGTCTTGCTGAATCGCCACCATCCTGGCCCCACAACTGGAGTAAATGTCCCACTGCTAGCCCAACCCTGGGTGTCATTGGAGACTCGCGAACAGCATTTTCGGCCCTGGCCTGGCGCAACCCAGCATGGCTTTGGAGGCCCCATGGTAACAGGGGCCTCCAAGGCCTGAAGCTGGGACCACCCGGTCCCACTGGTGCCGCTGCCTGTGCCGGCTGCTATTTACTGTCGTGTCGATGTTAGGATACACTGGTGAGTGAACCTGCTTTATGTGAGCCCACATGTTCTTGGGCCTGTGGGTTGCCGGGACGCCCTGGCACATCTCACCTCTCCTTTTCTGGAGGTGCACCACATCCCACTGGTCCGTCAGGTGGATCTGACGGGACTTTGTGACTGCACGTCGGTGACCTGTGCTCCCATCTCAATTCAAGTCCCGACAGGTGTCCCCTGGACCTACACAACACTACACAGCCTGCACTCCTGGTGGGGACAGTGGTGGCTTTAAACACACCTCGCTTCCACCTTGACTGGTGATGACCTTCTGCTCACCGCTCCCCATGATGCGCTTTCTCTGTGGGGATGGGTTGCTGTTCAACCAGACGAGTCTGGCCAGAACCCATGGTGCCAATTCTGACACCGACGAGAGCACCGGCCATGCCCCGGAGCCTGCCTCCACCAGTGATATCTCTGCTATTATGGTGGAGCTGAAAGTGGGTTTCCGCACAATGCTCTATCCGGCTTGGCTACGGATTGAACACAATGGGAGGGCCTGAATTTTTTAAACAACTGTGGATGCGGTCGGCTTTTGCAAGAAGCTGCTACCCTGCTCACCCCCGCAGGGGTCACCGGACCACAATGGACACACCAACTCCTCTTGACATTTCACAACACCGATAAATCCTTGGAGATACACTTCATCACATGGAACATACTTGGGATCAACAACCCTAGCAAAGGGAAGCAGGTTTTAACATACCTGAACAGGTATGGCGTCAAAATTGCCTTCCTCCAGGAGACACACCTTTCCCCCAGCTCCGACCCAACTTATGCCAAAGCATGGGGCGCACACCGCTACTTCTCTTGTTACAGCACATACTTCGCGTGGCACTTGTATACTCATACATAGGAGTGTTCCGTTCAACCTCCACTCCCTTCACTCTGACTAAAATGGCTGCTGTGTCCTTCTCCACGGGGTCCTCGCTGCCCACCGGTACTCCTAGTGAACATTTATGCCCCCACTACAAATGACTCTGACTTCTTACAGGATCTATACAGCCACATGGATGTAGCAAATGTAATCCTTTACGCAATTTCAACTTTCCCCATTGCCCACGAATTGTCTCCTCTAGCTCGCATTGTAGCAATAAATCCAGAGCCTGGGATGTCTTGATGCACATCATATGCACATGCACACTGCGAGATGCTTGGCACACTCACCACCCTTCCACTCTTGGATTCACTTTCTACTCTTCTCCCCACTCTGTCTGGACAAGGCTGGATTACTGGTTTCTCTCAGCTAATGTTTCAATCAGCTGTCACTATCTTGCCACGTACCCTGTCAGACCTTAGCCCTATCCTGCTCCACCTTCGCAACCCGTATGGTTGTGGAACTGGAGGTGCCTGGCGATTCCCTTGTGAGGCCCCCCATGACCAGGTGTCCCACAATGAGGTTTTAGAGACCGTAAACGAATACTTCACACTGAACATAGGCCCCGTCGAGACACTGCTTACCCTCTGGGAGGCCTTCAAAGCCTATATCTGAGGGATCAGCATCTCCAAACACTCAGGCATTTTTCACGACATACGTCATCGGCTTCAGCATATTGATTCAGAGCTCCGGGACATTTACTATGCGGCGGAAATAGTTGGCGACCCAAGGCTCTATCAACGGGAGCCATTATGATGGAATTCCGTGAATTTGTTGACAAGGAGTTTGCATACGGGGGGAAGTACGCCAAGGCTCGCCGCTATGGGGAGGGAGAGCCAGTATGCTGCGTTGAAATCGAGCATACAACTATGTGACTGAACTCCAGACCAATACTGGCACACGAGTGCTGGGTGTCGAGGGAGTATTAACTGAATTTTTGTAGTACTACAAATATCTCTACACCTTGTGTCCCTGATGCCCCTCCTGAATTCTCTTCTTATTTAGAGGAAGTGGCGATGGTCTGGCTCATGGATGGCCAGCGATAATTCCTTAGTTAACCACTCACTGTAGACAAAAGCACCATAGCCATCAACTCCTTCGATGCCTCTAAGGCACCTGGACTGGATGGCCTCACTGGATCCTTTTACAAGGCTTTCAAGTAACAGATAACCCCACAGCTCCTGGCTTTATATAACAAATCGCTTTCCACTGGATCTCTACCACCCACACTACAGGAAGCAGCCCTTACTCTGTTACTAAAGCCTGGTAAAGACCCGACTCTTTGCGCTTCCTATAGACCTCTCTCACTACTTAACTAGACTACAGAATATTGGCCAAAGTATTGGCTACTAGACTGACTCTTCTGATGAAACAGATTATTTACCGGTACTGTCTGGATACGTACCACAAAGATCCACTTCACTCAATCTCTGCACTGTCTTTACAGTGCTCAACAAGATATCCCCATCTACACCAGCAGCTGTGACCTTATTAGACGCCGAGAAGGCGTGTGACTCTTGAAAGGCCATTCTTGAGAGCGGTCTTGATGAAGCTGGGGATTCCCCCTCCCCCTTTCTGTCTATGATTATACTTTTATACTCCAGACCGGTGGCCTGAATACAGATCAACGGATCGCTGATCACTGCTTTCCCCATGGCAAGAGGCACCAGGCAGGGCTGCCCACTGTCATCACTAATATTTATCATCTCAATGGACCCCCTGGACTATTGGGAACTCCAACTTGCCCTTGGCCCCCTGCTTCTTTCGCTAAACACCGATGATATAATCCTTTTCCTCCGCCACCCATCAGATAACCACTCCCTTCTTGTGCTGGAGACATTGCGATTTGTCAACTTCTCTGGGCTGTGGATTAATTGGGCCAAGTCAGAGCTCTTTCCCTTGACCGACTCCACCCAGCCAGTCTTAACTGATCACCCTCTCAAATGGACCATGGACGGCACCAAGAATCTAGGCATTGACAGGGATAAGGACCAGATCTTACAACTAAATTACTGCCCTGCCGTGGCAAATCTTAAGTGCAGGTTGAGCGATGGATCAAACTACCGCTGTCCATGGCTGGCCGAGTGGTCATCATTAAAATGGTCCTACTACCTCGCTTTTTATGCCTCTTTTTAAACATTCAAATCACACTCCTGTTGTAAACGTATCTAGGACCCTATTTAAATATTCCCGATTTATGCCCTTATGTGGTTATATTGAATCATATCCTTATAAAGGCATAAGAATCATACCCATATTAAGTCATAGCCAATGCAGTCCAAATACAGCAAGGCTACTCCCATAGACTCCTAGAAAGCACAACGTGTTCTTAAACAAACCAAGCCTCCAGCAGCCCGGGAATTCCCCCTGCTTCTGTATTGATTTGTCCTAGAACTCCTGGAGTCCTGAAAGAACTGCGAGTTCTTAGTGGTGTCTTATGTCCAACCTTACGTCAAACTCGGCACCTTCCAGGTATAAATATACCAGCATCTGCCTTAGCAAAACACACGGTGGTTTGGAGCAGATCGGCTATCTACTTGCCCGACGCTCTGCTGAAGCGAGTGCCGAAGGAAGCCGACCCTCCCATTGATGCACTGAGAGAGACGCTGTCTTTTCTCCTGCCGAGAAATCCAGCTCCAGTGTTTCCCTGTCACCCTCGCGGGTTACTGGGAGATCGAGTCCTGAGAACGAGATACAAGACCTCCTTCATTCTATAAACAAGGTATGGAGCTGATTAGACCCTTAGAGAATTCTTGATTTAGATTCTTGGCAAAACTATCTTAACTCAAACCGTAGCTCACTTACTCCTTCCCACGTACTAGGATTAGGTTAGGTACATCGGGGTAGGCGTATCTTAGAAGCACCAGTTGAGTACGTTTAGTTATGATTTTATCATTGTATGTATTTTAACCATTTTAAACACCGTATGGCTCAGAAACCATACCATGCTTTTACAGTATTACTTTGTAATACTCCTTTTACTGTAGGCACTTTACTTTATGATAAGTATTGCAATTGTGGCAACTCACTTCTCTTGCATGAGAAAGAAGACTGTTCAATAAATAACCTCTTTTATTGAAAACGCCCGTCTCTCTGTTTCTCTGCACTTCTGGTGAAACTAAGCATGCACGATTGACTGAGTGAAATAGCTATTTATTGTTTCCGCGACTATGGAGATATACTCCTTATTCTGGAGGGAGCAAAGTTGTCATGTTTATGTGGTTGTCAGAAACTAATCCCCTCTTATCTATTCAGGAAAGTTAACACCTTCTTGTTTACTCAAGAAAGTTTCTAGTGACCTCTGAGCTAGCTGGCATTCATAATTAAGTCTAACATATTCAATAGAGACCTAGTCGACCTCAGTGCTACGTCTAAACTATCGTTTATGTTATTCCAATGCGCAGAACCTATTGGGAATATAGGAACTACACTACACTCCCACAATCTTTCTTTCACTCACTATGCAGCCTATTCCTACAACTGATCTGGGCTGGAGGACATCCCCATGGGATACTGTCCCATATGACCGAGGCGGCTTGGGAGTTCCTGATTTTCACCTGAATTATCTTGCTACTCAGTGCCAATACTCACAGCGATTGCATCACCCGGTTGCCCGCATCCCGTACATGAAACCGGAGCGTGACCAACTGAACGGCCTTCCACACTCAATATTACCAATGGGCATATCAAGAGACGCCACCGATATTCAAACAGTGTCCACGACCGGTTGGGCTTGGTGGACACTACGCCGATTACTGGGCAGCAGCCTTCTCTATTCTCCAGCTATTCCACTCCATGACAACCCGTGGCTCCCGCTCATGTGGGAAAAATTAGTGCCGCGTACACTGCAGCATTACAACCTCTTCCCCATCGGAGATCTGTTTCCTGATGGTCATGTCTTCCAAACTGCATCTGACCCCCACCCCGGTGATGTCCCATATATGCACTGATTCATCTTTCAAAGACTACACAACACTCTGCGATCCCTGCTGCCTACTTATCCTCTCCCCCAGAGGACTTCCCGCCACTGATGCTGGTTGTATCAGATGCAGAGGGTAACCACAGGATTTCTAGATTATACCACTCATGCCTAGCCATGAAACCAGACACTGCTGCTGGGATGCAGGAGATATGGGCACGCGACCTGGTAACCCCTCTAACCGATGCAATATGGTCATACTACTGCTCCCAGATCCAAAAGGTCTCGCTAAACCACAGACACAAATTACTACATTTCAAATTTAATACACCGCATATATCTCCTCCCTCAGATATTACCAAATTTGACTCCACCAGATCCGATCACTACCTAAAATGCGCGCGACAAGAGCTGATTTTGCAAACCCCGTCATTTCTATGTATTGCATCTCAGTTTTCTAAAACATAACAAACATGTTGGATATTACACCACAACCAGACCCCTAGTGCCCATCCTGGGAAATAGCAAAAACACACCCGATCCGTGCACAGACTCGCCTTCATGGCCTTTTTATTAGCCAAATGTGAGATTGCACTTCATAGGGGCTCCACAAGGACTCCCACCTCTGCTGCGTGGCTCAGAAGCATGGCTCACTGCGAAAGTTCTAGCGAGGACTACGCCACCCTCCACCGCTGACATCCCACCCTAAGGATATTTGGCAACCCCTACATAACTACCTCCATACTTTTCACCAGGATACGACAGATTAACAGTGCAGCTTTCCCCATATACCACATTGCTCACTACCCTTTGTCTCCAATTACTACCCCTCACCACTTCATATTGCCTACATCACCACTGGTTCCCTGACATGGCCATTCTTCTATTCCTAATGCTGATGCTGTATCTCCATATTTTTGCACCATTACGATGTATTCAGTGATGTGAATTATGGGCAGCTTGTTATTGAACTGTATGTTATAAATTAAAATAAATGAAGACATTAAAAAGAAATTGTATTGCACCCAGAATGTAAGAGAATTTGCACTGTATGGTCATTCATTTCATGGGTTTGCAACAGTAAAGATAGTTTTAAAGCTTGTCATTGCTCAAAAGAGTATAATTTCTGGTATTTATCTCTTTCTATGCACTCTTTTCTTGGTTTTACTTGCAAGAAAGTGTCTCACAAAGGGTCACACATTTGACAATTGAACTTGTAAGTGTGTGGAAACCATGGAAACATAGGCAATTTTAAAAAGTGGCAGCTATGGCCTGTTAGTAAAGTTACAGGGCCTGAGCTGAGCTCTGCATTGCAGTCACTGTCTCCAGCCTGCACAACGTTGAATTCAGCGGCAATGAGGCTGGCTCAGGCTTCACGCTGGGGTCTCTCTCAGCTCCCAGTGCCCTTCCATTTCTGGTGATTTGCAGCAGTTTTAAGATCTTAGAGTTTCTTGTTGCTTAAATGGGTGTAATTTCTGGATTTGATATGTTTCTCTCGTCTTCATTGCTTGATTCTGCTCGAGAGAAAATGTTACTCATAGTTTTTAAATGTCACTCATAATTACACTGAAATTATGAAAATGTCACACATAAGCAATCCGAAACCTTGCCAGCTATGGAAATACGAAAACAAATTGGCTAGATTAAAAAAAATTGTAGAGTTTCAGTTCAACAGTAAAGGTTATGCGGTGCAAGGGAAGGTGAGGCAGGAAAAGCATCTAGAAAGTTTGTAGGCAGATAGCAGGTTAAATACCCACAGAGAACAGCACTAAGAACTGGCTGTCAAAACGAGGCAGATTTAGGCTCCGCCCCTCCATGGACATGAAATGTCTGAGATGAGACTTAGAGCTGATGAGATAGAGGGCACAGTTTGCGGTAAAATCCATAAATCCCTGCAGAGGTTTGCAGAGCAGTAGTAAGTCATGCTTACCAGAGAGTACTGTAGTCGATGTCTGTTTGTGAAAGTTTGTGGCAGCACCGCTGAGGAGCATTGGTAAACCGGAAGTGCCACCTGGACAATTTGAGAAACCAGAGTTTGCTGGGGGCTCAGTGGTGTTTGTCATGTCATTGTCAAATTGTGGCAGAGTGAGGATCAGCCAGGTGATGGTTTTGATAAGAATGCATTTTAATGAGCCTCATAGCCAGTACCAGGAAACCAGCCAAGCTCTGCTTCCTCAAGCCTCCAATAAACAGTCAGAACACACAGCGCATGAAATGGAAAAATAGAAGTGCAGGTACTCTGCACCAGAATACCTGCTTGTTTCTAAGAAGTGCTGGTACTCTCCAATATAAAGTATTACCTCTCTCATGGGAAGTGCTGGTACTCTTCCTCTCAAAATAAAACAAGCATTTACAATGAAATGGTTTCGCCTTTTGAAAAGTTTGAGCTATTGGCATTGTAAATGACAACATTTTTATTTATGTGTTGGTTTTGAAAATAAATAAATAAATGGCATTGTCATTTACAATTCCAATAGCTTAATCTCTCGCAAATGGGGCAGGGCCATGACGAAGTTGTTGCTTTTGAGTAACTACACCGATTTTCAAGAAAATGATATAATGTTACACTGGAGCATTCTGCGCAGGTGAAGGCAGAGCTAGGACTTGAAACCCACTTCATACCCTCATGCACCCCTGGAGAGTACCAACACTGTAAGCAAGGCTGTGATGCTTCATGATTTTATCGGTCAGTTTATAACTGTAAATATGTTATGCACACAGTCTTCAGATTACATACATCTACTAACAAAACGGGAAGACCCCACACACTGGTGTGAGATGGGATAGGAGAACCAATCAATGTTATATTATCCAAAAGAGGAAAACAGCGACACTTTAAAATCCAAACACCCTGCGGCGGCCCAGACATAGGTTGATTAATTAATCGCTTCTGTGAAACTTGAGAAAAAACAGCATTTAGGGCCGGAGCATCAGGGCTGTGTGCCCTGGCCGTGCAAAGGTGAGCACATACATTTGTATTTGTTTCTAAATCCATTCTAATAAATACACTGCAAAGGGAGAGGGTGTAGGTTCTTGAGTGCAGGTCCACGGAGATTACAACATAAAACAGATGCATTGGTATCACCCAAGCAGCTTGTTATTTTGTCAAATTGTCTGGGGATTACCCTTGAGAATGTAAATACTAGTGATAAAACGAATTCGTTTGGACAGGAACAACGCAGATCCGATGCGTAGACTTGTGCGTCTCGGGCTCTTTGAAGCAGCGGAGCCATGACACGAGGTGATTGACAAACTGAGGGGTAAATGGCGCACCTGCAGGTGTTGTCATACTGAGTATATGAGAACTCCCATGCAAAAAGTAAGTGTTCGAAAATACGCAGTTACTGGCACAGTTTAAAAATGTTCTTAATGACCGAAGGTGTCACGAAGTTGTGTTTTAGGCCCGCCCCCTGACGATTTCCATCTCTTGATGCCAGCATGTTTATATCATTAGAAGCTGCCTTCAGACTCGCGCCAAGTGTAGAATTTTCAACATATGAAAGCTGTTGCTCCCAACAGTGCTGTATGTTTAGAAGAGCCCACTTGCCGTGGCGTTGCGCAAAAGGAGGCCCCCCTCTTGCAAAAGGATGCTCTGCCCCCTCCCACCAATTGCAAAAGGATGCTCCCCCCGCCAATTGCAAAACAACGCCCCCCCCCAATTTGCTAAACATCCTTCGCGCACGCATAGCTTTCAGGTCCAAGACGTGGCCTCGCGCTTGTCCTGTCTGATCGCGAGGCGTTAATCCCTAGAGATCCGCGAGGTCGCACCTTGCCGAGCCCTCAATTAGGCCGGATAATCGCGCTCAATAAAAAAAAAACAAGGAGCGAGGGGCGCGAACAAGGCGCCATGGCAAACAAGGTAAATTTGAGATTCGGGGGGCGTGTTTTTCGCCCTCTCCCCTTCCCATTGGCTGGAAGGTAAAATTCCAGCCAATGGGAAGAGGAGAGGGCGGGACTTAAAAAAAGACCCAGAAACGCCCCCGAATCGCGTCAAGGCGGGCCCTGAACTGAGTGACGCTCCTCTCCTCCAATGGCTTACCAGCATTTACGAGGTCAGCCAATGGAGGAGAGGGGCGTGTTCAGGCCCCCATACTACAGACATAAGATTTCGGCTCCGCCCACTGCTTACGCAGTGCGACGGTAGCCGAAACCTAAAAAGTGCTGGCGCTCAGTGCCGGGCAGTACCAGCCCATTTAAAGCACTTTGACCACAGATTAACATACATAACGGAATGCCACGCACAAGACATGTAAACACAAGACACACATAGACACAACAAAACCACGAGGCACAATAATATCCACACAAGGGTGCAAGCAGGGGAAGTGGGAAGCAACATAAGCAACAGACTTTGAGAAAGTAAAAAAAAGTTTGTTGCAGAAGTGGATTGGCAAGCAAACTTAGAAACAAATATGTTCTGTTTAATTCCAGACTGTTTACTTTAAACAACACGCTCTGCATTAAAAACATATTTACTTTATTTAAATGTGATCACAGACATGGTGGTCTGCTGACCGAAGCAGGTCACCATCCCTATGAGGGCACCTAATTGTAGTGAGTCACAATTTCTGACCTTCCTTATGAATATTGCTGAGGTTGGTCAGATTGCAACCCATTATGATTTGGAATTTTGTGAACTGACAGACTAGTTCAGTGATTCTTAACCTGTGGTCTGGGGATCCCTCGGGGTCTGGGAAGCCTCCTCTGCTGGTCCGTAACTACTTAGAAAATTAAATAAGAACAGATTAATAAAATGTATCTAAGTATAGAATCAAAATTGAAAATTAATTTTTTTAAAGCTTTCTGTAAAAGAAGGAATTTGCTATGGAGGCTTAACATTAAGGTAGTATCTTAAGATTGATTTGTGAGAGCAGTGTAAGTGCATCAAACAAAGTATTGATAATAAGCAGCTTCAATTGAATTTAGAATAGCTCCAACGTTCACTTTGCAGTTAACATTTTGTTTTCTTTATATTTGTTTGTGAATTGAATGACATATTTCAGCATTTTTGTATTTGTTTAAAGAATGCTTCTTTCTGTACATTTTATGTATTGTTTTGCTGTTCAAACCAGTAAAAACGCTTACCTGGGGTTCATGGCTTCCAGTAGTGACTCATTAGGGGTCCTCATAGTCCAATAATGAATCAATGGGGATCCCCGGGTTCCGGTAATAATTAAATTGGGGTCCACAGAAGTTAAAAGGTTATTAACCTCTGTACTAATATATAGGTAGGTCTGCAAAATTATTTGCAAAACCTCAGTGTGACATTTGTGATCACTTTCTGTGAATGGAAATTTTATACATCTGGCCCTTGGTGAAGTTTAATTACGCTACAGAGAACAAACTCAGGAAACTTCACACTTCTACGCGAAATGCGTAATTCCCTCAATTTACTCCTCTGTGCTGGCATAATTAATAATTCACCAAGCCTTAGTTAACTCTTCTGAGTTTTTGTTGGAGAGTGGATGGTAAAAACGCATCTCACTCCTGAGTGGACTATGGTCATAGACTGGAGGGTATGATGGAATATTACATGGACGTACATTAACTCTGAGGAGTGCAGAAGGGCTTTCTAAGGCTGAAATGCCATTAAGCTTTTGTGAGCAAACACAAACTCTTAATTTTGTGGCCAGTCACAAACGTTTTCGAGGTACTTTTCCACCCAGGATGCTGTACGAGAATAGGTCCAGTCATGTGCTGGGGAAAATCTCAATCTAGAGTGGCAAGAGATTACCCCGAAAGTCGATATGGGGTGTAAAAGAAGGGATTTCTCCATAGGAGAAAATATTTCCATCTAATATTTCCCCTATAGAGAAAATACATCTTTGCTTGGGCACATGATGTTTTGCTAAGCATTTACACTTGCATAAGTGTGCACCACAAACAATGCATGATTAACTACTTATATACATTAGCATACATGGAAAGCAATGATTGTCACAACTTCCCAGGAGCATTCCTGAAATTCAAAGGAAATGTGAAATCTGCATCAAATGTATGTGTAAACGTATGGCTGCAGATTTACACATGTTCTTTTAAAATGTGCCTTGGTATACAAATGTGTTATGTTGATAACCTTAAAATCTGGAATGGATCTGACCATATTTGAATTTTGTCTGAGTGCTCTGATGTAAATCTACAAGCCGGTGTCACTCTGGATGGGGCTGTATCTGTCATCCTATCAAGTGTGATTGATTGAGGACAGTTTAGCGGGCTGTAAAATCACTTAGTAGTAAAGAGCCTCTAGGCAATCCATTTTGTGGTTTGCACAAGATAACACGATTCAATCTACAGAACTATCGATCAGACGAGTCTGGGACAGCAGAATTGAGCCTGATAGGCAATAAACATGGATTGACCTTGTACAGCCAATTACCATACCTGGTTGTGAGGTGTATGTGGTCGGAGTGAAATAATCTAGGAATAAGCATTTATGTATTTATCTGTCAAAATGTTTACTCTGTCCTATTCCGTTTGATTTACTTTGAACGGGTTGGTATTTTATGCTCTCATCTATTATGGTTTAATTTTTTGTATACTTGATTTTAAATGTGCTTAAACTTCATTTAATTATCACAAATTCCTAGGGACTTAGATAACTCCCATGACTGTGAATTTGAACCAAATGAGACCAAAGTGTAGAAAGATTATTTGACGATATCATGACACTCTTAATCTAGCTGAACATTGCAATTCCTAATAGGTGAAAGTAAAAGATCAGAAGGCCTGTTCCATTCCAAGTGATATTGACATAATTTCATTTCAGAACACAAGGCCTAGATTTACTAGCTTTTCATGCAGGGCAGAAACCAAATTTGCTGACCTTGCCTTGCTCCATACATATAAGATTGCCCTGCTGCTGTCATTCATTGGGCTGTTGCTCAAGCAAGGCTGTCGTGAGTGATGCACAGACATGAACCATGGTGCAGAGGTGAGTGTGCACTATCTAGCACGGGACTAGTCCTGGAAGCATCCCTTTTCAGAACAAACTCCTATGCCTAGACAAACTTCCCAACACAAGGAAAGGTAGGATTAAGAACAGTTAAGTACACATCTTAAAATGTAGTGTGTGCAATATTATCATCATACAATTTATATCATGCAGACATGTACTCAATAATCCACTACATGGAACACGGCGACCCGAAGGAGACTAACCGGTCCTGGCTGCTACATACATGCGGCGTTGACACAAGGAGTTATCCGCACCCCAGAAGTATTTTTAACCGGCCTGCGTGGCTCCACGGATATTGATTTCACGCACTGCGTCTGGTCACTAAGGAGCCACTTTTGGCTTTTCCGCACACGTACCCCTTTGAAATATTGAAGCTTGCTAATGCGTACAGAATCCCACACCAGAGGTTTCCTTTTATCAGACCCGTTTTTCTTTAACACCTGACACATCATCAATCAAGTCTCGGGCCCTGCCGGATCGGAATTATCACCCGCGGAGCGACTACCCTATTCGCTTTCCCTTCTTCATACAGCCCTGAGGAGTCGCGGAAAGACTTTTCCTTTTGCGACGAAACACGTGTCGGCTGGCTTGTTCAAGAAATTAAAAGAGACCAATCTGCTTACACTAAACAAAGAAATGCTTTTATATTTTCTGTCAGCTTTGCTTTGAAGTATACATGTGTCTACAGTGACACACCTTTTGTTCCACTTGTCTTTGTTGTGTGCATTGGGTATCTCGTTGTAATTTCACATGTACTCAATAGCTTCACCTTAATATGACTTGCTTAGATTCTGTCATAACTGCAGAATGCGCTGAGTTTATAAAATGTATTACTTTCTTCAGCTACATATTCTCGATAAACTAAAACTAAACTTCCTTCTTTGTCATACGTTCATATCATATTGAATAGAGAATTGTGTTTTAACAATAAACACATGCTTATAAGAGTGATTGTCATTACCTAACAAGAGATGTGCAAGTAAATGTTTCTGTCTATAGCGTAGTTCATTGTTCCTCAGTGAAACATTTAATAAATGATAGACTGAACACTGCAATAGTCTTCCTTGGGAACCAAGGTTAGCGGGTCTCAGTTGTACAAACGTAGCATGGTAGGATTTTTAAAACAATTTTTTTTTATTTATTTGAGTTTTATATAGCGCTGGCTAGACCCGGAGGTATCAGAGCGCTTTACATGAGGTTCCACAATGTTACAAAGTGACATCAGTTACAAGTTACATCTGTGGCTAGAAACATTTAAAGAGCATAGAAGACAAGAGAAGTGGAAAGTAGAAGGGTAAGGGGCTGAGGAAGAAGGGTAGGAGTGAGATAGGGCGAAGAGATGAAGGAAAAGGGAGGAAGGAGCCATAGCAGGGAGACGAGGAGTAAACTGTGCCCAATGTCCGGCTGGGTAGGTGACGTCGAGGGGGAATGGATAATGGATCGTGAGCCGGAAATGTTTGCAGTGGGAAAGGAAGAACAAAGCTGCTTACAGTTGGAAGATGACTACTCATTGGATGGGAACGATAGGATCTGCCACTCTGTTATAACATGTTCTTATGTCTTTTATAATAGTGCATGTTTCTACCTCTCCATTCTCACTTGCATTGCCCCACTCCTGCCCATTTGTGTGAGCTACTGCTGATAGTGATTGCTATCTGACACTTTGTAGGTGACAGTTTCTTTACCATTCTGCCCTGCCATGTGCAGCTACTGATGTGTCTGTTTTCCTATATTACCTGATTGAGATTGACTTTGTGCAGTTGCTACTGTGTCTGTACACTTATGTTTTTGGAGAGATCAGACTTGGTTGAGTTTCAAGAACTACTCTTTATGGGGAGTTTGACTTAATTTAGACCTCTATTTGATGCGCCTTTGAACTTGCTCTTTCCAGGAACTCTTTATGGGCTCTGTTAGGTTAGGTTATTTTTAAATAGAATAGGGACTGATTTCTTTATGGAACATGCTGTTATTTAGTATCTTTTATTACTTTTAACATATTTTTCTACATTCTGTAACCATATTATTGAATTTACTAATTGAATAAAAAGATTAATAAATAATTTACTAATCTCTTAATGAGAAATAAAGATGTAAAACATTATTTAAACTATCATCATTGACTGAACTTAACTGTAAATTATGTTGATGATTGATTTGATTTGAGCTGGTTTCCATTCATATACAGTGGCAAAGATCTATTGCCTCAAAGACAAAGAAGAAATTATAGCATGGAGTTAGAGACCATTCTCGTAAGTAAAAGGTTGAACTGGTACTGAGGAGAAAATGTGGACTCTTTCCATGCATTCATATGAAAAAAAAACATTTCTTATTTTGTTTTTCACTGCACATAGACTGGTTCACTTTTTGGCAAAACAAAGAAATTGCTGTGGCTCAAAAGGTACAATTGTATCCATATCCATATCAAAGACGGTCTTTTAATGTCTCTCACAACCACATTCAACCATGGGTCACTGATAAAATTCAGCACACCAGCTGTTTGCCTGCTTCTGCCACAAGATTACTTCTGAAATATAGATTCAGTCCACCTGGTCACTTTGGCACAGTTAACCCCAGACATTTTGGGGTAGTCATCATGCCTAAGAAAAAAAATTATTTTCCAAAGTTAAAAAGAACAAGAATGAGTAGTTCAGGATTTTAGCTGCTCACTCTTTCTTTTAGCCAAAAGTTGTAAATTAAGCTTATGACATGTTTGCATCCAATTAAGTCACAATATTTGGAAAAATAGATCCACTAAGTTCATATTACCTACTGGCGGTCGCCAGTAGGTATATATAGTTAGGATTTTTTCTCTATGGGTTTTTTGAAAATTCTATGTCTAATAACTTTGGCGTTTGTGGACGGAATCGGCTGAAATTTTCAGGAAAATTGCACATTTTGTTTCTGAGCAGCCCTTGAAAATTTGGGGGGGGTTCGTCCAGTGGGGGCCGAGAAAAAAGGGGGGTCCCAAAACGTGTTTTTAACATTGAGTTTTCCATAGGGCGGTTGGCCTCACTTTTAGCCCGAACGGCTGAATGGATTTGCACGAAACTTGGCAAAATTGTAGGGACTGGTAGCCCGATGTGCCTTTTGTAGGTCTCAATATATGTGCTCCAGTGGATTTTGAGAAATTAACGTTTAAAAAAAGATATATATCTGTAACAGCGGACCGGTTAGCGCTCTGGTTCGCGGACTTTTCGCGCAACGGAGCTTTGTGAAGCGAAGCTGATTGGTTCTCCGGCGTCTGTCAACATTCCAAACAGTCCGTAGCGGCCGCCATCTTGTCTCTCGGTAGGATCGAGAGACAAGAGGAGGTCAAAACAAAGGGGGAAATAACTATAAGGGGGCATAGTAGATCCTCGCTGACCCCCTAGGTTTGATGTGGAGGTTTTAAAAGGGCCCCGCGGGGCAAAAAAAAATAATAAAAATAATAATTGAACGGCTGAATGGATTTTCACGAAACTTGGCAAAATATTAGGGACTGGTAGCCCGATGTGCCTTTGCTAGGTCTCAATATATGTGCTCCAGTGGATTTTGAGAAATTAACGTTCAAAAAAAGATATATATCTGTAACAGCGCTCCGCTTCGCGTAACGGAGGTTTGCGAAGCTGATTGGTCATTCTGTCACTGGGCTATAGTTGGGCTGCATCTGGCTGATATTTGGGCTACATTTGTTTTTTTGTGTGTCTGGCGGCCATCTTTGGGCTACATTGGGCTACATTGGGCTTCATTGGGCTACATTCGGCTAATTAGCAAATAGCTCATCGCAAACTAGGAATGGTAAAGAATCGCTATTTATTCCTTAAAGTTCGCTATTTAGGAAATGCAAATAACTTTGATGATACATATGGCGGTTCATCTCTAACAAGATAAGAAGCATAGGGATAGATTTATGATGACTGGCGCATCACCAGGGATGTGTTAGTCATTCTGTGCCGCTGTTCCGTCACCTATGGTGTGCTGCATTTACAATGCGGCGCATCATGGGGCAAAAACAGCACAGATGCGTGATGTATCTGTGCCGTAAAGGTGGCGCATTGCTGGAGTTGTATCGCAAGTGTGATGAAGCTCCAGCAAGGGTCGGGGGTGCCCCTGTCGCAGGGTTTCTGTTCTCACACAGAACTGTGGACAGAGGATTGGAACCTCGGCGAATTAGGGTGTCCCAAAACTCACGTTAGTAATCAAAAACTATTTAGCAAGCTAGGTACAGTGTCACATTGGATATAACAAACTCTCAATGTTTAGACAATCCAGAATATGAACTTATAGTACCTCAGGATACGTGGAACTCATGAACAGTCGGTCGTTATATATTTCTTAGAAACCAGAACATGGAGTTAAGAAGAACACATGTGTATTTGAAATGTTTATTTACTAATGCCGTCTTCTCAGGCGTAGTACCTTAGATAATAAAAGTACACATATTATCAGTAGCAAAATTACCAGCATAGTTACTAGTACATAAAAAGTGAATGGTGATAGTATGTTAACATGCTGTAAATGAATAAGAGTTAGCAACACTTATAAGCAGCCGCGGGCCGTGGAGGGAGTTACGGTGAGGCAGGGAGGCGGGGAGGGGGAGAAGCAGGGTGGAGAATACAAGTACACATATTATCAGTAGCAAAATTACCAGCATAGTTACTAGTACATAAAAAGCGAATGGTGACAGTATGTTAACATGCTGTAAATGAATAAGAGTTAGCAACACTTATAAGCAGCCGCGGGCCGTGGAGGGAGTTACGGTGGGGCAGGGAGGCGGGGAGGGGGAGGGGCAAGGTAGAGAGGGCTCCACCCTGCTTCTCCCCCTCCCCGCCTCCCTGCCCCATCGTAACTCCCTCCACGGCCCGCGGCTGCTTATATCTCACCCTCCCTAATACACATATTATATTATTTGCTAAGAAGGTCTCTTTGTGTTGGTTTAGGGCGTGTCCATACTTTAGTGTCTTAGATTTGAAGGAATCACATCAGCATACACCAGCTCTCTCTTCATGTGAACCGCATCAACTGTTGTGTATGTGTGTTCGGCAAAGCAATATAAAACCCGCCTCATGCCCAGAATTGGCAGAAGTTGCACTTATGTTATGAGTATGAAGTCGTGGAGATCAGACCTCATAACAATTCTGTATCGTGTTGTTCTTGAAACTTTAGCACTCGCTGTACAGATATAGTTTAACAAGTAAAGCAGATAGTAGACCAATAACATATTATTCTCATGTAAACCACGATGAACTACTAGGTGGAAAGCTAAAGCAACAACTAAGTGTCGTGTGCAGAAGTTGCAAAAAAGGAAAAATGGCGTTTAAACCGGTAATGAGCCCATGCTAACTTAACACGGTGTAAAGATATCCAGGACCTAGATGACACCTCCTCATGATCCGGAAACGAACTGAATAAGATAATAGAAGTGCCATCTCATGAGAGCAGATTGCAAGTTTATATGTGGACGGTCCGCAAGGTAAAGCATTAAAAACTAGGAAAATTCAATGCTAAAGAAAAATAAAACAGCCAAGTACTTTATCGAGTCTTAAGCCAATAGGCAAGGTAAATAATAAAAACTTGACAAATAAGTCAATGAATTGTCAATGAAATGCTAGTACTCAGCATATCAAACATGAAAAAGGTCTATGACATAACTGTGTATGCAAAATAAGCTGCAACAGCCTCCAATAGGAAGTCACCGTCTTCATCCGAAAACAGTTCAGCCATCCAATTTAAAAGCGGAAAAGAACATACGTGCTCTCCCAGCACCGGATCCTCTATCACCATCAGAGGACAGCTCGGTGGGTTTTCAAGAAAGCTGTGTTCCAAGAAAGACTGTGCTGCCGCCAGTAAATTCCAGGGACCAAGTAGTCCATGCATCAATGCCACAGCCATAATCCTTTCGCCAGGACAAATCAACTCGTGAGTAATGATAGGAGTCATCAGCTGATTAAAGTCGACGTCAGGAGAAACCGGTCCGCAGAGACACAAATCAATGGCCCAATCGAAATCACAGGTCAGGCAGTGAAATACAGGCTGGACACAGGTGAAGTAGGAGAACCGAAAAGATAATCCATATGCCGTGCTTAATATCGCCAACGGCATTGTGCCATAATATTCTAGCATGCGATTGCGGAACAGTGTCAGCAGCTGCAGGGTCGGAGGTTGCATAGGAGGGACATCCATATTTAAAAATGTAAAAAAGCACAAGAGCGTCCGCTGGTAATGCAAGTAAAAATGCAATCCACGAACCAGAGTGGAGAAAATGGAATGAAAGGGAGCAGGGATGACTCCAAAGATTTTCTCAAATGAAGTCACGAGACCACTGGTAACAACTTTAAAAAAGTGTGCCAGGGATTTTGTGGAGGATGCGTTAAAGATAGTCGGAAACATGTTGCTGAAATTGAAAGGCAAACCTGTGTACGGGTGTTCGCTATGTGAAGTACGAAAGTTTCACGGGCCGAACTCAAGGCCACCTCTCTCTGAGACAAAAGAGCTCTTATTCTTGTCATGCCGTTGAAACGTGTCCCAAGGTTGGTATTTGTGGCCAGATTGAAAACTCCCTATGTTCATGTGTGGGAGGAAATAGAACATTTCTGCAGCAAATAACCCGTTCACTTACTGTTACGATAAAAGGAATACTTTTTAATTAACTCAGAACAATCTTCATTATTGAGCATCAAATAACTACCATTTTCCAACAACTTGAACGTGGGGATGATAGCAGGAACTGGCGTGCCTTGCAACACGCAAGCCATATTTGGTCGGTGTTTGTTGCATGAATCGTGTAACTGTATGTGCCTACACATTAGTGAATGATCTGGCGTCTCAGTGCATTCCTCTCCATTCAGATAAACTTCTTGATCATCTTTGAAACATCTGTATGTGTATGGAAGCGACCAGACCTCATGAACAAAAGCACTACCTAAAGGTTCATAAAGACCTATTGGTATATATTTCATACAATTTGAAAACTTATATAAAGCAAAAGGCAGCGTTATTAAACCGTGGATAAGGCATGTTGCCAAAAAACCCGCAATCCTCTGCTGATGATGTCACTGAGCATGTCATGAATGATGTAATATGTGACATCATCAGTAGTGGATTATGGGTAATAGTATCTCTAGTTTACTCCCCTATAGCTGTCTTTCTTTTAACATAAGTGTGTGTTTCCTTCCCTTATACTTACTGTTTTTGGTTCGCTTCCAGTTCGCGTACCAGCGAGCGAACTAGGAAGCGAACTAAGAGAAATAGAGGTTGGCACAGTTCCAAATATTGTACCAATTTTTTATTAACGGGGAGGTAGTTCTGAAAAGAACTTTTTTTTTTATTTTTCTGAACATTTTTTTACTGTTTTTGAATTTTTCGGAACAGTTTTATATTTTTTGGGGTTTTTCTTGGAGGGGGCAATGAAAACGATTCATTGTAAAGGGCTCAACAGGAGCAACAAAACAAAAAAAAGAAGTATTTATTATTTTGGGCGTTTCGGACAAACTTGCATATGATAGTCAATAGCTCTGTTGATCAGAGTGATGCTTCTTTCTCCGTAGGAAATGAATCCATCGCAAAATACGCAGGTGTGTTTTACTTCACCAAATCTCATTTGTATATTTGGCACCATCTCCCTGCCCTCTGGTCCCGTTACTTCCGGTACAACAGATCTTCTGGCCATAATAGGGAGATTATCTAGGTCGTTCCGAAACTGTGCAGCACTGTAGTTGTTAGGATGCCACCTAGTCATATGGCGATGCATTGTGTAGTTTCCGAAACTGTATTTTTTGTCGGTCCCTCTGGACAGTCTATCTTGACATATAAGGCAAGTTACGTATCTTGCATTTACTTTTTTCTGACCTTTGGGAATTTTAAAAAATTGCCAAATGAAGTTTTCTTTCCGGTGAGACGTCTTGGGCTGCTCAGGCAAAAACTGCCTCTCTTCGTGCTCGTCCTCCTGTTCCTCTTCTTCTTCTTCTTGTTGAATTACAACTTGAGCAGGTGGTCCACTCTTCCTTGGATGTGGTGGAGGTGGTGGGGAAGCACCAGCTGAAGCTACTAAAGAAGCCATTGCTCAGTGATCACAAAGGGTCTTTCTCTCACAATGATGAAAGTCAGAGTGAGGAAAGAAGGAGGGATTTTCATCATTTGGGAAAAACAAGAGTTCTCAACCAATCAAAAGTGTTCATTTTAGATTATATGACCTAGTCTTACATCATTAGGAAACCAAAAGTGAAATGAACCAATGAAAAGTGTTATTACCAAGTCACATGACTTGCTGTGTTTACGTTAAGCGCTTTGCAGGGCCTCCCGGTTTGCTTCCAGAAACCTGCGCTTTGGCACTCGCTTCGCGTACCAGTTTGCTAACGTAGCACGTCATATGACGTATCAAGCGACAACGTGGAACGTCATGCGGACGGGAGGCGTCACGATGTTGTTTTCTAACGCGGCACTTGCGGTAAAGAAACGTTTACCGGCTCGCGGTCTATTTCGCGGCATCAAGGTCAGCTAACGGGAAGCTTCCCGATTCGCGAAGCGGGAACGAAGAAAAAAAAATATTTAAAAAAAAAATTATTCATAAACATATAAAATATATTTTTGGATTTAAAGAAGAATACATTTTACAGCTACAGATATTAGCTGTTAAAAAACCAATGAAATTCACAGAAAAAACCATAGGTTATAGACCATATATAGTTAGGAATTAGCATTTACAAAACCTTGAAAATTCACTGAAAAAACCATAGGTTATAGACCATATATAGTTAGGAAATAGCATTTAGAAAACCTTATTTTACTCACACAAAACCATTGAAATTCCATATATAGTTAGTTGCACTAACTATATATCGCGCACCTGCAATCCACTGCTGATGATGTCACATATTACATCATTCATGACATGGTCAGTGACATCACTGATGACATCACTGATGACATCTCAAATGACATCACTGATGACATCACTGATGACAACATCCAGTGACTGTATGCTTCTGTAAAGTTAAAATATGTCTTACATATTGAAGAATGAGTGGATGTATAAGTGTCTGGATGAAGGATTTAGTAGGTGCATGACTGACTGTATAAGTGAGTGATTAAATGTGTCTCACTGAGTGCATGGGTTAGTGACTAAACTGTTTTAAATTGTGCATCATTGTGTCTGTTGTTTTGTAATCTGATGCATGTGTTGATCATTAGCTATATGACTAACTATATGGGTTATTGATTAGTTGCCCAAGTATTTGTATGGGAGACTGAGTGTGTGTGTGGGTGTCTGGGAGGTGTATGACTCTGTGCATAGATGTGTGAGCAGTTGATTCACTAGATGTATGGGTTCAAAAGTGCATGTGGAAACATCTGTATGGGCGGTTGACTGTGTGCATGAGTGTATTGGTGAGTGAATGGATATCTCAGTGCTACATGTCAAAGTAAGTACATATGTAAAACACAGTACATGTGATAGTTGACATATATAAATAACTGTGCATAAGAGCCAGTGAATGTGTGAGTGGCTGTATGGATTATTGTGAACTTGTATCAGGGATTGTATAACAGAGTAAATATGTGTTATTATATGTTCCAATAAGTAAGGTGTGTATAACTATATAGTTGAGGAAATCGAGGTGTGATTGATTCTTTGCAAGACTGACTAGGTGTGTGAGTAACTGCATGGATGAGTGACAGTCTGTGAGTGTCTGTTTACACTGAGTGTATCTAAGGTTATATTAGAGTCTGAAGAGGTTCATTGTATCATCACATGAATGATGTCATCAGTGATGTGATCAGTAATGTCAAATGAGATGTCATCAGTGATGTCATCAGTGATGTCATTTGAGATGTCATCAGTGATGTCATCAGTGATGTCACTGACCATGTCATGAATGATGTAATATGTGACATCATCAGCAGTGGATTGCAGGTGCGCGATATATAGTTAGTGCAACTAACTATATATGGAATTTCAATGGTTTTGTGTGAGTAAAATAAGGTTTTCTAAATGCTATTTCCTAACTATATATGGTCTATAACCTATGGTTTTTTCAGTGAATTTTCAAGGTTTTGTAAATGCTAATTCCTAACTATATATGGTCTATAACCTATGGTTTTTTCTGTGAATATATATATATATATATATATATATATATATATATATATATATATATATATATATATATATATATATATATATATATTACCTACTGGCGGTCGCCAGTAGGTATATATAGTTAGGATTTTTTCTCTATGGGATTTTTGAAAATTCTATGTCTAATAAGTTTGGCGTTTGTGGACGGAATTGGCTGAAATTTTCAGGAAAATGGAACATTTCGTTTCTGAGCAGCCCCTGAAAATTTGGGGGGGGTTCGTCAAGGGGGGGCCGAGAAAAAAGGGGGGTCCCAAAACGCGTTTTTCCCATGTTAATTTCCATAGGGCGGTTGGCCTCACTTTTAGCCCGAACGGCTGAATGGATTTGCACGAAACTTGGCAAAATTGTAGGGACTGGTAGCCCGATGTGCCTTTGCTAGGTCTCAATATATGTGCTCCAGTGGATTTTGAGAAATTAACGTTCAAAAAAAGATATATATCTGTAAGCGCGCTCTGGGCAGCGCTCCGGTTCGCGTACTTGACGCGTAACGGAACTTCGCGTAGCGAAGCTGATTGGCTCTCCGGTGTCTGTAAACATTCCAAACAGTCCGTAGCGGCCGCCATCTTGTCTCTCGGTAGGATCGAGAGACAAGAGGAGGCCAAAGCGAAGGGGCAAATGACCATAAGGGGGCATAGTAAATGCTCCCTGACCCCCTAGGTTTGATGTAGAGGCTTTAAAAGGGCCCCGCAGGGCAAAAAAAAAAAAACGGGAAGCGTACTAAAAGGAGAAAAAAATGATAGACTTTTCTAATATTGTATGTTAATTGATTGTTTGTTTTGTTGATTATTTTTTAATTTCTTTATTTTTTAAGCAATTATTTATTATTGTGATTGTGTTTCAAAATTTAATAAAATTTCTAACATTTCACTGTCTGAAATGTCGTTATTTTCATTGAACATAGCTTGTAATCTCTGAGTGTGTAAAATGTCCTCATTTTGAAAGAGGTCATCTACTGCTTGCACACATTGCAGTAGTTCTTGGTCCCAAGTTTCATCCATAAATTCTATATAATTTGGATCAATTATTTCTTGGTTGCTCTCTTGCAGGACAATTTGAAATGAAACTTTGTGTTCGCCTTCCATTTTGCCTGAAATTTGGATAAAAAAAAATATATTAGTACAGATAGGGCACTGTTGGGATTAATTTTAGATAGGCAGTTTTTATCAGTGAATTTATCTTTGGGCAGTGTATAGTATCAGAGTGGAAGTAGGAATATAAAAAAGTGTATGTGATTTAACGTAAGTAAATTCATAATTATACAAGAGAAACCTGACTCCATCCATAACTATAACAAAGAAGTCTATCTAAATCTATAACTACTACAGAGGGATAGTATATAACTATCAGAAAAAGTTTACCATATTAACTTATAGTGCACAATATACTTCAGTTTTTATAATAACAACTTACCTTTACAAAGAAGTTGAAGTGATTAGTGAAAATCCTATTGAAATGTACAACAAGAAGTAGTAGTCAAAATGGCTGTGTTTCCTTCTCTTCCTTTATATATATTCAGGTATATAACCAATCAAATGTCAGGTAAAAAAAGTAGAAAATGAAAGTAACATTTTCATTGGTTGTCAATTCCAACACTTCAGATGTGTTTTGTGAAGTAATTTACCTCACGGTATTTAGAGAGGTCTACAGGCTAAATGGCTAAATGGAATTTCAATCAAATTTGTGAAAATGATAGGGATTGGTATGTAGTATGAGCTAATCTATATTTGGTGAAAGTGTCTCCAGTCGTTTTTCTGTAAATTACTTTCCCACCTTTTTTGATGGAGCGCTTCCCAGGGAGCGCCCCGGTACGCGAACTGGCGAGCGCCCCGGTACGCGAACCTGAAGCGTTACGGGAGTCCACCATTTTGTGTTTCGGTCGAATTAAGATACAAGATGGAGGGCAAATAATGTTCAGAATGGGTAGAAGGGGGCACGGTAGACTTATCTTGACCCCCTAGGTTTTCTGAGGGTGGCTGAGGAGGCCCATATGTGCGAAAAAAAAACATTTTTTTTTAAAATTTCGCGAGGTTAGCTTCCGGTTCGCGTACCGGGTAGCGCCCCAGGGAGCGTACTTTGTTGAAAATTAGTGAAAAAAGTTAGAGTAAAATAATAATTGTGAGTGATCAGATGTAGGGTAGCTCTGAGAAGAGCTTTTGGGTTTATGGTACATTTAGGTACTTATAAGTAGGTACCAATGCACAGTCTTAAATTCAGAATGAAAATTCTGTTGCCCTCATCTGAGAAGTGAACTCCATCTCCTCTGTAGATATCTTGCATGTAGTAACGCAAGTTATTGTTGTACACGGAGCCCATTCCATGGTCTCTCATGTAAGCTGAAACAGATTTGTTTACATGCTTCCTCGATTTCTCAATTTGTGGACAAAATTGGTTCGACCACCTCCATTTCTGTCTTTGGCATATATTTGAATATACCAAGGCAGTTTGAGGAAAAAGTGCCATTAATTGCTCAAAGGTGTCCTTTAAAAGCATTTCCAGACCTACCCCAGTCAAAGTGCCCAAGTCATTACCTCCACAGTGCACAATTAACAGGTCAGGTTTTGGCAAATGCATAAAGGTTTTCACCAATGGTATCAATTGGTGACATTTTAATCCTCTGTGGCCAAACCACTTAATTTCCACATCTTGTAAATTGAGGTTAGGTAAATTTCTGTTATCAGCATACCTCTGAGCCCAGTAGATGTAACTATGTCCAACAATCCAGACAGAAAACATGGTGAGAGAAGGTTCTGCTGCAGGCAGATGAAGTGTGGCAATGAAATGGCAGTTGAAAAAATAAGAGTTTAAAATGAAAAAAACTGTGGAGTTTCTGTGTTAATGAAGCAGTAACAGTGATTGGTGGATTTTGATTGCTGAAAACAGAAAGTTAGGGTGCATGGATGAGTTCTTTGAAAGATGTATTTTGAATGGTCAAGAAAAAAATCATTAAATGAAAGATTGCACTGGATATGCAGGTGCACTGAGAGTTCAGAGTTCAATTGAAACATTGTTGTGTGAACTTGCAAACACCAGAGGTCTTCCAAGAGGTGGTTGCTATGCAAAAAAGGCAGAGAGGGCAGAGGGGGGAAGGGTTTTGATTTGAAAAAAGTGAGGGAAGAGTTTTGATTGGGTGACATGAGAGATATGTGTGAAGAATTACAGCATTTCTGTGCCATTGTTGGTTCCAGCCTCTGGTGTGCATACCTTTTGCTCTGCTAAAGACAAATTGGTGTGTTTCTGAGACTGTTTTGAAACTCATAAAGTATTTGCTAAGGTGAGAAAAGATTTATTTAATTTAGATAGAGAATAGTGTGCTTTAAGGAGAAAATTATGAAGAAAGTTGTGTTTTTAAAATGTTGCTTTGTCTCAAGTGTTTTACAAATAGATTTTGTTTCTTTGAGAAATTGTAATTGGAGAAAATGTGAAGTATTAGTACTGACAGGGTGTTGTTGTGCATAGGAGCTGTGCAGTGTTTTCAAATTATGACTTGAAAATCGTTTTTGAGGAAAAGGAATGCTTTTAAAATTTATGACAAGGACATAATGGTGTATGCTTCTTTATAAGGCATTTGAGTGTCTCTGATGTTATTTTTCCCATTTTAATGTAAGACCTTTCCCCGTGGTGCAAATTCCTTGTAAATATGCTCCCACCTGTGCTTGGCAAATTTAGATTTTGATTGTTTGAGTTACATAGCCATGTTAAAAGTGACTCAAAAATGCTGCAAAGGCAATCAAAAAACGATTTCATGTGTCTTAAGGACATTTTAAGTCATTTCCCCATGTGCAGTGTTTTCAAATTATGACTTGAAAATCGTTTTTGAGGTAAAGGAATGCTTTTAAAATTTATGACAAGGACATAATGGTGTCTGCTTCTTTATAAGGCATTTGTGTGTCTCTGATGTTATTTTTCCCATTTTAAATTAAAAGACCTTTCCCCGTGGTGCAAATTCCTTGTAAATATGCTCCCACCTGTACTTGGCAAATTTAGATTTTGATTGTTTGAGTTACATAGCCATGTTAAAAGTGACCCAAAAATGCTGCAAAGGCTTTAAAAAACGCTTTCATGTGTCTTAAGGACATTTTAAGTCATTTCCCCATGTGCAGTGTTTTCAAATTATGACTTGAAAATCGTTTTTGAGGTAAAGGAATGCTTTTAAAATGTATGACAAGGACATAATGGTGTATGCTTCTTTATAAGGCATTTGAGTGTCTCTGATGTTATTTTTCCCATTTTAAATTAAAAGACCTTTCCCCGTGGTGCAAATTCCTTGTAAATATGCTCCCACCTGTGCTTGGCAAATTTAGATTTTGATTGTTTGAGTTACATAGCCATGTTAAAAGTGACCCAAAAATGCTGCAAAGGCTTTAAAAAAACGCTTTCATGTGTCTTAAGGACATTTTAAGTCATTGCCCCATGTGCAGTGTTTTCAAATTATGACTTGAAAATCGTTTTTGAGGTAAAGGAATGCTTTTAAAATGTATGACAAGGACATAATGGTGTATGCTTCTTTATAAGGCATTTGAGTGTCTCTGATGTTATTTTTCCCATTTTAAATTAAAAGACCTTTCCCCGTGGTGCAAATTCCTTGTAAATATGCTCCCACCTGTGCTTGGCAAATTTAGATTTTGATTGTTTGAGCTTACATAGCCATGTTAAAAGTGACCCAAAAATGCTGCAAAGGCTTTAAAAAAACGCTTTCATGTGTCTTAAGGACATTTTAAGTCATTTCCCCATGTGCAGTGTTTTCAAATTATGACTTGAAAATCGTTTTTGAGGTAAAGGAATGCTTTTAAAATTTATGACAAGGACATAATGGTGTTTGCTTCTTTATAAGGCATTTGAGTGTCTCTGATGTTATTTTTCCCATTTTAATTTAAGACCTTTCCCCGTGGTGCAAATTCCTTGTAAATATGCTCGCACCTGTGCTTGGCAAATTTAGATTTTGAGTCTTTGAGTTACATAGCCATGTTAAAAGTGACCCAAAAATGCTGCAAAGGCAATCAAAAAACGCTTTCATGTGTCTTAAGGACATTTTCAGTCATTTCCCCTTGTGCAGTGTTTTCAAATTATGACTTGAAAATCGTTTTTGAGGAAAAGGAATGCTTTTAAAATTTATGACAAGGAAATAATGGTGTCTGCTTCTTTATAAGGCATTTGAGTGTCTCTGATGTTATTTTTCCCATTTTAATTTAAGACCTTTCCCCGTGGTGCAAATTCCTTGTAAATATGGTCGCACCTGTGCTTGGCAAATTTAGATTTTGAGTCTTTGAGTTACATAGCCATGTTAAAAGTGACCCAAAAATGCTGAAGAGAAATGAAATGAAGAAGCAGACACCATTATTTCCTTGTCATAAATTTTAAAAGCATTCCTTTTCCTCACAAACGATTTTAATTTCATTTTAAGTCATTTCCCCATGAATGTAGGTATACAATTGATTTATATGTTGTGTTTAAAAACGTTTTTTGAAATCAATTACATTTCAGGATATGTACTGCTAGAGCTTTATGCACCTTAAACAAACCTCTGGATAGGCTACACCTTATCGTCATCCTGAATTAATTATTTAAAATGCTAGGGACAGATTTATGATAGGTGTATGTCTCTTTTGCGTCACTGTGCGTCACTTTTGTGACGCAGCGGCGGTGCAAAAGATTTGCTATGTGGCGACATATTTACAACTTGATGCATCTAGGCAGATGTGTCATGCTGTAAAGTCCTGTGCCACATGAAACCTGGGTCAGTTTTCATATAGGTGTTTTGTTGCAAGGTATGCATTAATTTGCAAGAAAGCCCTGTAAAACTAACACAGTGAAATTTAGAAGATTTCACTGAGTCAGCTTTATAGCATTGCTGAATGAAATCCTTATGCCTGTTTGAAACAGGCATAAGAAGTGATGCACCATGCAATGTGAGGGTTCCTCCTGTGCATTGCAGTAGACATGTCTCGCTTATGATGTGATTCCTGCAATGTGCTACTTTTGTGGCACAGATGTGTGACGCATCTGTGCTGTTTTTGCTCAATGGTGCTCCACATTGTAAATTCGGCACACTATGGCTGGCAGAGCAGCGGTGCACATTAACTGGTGCATCCGTGGGGATGCGCCATTTAGCATAAATCTGCCCCTGTACATTTAAGTATGAGCAGGGGACACAGAGTCGGTGAGGCTTATCCAAGGGTAAGAAGAGATGAGTCATGTTCACTGAAAACTTGGACATAGGCTTCACTTCCTCAGCATCGCTGGACATGGCTAAATAATAGCTGCAAAATGTTACTCTTGTTAAACAATTTTACTATTATAATCTCTGAGATTTGTCTCTTACTCTGCAACATCTCATTGTTGTTCTCTTTCTTTAAAGATAACGACAACATCAACCATGAGTGACAATCAGCAATCAGTTGATTATGACATTATCATTGAACTTGTAATTGAAACATCAGTGGAAGTAGATCCCTTGGATGATTTAAATTCTGAGGATGATGAAGAAAATGATGAGGATGCCGATTTGTCAGAATTGTATGATATAGGCTGGGAAGCTGACGTGCTTGAGCCTATGGAACTATAAACATATAAAAATTTATAATAAATGAAAAGTAAAAATGTAAACCGTTTCATTTAAAAATAAAGACACCTTCAAAAACAGGTTATGTGTAGTGTCTTCAATAAAATATTAAAATATGCTCATAAAATTAGATCAGATTCACATATAAAACAGCACAGGTAAAATGAATATGAATTCCATTTCTTTTCTGCTATTTCTGTATTCTAAATTTGCCAAGCACTAAAAAATATTCTATGTAAAAATGTGAAGTAGTGTGTTAAGTTTTTGATGTCTGTTATTGATTTACTGTTTGGTAATAGTGGTTAATAACATTTTTTATTATATTTTACCACAGATTCAACTGCATATCATTTCAAGATTTCACCATGCCAACCAAGGATAGACTTAGAAAGGCTGCAAAACGTCAAAGACAGCAGGTCCATGAAATAATGCAGCAGTCCTCTAACAAAAAAACTTGTCAAGTCACCAAGAAAGCACCGGGTAAGAGCACAAAAACATTTATGAGAAATATTTGTAGTAAAACAAATATTACTACAGAAAATGTTTCAGTCCAGAAAAAGAGAAGCATTTTAAATGGAAAGGAAAGGCCAATCAAAAATGTTACTGCTAGAGCAAGAGATAACTCTGTGCATGATAGTGGAAGGAAACAACAGTTTAGGGACATTCGTAAACGAATGTTCCGCAACAGGATAATTGGCAATTTGTTAAAAAATATTAAGAAAGGTCAACAGAAAGTGGTTTTTTATAAGAGAAAAAAAAAGTTGAGAAAGTTATTGATCAGGCATTTGAAATTAAACGTAAGTTATTTATTTTGATAATCAATAGAATTAGGAAGCTAAACAAGGCAATTTATGATTTCAAAAGAAATAGTAGATGGAAGAGAATAGTTAATCGTAGTAATTTTTGTGACGTTTTTTCCGGAGAATGGATGCATAGTTCAAGTTGTGAGGCATTTTTTAATGAGGAGAGTTATTTCCAGGATAATGATTTGGTGCATGCAGTTGACACCAGTGGTCGAGCTTATGAAGTGAAAGATGGTTGTCCAGTTGAAAAAGAAAAACTTGTGACAACAGAGACAGAAGAGGTGTTAGGTAATGAGGTTTTAGGAAGACGTCCTAAGGGTCCTGTGTACACCTGGAAGTGTAGTAGTATTTGAAGTGTGCGACAGGATTCCATCAATTTGCTTTGTGATTTTGTACAGACATTTAATAAGAAAAGTTTGAAGCAGAAAATGAAGTTGTTGCAAGAATTAGATCCTTGCAGAGTGAGAGAAGTGACAGGTTGGCATGGTCATTCACTGGCTTGTCTTACCAGGAGATTATGCCAGAGTGTTTTTCATCATTTCAGGATGCTAGCAGTGCATCATAGTAAAGTGAGGAAATTAGTTAGAATGTTGTATTATGCTAAGAGTCCAGCAATTATGCTTAAACAATTATGCGCTGCTCTTTTGCATGGTTCTGAAATAGATGTGAAGAATATTTGTGAAGAAATTGAGTTTTGTTACTTTGGAAGTAAAGAGGAGAATGTTGAAATTGACCAAGAAGAAGAGGGTAATGTGGAAGATAGTGTACAGGTTTCCAGTACAGATAATTTTCAGAGGGAAATTGCGACGTTTCAGGTGAAATCAAGTGAGAGGCCTAATTTCACTTGTGTGTGTTGTCGACGCACTTATTATAAGAATCAGACTAAGTTAGTGGATTTATATGCAAAAAGTGAAAGGGAAAATAATAGTGAATGGAAGGATTTCGCAACATACTTGATGGTAGAAAATTGTTTTGATTTGGGATCGGATCAACGTGTGTGTACTTATTGTTGTAGCAAATTAAATCAAAACCAGATGCCTGCTAGAGCAGTTCATAATAATCTGGAATTGGTTGAGATTCCTTCTGAATTGAAGGATTTAAATACTTATAAATCTATTTTGATTCAAAGTATCCATCCCTTTCAGGCTATTGTAAGAATGGAGCCAAAGACAGGGAAATTGCCTCCATCAGATTTACAGAGAGGATTAAAGGGAAGAGTTGTTTATTTGCCTCTAGATTTGAAGAAAAACATTAACACAATTGGAGTAGAAAAAGTGGAAGAGGACCCTCTGGTTATCTTAGTTAATGGGGTTCCGACAAACAATAAGAAAATATGGCAAGATTTAGTGGATGTTAGGAAAGTCAAAAAGGCAACATTGTATTTGAAAAAAAATAATAAGTACTATAAGAATATATATGTGGCAGAAGAGGAAGTAAGTGAGGAAGAGGATAGCGATTTGTGTGCTGGTCAAATTGAGAAAGTAGAACCCTCTACTAGTGAAATAATATATGAACATTATAGTGTTCATCCTTTGCATTCCAAGGAAGTCATGGGGAATGCTATTGAGTTGTTTCAAATGAAACAAGCCAAAGGGAGTCCCATTAGTGTTTGGGAGGAAAGTTTGGAAGCTCGGTGTTTCCCACAGCTTTTTCCAACAGGTCAGGGAGGAAGATATGATGAGCGACCTCATCAAATTCCTCCTTCTGAATACCGGACTTTGCGATTGTATGCAGGAGATGCTAGGTTTCGACAATGTATTCCCTATTTGTTTCATCTCCTGTTTGAAAGCGATCTGTCTGGACTGTCATATGCAGTGAACCACATCTTGAAAAGTGGTATACACATGCAAAACATTTCGGCAAGTGACTTTATGGATAAAGTCAATGTCCAAGACAGTATTTTAGATTCTCACCTGATTAATCTCATGGCGTGTCAGCGTGGTACTAATGAGTACTGGTACCGTCGTCATGGTGATTTAAAATGTATGCTGAGGAACTTAGGAACTCCCACGTGGTTCCTCACTCTGAGCTGTGCCGAGTATGGCTGGGAAGACTTACTTGAATTTCTACGAGAGGCAAATGGAAACATTGAAAACATTGAATTCAAGACACCCGGAGAACTGTGCTCTTTGGATCCAGTCAATGTATGCCGGTACTTCAATCATAGATTTGAAGCTATGATGTCTTTCATCATGAATAAGAAGAATCCACCTCTTGGAGAGGTGTTGGATTTCTTCTGGAGAAAGGAGTACCAAGCAAGAGGTGCTCCTCATATACATATGCTGCTGTGGATCAAGGATGCACCTAAATTTGGAACGGATCCAGAAGACTCAGTGATGAGTTTCATACAACAGTATTCTACGTGTGCTGTTCCAAACGCAAAGGAGAAGAAAAGCCTAAGAGAAAAAGTTCTACGTTTCCAAAGCCATCGTTGTGGAAAGTACTGTCGTCGTAAATTCCGAAACAAGGACAAGTTCTACACCAAATGTCGTTTCGGCTTTCCACGACCGATGATTTCTAAAGGAAGAGTAAACAGTTTGATGTCTTCGCTGCGACATAATGTGATGAAGAAATCACCTAAAAACACATACAATTTGAAGAGGAACGAAGAGTCCAAGTACATCAACGACTACAACCCGGTGATTTTGTCCATGTGGAATGCTAACATGGATATACAGTTTGTGGCTGATAACTGTATGGCTGTGGCTCGGTATGTGACATCTTACATCACCAAAAAAGAGAAGACAGAATTGAAGGATATGTGGGAGGACATTTCCCATGAAAAGAGCCTCAGTTAGAAGTTGTACAGTTTCAGTCTGAAGATGTTGTCGCATCGAGAAATCGGAGCTTACGAATGTTCTGACCGGTTGTCTTCAGCAAGTCTCTATGCCAAATCTAGGAGTATCGTTTGGGCGAGTCTTGGTCTTGCTGCAACGCGTAATCGAGTTCTGAAACGTTGTGCGGGAAATTGAGTATTTGGCGGAAAAGGAGCCAAACAGTACCGACATTTTGAAGACCAACATGTTGGATACATATTATCCAAATCGAAGCAGTCACCTCGAGAATGTTTGTCTGTATGAGGTTCTTCAAAATTACATATTCAAGAGGAACATCAAAGAAGATACTGAGAAAGGAGTGTATGCTGTAATTGGAAGTGAGGGATGTCTGGTCAAGCAAAGAAAATGCCACTTGGTAAACCATCGAAAATTGAGTGGCGAATCTCCTGAAAAAAAGGAGTTTTTCTATTTAGCACTTTTGCAACTTTTCAAGCCTTGGCGTGCAGAAGAGGAACTGCTTGGAGATTTCCTCTGTTATGAAGACTCTTTCACTGCCGCTAAGGAGACCATAGAATGTCCTGCTTTTCCTAAATATGTAGAAATGTTGAATGCGGAAATCGAGCAGGAAGCAACGATTGCAGCCGAGATTGCCAGAGACAGTTCTCAGGACAGTCAGAGTTCTGCTTCATTGAGTCAGGATCCACTAGGAGGACCTGTTATCGAAAATGAAGCTGCCACTGCCATGAATGAAGTGGAAAGAGCCATGGCACATGCTCAGGAGGATGCGGTTAACTTAGAAGACTTGGAAAGACAACTCAACGTTGAGCAGAGGAAAATATATGACGAAGTTACCAAGCAAATTGATCATGGATTGAGTCATGAGAAGAAAGAGTGCTCATGTACGTCGTTGAAGCCTGTCCGACTGTACGTGAGTGGAGAAGCGGGAACTGGAAAAAGTTTCCTCATTAAAGCAATTTCATGTTATTTGCAGGAAAGGACTGAGTCATCGCTGTCTTGTGTTGTCACCGCTCCAACTGGACTGGCAGCACATAACATTAAAGGGATTACTTTACATCGTTTACTGATGCTGCCAGTGGAGCATGACAACAAATAACAATATCACAAGCTATCTGGAGATGCTTGTTGTGAAGTTTCAAGAATCTTGAGGAAAATGAAACTTCTTATCATTGACGAAGTAAGCATGGTTTCCAATGTCATGCTTGCCTTTGTGCATTTGAGAATGCAAGAAGTTCTCAAAACAGAGTATGATGTGTTATTTGGTGGCAAACACATCATTGTTTTCGGAGATCTTCTGCAGCTGACACCAGTGAAAGGGCAACCTGTGTTCAAAATGCTCACGCATGAAGATACCAGGAAGTGCCTAGGGAGCATTGGCAACGTCAATATATGGTTAAACTTCAATTATGCTATACTGCATGAAAATATGCGTCAGGCGAAGGATGAAGTTTACAAGAATATTCTACAAGATGTTAGAATTGGAAAAGTGACCGAGAATGGGAAAGAAGCTTTACATGCACGATTACTGTCAAATTTATATCCAGAACAAGATGTTGTGCCTGAGAATATTTTTCAGAAAATTACTGAGAAGAAATCTGGAATATGTTTGATGCCAACTCTTGCAGAATATGCCATCTTCAACAACAAAATGTTGCATTTAGAAAAGCAAGAGATTGTGAAACTGGAAGCTATTGACAGAGTAGAGCATATGGGATCAACAATTATTTTGTCTGAGAATTTGAAAACAAAATTGGATTCATTAGAGAAGACTATATCTAAAACTGCAGGTTTTGAAAAGACTCTGAATGTGTGCTTGAACTGCCGTATAATTTTAAGAAGGAATTTACATGTTGAAAGAGGTCTGATAAATGGATCAATGGGTAATGTTGTTGATTTTGTGAAATACAGAAATAGAGATGGAATTGAATTTTTAAAAATTAAATTTGATGGCATTGAGGAAGTACAGCTAATTGGTCGTTGTTCTGCTAGATTTTTGCTTGTAAAAGACTTATATGTTCGCCGTAAGCAGTTTCCTGTTTGCTTGGCATATGCGGTGACAATCCATAAATCGCAAGGTTTAAGTGTAGACAGTGCATTGGTGAATATTGGCAGTTCTGTGTTCAAGGAGGGTATGGCATATGTGGCATTGTCACGAGTTAGAACTTTATCGGGATTGTACTTGATTGAGTGTGATGTCACAAACATTTGTGCGGATCTAGATTGTGTTAAGGAATACAATAGGTTAAGAAGAGAGTATGCGCCACATTTGCCTCAATATCCTTTGTTTGAGAAACGTGTGGTAGGCCGGAAACGAAGAAATGTGACCAATACTAGGGAGGTTGTAGCAAAAAGACGAAAAGTCGATGAACCTGAAATTATAAGCAGAAACAAAAACGATTCTGTTGAAGATGTTGTTGGTTTTCAATTTGAAAACAGTTCTGGTGTCAACTGCTATGCTAATGTAGTGGTTAATGTTTTGTTTTCTCTAGAAAATGTAAAAGAAGAGATTGTGGTCAATTCTGATCAAAGATTTTGCAGTTTGTTAAATTCTGTGTTAGAGAAATGTAGCACTGATAGAACAAAAATAGAAAGTGTGTCTGAAATTCGAAATCTGTTAGACAGATGTTCAGGTCAAACACAATTCTCTCAAAATATTCAGCAAGATTGTCAGGAGTTTTTAATGTATATGCTTGATGTATTGCATGCTGAAGGTGTAGATGTAGATCACCTGTTTGGGCTTTCTTATCAATGGCAGCATGACTGCGAGAACTGTAGGGTATCAAGTACTACTAGTGTAGACTCAGACTATTTAACTTTGCCAGACAGTAAATCAGTCTCTTTTAGTAAGCTAGTAAAAGCAGCTGATCACAACATGGAGTGTAGCCAATGTAAATCTGAAATGATGTCAACATTATTTATACGAACATATGGCCAGTATGTCATTTTAATGTTCCAACGATGTAGGCCTGATGGAACAAAATTGACAACTTTAATTAAAAATTTTGTGGCTTCACAGTTGTCAATATCAGGAAGGACTTTTGTAACTGCAGCAATTATATATCATGACGGTCCTTCAATAACATCAGGACATTACACAGCTTATTTAAAGTCTAGAAACGGCTGGTCATTCTGCAACGATTCTGTTTTAATTTTCAAAAAAAAATTGCCGTATGACCTTAAAAATTCTTACCTGCTGTTTTTAAAACCAACATTTTAGGGAAAGAATCTCGGGATGTGCTCTGAGGAATTTCAAGAAGTTCTAATGGCTCCTACACGATTTGGCCTTGAGGATAAGTGTAGTACAGAGACATAACTTCTTACCATAACACTGGACGTCATGGAAAAATAACTGCACTTTGAATGAGTTCAGAAAAACTATTTCTTTTTATAAGCTAATTCAAGCAGCCAATCAAAACATGGAGTAGAGGGAATGTAAGTCTGCAATGCTGTCTACTGTTTTATATTGCTTTGTGATTAAAAGTGATGTAGAGAATTAAATAATTGTAGTAGTCATAGAGGTAGTGTAAGTCTGCTTCATAGTAAGCAGTATCAGTGTCATAGGAAATGTAGAACATGAGTGAGCAAGAAGGGTAAGATATTAGTAGTCCAGGATTGTGAAAATGATCTTCAACATTTTAATTCTGAAAGTTGCGGAAATATAAAATGACGGGATTGGCTTACAAGAATTCCAAGAGTTATAAATGGCTCTTACATGATTTGGCCTTGTGGAAACGTGTGGTAGAGAGCGAGAAGGCATTTATTGTATGTAACATATTTTTCAAAACGATGGAGGTTTTCTTTCAGAAAGTGGCGGGCTGAAAGTAATAACAGCACAACAGAGTGTAAGCTGTTCATAGGACATCCTTCGACGTCATGGAAAGTAAGTTAACTTTAAGGAGTTCTGAATTCTGATTTGTTATGTTGTATGGGTTTTTTAAACACAATCATTTTGATTGTGTTTTTTTTTCCCCGCTGTTATATGATGAATACCTTCAAGTCACTGTTTTTAGTGAAATTTGATACATTCTGAGAACAGCAAAAATAAACCATTTAACATGTATAATTAATTCTGTACTGTTTGCATTTATGATGTACATTTAGAACTGTGTAGGAGGCATGGACAAGGAGAGGCTTCTGTAAGTGTCAAAGTTGTTGCATACAGTGCTCACATTCTACGTAGTCTTTCATATGATAGACTACATTCCCACAATGAGATACTTAAGCAAAGGAAACACAGGTGATATGATTGTGGAATGAGCAAAAAAAATTGCACGTTTTTCAATTATATTACCTGTGTTTCCTAACATTACACATCACATTGTGTAGATGAGGTTTAGGCCTGTTCCAGGAGACAGAGGAGGTCTGACATTTGTTCAACAGTGCAGTGGACATGACTCACTTCGTTGGTAGGTCTGCACATGTATTATCTCCTCTGTATTCTTCAACAAACCTAAATTTCATCTGCAACCCTGAGTAGGACTTACCTGAAACAAATCTGTGGATAGGTTACACCTTATCGGCATCTTGAAACAATCATTTAAAATGTTAGGATCAGATTTATGATGGCCGTGCGCCTCTTCTGCGCCGCTGTGGGTCAGTTTTGTGTAAAAGATGCACCATGTTGCAAGATAGGTTTCAGTTCATCTCCAGCAAGATACCATCAGTTTGAAATGTATATAATTAGCACTGTGTAGGGGGCATGCAGAAGCTGAAGCTTTTGTAAGTGTCAAAGTTGTTGCATGCAGTGTGCATTTCTGGGTACTGTTTCATATGCTGGACTACATCTGCACTATGAGATACCTAAGCAAAGGCAACACAGGTGATGTGATTGTGAAATGAGGAAAAGAAACTCCACATTTTTCAATTACATCACCTGTGTTTCCTAAGTTTACGAATGACATTGTGCAGATGAAGTTTAGGTCTGTCCACGGACACAGTAGAGGTCTGGCCTTTGTTCAAGAGTGAAGTGGACATGACTTACTTCATTGGTAGGCCTTCACATGTATTATCTCCTCTATACTCTTCAACAATCCTAAATTTCATCTGCAACCCTGAGTAGGACTTACCTGAAACAAATCTGTGGATAGGTTACACCTTATCAGCAACTAGAAACAATTATTTAAAATGTTAAGGGCAGTTTTATGAAGGCTGTGTGCCTCTTTTGTCACTTTTGTGTAAAAGACGCACCATGTTGCAAGATAGGCCTCAGTTCATTTCCAGCAAGATACCGTCAGTTTAAAATGTATATAATTAGGACTGTGTAGGGGGTATGGAGAAGCAGAGGCTTCAGTAAGTGTCAAAGTTGTTGCATGCAGTGCGTACTCTTTCATATGCTGGACTACATCTGTACAATGAGATACCTAACCAAAGGAAACACAAGTGATGTGATTGTGAAATGAGCAAAAGAAATTGCACGTTTTTCAAATACATTACCTGTGTTTCCTAACATTACGAATCACATTGTGCAGATGAAGTTTAGGCCTGTCCAGGGAAACACAGGAAGTCTGAACTTTATTGGTTGGCCTGCACATGTATTATCTCCTCTGTACTCTTGAACAAGTCTAAATTTGATCTGCAACCCTGAGTAGGCCTCACCTGAAACAAACGTCTGGATAGGACACACCTTATTGCCATCTTGAAACAATCATTTAAAATGTTAGGAACAGTTTTATGATGATTGTGCACCTCTTTTGCGCTGCCATTGCGTCACTTTTGTGAGACAACAGCAGTGCAAAAGATGCACCATGTTCCAAGATAGGCCTCACTTCATCTGCATCAAGATACTGTTAGTTTAAAATGTATATCTTTAGGACTGTGTAGGGGGCCTGGAGAAGCAGAAGCTTCTGTAAGTGCCAAAGTTGTTGAAAAACTGTTTGTCCTTCAATCTTTTCCCTTGTCTTTTCTAATTTTTAAATACATGTTTTAATATTTTTCAAATGTTTGTTATCTCTTTCACAGATTGAAAGTATAAAAATTACAAGTGAGTAAGTTAACGACAATTATAAGGTAAATGTTTTGTACTCTTTTCGTTACATTTCTATCACATTCACCTACTATTAGTTCCACAGCTTCATTTCTTTAACCCTCAGTTTGCTGCCTTTGCTACTTCCCTCATTCCTTTCTCTATTACCTACATACTCTACTCCTTCCACTCCTTTTCTCAGTCCCTCTCTTCTCATAGTTCCTCACTCTTGTTCACTCACTCCGTCTCTATTACTCTTAGTGTCTTTGACTGATCACTCTTTCACTACTTGTTCATTATGCTTTTTCTGTGTAGTTGAAGCACACTAAGGGGCATATTATGAACACAGCCAATAAAATTATTGCTGTTTTTATCGGCAGAAAACGGCTGCAAAAGTGGTTTTAGCGGCAGTTTTCTGCCACAAAAGCGGCTTAAGCGACACATTTCTGCCGATAAAAGCTGCAAAACTTTTATTGCCTATGTTGATAATATGGCTCTATGTTATTTACATTTCTTTGCTGTTTCAATTATTCTTTTTCTGTTACTTCTTCTTTTCTGCTTTCTGTTTTTTCTCTCTGTTATTCCACATGTTTTAATCTTATTTTGAACATGCACTCATATTCTCTAAGAAACTCTTCTTTGTTATTGTTCTACTCTCTTTTTTTTCTTTCACTTCCTTATCTATTTTGTTTTTCACAATTATATCCTCTTCCCTCTTTTCTTCGGTAAATAAATCTATTAAACAGTATCTCTGGTTTAGACCCTATAGCTGTCTTTGTTTTAACATTACTCTCTGTTTACTTCCCTTATACTTACTCTTCTTTTTTATTTTTTTTGGTTCGCTCCCGGTTCACGTACCGGTGAGCGAACCAGGAAGCGAACCAAAAGAAATACAGCTTGCCAGAGTGCTAAACATTCTAGCAATTTTTTTTTAAAGGGGAGGTAGTTCTGAAAAGAACTTTTTTTTAATGTTTTTGTTGTTTTATATATTTTTTTATTTTTCTGAACATTTTTTGTTTTTTTTGTATTTTTTGAACAGTTTTATGTTTTTTTTGTTTTTTTGGGAGGGGAAACAACAAAAAACAGGCATTGGAAAGGGCTCAACAGGAGCAAAAAAAAAATTTACTTTCTCGGGCGTTTAGAGCACTTGTGATTTTCATAAGCTCGGTTGATTAAGGTAATGCTCATATTGCCACATGACAGTAATGCACCGCAATACAAACAGGTAAACTTCATATGGACAAAGTTGTCCTGAATGTTTGGCACGGTTTCCCGTGCCTCTGGTCCTGTCAAATATACCTGTGTTGATGTCGTGGCCACAGGAGTTGTTGGGTTGTCCTGCAGGTCACGCATCTCTGCCCGGCTGTAGTTTAATGGATGCCACCTGCTCATGTGACGATGCATGGTGTAGTTGCCGAAGCTATACTTTTTTAAGGTGCCTCTAGATAAGGCCTCTTTACATATGAGGCACGTGACATATCTAGCATTAACTTTCTTCTGCCCTTCAGGGATTGAAAAAAACTGCCAAATAAAACTGGTTTTACGATGAGAAACCCAGGGCTCCTCTTGTAAAAACTGTGGTCCTTCTGTCTCCTCTTCCTCTTGTTCATCCTCTTCCTCCTCTGTGTTGCTGATGAACTGTGGAGGTGGTCCTCTCTTCCCATGAGGAGGTGGTGGTGGTGGTGGGGGTCCACCAGCTGAAGCTACCAATGAAGCCATTGCTCAAATATCAAAAAAGGTCTTCCTCTCACAAAGATGAAAGTCAGAGTGAGGAAAGAAGGAGGGGTTTTCATCATTTGGGAAAAACAATAGTTCTAAACCAATGAAAAGTGTTATTTTTAGGTCACCTGACCTAGCCTTACATCATTATGAAACCAAAAGTGAAATGAACCAATGAAAAGTTTTATTAACAAGTCACATGACCTGTTACGCTTATGTTACGCGCTGCGGAACGCCCCCCGGATCGCTTCCGGGTCGCTGCGCTTCGCGCCTCGGTTCGCGCTCCGGAGCACTTCCGGGTGCGCTAACGCGGCGCGTCATAAGACGCATTACGCGGCAACGCGATACGTCGTGCTTTTGCGACGCGCCCCGGATCGCTTCCGGGTCGCTGCGCTTCGCGCCTCGGTTCGCGCTCCGGAGCACTTCCGGGTGCGCTAACGCGGCGCGTCATAAGACGCATTACGCGACAACGTGATACGTTGCGCTTCCGCGACGTGTCACGATGTTGATTTCTAACGCGGCAGTTGCGCAAACGGAACGTTTACCGGTTCGCGGACCGGGTCACGGCATCAAATTGAGCTAACGGGAAGCTTCCCGGTTCGCGAACCGGGAGCGAACAAAAAAAAATATGAAATTTTTTTTTATTAATAAACATATAAAATATATTTTTGGATTTAAAGAAGAATACATTTTACAGCTACAGATATTAGCTTTTAAAAAACCAATGAAATTCACTGAAAAAACCATAGGTTATAGACCATATATAGTTAGGAATTAGCATTTACAAAACCTTGAAAATTCACTGAAAAAACCATAGGTTATAGACCATATATAGTTAGGAATTAGCATTTAAAAAACCTTATTTTACTCACACAAAACCATTGAAATTCCATATATAGTTAGTTGTACTAACTATATATCGCGCACCCGCAATCCACTGCTGATCATGTCACATATTACATCATTCATGAAATGGTCAGTGACATCACTGATGACATCACTGATGACATCTCAAATGACATCACTGATGACATCACTGATGACATCTCAAATGACATCAATGATGACATCACTGATGACATCTCATTTGACATTACTGATCACATCACTGATGACATCATTCTTGTGATAATACGATGAACCTCTTCAGACTCTAATATAACTTTAGATATACTCAGTGTAAACAGACACTCACAGACTGTCACTCATCCATGGAGTTACTCACACACCTAGTCAGTCATGCAAAGAATCAATCACACCTCCATTTCCTCAACTATACAGTTATACACACCTTACTTATTCAAACATATACTAACACATATTTACTCTCTTTTACAATGCCTGATACAAGTTCACAATGATCCATACAGCCACTCACACATTCACTGGCTCTTATGCACAGTTATTTATATATGTCAACTCTCACATGTATTGTGTTTTACATATGTACTTACTTTGACATGTAGCACTGAGATATCCATTCACTCACCAGTGCACTCAGTCAACCGCCCATACAGGTGTTTCTACATGCACTTTTGAACCCATACATCTGGTGAATCAACTGCTCACACATCTATGCACAGAGTCATACACCTCCCAGCCACCCACACACACACACTCAGTCTCCCATACAAATACTTGGGCAACCAATCAATAACCCATATAGTTACTCATATAGCTACTGATCAACACATGCAGCAGTTTACAGAACAACAGACATAATGATGCACAAATTAAGACAGTTTAGTCACTAACCCATGCACTCAGTGACACACATTTATTCACTCACTCATACAGTCAGTCATGCACCTACTAAATCCTTCATCCAGACACTTATACATCCACTCATTCTTCAGTATGTAAGACATATTTTAACTTTACAGAAACATACAGTCACTGGATGTTGTCATCAGTGATGTCATCAGTGATGTCATTTGAGATGTCATCAGTGATGTCATCAGTGATGTCACTGACCATGTCATGAATGATGTAATATGTGACATGATCAGCAGTGGATTGCGGGTGCGCGATATATAGTTAGTACAACTAACTATATATGGAATTTCAATGGTTTTGTGTGAGTAAAATAAGGTTTTTTAAATGCTAATTCCTAACTATATATGGTCTATAACCTATGGTTTTTTCAGTGAATTTTCAAGGTTTTGTAAATGCTAATTCCTAACTATATATGGTCTATAACCTATGTTTTTTTCAGTGAATATATATATATATATATATATATATATATATATATATATATATATATATATATATATATATATATATATTTCTAGTGCCATTTTAATCCATGCTTTTACTATTATTTGTTTGTCTCCATTGTTGTGATTTATGAAATCTGGAAATGAGTCAAATACGTCAAGCAGTGACTTTGAAGAGCAGCCTCCTGGGATACATTGGAGGCTTCCGGTGGAGGGTCGCACTGACTCATCCGTCATGACTGAGAAGCCATCTCATTATGCAACCATTTTTTGACAGTTCCCGAGCACATAGATAGGAGTCCCAGTGGGTCTCATACCTTTCAGGGGGATGTGAGGTCTGTGGAATTGAGTGGCCATGTTAAAGTCTCTGAGGAATACCTCACAGAAAGAGCACGGGGTGACAGCGCTTGCGCTGTAGGCTGTTGCTGTTTTACTGCACAGTTGATACTATTGCAGTGTTTCACAGATCAACGGAAACTATTTGGCACATATTCATATTCTTATTTTGAGAAGATTGGTTTATACTGAGTCAGTCAGTCATTGAAACTTTATTCGGTAATTCAAAACCACATAAAGTCAACAGCCATCAAAACCAAATGTGTTAAAAGGAGAATACAAAATATATAAATACAATCCATCCATAAAAAATATAATATCACATTACAATCATTAAAACAGTAAGAATAACAGTTTGTTAAGTAAAATGCCCCCTAGTCATTAAATAGCTTTTTCCTAAGTCAAAGGGCACCAGAGAAGAAACTTGCCACCCCAAAACAAACCAAGGGGGAAGAGAGCATTGTACAGCAAAGCTGGTTTCACTTGTGCAAATTGATTGTTTCTTAGCAAAGGGAAAATGAATCTGTACCTTAATATATGATAAAAGTCACAAAAGAATCTAAAATGCATAGTGTCTAGGTCAGAAGAATTGTCGCAGGGACACAGGTTCAAATCTACCAGCTTGAGTAACCCTTTCGGAACAACGAAAAGCCAATGCAATATAGTAAGCCTGAACCTTGTCAATAAAAACCGATGATGAGCATTATTTACAATTGTCAAGTATGGTTCTCCTCAAAAGGATATTTTCAATATAATGTATTGTTTCACAGTGGGTTTAAGGTGTTCCCTTTTCTCTCTTTCACGCTGCCACCTAGAGAGAAACATATGTTTTAGGTCCAGCAACTCCCTTGGCCATAAAGGTCTAGGATTGATAAACAATTATATGCGGTATAGACTCTTCAACATACCCAAGCCACAGGTTATGGAGTGCTCCCTCAAGTGATCTGCAGTCCTCAATCACGAGTTGATTAAGTGAGAGGGCAGGAGTAGACCAAATTCTAAGCCATCGCATAATGGGTGCCAAGGCGGCAAGATCAGAGATGTACCCCAGTACTACCTCATGAACCGCGAACGACAGGGAGGTTATGGGAACCACCAGAAGCCTACTCAAGAAATTGTTTTCAACCACCTGGAGCTCTCTTACATCTTTATGTTGACAGACATCACACCCATAGCTTGCCATTGGGATGCACTTTTCTCGATATACCTTAACTACAGCCTGTACTGGTTTGGCCCGTCTCTTGTAAAATCCATTATAGCGCCTACTGCTCTCATTAAAATGTTCATTTTAATGGATTTTTGAGGAATCCAAGACCCTCTGTCATCAAAAAGTACCCCAGATAAGGGAAAGTAGCTACTTTAGTTAATTCTACCCCTTTACCAAATAACTTATTCCCAGCAGCCTTTTGATGGCCAATCCTCATTGTGTGTGATTTGGCGTAACTAGTTGGAAGATCAAGTTAATCCTTAAAATCAATAAAAGCATCCAAGAGATTTTGAAGGCCCACAGTGGTCCTTGTGATCAAAACCACGTTGTCCATGTATAATAAAGCGGGAATTAATTTAGAACCCGCCCTTGGAATATATCCCTACAGGCACCTGTCAGAACATTCCCCAAATTATTAATATATAGAGGAGATAGCAGGGTTGCAAAAATGTACTCTTTCCTTACCCCCCACTGAACCCCCCAAGAAACAGTCAAACCGCCATCCTCATCATACCTCACCGAGGCAGAGAGGTTGGAATGGAGACTATGTAGAAAAGCCACTAACTCAGCCTCTATGCCCAGATCCAGGAGAAGGGGCCAGAGCTTGGATCTATCCACCCGGTCGAAGGCCGAGATAAGATCCATGGAGGCCATATGTTAGCAACCCCTCTTGGCTATTTTGTATTTGCCTACACTACAATCAACTGCAGGCTATACCCTGATCCAGCGCCCCCTTTCCCTGCAAAAAGCCATATTGTAGCTCCGATATTACGCTGGTACTATTAAGCCAGGAACTTAATCGCCTCAGAACAAGGCTCCCCATGATTTTTGCAGCTGAGTCTAAAAGGGAAATGGGGTTGTTACATTGAAGATCGTGCCTTGCTCCTTTTTGAACCACATACGCGCGGCGCGTTTTCCCGCTGTGCGCTGAGAATCGCGGAATCCCGCGGTTCATGACGAGCTCAGCTCGTCATGAGCATACGAGAGTTGTACCTCATGACGAGCTGAGCTCGTCATCAGCGTGGAAGGGGTTAAAGATGAGTAGAATGATTGATTTAGACCAAAAGGAGAGGAAACCACATTTACAGGCAGCCTTAAAAACACAGGACAATATCTTTTCCCAGGTTAGGGGGTCAGCTTTATAAAGATCTGGGGTTACCCCATCCGGGCCCAGTGCTTTCCCCCAGCCATAGCGGAGATAGCATTGCACACTTCTTCCACACTAAATGTCAGGGGCAGGGTGTCACTCCCTGGCTCCCACTGGGCATCAGAATCCACTATACCCACTTGCTATACATTCCCTCAAAATTGGTGATCCACCTGGCAGGAGCGATGTTACAGTCAACACTTGAATTTGCGGAACCCGAGAAAAATTGTCTATTTACGTTTTCCCAGAATTTAGCTTATCTATCACACAAGACTACAACAACTCTAACCAAGCTTGCTCCTTGATTTCTTTTTTTGCAAAAAAACATCACCAGTTTGTATGCCTTCCTACAGGCCCTGACATTATCCTCATCCCTAGGCCTCTGCTTCAGGACAGCCATCAAATTCCCATGAGTCCTGGAACAATTACCATCAAACTACGTGTCCTTCTTGTTACTACTATGTATGCCACGGTGCAGAAGATTCAGTGCAATCTGCTCAAATATTCTTTTAAAGACATCTAGGACTACCTCGTCCTGCGTATCACTTTCTAAACATAGGGTACTATCCCCTGCATTTGCCATATACAGGTTTTCTAAAAATACCTCAGGGATCACCCTACCCCCACCTCAATCTCCTGTCCTGGTCCTTAGTGCTAAGATTACTATTAGGGAGATATTTCTTCATCGTACCATCCTTATCTAATACCCAAACCAGATCCAACACTATGGGATTGTGATTACTGAAGTTACTCCACGTTACCATCAGGGATTTGGCTAAAGAAGCCAAAGCAGCTGATAAAATGATATAATCAATAGTGGACGAACAACCCTTACCAACCAAAGAAGGAATTACTTCACCCTCGTCTGTCTGTCCCAGACAACGCAATTTACTGGTTGCCAGGATATCCTCCAACAAATCACAATGCTCTGAATGTTCAAAGTGGATTACCGCAGGAGTTTACATCAAGCGTGCCTTTTGCAAAAATACATCCTTGTTGGCATAAAAATCAGCGAGTACTATAACCTGATAATACGAGGGCCTATTCTCCCCAAAGCTTTCCAAAAAGCGCTTTAGTGTGAGGATGTGTCAGTCACTGTGCTGCTACCAAAGGAATTATAAAAATTCACCACCTACAAGGGAGGATTATTTTGGAAAACTAACTCTACTGCCAGCAAATTGGAAAAGCTAGTTGCCACCAAAACAGCAGTGCAAACAATCTTAAGGGAGACTAAAATAAGAAGGCCACACTTTGCATGGCCGTGGGCGAAGGAGAAGCATCTTTAAAACAGAAGAAAAGTCATTAACATAAAAAGAATGATCAGTGTCCCATGTTTCCTGCATGGCCACAATGTGATTCCCTCCAAACATTTCCAACCACTTTGCATCATCCAGTTTGGATTGTAATCCCTGGATATTCCATGTCATGACTTTCAATGTGGACGTATGGTCATATCACACCAGTGTTTTACCTTACAAATGAGGTCTGCTCATTTTTTTCCTCACACCGTGTTTGATGGGAGGTACCTCTGTTATGACCTCAACTAATGGTGCCGATACAGGGGGGAGATGCAATAAGGTAGCATCACCCGCCCATACGGTAGGTGACCTATTACTTGGAGGTACATTATGTTCTTTACACCTACAATGCTGGATAGCCTCCTCCCCAATTGCACTTTTAACCTAGGCGGCACAGTGAATTCCATCCCAACTCCCTCGCAGAGATGGCAAGCATTCTGTACCCCTTACACAACATTGCTGGGTCCTTCTGGCACCCCCACAGGAACAACAGCTCCCTCCGTACCAGCATCATCTGTGAAACCACCCAGGCTGTTGAGTACAGCAGCCAAAACCTTATCACGGAGGACCACCCTTGCAGCACCAGAGCTGGGATGGAGATACTTACATAGCTTGGCCTCAATCCCCTCTAGGTGCAGTAATATGGGTGCCAATAAGCTTTTTTGCAAGGGCTCAAACTTAGGGAGCAACATGTCTAAAGCCTGTTCCATTTTAAAATCAACACCCATGTCCCGAGAAACAAACACCCCCTTTTGACTTGCTAACGATCTCTTGCCTCCACCCCCCTCTTCTGTTTGACCAGAGGCCCAACAGGGGGTGTGTTATCTTCATCAAGGCAGCCCTCCACAACCGCTAAATACCTGGGGGCAGATTTACAAGTCCCTTGAGCCTCATTTACGCCGCCGTTGCGTCACTTTTGTGACGCAGTGGCGGCGCAAATCCTGCTCCATGGTGCGGGGTACTTACAACGTGACGCATCTGGGAGATGCGTCATGTTGTAATGCCCTGTGCCACATGTAGGCGTTCCTGTGCAGGGGGGGCGTTCCGGCGCAGGAACGCCTCCTAAAAGTGGCTGAGTGAAATCTACTAGATTTCACTCAGTCACTTTTAGACCCATGCTGCGTCAAAACCCTGCGCCTGCCTGAAGCAGAGAATAGGGGCACCGAGCCTTGCTGGAGCTGCGTCGCGCTTGCGACGCAACTCCAGCAATGCGTCACTTTTACGGCACAGATGCGTCGCGCATCTGTGCCGTTTTTGCACCATGGTGCGCCGCATTGTAAATGCGGCGCATCCATGATGGCGGAGCTGTGGCGCATAATAACTGGCGCATCCCTGCTGATTTGCAGGGATGCGCCAGTTATTGTAAATATGCCCCCTAGTTTACTTGTAGAATGTGTTTGAAGTACCTCCGATGAACATTGCCTCCCAAAACTTAAAGAAAAAACCACCATGGATCTGATAGACAAAACGTCAAGAGTTTGTGACTGTGATTGAGGTTGCAAACCTTTGATCATTTAACAACACCCAACTTGGGGTGGTGACTGATTTGCAATTTTTTTCCAAATTTCCCCTTTGTGAATGTTTAAAAAAAAGATTCTGGGAGAGTGGGCAGTCCAATGGATCACTGCAAACTCTTATTAAAGCTTTTTTTTAAATAAAACCTTTTTGTTTCAGTGCAGTCATGTTTACTTTAAGGAAAATGCGCTGCAGTTTAAAAAAGATTTTTTTCTTTATTTAAGCACAATCATAGACATGGTGGTCTGCTGACCTTTGCAGCCCACTATCCCTGTGATTATGGACAATCGCAGGGGGCTGCATATTGCAACATGCCTAATGAATATTAATTAAGCAGGTCCCACCCTCCACCTCAATTCACTGGTAAGAAGAAGCACATTTTCACAAATGTTGCTCAATCACAGCTTTGAAAGCCCTAAAAACCAACAGAAATATCGAAAACACAAACAGCCCCCAAAAAAGAATATAAATACCGAAAAACATGTAGAGTAAAAGCTATTCTCCAATTGTGTAGTCCTAATAAGAAAGACTACCACTTTCTCTCAAAAGCCCCTTTCTCCTAATTTCCATTGAGCATCAGACCTTGCTCAACCTCCTGCAGCTCAGATAAATCCACAAAGGGAGGGCGATGATACAGGATTTTATTCAGATGTTTGTGTTGTTCTAATGCATACTATTAAAGTTCTCCTGAATAACCCTTAGCCTCCTTGGGTAGCTTGTGCATATTTGCTGGAGATTTTCTCAGCAAGAGTGGTATGATACACCATAGGTCACATGTCCTGTGATGACTCCATCTTTTACTCAACAGTTGATCAATGCCATCACCATATATAGGATTCCACTATATTTGTGGAATTTGTCACAGCAGTAACCATCACTCCCATTGAAAGACTTACTGTATATGAAGCAGCAGAGGTTACATGACCATGAAGTCTCAATAAGATGTTCTGAGCTGCGTCATCGCAAGGAATGTTGTGTTCAAAATGTCGGTTGTTTACTAATTTTGTTTTATATATGGAATAGTGGAGTGTGGAGTCGGCGATGCAGCAAGCGCAAGGTAAGTGGTTTTATTTATGTATTTAATTACTTTTGACTATCCCTCGACTGCCCATGAGCTATAAGACCATTTGTGTCTCAATCTGTGTCTCGTCTGGTACTGTAGTCCTTACCAGTCAAAGAGTAGATGGAACGGATGGGCCCATTTGAAAGCCACCCTTTTCAACTGTAAACGTTTCTACAGCCTAATTGTTATTAGATCTTGATGTAAAGGAATTGAATGTCCCTCAAAAGTGAAGACACGATTCTTTCTTGTTGCTGACATAATTGTCCTTTGATGAAATGAATACACTCTTGTTAGTATGTGAGGGGCTTTAGCATTCCAAGAGATCAAGGGGGTTGTTTGTGGGTCTTATCCAGCAGTATTTCCTCAGCATCACCCGGATGGAGCAGAGCTGAAAAGAATTCTGTGGATTCTCACGTTATTCTACCTTGAGCGGTTCTCCAGATCCTCAAAGTGGCTTTGTAAAGTGATGTACTCAGCAGCAATATTTAAACAAAAGTGTTCCCTTGGTGAATCCTTTTTTGTCTACTCTGAAGATATTTTATTTGACCTAATCACTTACACTCCACATTCCAATATCGCTTATTCAAACCTCATGCCCATCATACTTAGACTTTACTCATCCCCTTGGTATAAGTAGGACCACAAAGGGCGCTTAACCCAATAGAAAATATCCAACCTCACAATGACAATTGTACATTACATTCCATTTAATTAAAACAGTTAAAAACATTTATCTTTAAATCTATCAGTTCGAATATTCGCTCATCAGTTTTTAGCAAATCATCAAATATCTGCAGTTAAATAACACATTTGCTGCAGTGTCACACTTTGCAATACATAATACTAATATTCAACATTACATTAAAAACATGTATATGCACAATATTAATAAAACCAAAGAGGTATATTCATATATTGTCGATGCGTTTCGGTGGATCCTTGCTTTCGCACCACCTTCCTCAGGACTGTGAAAAAAACCACACAATAATCTTTTAAAACTTGTGCAAATTCCCTGATGGACCATCTAGGGAGACTACGATCAGCTTCACCAATTGTTAATTTTAGCAACCTTATGTATGATGCTGGGTTTATAATGTTATGTCACACCCCGGTCATCCTATCCTTACGACAGAATTACTTTTCTTGTCAGCTCTTCATATGTCGTATGCACCCTTCAACATGTGGTATTCTTTCTCCACTATGTTTGTAGTGAGTACCAACATGTACTCGGAGCACCCCTCTTTCTTTATAATGGGATTTATTCAATTATCCCCGGGTTCCACTCTTTAATTCTTCGTAACAGCAGTATGTATCCTTCTGCAATAATGGGGGAAGAGGGATGTACTCAGCAGCAGCCAGTGCAGGTAAAAGTGGTGGCACAAGGCTGGGGGGGGGGGGGTTATTCAAAGGACGACCACAAGGGAAATTAAATAAATAATTAATTTTCCATTGTCGTCATCTGTCGAAATCCACCCCCTGGCCCCACCGCTCTTACCTGTAAGGGATGCTGCTGGATGTGCTACTCTTTTAATGAGGTGAGTTCTTGTTGGAAGAATCCAGCCCTTGATTCTTCCTAAGTCAAAACCTTTAACAGAGCTTGTTGATGTCCTTTTTTCCTGCATGTAATTCTTGCTTGAGTTTTTGCTTGAGCATTGCCAAGTTTTCGCTTAAGCCCTCAAACAGATATTAGTGGAATTGTTCGTTTTTTGGATATCCGAGGTGAGTAGGTGCTTCAGAGGAGCATGTCAGTGTGGATACTGCCACAGTTGTATGCTCTTGTTAGTGCCCTTGCTTCATGAAACAGTATTTATCTGTTTACTCTCTTTTAGTCCTCCTCACTGCCAGGAATAGTAGTGCCTGTAGCTCTTAGCTCCTCCTTTGTGTTGCCAGGTTGAATGTTATAAGATCTCTGTTAGGCGCTAGCTGAAGCTTGCCGTTTCTGCTTTCCGTGGATCTTGTTACTCTCCCTATATTTTCTGCTTCATACTCTTTCATCCCCATCACCGCATGCTGTCACTATGCCAAGCAGGCTATCATCAGTGGATCACGAGGTTCTCCCAAGCAGTACAGTGCATCGCTGCTCACAACTGTCGCCAAAACATGTAAGCCCTCTTTGGCTTGGATTTGGTGTGGCTCTCTTATTCTTGGGAGCCCGACAGCGCTCCTTGCAATTAGATCTAGGTGGATGGTCACTTCCACCCATCCCACCCATGCCAATATCCAAGGCCTTTTTGTTACAGTCTCTATGGTTCTCACACCAGGCTTATTTTCTTCTTCTGCTGTTTGGGGCCCCTGCTGCAGTCTGATGCTTTGCATCTGCCGTGGGCCAAGTACCACTCCCAGGACCCCATCGCTCTGTCTCATCACTGTCCGGCCTACTTCCCTAGTGTGGACCGGTCTACATCGCTCTTCAGCTCCCACTGTGTCCACACACTCCTCTCTGTCTCTCTCCTTCTGGGGAGCCTGGCTATTGGTACAGCCACACTCCACCTGATTGCATAGCCCCCCCATGCCTAGTGCAGTTCTTCTGCAATTGCTGGTGGTCACCATCTTTGTTCCTCATTCCCCACTGATGGCTAGGGGTCACACCCTGATAACTTTTTGACTTAATTGTTTCTGGAGTTTCTGGTAATCCCAGATCCAGATACCTTGAGGAACCAGCAGGCCCCAGTCATAGGCTTCTCCCACGGTCCTTGTTTTGGGATAACGAGGAGAGGTTCCAATAAACTTCTTATCTCCCACCATCTTGGCCACACTCTCCTTGGCATTATTTTGGATCTTATTTACATACTGCAAACACATATGTACAACTAGCAGACAGTGCTGATTTCAATGAAGAAATATGGGATCAAAAACAAGTTGTTCTAATGATCAAACAAAATAACCAAAAACGAAAATCGGGAAAATATGTAAGTAAATTGTCAAATTAAATACAGAAAGGAAAGTACATAATAATGCCATTTATACATCAAACATTCCCATGTCATACATAAATACAGGTAGTCCAGCTAGCAAAAACATAAACATTATTTGAGTTAGACTAGGTAAGGGGTCGGCTAGGCTTTTAGAGCCTAATTTTGAGCCAAGTCATCAAAAGAATTGTGTAAATCATCTAGATGAAGATTTAAAATGACAAGACTTTAATATTTAAATATGGTGCACTTTTTAATATTGGAAAGTGTTCCAGTTCAGTGATAGATACTATATTTAGTTTCGTGTAATGACATTAATAAGTTCTATAAGTACATTTAAAAAGATTCAAGAAGAACCCCTCCCCAGGCAGCTCAATGTGTGATGTGCACTTAAAATTGGGTAATATTATTACTAGCCACATTGCAGTATTGTACTATATGAAAAATGACAGGAGGCAATTTGGCAGCTGCGGTTAAAACACGGTACTTTTAAATGCATGTTTTATTACATTTGACATATCTCTGGCTTGTGTTCTCGTATTGTCTCATTTTTCGAGATTATTAACAGTCAAGGACAATGATCTTCTTGACAATTTTCAGTCCGGCTTCATCCAAAACTGCAGCACTGAAACAGCCCTGCTGCAAGTGATTGATGATGCACTGCGGATACTCGATTCAGGGGGGTCTTGTCTTATAATTCTCCTTGACCTTTCTGCAGCCTTTGACACTGTCAATCACAACACCCTCCTCAACACTCTTCAACAGAGAATAGGCATGGAGGGCACTGTGCTTAAATGGTTTGCTTCCTTCCTCTCTGATAGATCCCAAATGATCAAAATAGCGGACAGTCTTTCATCTCCTTTGGCGGTGGGTCAAGGTGTTCCTCAAGGCTCTATACTTGCACCCACATTGTTCAATCACTATTTGGAACCACTGGGAAATCTCCTAAGTAAATCCGGGGTCCACTATCATCTCTATGCAGACGACACTCAAATCTACCTCAAGGTTGCCTCCACTCACGATCTCTCCGTCCTAAGCTCTACTCTGGACTCCATTCAAAACTGGATGTCAACACATCAACTGATTCTGAATCCCTCCAAAACTGAATTCCTCCCCCTCTCCTCCTCACTTTCTCCTCCACCGGTTCAATCATGGATGGACCAGATGAATCTACTGAACAAAAATCCCTTGGTGTCATACTCGACACAAAACTCAATCTACTCCCCCACATTAATTCAATTGCAAAGTCTGCTCGATACCAACTGCGCCTTCTTTGGGGGATTCGTCGCTTTTTCCCGGAGCATGACCTTAAAACCCTGGTCCAATCGCTGGGCCTCTCCAGACTGGACTACTGCAATTCTCTTCTTACTGGCCTCCCCAAATCCCACCTGTTCCCCCTTAAGTCTGTTCTCCATTCAGCAGCTCGTTTCATTTATGGGGCCAAAAGAAGCGACCACATCACACCGATGTTATCCACCCTCCGCTGGCTTCCCATCGAGGCAAGATCTATCTACAAGACTGCCTGCATCACCCACAAAGCCTTGCACTCCTCCTTTCCTCGCTACCTGGCGAATAAACTGAAACTCTCTGGAGGCTCGTGACCATCACGAAATGCGGAAAATCTACTGCTTGAAACTCCCACTTTCAAGAAGGAAAGATCGATGGCCCAATCTTTTTCAGGCAAAGCAGTGAGAATCTGGAACTCACTTCCGCCTCCGCTCCGGACCACCACCTCCTCCCAGGCCTTCAAAACTGACCTCAAAGTTCTCCTCCTTCAAAGACACTTCCAAAGTTAATTCATGCCCTCTCTATTATCTGAAGGAAAACCTTTTAGTATAGAAAATCTCTATTGTCCATGACTATGGAAGTGCCTTCCCAGTGTGTTCTTGTGGTTTGAGAGTCTGCCATTTATTGCAGTACTACGCTTTTACCTGTGCTTGATACTCTTTTGTAACATGCACATATCACTTTTCTCTTGTATCACACTGTATGCTACCTCTTACATTTTGTTTGCTTTCGATACTTGCACAAGTGCCACCATTGCCTACGTACCATTTGCTCTTGTGTTTGAGTGTCCTCCATTTATTGCAGTATTATACCTCTACTTGTACTTTGTACGCCTTTGTAACTTGCACACATGTCACTTTTTCCTCCTGTAATGCACCGTTTGCTACCTCTTGTATTTTGTTTGCTCACGATTGTCACTTTTGCCTCATGTAATGTAACGTTTGCTTTTGTAATTTGTTCACTTGTAATGTTCTCATGTATCAGTTCTGTTCCTATTGTGAAGCGCTCCGACACCTTCGGGTAAAGTCCGCGCTATAAAAAAACGCATAAATAAGGCATCAAAACATTTACACCTCAGCGCTGCTCGTCTCATCCATCAATTGTACAAGCCCCTGGTCATTGGGGAGAGGGGGGTGGCTGCAGCAATACTCCTAAGCATGTCAGTCCAGAGCAAAGGACCGTGTTTATAGCCACACGTCTGAATTTTATATGACACGCTTTCAGGCGTTTTCAGTATCCGGTTCACTGGACATGCCTTCTTTGGAGAAGCTGTCTGTCTTTTCAAGTTCAGATGACATGCAAAAAGACATAGGCTGAAATTCTAGGCTCCAGTTGTAACAGACTGACAGCAGCCATCTTTCCAATAAACTATCAATGACATATGCCAACCCGGCCGCCAACGTTGGGTACGTTTTGAAAAAAATGTCTCTCCAGCTCTACGCAAAATGTATCCTACACAGCTACTGGTAATTTGTGGCTGCATTCCATTCCGTTATTTTTTAGCTTGTTTGTGTCATTACATATCATTCTGGGTCAAGTCTGATCCAGACTAAACTTCCAGGCCATGTCCACAGAAGATCAACAGTCCAAGGCCGGTCATTGCCCTGTTGGCCAGATCATCGAAGGGCAACTTGACTTCCTGAGAGGATCTGGTCTGGCAGTCCGGTCTGGACTGCCCCTCACGCAGCACGAACTTATAGTCATTACAAAATAGGACAATATGTGGATGTCAGGACATTTAAATGTACTGCAGTGGGAAATACAATGAAGCACAAAAATGTAAAACGAAAAGAGAACTTTAAATTGCAACTTTGTATTTACTACTTGTACCTTGCAGCTGCTACGGTGATAAATATAATGCCAAAATACACCAATAAATTGTCCTATGATCAGCAAAGAAAGATTTTTTAATGAGTGGGTAGCTTGGAGGGGCAAGTTGGGGTTATCAGGCCATGGTCATTTGGAGGGAAACAGGGCTCCAGCTTCTCCGCCGTTGCACGCACAACCAGCACAGTGTTGCATTCAGTAGAACACACATTTGCATGTGCACACATCAAACTCCGAAAGCACTACAGGGCTACATAATGCAGTACACAAATGTTGGTAACATAATATTCAGCTCAAAAGGTGCCCATCTTTCCTTTGACAATTCCAATAATGCTTTCAAAGCCTCTTCTGAAAGCCCTAGCTAGATTCAAACATCTCAAAACATTACAGCAGTCTAATTTATATGGAAAATCCTCATTGTTTTTCTCAAAAAAGCACATTGCGCTTTTCAAACAATTGCTTTTTCATTTCAATTAAGTCTGGGTGGTGAACTCCGCTCCGCTCGCAGAGTTTGCGGAGTTTTCCGCACTCCGTGATAAGTTCGCAGAGTTCCAAAAACCCCTGCTTTGCTAGCGCAGTTTTTTTCCTCACTCATTTTCATCAATGTCAAGTTGGCGAGCACGAGCGAGGAAACCCCACCTCCGGCGAGATTTCTCAACGCGGGCAGTTAGATTTCTCGCTACGAGTGGACGAGTATGCTGGCGACTGCTTGCATTGAGAAACTGTCCGTTCGCGTTGAGAAAGATGCCGCTCGAGTAAAAAATCTACTCAAGTGGGAGAAAGGAAGCAGCACCCGCTTGCGCTGTGCAAGGTGCAGTTCGCGAAGATTGCACAGTGCGGACAAGCACCTGGCACTGAAAATCACGGCGAACAGCATTTTTCTAACGCACTCTGCCGCTTCGGGAGCTCCGCGTAGCGCAACAGAGTTTTGTTTGCACTTTACGGAGTTCCGCATAGCCCAGGCTTAATTTCAATAAACGTGCCATTTAACAATGAGAACTTTGATATGATCCTCATAATCTGTGGGCCACATTGGCTTGAATCACAAGATGGGACCTTGCATTCATAAATACACTTATTTCTGCACAACAGAACCTCCAAATGGTAATAAACTGCACACTGACCAGACCATCTTGTTCTGGACATGGAGTGTTGGCTTTCCATAGCAGAGATGCCGTGGAAGGTTTGTGGACGCTTAGTTTGAGGGTTTTCGCATTTTTTTTTAACACTTTTCCACTCTGGCCAAAATCACAAATGTACTCTTGTCATGGGCAAAAATTAATTCCTCCTGGGACAGGAAGAGAATGAAAAAGCGGACCGGAAAGGACTTCTTGGCAGGTTAAATAGTTTTACTTATGAAGAAATTCCCCCCATACTCTGTTGGACATCTGTGCAAATGAGTCGCCATAAAGTAGTAAGTACAAATTCACTACGTTTTTTCAGGAGTGTGTCGGGAGTATGTCATCCTGCAAACCTGTGTCTGTTGCAAGTTTCCAGTCATCCTCTTGGAAACCTTTGTGCATTCATAAACTCTACCCCCATGTGCAAGAGTTAATCTCCTAGTGTGGGTGGAAATGTTTCCACATGATGGGGGGGGGGGGCAGTGGGCGGGTCGGGGTGGAGTAGAGATTTGTCCACTATTGTGGTCCCTGACTGTTTGGTTGGCCCTCTGGGGCCGACCGAGCCAGTCTTGCGCACCCTACATTTTCTCTATGTAAGCTGCATGCAGTCTACATAGAGAAAATGGTCTCCTTACAGGCGCCCGGCTGGGCACTGTCCGCACCAATCACAATGCTGCCATTGCAGCATTGTGATTGGCTTAGGGGAGGGGCGGGAGGATGCATGGTTCCTGTTCCAGAAAACGCGGGCGCGAGACCTGGCCAGTAGCGGAGGCGGCGCGGGACCCGGTAAGGTGAGTTTTAAAAACAAAATGTTTACCTCCCCCCCGCCTGGTGCAACCCCCCACCCCCCCGCAAGTCATGAAAGCTGCAACTGGTAAATCAGCAGCCGTGTGCACTGTCTATTTGCACATAATTGTACATGCTGTGAAGCGCTCTGATACCCTTGGGTCCAGCCAGCGCTATATAAAATAAAATAAAATAAAATAAAAAATAAAACCAGCCACAGCTTAGCGTCCAGTCCTCTTTCTCTGACTACACTACTGACCACCTCACTTATGTTTGGTCTGCCAAGGCTTCAGCCAGACACACCACTGAATATGACATTTTCATAATGCACAGCCCAGGAGCCCATCCTGGCGGGGAGATGTAGAGTTCCACGGGCGCTATAGGAGTGCGCCCCACCTTAGCCTAAGCTGTGCAAGCGTGTTTCTGTAGGGGCTGGCCAGCATGAAGCCTTCAACGTGTCCATGTCCATTGGGGAGTTGTCGCTGCCTGCTTCTTGGGCCATGTTCAGAGGCCAAGGAGGGTTCTCACACAGAAATGTTGCCCTTCCCTCTTCCATCCTAGGTCTGGTGACAGACTAATAGTCCTCTGTAGGGGCTTGTGTTCAACCTCATGGTCACAGGTTCAAATCCCAGCGGCTGCACTCTGCCTTTCATCCTTCTGAGGTCGATAAAATGAGTACCATTGAGTTGGGTAACAATAGACATCTGATATTCAGCGCCAAGATACCCTTGGGTAAACGTGCGCATTACAAATACGCGCTATGTTATTGCCTGGGAGAGCAGTGCTGAACAAAAGGCAGCCATTGACGGGAACAGCAGAAGCAAAGAAGGTGACAGAGATAGGGGAGCAAGGCGAAGAGTGCAGTGCAAATAGTGCAACAGGTGCAGTGGCACCGGGGGGTCGTCTAAGCTCGAATTGGGGCCTTATACCCAGCCAGGGAGTGTGGGGAAGGGGAGAAGGCGATTTCCCTACTTGCATAGAGGGCTGTAGCTCCCTTGCTGCGTCACTGTGCAAGACCCCAGGGTTGCCTGGTAATTCTCTGTGGAAAGCAGTGACGCCACTTCCGCAGTCCTACACCTAAATCTTTGTACCTCAAGTTTCTGCTGAATTATATTTATCAGCAAAAAGAACTTCAATGCAAATGTCACTTTTTAAAACAATCATGCCCTGGAGCCTTCTTAGAAAGGTAACACTCTAATAAGATCTGGTGTACAGCGGAAGCGATAAAGGGATCTGAATTTAATAATGTGCCCTGTTCATCTTTTACCATTTGCTATATCAGTTTCTGATGTCTGTATCCTGCGTTCATCTAATTGCCTTTCTCCGGTTTTGCGGCGCGCGCGCGCTGCGCAGAGGGCGAGGTGTTTCATTATAGCAGCGCCTACTGGCTCTTACCTCAGATGAAGGGACCCCGCTGTCCTCTCAGAAGGAGTAAAAGGGCCCATTAGAACAGCCGCGATGCTGAATCGATATTCCCGGGATCAGTAATTATCATTCGCTAAAGTCCGCCAGGGCTTCCATTTTGGAACCACCTGATTCAAAGCCTATTCTTTAAGGGGCAGATTTACATGCCCCTTGAGCCTCATTTACGCCGCTGTTGCGTCACTTTTGTGACGCAGCGGCGGCGCAAATCCTGCTCCATGGTGTTTACAACGTGACGCTTCTGGGAGATTCGTCACGTTGTAATGCCCTGCGCCACATGTAGGCGTTCCTGCAAGGGGGGGGGGGGGGGGGGAGGGGGGCGTTCCGGCGCAGGAACGCCTCGTAAAGTGGCTGAGTGAAATCTACAAGATTTCACTCAGTCAATTTTAGGCCCATGCTGCGTCAAAACCCTGCGCCTGACTGAAGCAGGCGTAAGGATTGACACAGCATTAACTAGATAGGGGCCCCAGAGCATTGTTGGAGCTGCGTCGTGCTTGCGACGCAACTCCAGCAATGCGTCACTTTTACGGCACAGATGCGTGCCGTTTTTGCACCATGGTGCGCCGCATTGTAAATGCGGCGCATTCATGATGGCGGAGCTGTGGCGCACAATAACTGGTGCATCCCTGCTGATTTGCAGGGATGCGCCAGTTATTGTAAATATGCCCCTTAGAGTTTGTTATTTTGGACGTAGAAGGTTGAGCTGATGCGCAGGTGAGGTTGGTGCGACCAAACCTGCCTACAAAAGGGACATGTTTGGTACTTTAGCAGCCTGTGCAGTTTGCACAATAAGACCTTCATATGTTGCCAGGTGATCTTTAGAAATCTGAAGGCATGATGCTCATTCCTTCTACCGAGGAGGGCTCAGGGTGTGCCTTTTTGTTCTTAAGGGTGATCCTAAGAATTGTAGCCTGCTCCCGGGGGCCATAACTGTTGTTAAAGGCCCCAAAACCGAGCTACAAGCCGAAGCCACAGGCGAGCGCCTATAACAACGGGGATGCCATTTAACAACTCTTATCGCCTAATGGTAGAGGGCTATAAGTCTGTTAGAATATTCCACCCACTTAGGGCAGAGTGTTCTAAATTAAACAGGTAACATTTTTATAGCAGGTGGTGAATAATAGCCGTTATATGCCCTGAGTCACTTAAATAACTTCAATGGAACCTTCAGCCTTTCCATGTTTTTATGTTTTATAAGCCTAGTGTTGTCTAGCGAGTTGGCACTATGTAACTGCCATGCTATTTTCACAAGAACTCAATAGTTCACAGGTGCTCAAGATAAAATTGAATCTTCTTTTCAATTATAAGTGTTTCTAAAAGTTGAGAAAGATACCTGTTTGCGAAGTAAGCCACACATTTAACATAAAAAATGTCTAAACACTCTATCACAAATTTAGGTTGTGCTTGAAACCAGGAGCACACTTATTGGAAATGTAGTCCCAACAGTGCTTTGACCAGGCTCATTCCTCGCTCTTTTTATGATGTTAGTCAACAAACCAACTAACCTTGGCCTCCACTTTTCCAATGTCTGCCTTTCAGTTTCCCTTTTGCCATTCAGAAGATTCTACCCTCAGTGGATGGAATGTTCTAATAGCCTCAGGCGATACCAGTTGTTAAAGGCCCTTTCCCTTGTAGATCCTTGCCTGCAGCTCCGGCCTGTAACTCAGGTTCAGGGACTTTAACAACTTTCTAAAAAAATCTTTTTGCTAAATTTAGCAGATCCCAATAATCGGATGACATGCTCCACAATATACTTGGAGTACCTCTCACAGAAGTGCGGTTGCACGGGTGAGTCTTAATGATATATCATTGTATGGTACGTGAGAGTTGCTGAATGTGAATAAAAGGGATCACTTTTTGAAGTGATGAATGATTGGAACACTTATAAAGAATAATAGAGTATGGTTTTTTATAGGTTGTGTGTATATATAGATTTTAAGGTTTATTCATGATAACAAAAGGGTTTTGATATAAATACCAAGATGTGCGAACATTGAATTGATAATGCTTTTGTTGTTGCCTATTGTTTAAATGAACTCAAGTTAGTATTGAGCTATGTTTAATAGCACTCATATAGGATGGGAGTGACTAAAAAGAGCGTTCTGTCTTTATCTCATATTAGGTGAGACAAAAACCGTGTTAAGGAGAAAAACATTATTCTTGTCCGGATGAAGGTGGTTCTATTGAGAAACGTACCACTGAAACGCGACAACGCCTAACTTTTCTGGTAAATGTGGACAATCCAGTAGTGTAATGGTGACAGGGAATCAAGACCCATGCCCCCTGTTGTCTAATTAGGATCCAGATTAACATTTATAAGACAGAGTTTATTGTCTATGTCTATTCTCCTTTAGGGTTTTTGTAGTCATTTGACATTGTTCTGCTCAATGAATGTGTTTTTTATGAAATGTTTTAAAAACAATTGTGATGAAATTTATGTTGTGAAATGATACGTTTTTAGTAATAAATACATACTTTTTTGTATAATTATATCTTGATAAGTGCTTTAATACGTCCTGAATGGTGCTTGTGGTGTGCTGACTGTTTGCTAGCCTTAGAGACTTGTATGGTGTGAAACAGTTCCTGACCAAAGGGAAAATTTTCTTTAACTTCATGGTTATTGGGTGCTCCATCCCTTTGGTACATAGAGCCCCCTCTCCTTGAGTTCAAGCTAAATCAAACAGGTAATTTTGTTATAGCAGGTGGTGAATACTAGCCATTATATATGCCCTGAGTCACCTAATTAACTTCAATGGAACCTTCAGCCTTTCCATGTTTTAATGTTTTATAAGCCTAGTGTTGTCTAGCGAGTTGGCACTATGTACCTGCCATGCTATTTTCACAAGAACTCAATAGTTCACAGGTGCTCAAGATAAAATTGAATCTTCTTTTCAATAATAAGTGTTTCTAAAAGTTGAGAAAGATACCTGTTAGCCAAGTAAGCCACACTTTTAACATACAAAATGTCTAAACACTCTATCACAAATCTAGGTTGTGCTTGAAACCAGGAGCACACTTATTGGAAATGGAGTCCCAACAGTATTGTATTGTATTATATTTAAATTTGTAGTGCGCACAGCTACCCACATGGGGTCTCCCGGCGCAAGACTGAAGGCTGTGATCATGAGGTCTAAGGGTTTTCACTGGGGGAAGAGCAGGGTTTTGAGCTTTTTTCGAAATTTTGTCAGGGAAGGCTCAAGTTTCAATGGGGCCGGAAGAGCATTCCATAGTTTAGGGGCAAGGCAGGCGAAGGATCGTCCGCCAATTCTTGCCAGTTTGAAACGTGGAATTAGGAAATTCCCTTGAGAGGAAGATCTGAGAGGGCGGGAGGGGGTGTATGGTTGGACAATAGACTGGAGATAGGCTGGGGCAAGCCCCTGCTTGATCTTATGCATAAAGCAGGGGCCTTGAATTTAATTCTGCTTTCAATGCGGAGCCAATGTAGATCTTTGAGGTAGGGGGAGATGGATGATCTCCGGGGGACTTTGCAGAGTAGGCGAGCAGCAGAGTTTTGGACCAGCTGGAGTTTCCTCTGTGTCTCCGCGGTGGCTCCCAGGTAAAGTACGTTGCCGTAGTCCAGGCGCGAGATGATAAAAGCCTGGACTACCGTTCGCCTTGTTGAGTCCGGGAGCATCCAGAGGATTTTGCGAAGCCACCCAAGAATGGAAAAACAGGTGGCTGTCACCTTAACAATCTGGTGTTGCATGGATAATGAGTCCTCTAGGACAAAGCCAAGGTTCCGTACCTGTGTAACCAGCAGGGGTAGAGGCCCCATTTCTGGTGGCCAATGTTGGGGGGCCCAGAGATGTTTCTGTTTGCCTAAGATGACTACCTCCGTCTTGTCCCCGTTCAATTTCAGGAGATTAGACCGCATCCATTCAGCAACTCTGCTGAGCCCCAATTTGAGAGCAGATGGGGCACCAGTTTTGCCAGCGGAGAGAGAGAAAATGATTTGGGTATCGTCTGCGTATGAGTAAAGGGAGAGGCCGGCGTCTTCCACAATGGTGGCCAGGGGTCTCACGTAGATGTTAAATAGCATTGGGCTAAGTGAGGACCCCTGGGGCACCCCATGCGCAGACGGACGCACAGAAGAAGCAGAGTTGGAAGAGAAAACTTGGAAAGAACGATCCCTGAGATAGGAGGAGAGCCAGGCCAGTGCAGGTCCGGTCACTCCGGCCGCCTCCAAAGCTTTCAAGAGGACAGGGTGCGAAACCGTATCAAATGCGGCGCTTAAATCTAAAAGAATAAGCGCCGAGGTTTCACCCTGATCGAGGCGGAGACGTAAGTTCTCAGTGTCTCCTAAAAGAGTGGTTTCTGTAGAAAAATGTGTACGGAACCCAGTTTGGGATGGATGTAGGAAACCTGTTGCCTCGATGTGAGAGGTAAGGTGAGTATTGACATGTCTTTCCAAGATTTTAGAAAAAATAGGCAGCAGGGAAATGGGGCGGTAGTTAGAATAAGTCTTGGGATCAGCGCCAGTTTTTTTAAAAAGCGGTATCACCATAGCTCTTTTCCATTCCTCCGGAACTATGGATTCTCGTAAAGAAGAGTTAAGGAGATCTTGAATAACTAGAAGTAGGTCTGAAGAAAGCTGACGGAGAGTGTGGATGGGGATTGGGTCAAGGGGAGAGCCTGAGTTGACCTTGGCCATACAATCGCGGAGCGAATTTTGGTGGAACTGAGGCCATTCTGAGATTTGTGCCGTCAGAAGAGGGGAGTCAGGTGTGTCCAGGGTAAACGGGTCAGAGGGTAAATTGCAAAGGGCTGTAGAGAGTGAGTTGTAGATCTTGTCTACTTTAGAAATGAAAAAATCTGCGATGTCATTGCATTGGGTCTCTCCCAGTACCGGTGGAGTAGGGGAAGTGTTTGAGCCTGCTAGCTTTTTCACCGTGGAGAATAGAACTTTAGGCCGATTAGAGGCGCTATTTATGGATTCCAGAACATAGGAGGCTTTAGTCTTTCTGCAGGCTAGATGGTAATGCCTAAGAGCAGTACGGTAGATTTGCTTATCGTTTAAGGAATATGTCTTTCTCCAGGATCTTTCTAGCTGTTTGCATTTAGATTTCATGGTTTTCAGGTCATTTGTAAACCAGGGTGCTGGGGGGAGATGAACAATGGGGCGTTTGGAGCTGAGCGGCAGATGCCGGTTGATGTTGGAGGACAGCCAGAGATGGACTTCCTGGTTTAATGAGATACAGGTTTGTTTAGAAGTGGGGCAACTAGCTAGTAGCGTGGCATTGAGTGCTTGAATATTTAGTTTAGACCAGGCTCTATATCTGCCAGTGATGGCAGGGAGGGACGTATTGTTGATGCTCTGTGCGGTCAGACTAAAAAAGATGGCAAAATGGTCTGACCAGTCAAGGGGAAGGGCAGGGGTGCTACAATCCAGCGGTATGTTAGAAATAATTGGGTCAAGTAAATGGCCAGCTTGATGGGTTGGGCCCTGATTCTTATTATCAAATGTATGGCCTCGCAGTCAGATAAAAAAGTACTACTGAGGCTGTTGTGAGTGTCTTCTAGATGAAGGTTTAGGTCCCCCAGGATAGTGAAATTGGATGATTTCAATGCTAGCGTGGCTACTAATTCAGCGAAAGATGTGAGCCACCGGGTGGGTTTATCGGGGGGGGCGGTAGACGAGTATTCCCGATATTGTCAGTTGGGAGGAGACTGAGAGTTTGAATAAGGCAGCTTCGCAGTCGGGAAAAGGGAGAATTTCGAATTGGCAGGTGTGGGTGGCCTTGAAGATAATCGCTATCCCCCCGCCTTTCCCAGTATCTCTGTCCTGTCTGAGTATGACATAGCCTGGCGGAAGGGCACTGGCCACATCTGGACCAGAACTGGCATGAAGCCAGGTTTCGGTCAGGAACAGCGCATCCGGCTGGGAAGAGGCGAGGAGGTCAAAGATGTGATCTTTGTTTTTTGGTAGGGAACGACAGTTTATACTCCAGAACTTGTAGGGTGAGATCGAAGGGGTTGTAGACAGGGTGTCCTGGTTAAAGGAGAAATTTCATTGAGGGCAATTTGATAAGTTGTTGGCCGAAAGGTCTAAGGGAAGACAAGTAGAGGAGTGACTTTTTAGCTGGTGTAACTCCTCGGAAGAGTACACGACATGTATATGAGGGTTTGGCACAATTAGGGCAGAGCTTGTGGACGCTGGACGCTCCGGGGCGCGGACTGGCGCAGATGGGCTCGCCTTTGGCGCGCCCGCTGCGCTCGTCCGCTGCGCCTCCGAGAGGGGGGTTCCATTTTATGTAGTGCAGGGTGGGAGGGACGAGCAAGTAATCTGCTCGCCCTCTGACTCACCCAAGATGCCGTCGGCAAGGAGTTACTCGGGCCGATGCAGCACCTGATCGGCTGCTGTTGGCTCAGAGTAGGAGTGCGCAAAGATTCAATAAATCAAAGGGTGAGTGCCCAGATAATTACGATTTTAAAATAGAATCCGAGGTATTGTAAAAATAAAGTGCAAAAGAGCAGTACTACAATTGCGTCAGAACACACACCGTTCCCGGCTTCCGCCTCAGGAACCACAAACACACTTCCTTCAAGCTAAGGCGCTTGTGAAGTGAAAAGCTTTTATGTAGTACAGGGTGGGAGGGACGAGCAAGTAATCTGCTCGCCCTCTGACTCACCCAAGATGGCGCCGGCAAGGAGTGCCTTGGCCAGGTCAAATTTTCTCTCTTTTTATGATGTTAGTCAACAATCTAACTAACCTTTCGTTCCACTTTTCCAATGTCTGCCTTTCAGTTTCCCTTTTGCCATTCAGAGGATTCAAACCTCAGTGGATGGAATGTTCTAATAGCCCCAGGTGATACCAGTTGTTAAAGGCCCTCTCCCTTGTAGATCCTCGACTGCCACTCCGGCCTGTAACTCAGGTTCAGTGACTTTAACAACCAATGTAGCCCTCTGCAGTATGTTATACTAACTCAGACAAAACTAGTCCTTGTGGATTACTTTTAAGAGCATTGTGTTCTGATGGAAAACTTTGACCTTTTTGGAAATTTCTTTTTGTCTGAAGAACACCAGAAGAGCGAAACAAGTCCTAGGTATCGTTGATGGTGGTGTGTGAATGCATCCACTATTTAAACACATTAGCCTCCCACTACTGTGGTCATTGCTTTCCATTTATATTTCAGTTCATAGACCTTAGAACATGCACTAAAATGGCAGCCACGCATGGTCTCTGCAGAGGTCGCCCAGTGGCAGCCACGCATGGTCTCTGCAGAGGTCGCACAGTGGCAGCCATGCATGGGCTCTGCCGAGGTCACACAGTGGCAGCCATGCATGGGCTCTGCTGAGGTCACACAGTGGCAGCCATGCATGGGCTCTGCTGAGGTCACACAGTGGCAGCCACACATGGGCTCTGCAGGGGCCGCTCAGTGGCAGCCACGCATGGGCTCTGCTGAGGTCGCACAGTGGCAGCCACACATGGGCTCTTCTGAGGTCGCTCAATGGCAGCCACGCATGGGCTCTGCTGAGGTCGCACAGTGGCAGCCATGCATGGTCTCTGCAGAGGTTGCCCAGTGGCAGCCATGCATGGGCTCTGTCGAGGTCACACAGTGGCAGCCACACATGGGCTCTACAGAGGTCGCCCAGTGGCAGCCACGCATGGGCTCTGCTGAGGTCGCACAGTGGCAGCCACGCATGTGCTCTGCAGAGGTCGCCCAGTGGCAGCCACGCATGGTCTCTGCAGAGGTCGCCCAGTGGCAGCCACGCATGGGCTCTGCTGAGGTCGCACAGTGGCAGCCACGCATGGGCTCTGCCGAGGTCGCACAGTGGCAGCATAGGAGCAACCCATGGGACTGTTCAATCTATAACGAGCTCCAGAGCACATCTAGTAGAAAAGGGAGCAACCAATAGGAACCAGCATTATAGAAATAGGCATAGTATAGGGGATGTGGATTAATGCATTCTACAGCTTGCTCTAAGTGATCTGAGGAGAACCTCGAAGAGTGGCAGTGGAACCATCCATTCAAACAGACATCTCACATATATGGGTCTGTTGGGTCCATCTGGGAGTGCCTAATGCATAACACAGTGGTGTGGGTGTGTTGAGACAATGAAAACCCGTGATTATGTTCAAGGAATACATATTGGTTCTGTGTAAACAAAGAAGACTAAAGGGTATGGTTGAAGGAAGGATGTTAGAGGGAGTGGGATAGGGCGATGACTTTGATCCTATATCCGAGGTGGACCTAAGAAAGAAGAGGCCACTGGAAGACATCTTTCTTGTGGTTTTAAATGGCCAAAATGTGGCCCTGTGCTTCAAAACGACTTGCTGCTTGGACAAAAAGGTGGACATGGAATGTGATTTGCAAAGGATGTGCGAGCTCAGGCTGAATGATGATGATGTGCTATATTGATTGGCTTGATAAGCGGGCAGTGTGACACTGACCAAAAGCGCAGCAAGGATGCCCTGGGCTCTAATGTAAGCAAAGGAAATGACCCATTTGACTGCTGTCTGGGTAGTACAATTCAGCACTTACTAATTTTTGCTGCTGTGTGAGCTGGCAATAAAAGGAGATTGCATAATATTGGCCTCCTTGCCATGCCTTAAAATCCAGCACTTATCAGGGTTTAATTGCCCCTCAGGTTTCTGGGACCAGGTGCCACTGCACCTGCTGCTCTTATGATAGTTCTGCCCATAACACTGACACTAGGATGGCTTTGGCCCTTTCAGCCACTGACTGTCTTCAACACGTGAACGCCAATTAAACTCTGTGAAAAGGACTGGGAGCAGAGGATTGCTGGAGATGTGGTCCTCTCATACATACCTAATGCATATCTTGTGGAGCTGTGCTGCGTCTCTGGCTTGACAGCACAGCTGTCAAACTGACCTACTGCTTTCAATATACATCAGGAGTCTCCCCCCTTTCCAACAGCGAGAGCAATTTCTGATTACTGAAAACCACCCGGAGCTACTACCTAATAAAAGCAGTCAATAGGGATACACAAAGCATGGCCCAGAGCCGGATCACTGAAAGAATATCGACGGACAGAATATCGACTATCAAAAATATCGTTGAGAAAATATCGACAGTCAAAATATCGAGTTTCTATCTACAAACAGGTAAGTACAAAAATATCGAGTTAAAAATATTGTTTACAAAAATATAGTTGTAAAAAATATCGTATTTACTAAAAACAGTGTTAAATTAAATTAATATTAATAATTAATTACTAAAATATACTTAAAATTACTTAAATTAACTTATAATAATTAAATAATTAATAAAAGTTAAATAAATATTTTTTTATTTCATATTTATTAAACATATATATATAGTAATAGAATATAATAAAATAATACCCAAAAACTGAAAACTGACCCTGAACCCCAAAAAATACCCCTTTACCCAAAAACTGAAAACTGACCCTGAACCCTAAAAATACCCCTTTACCCAAAAACTGAAACCTGACCCTGAACCCTAAAAATACCCCTTTGCCCAAAAACTGAAAACTGACCCTGAACCCTAAAAATACCCCTTTACCCAAAAACCCAAAACTGACCCTGAACCCTAAAAATACCCCTTTACCCAAAAACCCCAAACTGACCCTGAACCCTAAAAATAAAAACGATATTACTTCACTTACCTTAAAAACGATATTACTTCACTTACCTTAAAAACGATATTTTGGCTGTCTATATTCTGTCCTGTCGATATTTTCTCCAAACGATATTTTGGAGTCGATATTATGTCCAAACGATATTTTGGAGTCGATATTATGTCTGTGCACCCCCAGAGCCACCTGGGTCAAGACATTCATTTAGCTGTGGTTCCACAGACAGGCACAGGGATACGGTTCTTAGGCTCATGCATTACGGTGTTTGCACTATCGTTACAGGTTTGATAGACTTTCCTATTTGTTTAAAGTTTACTGGTATTATTTATACTGGTACTTATGTGATCCAAAATGTATTAAAAAGATATTGCAAATAAAAGGGATACTTAAAGGTCAAGTAACTCAACCATCACCTTTAAAGCATCACTGAATGATAGATAGAGAGAAAAAGGCGAAAAAACAAGGGGGCAGAAAGAGAGAGGAACAAAAAAGTGTCAGGAGGGAGAAAGGGAGATAGAAAGAAGAGGAGGAAGGAAGACAGAGAAATACAGAACAAAAGACAGCTTTGATGAACAAGAAAAGAAGAGACAGAAAGCAAAGCAAAGAAAGGAACAGAAGAAGAGACAGAAGGAAGAGAAATAGGAAGAAAGGAAAGAAAGAGAGAATGCAAGAAAGGAGGACATAAATGGAGGTAGAATGAGTGAATAGAAGGAAGCTAAAAGGAAAAAATGAAAGATGAATCAAGAGAAAGGAGAGAAAATAGAAAGGAAGTAGTTGAGAAGTAAAGAACTAACAATAAAGAAATACATTTTGATAAGAGGTAAGACTGAGTCCTGAACTGTCAGGTTACCGCCTCACATAACTCAACACAGAATGTTAATAGTGTTGCCTTCTCAGATGGATGAGCTGTAAAGTATCAAACCAAATGAGAGGCAATTCTGTGCATTCAACGCAGAGGCAGCCTCTGAGCTACTGGTAGCTCCTGATCGACATGTTTGAGACCCCTGATAGACATAGAGAGGCTTTGGCCCTTTCAGCCACTGGGAATATGTTCAGCCATCTTCAGCCATTGGCTGAGACTTTGTTAGTCACGTCTTGGCTCAGCCCAGTGGAGCATTCATCTCTCACCTATTGCTATCAGGTGTTTGGAAGAACCCTTTTGCCTCTGCTTGAGTACTGACTCGCCTACAACTTCATGTGGGACTTCCTTAAAAGTTTAGTCCTCTCTTTCCACTCTTGCTCTAATATTCTATTGCTGCATTCGTCAGCACACTAAACCCAGACTGGTTTGCTTTGCCAATGCTTGTTAAATTCGATCCTAGAGAAAAACACAGAAATAATAAGCGGGGGAAGGATGGTTCTCCTGCACGAGCTCTCGAGAGTGGGACAACTGCTAAACCTGCATGTAGATGGATGTTAACTTTGCTTATTGCAGTGAAAGAACATTTGCTAGGATGATGGCGGAAAAACAGCACCCTATCTGCAGTGGTTGGATGATATTTTAAGAATAGCCTGAAATGGGAGTGAGATGTGCAGGTTCTGGTTCATCTACATAATGCAGACCGGGGTCTTCTGACTGGAAGCCATGGAAAGGAATGCAGAGGATGACACTGTGAGCGACAATAACATGCAACATAATGTATATTTGTAAAGCGCTCAGCCGTGGGCATCTTGGCACTGAAGAACAGATGTTAATTGTTACCCAACTCAGTGGTATTCATGTTATCGACCTCAGAGGGATGAAAGGCTGAGTGGCCCCACCGGATTTGAACCTGTGACCATGAGGTTAAACACAGGCCCCATACAGTGAGCACATGAGTCCACTAAGCTACCAGTCCCAACGAGACAACTGTGGCTGACAAAGAGAGTGTGCTAATGTGCCTCCTGTAAACATGTTAATAAAAGTTCGTACTTTGCTTATAGATCGTATAAAACCTGTGTGCTCTACTGGAAGGCAGAGGAACATGTTCCACGTTTAATTGTTGGAAAGATCAGAGAGCAGCTTAAAGTAAGTTTTGATGTTAAGAATTCCCAAAAATATAATATTATCAGTACAAGGTGATTTGCAAGTTGAATAACATAATCATCTGTCAGGGATGGGCACAGGTCAATTAGCTGATGAGTCATTCATAAAGTTGGTCCTGAGAATGCCATGTAGGGTTCCAGTAACAAAACTGAGTCAGAATCAATTGATAGATCACCTTAGGCCCCCAGATTTCGAGCATAGTTAGTTCTGTTTTTATATTACCTGAAACTCACCACAAGTCATCCAGGGGCAGATTCATCATTATTTAACACATCACAGCAAGGCCACCTTGCTGCACTCTACAGCTTGAAAGGGAAAGGGCAGGAATGAGCAGTATTCAACATCATTTGGCGCATTCCTGTCCTTTCCTTGCACCGGCGCACAATGTGCTACCTAGCGCCGACACAGGCAGCCTCGTGCCATGGTGCAAGGGTGCCTCCACTGCAGACAGGATTGCTTTTGTGAAGGAAGGGACACTTTACTGCAAAAAACAATCCTCTCAGGCATTTTCCTTTTTCTATGTGTGCTGCAGAATTCAGAATGCGGCACACATAGGAGGAAAAAACAAGGAGAAATAAAGGGGCATATTATCAAGCAGGGCGATAGGCAATTATCGCCACTTTTTAGCGGCCGTTTTCGGCCGCTAAGCGGCGATAATTCTATCGCCCTATTAGCAAGCTGTCGCTAACTGATGTTAGCGACAGCTTTTAGGCAATAGCGAGCGGTTTGGGGCCCGCTTTGCATGTCAGCGATGTTTATCGCTAATGACATGCAAAGTGGGCGTACCCAGCCAGTTAGCGACTGAAAGCAGTCGCTAACGTCGCTATCGCCTATTAGCAAGGCAGGCGTAGCGATGTAAATATTCGCGCTTAGCGCGAATATCTCCAAATACTAACACCTGCCCAGACCAGTTCTTAGCCATGTTATCCAATGGGAGGTGGATAGCATGGCTAAGAGCATTTCGTCGCTAATGTGTGAATATCGCTGTATTCTCAGCGATATTCACGCATTTCGCCGCTATCGCTGGATATTTTAGCACAATGGAGGAAAACGTTGCTAATAGCATGTTTTCTCCGCTAACATATCCAGAGATAGGCAGCGATAAAAAAATCGTCGCTAACCCTTTTTAGCGATAATTATCGCTACTTGTTGGTAATATGCCCCTATGATATTTTTCCTCGTTACGCCTCACCTGAGAGGCCTAACATTTTGACGCATTTGCAGGTCTACCAGTAATGGTAAATCGGGTAATGCACGAAGGTCCATGGGTGGATGTGCTATGAACCATATTTCATTGAAATCATCACTTTCTATTTTACTCTTACGGTCCCACCTGGGCTCCTTTTTCCGATAAAATGCATGCACTGATGTGACGTGCCTGTCACATTTACAGGTACCCTGACCTGTGTGAACTCAGCACAACCATCACCCTGCCGCCAGACAATAGCAGCTTGGTGCTATCCCAGCTGTGTGACCAGCAAGGCAATGCATTGCCGAATCCAGCATCTCGGTGCTGCTCCACTGTGCGTCTATGGACCAGGACGGCAGACAGAGCCAAAGGCGAGGATGTGCATGAGAAGAACAGGTGCCTGCAGTAGCCTCTTGATCCCCCCCCCCCTCCCCTTCCGCCCTCTCCCCCCTCTAATACATAAGGAGTGAACTCGCACAGGCCATCGGTGTCGAAGTTCAGCCAGGCATTTCTTTTTCAAGTTGCGATGGAAGAGAAAGATTTTTTTCACCAGTCATCATGACAAGGCAAAATGTAAACCTGCAAAATAATCCTATGGGCTGAACCAAGATGTGAAAGATACTTCAAAAAAGCAAACGCTGTAGAAGTCTGACAGAGGCAGGTCCATGGCTAAGGAGGGCAGACCCAAAGCACACACACTGAGCATTTGTGTGTGTTGATGACATGAGCTGTGGCCTTCATCTAAAGCAGTCTGCAGCCAGACCTAAAAAGGATGATTTTGGTTATTCACTGACTCAAAAACCATTATGCACTATGATTCACAACTGTGCCTTCCCTACAGGGTCATTGTTTTCCTCACACCACTGAAAGAGACATTACCTGTGGGTGTTTGGGGTTAATCAATGGAAAGATCTCTGGTAAATCTCCATCAAATCATCTGAAACTCATAACATATCCACTTGTTAATCTAGGCTCTCGTTCCAACAGTAATTTCCCTTTATTGACTATTCGATAAAAAAAAAATACCAACACTCAGCTTGTAATTCTTAGGAACATCTTGAGTTTAAACGTTGCACAAAAAAGGCCTCAAATAACCCAATAGGCATCATTTTAACAAATTACACTTTTTTTTAACATAATGAAGTTTCAAAGGCCAAAATAAATGTATCCGGTCTGTCTTTCCCAAGGAAGGGTTGGATGGGTTCTAGGTACAATAATATTTTTTTTTTTTTTGGGGGGGGGGAGTAAAATAAGTTATTTTACAGCACTGGACCAACTGTTGTACAGGCACTTCTGAAGGAACACTTCTGAAATATGTCAATGCTAATGTGTGAAGTAAATGTAAACATCTGATTGCATGCCGAGGTTCTCCCTTAAAGATTTTTTTTTCATGTGATTGTAAAATATGCATTTTTCAGGACAGTTTCCCTAAACATTCATTAAAAACAAGAGCTTTTGCATGTTTCGAAAATAATTGTACGGCATCCTGGCATTTTAACCCCTTCGACGCTCATGACGAGCTGGGCTCGTCATGAGGTAGCCTCCTCGCACGCTCATGACGAGCCCAGCTCGTCATGTAAAGTGCGCTTTCGCAAAATCCAGCGTACGGGGGGAAATCATGCCGCACGCATGCGGTTAAAGGTGTATGTAGCTTCTTTCGGTTTCAATACTGTCTCCTTCAAGTAAAGTTTCAGTCACTTTTTGAGACTGAGAGAAGGCAAAGTGGTTAATTTAAAAGGTACAAAGATCTCACAATTCCATTTGAAAGAAAGCAAAGATAACTGAAGTTACGAAGATTTCTCTTGCTCAGACACTAGAATTGTCCCTTAGGTTAAAGAGACCTATCTGATAGAGACATCTAGCCGCAGATGCCTTACTTTAAAATCCTCCCACAGGCGCGAGACTGGATCCCAAAACATTTCCCACAGCACCTCCGAGCGTCGGAACAGGGCGCTGCGCGACTCCGTATTGGTGTTACTACACAATGTGGCGTTGAAGGACTCCATGTAACCCCCTCATCGATGCACCGATGTCAGTTCCTTCTTTTCCATACTGAAAGTTCTGTTTTAATTGTTGGTCAATTGCACACCTTCCTATTTTATCAACTATTGTAATGTATAGTTTGTACCATGAGCAGAGGAAAAAATATTTGCTCCCCATCCTGAAAGAAGTGGGTTTTACTCAGGTGCGTCCGGCGCTGCTCTACTTACAGCTCCTGACAAATCCCCGCACAACTTTCTGTATTGCTAACTTTTTAGTGGCCGCTGCGAGGGTAAAAACGGGGGGCCAAAGTTCGCCTTAAAAATATTTTTAAAGTTGCTATGTTTTTCTTTTGATATGAATTGTAAAATGTATTCTCTATTTAATCTTGTATATAGTATTTATAATATGCATCCAGATTGATGTTTTTTAGGTAATTGTAGGGTCATGTATGTATGTATCCCTTTTCATGGTTTTATTGTTTTGTTTCTTTGTATGACTTGTAATAAGTCGAATAAAGATATTCTGACTGACTAACTATTGTAATGCCTCCTGTGTTTTAATATTGCCCGGTTTTTAAAACTGTATTGTACTACTTGTTTTGCCAAACTACTCACTTGCGATCTTGCACATTCTCTTAGCACTTTACTGCTTCCTTAGCACATTCCTCAGTCCTCCCTGGTCCGCCGTGGCATTTTGCCGATTGTTGCGGAGGGAGGACCAAAGGCTCTGACGCATTTCCGGGATTCTTCCCGCTTGGTCAGCTATCTAGGCTCCAGCATCTCCTATTCAGGGGTGAGCTGGAGCGCACACACGCAGCTGGGCGTGCCTAAGACAAGCCCGTCTCCACCAGCCCGCGCCTGGACCGGGCCCAGGGCCAGAACTCCTGGTTCAAAACATGCTCAAAATGTCTGATTACACTACTCAAGGGAGAGCCTTCTCTCATTGGGTCAGCCTAGGGACAAATACCGCCGCCAATTCACTTGTGATGAGCTACTCTCTACAGACAACCCACACTGTTTAGGATGCTCTAAGAATATTCATATGGAGGATGGAGTGGAAGTACATTTTGTTAAAAGTTCAATCAAGGCTATCAAAATAAATTCAAAGCAGCCCCTAAATTAATTCTTGCCTTGATTATTGCCAGGTCTTTGAACAAGCATAAATACGAGTTCTCAGATTTTATTCTAGATAACAAATTGGATATCCTATTTGTTACGGAAACTTGGGGTGAGGAAACATCAGATTCTGATTTTAACATTGCAGTGCCATATAGATATAATGTTACTAGGCACAATAGATCCATAAAAAAAGGTGGGGGACTTGCAATTATTTTTACAAATGAATTGGTAGCACATTGCTCAATATGCCCCTCCACAGATTGCGAGGCACTTTATTTTATCATTAATATATCTGATCAAGATACTTTCAAAGGATTGCTGATTTTTCGTCCGCCAGGCTCAAAAGCTAATTTTTTAACTAACCTATCATTCTTACTAGAAACGGGTATTTCATCCAGCTGCTTTACTATGCTAGGTGATCTGAATTTTCACTTGGACATATTAGCTGACAAAGATACTCAGGATCTTTTAGACATCACTTCAGATGGAGGCCTTGTGAGAAGTTGGCCTGGTATATGATGTTCACTATTCTAGTGAGCACCTTGCACCAGTCGAAACAACCCTTATGGTGATGGTTGTAAAGTCAACCTTATAGACCAGCTATCCTAGTGGTAGCATGGACAAAAGCAGTCTTAGGCTAAACTCAAGAGGGCATGTGAAGCCAGCTGTTTTACCATATGCAAACCTTTTAATACCAAATGAAAGGACACCACACAGGTTATATATTCAAAATATATATGTATTTATTTCTAAACAACCCCCTGTACTCTTCATGAGCACAGAAGCACCAGCGTATAACAAGGAACTTAATATAACATACAATAAGTTGCACAATATGGATAGGCCTTGGTGGCCCGTTAAACCATATACTAAAATAGTGGTATAAGTACCACGTCACGTATAATGGTAAGGCCTAGGGCTTTGGGAATCGCTAGCGCTATATTGGACTAACAGTAGTTAGGGAGCAGGAGGCCCACAGGATGCGGGTGCAGTGTCTGAATGCACACGCATGCACCTATAGAAGTCAATGGGTGCGTAAAGTTAGAAAGTTAAAGAGTTAGAAGTCTTCCGACTGGACTAGAACTAAACCACTTGAAACTAGGGTACTAGGAGAGTAAACCTACACAGGAGCACCGCAGTACTCGTGTTACCTCACCCACAGGAAGCGGGTGCATAGGTGTCAAAGTGTGTCGGGGTTCGTCGTGGAGTTCTATGGAGCCTTGGAGAAAAGATGCTGCAGGCGACCAGGAGAGAAGAGTCCGGTTGGATCCAAGGGTGGATCGAGGATGAAGAGTACCTGAAAGCAGAGGGGACAGAGTCTGGGTCACTAGCCAGTGACCAGGAAGGAACCAGGCGATGTCGGGTTGCGATCAGGTGATGTTGTGAAGCTTGTCTCCACTGCCACGTAGACAAGGAGGTGTCGACGACAACCAGGAGCTGGGCACAGATTGTCCCACAAAGGTTCTCTCTGATGGCGGTGTCGGTTCTTGATTCAGAATTAACAGGCCTTGGCAAATGGAACCCACGCAGGAATCAAAGAGGCTTCTTACTCAGGCCAGCAAGGACTGAGGGGCTTCTCCATCCCAGGGAAGCAAGGGCCAGTCTGGAGCAACCAGACCAGTGGTGTAGATTTAGGATTTCGTCATCACAGAGGCCACTAGCCAAGGGGCAAGGGACCGGACAGACGTGTCGAGCAGGAAAAGGCAAAAGGGCCCCACGCAGCACTCGGTGAGTGTGGAGAGGTGATCTTCGGTGCAGTTGGTGCTCGGGGATGGGGCTTCTCAATCCCCAATGCACAACTTCGAGGGTGCCTCAGACGTTGCACGGAAAGCACTTCCCTGGCTTTCCAAGATGGCCGGTCCCACGTCTCGCGTCGCCTCCACGGGTCTCAGCTCTGCTGTGGCTGTGGATCGGGTCGAAGGAAGTCTGGAAGTCTGGGTCTTGTCAGGCTCTGTGTTCAAGCTCCGGCGGGAGCAACGACAAAGCAAAACGTTGAGCGCTTGATGGTGCCTGCTTGCACAGGGTGGTCACTCCTTGACCACAAGGGAGATTCTTCAGTCTGTTACATCGAGTAGGATGTCGAAGGGTCCAGAGTTTCGTATCAGAGTTTCAGTCAGGATTATCTAAAGTCTGAGGACACAGCTCCTACCTTTATTCCAAATCAAGGGGCTGGATTACCTGCTAGGTCCCTCCTATGGGTGGGACCCAGGAAGGGGGTGGTTACACCCCTTTCCCTTTGTCCAGTTTCGTGCCAGAGCTGGGGCTGGAGTGCCCCAGCACCGGTTTGAACTGGCCTATGCATGGGACACCATGTGTGCCCGAGGCAGTGTCTCATTTCATTCAGCCCTCCCTGCCCCAATCCACTATCTCCTGTCTGGGGTAGTGCTAGCACCTCCCTGTGACAGGAAACCTATTGTCCAAGCCTCCCTCGCTGGAAGGGCTCCCAGCAGCAGGAGGTCAGACTTGTGTCTGTGGCAGCAGCATCCATTTTGTGATGCTGAGGCTCTGGTTAACTTTAACCGGGATTAATAGAAGTAACATGTCTTTCCCCTCTAGAAGGGTGGAATGCTACCCCTTCACCAGAACTGGGAGGGGGTAGTATTCCAAAGCATATGACACCTTACACGACATGTTTTGATAAAGCCAAACCAAAGTTAGCAATAACCGTGAGGATTATAATGCACTTAAGAGTATATGGTATGGCAATATCCTGGAACAGCTATAGGGACATGGTTCCGAAAGCTGCAGACAGGCTCAGCTAATGCTAGAGTACCATCTCACATAAAACCAAGCACTCTGCCTTCAGGATTGTTAAGGCCTGCCATAGGAGTGACTTATAGGTGCATATGTGTCCAGATATAAGGTTAGACATAGGAATACTATATCTAAGCAAGGGGTGATTACACGATCTTGCCCCAGCTGAGTGATCAGCCAGTTGTGTCAGGCTCTAGCATGAGCTGAGCCTCTCTGCAGCTTTCGGAACAATGTCCTTATAGCTGTTCTATGATATAGCCATACCATATACTCTTAAGTACATTATAATCCTTGCGGTTATTGCTAACTTTGGTTTGGCTTTATCAAAACATGTCGTGTAAGGTGTCATACACTTTGGAATACTACCCGCTCACCAGTTCTGGTGACGTGGGTAGCATTCCACCCTTCTAGAGGGAGAAGAAATGTTGTTCCTGTTAATCCCGGTTAAAGTTAACCAGAGCCTCATCATCACAAAATGGATGCTGGTGCCACAGACACAAGTCTGACCTCCTGCTGCTGGGAGTCCTTTCAGCGAGGGAGGCTTCGACAATAGATTTCCTGCCTTGGGAGGTGCTAGCACCACCCCAGACAGGCCTTATTGTATTGGGGCAGGGAGGGCTGAATGAAATGAGACACTGCCTGGGGCACACAAGGTGCTCCATGCATAGTCCGGTACAAACCAGTTGCTGGGGCACTCCAGCCCCAGCTCTGGCATGAAACTGGACAAAGGGAAAGTGGTGTAACCACCCCCTTCCCTGGTCCCACCCATAGGAGGGACCTAGCAGGTAATCCAGCCCCTTTGATTAGTATAAAGGTAGGAGCTGAGTCTAGAGACTTTAGATTTATCCTGAATTGAAACTTGAAACGCAACTCTGGACCTTAGACATTCTACTGCAACTAGAAGACTGAAGAATCTCCCTTGTGGCCAAGGAGTGACCACAAGGGCAAACAGGCACCAACAGCAACTTGCCGGTTTGCTTTTTTGAAGCTCCCGCCAAAGCCCAAGTGCAGAGCCGGACAGGAACTAGACTTTCAGACTTATCTGATCCACAGCAAAGCTGAGACCCGTGGAGGCGACGAGAGTCGTGGGACCAGACATCTTATAAAACCTGCTTATTGCTAATTGCGCCATTATAGTAATGGGGTAACCCAAAAGGTATAGGACCTGGGTTTAGCACGTTATTAGAAAAAACAATGGTCCAGACCCCTGTAATTTAAACTGAATTCATCAGTGGGTGATCATTAATTCAACTAAGTTGAGAGCATATATACATTGATCAGCTCTGTACAACAAATGCATGTATTGATGAACCAAAGATTAGGGCATAAAATAGACAACAGTATCACAAAAGGGGAGAAAAGCAATATTCTAATTTATTGCTCCTCAATTACATTAGTTTACCATATTTCATTACAGCAACACATTACAATCCATAACGGTTGCCCCAGCGGAATGTGCAACACAGCAAAAGGGTGCAAAGAAAGGGGGGATGTGATTTGGAGAGAAAAAAGAGATCAAAAAAGTAGTGACACAAAATATTCAATTAATTTTTTTTTTGATGAAGCGGCATTGCTCATCGCCAGGTTGAGTGAGAGCAGATATCCAATGCGCCTGCTGAAAAGGCACGGAAACGTGCATGGCACAACCATCGGTATGCGTTACCACCTTTAATACTAAAAGCAATGTGATCAAAAAGGTGATTAATCGCCATTGGCATTTGGTAAAGGATGTAGTTGGCAGTCTGGATCCTCCGTTACATGCATTTCAAAAAGGGAGGAACATTCGGGATTATTTAATAAAATCTCTGTTACCTACACCGCCTAAAGTAACTCAAACTACATTATGGGGCCTCCCGCCTGTAGCGGGCCATAAGAAATGTGGCACATGCAAAGCGTGTGCTCTTACTAATGAATGTACTACATTTAAGTACAATAATCAAACGTACAACTTGAAGGAACACAGTAATTGCAATACCACAGGGGTGATTTATGCCATTCTATGCCCATGTGGTTTCCTTATCTGATCCACAGCCACAGCAAAGCTGAGACCCGTGGAGGTGACGAGAGACGTGGGACCAGACACCTTGGAAAACCTGCTTATTGCTAATTGCGCAGCTTCTGAGGCACCCTTGAAGTTGTGCATTGGGAATTGAAAAGCCCCAGCCCCGGGCACCTTTTACACCAACGCACAGCCCTCCACACTCACCGAGTGCTGCGTGGGGCCTGCTTGTGTTCCTTCCTGGTCACTGGCTAGTGACCCAGACTCTGTCCCCTCTGCTTTCAGATACTCTTCATCCTCGATCCACCCTTGGATCCAACCGGACGTCTTCCTCCTGGTCGCCTGCAGCATCTTTTTACAGGTCTCCATAGGATTCAGCGACGAAACCCGACACAACTTGACACCTATGCACCCGGCTCCTGTGGGTGAGGTAACGCGAGTACTCCAGTGCTCCTGTGGGTATTGACTATCCAAGTGTCCTAGTTTTCAGTAGCTTTCTCCTAGTCCATCCGGAAGTGTCCTCAATCAACTAGTTTCTATCTTTTACGTTCCCATTGTATCCCTATGGTAACTCGCCTGTGTGTTTAGACACTGCACAGGCATCCCGTGGGCCTCCTACTTCCTAACCTTTGGTAGTCCAGTGTAGCCCCAGCGATTCCCTAGGCCCTAGGCCTACTCCCTGTTCGTGACGTGGTTCTTATACCACTATTTTAGTATATGGTTTGCAACGCCCCTAGGGCTAGACTGTATTTTGTGCAACTTATTGTATGATAATTAAGTATCTTGTTATGTGCTTTGGCCTCTGACCTCATAAAGAGCTCAGAGGGGTTCTGTTAGTAATAAATACATATATATTTTATATATAACCTGTGTGGTGTCCTTTCATTTGGTATTCAAGGGGTTACATATGGTAAAACAGCTGGCTTCACATGCTCTCTGAAGTTTTAGTCTAAGACTGCTTTGTCCATGCTACCACTAGGATAGCTGGTCTATAAGGTTGACTTTACAACCATCACCATAAGGGTTGTTTGGACTGATACAGGGTGCCCACTAGAAAAGTGGACATCACATATCAGGCCAACTTCTCACATACAGGTCTTGCAGTTTGCTTTGCTCTGCAGAAGGCTCAAGTTCAAGAGTTGATACCTTCATGGTACGTTTCTGTACAGGCAGAGTACTTTTTGTATGCTATGTCAGCATTTCTAAATATATTTATGCTGAGTTGGGATTCTCAACGTGTGCACTATTGGACCCTTGTTTGTGGGTACAGAGTTCTATCCTCTGTGTTGGGTTATTTATCTGGCTTACAGTATCATACATTTGTAAAGTTTGGTACCCATCGTTAGGTGTTTTGATATTTGTACCTACATGGGAGTATCAGTACATCTGATAATTGTGGATGTATGACATTACAACGCATGCTTTTACCACGCATGCCTTTACAACACAGTTTCCCAACGCATGCCATTACAACGCATAGCGCTTTGGGGTGCTGGATAGTGAATAGTTTAATTTACTATTCCAACTCCAGTCCCCGTGGATAGTAGGGAAGGCGTTGGATAGTAAATTAAATCTATTCCCAATCCTAGAGCGCCCCCCAGGGCAATACGTTGTAATGGTTTGCGTTGTAAAAGTTGCGATGTAAAAGCACTGCGTGGTAAAAGTTGCGTTGTAAAGGATGTTTCCCGATAATTGTTAACCACAAGATTATATCCTTGTGAGCCTTCAAACACTTTAAGTTTTGTTCTTCAGGTTCTGTGTTATAGCCATTGCTATGTGATTGGTTTTCCACCCCTTCATGTAGACATGATTGGTTTGTACATTTCCTTTGGTTAGGATTGTTTCTTTTCCTGGGATTATGTCATGCTATTATTGGTCTCCAGGGAGATGTGTCTCTCCATTCATTCTACTCCTTCTCCTCTGAAGGTTACTTAATACTCTTGACTCTTTTCCAGTTGTTATAACACTTTGAGTTTTTATTAAGATTTCTTCTTTTTGAAGGTCATTTCCCTCTTATTATGAACCTTCTCTTCTCTCTGAAGTTATTTCTACACATGACCTTGAAGGGACTAGGTGTTTGCCTCATAGCTTCTTCTTTTTGTAGATTGCTTTTATTATTTTCTTACTGGTTTGTTGTTCTTCTAAAGGACAACTCTTTTCATGATTTATCTAACTCTTGTTGTTGTGGCTAGGTTCGCACTTGCACATTGCGGTCTCTAAATGGCATATACATATTGACGTTTATTTTATATATCGCTCATATTCTTTTATTATGAAATCCTTTCAATTGCCCCAGTTTCAGTATGGGGAATGTTTTCTACGTCATCTGTAGATGGGTCTCTATTCATTATTTAAGATTATGTACTAACCTTGGGTTTTGTTAAGCTTCAAGGTTTTATTTTCATACTTTATATCTTATTCAACTTTATACTCTTTAGCTTGCTGATGCTGTCTCAGGCAATTTGCATTACACTGCCGTATGGCTGTTGCTTTCCTATGTGGTATAATGGCCTTTATGGCATTGTCTGGCTGATTATTTGGCTTTACCTTCTTTCTACATGTTATATTTTCTTTTGTCTATACATAGGTGGTTAATTATTTATTTAAGTGTTCCTATGTATTGTTCCTATGTCAGTGTATTTCTTGGAAATATACTAGCCGTCTTTGTACTTTCCTCTCCTTTTCTGCTGTGCTTTCTTTCTCTGTGTTTCCTCATCCTGTAGTCTGGAGTTTGGAGTCTGGAGCACAAACAACTACCCCAAAACATACCCACTGGCCAGAACAGGAATGTAAGAAGGCAGAAGAGGAAAGAACCAACAAAACTCCAGACTACAGGATGAGGAAACACAGAGAAAGAAAGCACAGCAGAAAAGGAGAGGAAAGCTCACAATCCACACGAGAAATCAGAAGAAAACATCACAAATAGAACAGAAATGAAAGAAGAAAACAAGGAAGATGAGGAAAAAAAAAGGATAATCCTCACCCAAATCAAACACCATCATCAATACAAAAGAAAAATAAAATGTAAAGACAACAGATGTAAATATAATATTCAATATAATAAAACCCATACCTAAAAGTAAATTTTGGGAGGAGTATGACCCAAAAGCAAACCCCACAGAGATAAGGGATTTAAGCAGTAAGAGAAGGGACTAATACCCATAGAAACAATAGTCCTTGTAAAATTGACATTGTTAAGGTTAAGTGATGTAGACAAATAAATATGGATATGGGCCCATATAATAATGCGAAAAAGACTAAAACCCTTGCAAAGCTCCCAGGAGGAAGACAGAAAAAAATTGTGCACATGTTAGACGTGTACGAGTGTACAAAGAGCAGATGGGACTGAAACCCTTTGCGATCCCCGTGTAGGAAAACTTAAAGCAAGTATGGACTCTTGACGGCGTGTACCATGATAGCATGTACCTAAATGGTGTATAAACAGGGCCCATAAACCAGTTAGAACCCCCCCCAAAAAAACGTGTAGGGCCAACACTCGTGTAAGGGATTGTGACTTGAAGATTGAGACCTGCCCCGAAATGTAAGGGAGGTTAGACATAGTAAAGTGTAGTAACTAATATACTAAAAGTAATGCATGAATGAATGTGACTACTTGCACATAGGCAGTACTGGAACACGCACTGTTGGACAGCAAAACCAACAAAAAGTATACAATGTACTTTACTCACAGACACTTAAAAAATGGGAGAAAGTAGAGATCGAGATTCAAATTAAGTAGACACAAACACCATACGAGATCCAGCTTGAGATAGGCATGGCTAGATACCACATGAATCATAGCTTGAATGTTGCAAAGAAAAATACACCGCACTAAAATGTGCCTTCTATGTGCAATTCGATCACGTGGTGAAGAGGGAAACTGACAGTTCACCAAGTAGGAAAACTGTAGATGCAGCAAAGTAATAGAATTTCCAACCGTTCGAACAAAATGCCCCATGCCATGGCTCTTAACTGTTGGAGAACGCCGCTTTAGGGCACCGTACAAGGGAAGAGCTTGATGGGGAGAAATTGAGGAAAACACCAGTAAAGTCTCAATGTGGCATGACGACGACATTCGAATAAACTTTATTGTCCCGCAATGAACAAAACGTGGTTGGCGCAAAGTGTACTAAGCTGAAAGCTGCATATAATATAAGGAGGCTCCAAATGTAAAATGGCAGCACGCTGTCACGCCCGCGCTGGATTGCTCACTGCATGTGAGTGTGCTTCAATTTCACTGAGCAGGACAACACCAAGAGGCAGTTTACGAACAGCGGGAACAATGGGCCAAAAACTTACGCGGCACCGAACACTCACAGAGAGGGCAAGAATAAAATTAGAGTCAAGATTTAATAACATGTTATTTATGTTGTCTTTCACTCTTTTTTATAGAACTCTTGAGTGCAGGTCTGACTTGGGTTGCACTCTTATGGCACAGAGGTTTCCCTCCATGACTTTACCTGCTGTTCCGTGTCTTACAAGAATTGAACACGCTATTCTAGTCAATATATGTACAACAATAGCTTTATTTCATAGATTTATTTGGCAAATTGTCCTACTATCATAGGTAACGTTCTTCCCAGGCATCCTACATCATTATGACCTTTCTTACTGTGGTTCCTTCCACAGTGCTTATGTGGTGATCAGGCATGAATTCGGATCTTTTTCTCTAGTTCTTTATCGTTTTTGTTAGAGTTGGAGGCTTTTTAGTAGTCTTAGTTTGCAGACCCCCCTCTGGGGATGGTATGCTTTGGTATTTGATTCTGTAGTAAGGAATCTGCGGCTAGATGTCTCTATCAGATGAACAAGTTACTTACCTTTGGTAAGGCTGTATCTGGTAGAGAAAGGATATAGTCGCAGATTCCTTATGCCCCGCCCATCCTCCCCGCTCTGCGAACTGAGTCCACTTTGGGCTCTATACTTGATTTATGAGACTTCACATACTGAATTAAGAATTCAGTGTAAAGACTGTGTACTCGTTTATCTCCATGTTTTCTTTATTATATCCATATACTGAATTATATTCAGTGCTTTTTTGACACAATTGTGTCTTTCATTTTGGCACACTGTTTTAATAGGCAGTGTGGAAGAGGTGTGGCGCAGCGGCCAGGGCGACTGCCGCTGGACGCTGGGGATCACGGTACGATCCCCGGCTCTGGCGGCAGGGGTCTGGCCAGCACCATGTGACTCTAGGCATTAGCTTGAATAATCTTCCCGACGGCCCCCAGCGCTTTGACATCTTTGGGTAATTGTTCGGGTTTTACAAATACTGGACATTTACATTTACCTTTCTATATGTGGCTCCATGTTTTGAGCGTGGAAAAGAGTCACAAAAGAAACTGACATCAGCATGTTGATGAGGGGTTTATAAGGACTCTGTCAACATCATATTGCGTAGTGACACAAATAGAGTCTTGCGGCGCCCTCTTCCAACGCATGGACGTGCTTTGGGAAAATATCCAGATACAGTCTCAAGGCTGAGGAAGGATTCCAAAGTAAGGAATCTGAGGCTAGATCTTATCTCTATACAGCGTTACCGAAGGTAAGTAACTTGTTCTGCAGGCTCAGATATACTGTATTTCTAAGACTATACTAACTTTACAGGCTCTGGCTTCAAACAGCAGGTGCAATGAAAATGGTACAAAAATCATTTTTTTTTTTTTTTGATTGCTTTATTTCGATATGCATATATCATAAAAGCATTACAAAAGATAAAACAGCATGTCGAAAAAGGAGACTGTACATTTAAATTTAAAACGAATAAGATCACAATTAAGTAGAATAAATTATCTAAGACAGCATTAAATTGATACGGCCAGTCTTTTAAGTCGAATCAACCAAGCCCATTTTAAAAATTTAGAAACAGCACAAACAATGTTGGGGGCTGTATTAGTTAAAAGTATCCGGAGGGCGACTGTGTACTGGCGGGTGCCCAATTCTCTGCAAATTGGTTTAAGCCATCGTGATCTAGGGCGCCCATAGTCCGGACATTCAAATAGAAGATGTGGCACAGTCTCTGGTTTGTCAGGGCATAGGGCACAGTAACGTGATGCAGGCTCTGACTTGTTCCACCTGGAACGAAGGTCGGCAAGGGGTAGAGTTCCTAATCGGAATTTAATGTACAAAGACCGGTCCATGGCGATGGTGATTAGGTCCATGTAGGGCTCGAGCGCAATAACATCTTTTATACGCAGAAAGGCTGCAGTGGCTTTGCAGTGCTGCTGGTTACTAGTGCGCTTCGCGGAGACCCATTCCCAATACAGCTTTTTTAGAGAGTCCTTTGGGGGGGCTGAGCGGGTAAGCCAACAGGATTCCAAACCTAGGTCCCTTAGAAGTTGGTTGGTAACCCTGAGCCATTTGATCTTCCGCCAACCAGTGGAGCGCATCACCTCTGCTAACCCGTCAGCGTAGGGTTTTAGTTCCGGAACCCTCCACAGGCGGGCCCAAAGCAGGAGAGGACGAAGTCGTGCCTGATCCCCAATTGCTTTGCAGCCTACATCCATTAGCACCGGAACTGTTGGAGTGCTCGACGGTATAACAAGGAGATCTTTGATAAATTTGTTCTCAGCCTTGCTCAAGGAGTCCAGTTTGCCTTGACCCCACAGTTCAGCTCCGTAAAGTGACGCGGAGACAGCTCGTGCTTTATAGATGTCGATCAGTGGGGCAACACAGTGTTTGGTAGAACTGCTGTACTCCTTGAGGAGGGCCCCTCCAACCCTTTTGTGGCTAATTATCATTTTGTTGATATGAGCGGTCCAGTTCATTGAATCACTTAGACGGATTCCCAGGTAGTCAAATTCTGCCACTCTTTCAAGAGGGGTTGAGTTCAAAACAGGGGGACGGCCCAGTTTGCGGGGGGGGGGTGCATGACTAAATACTTAGTCTTGTCCACGTTAATGACAAGGCCTCTGGTGGTGCAAAAGTGCTGGAAGCGATTCAAGAGTTTCTGAAGACCTTGGGGCGTCTTTGAGATGAGGAGGGTGTCGTCCGCGAACAGTAGTGTTGGAATTTTTACGCCTCCCAGAGTGGGGGCGTCTGCTGGTTCGCCGAGCAGGAGCTCTACCACCCCATTAAGGTAAAGGGAAAATAGGGTGGGAGCCAACACACAGCCCTGCCGCACTCCCCTCTCGAACCTGATCTTATCGGTCATTTCCCCATTTAGGCCCCATCTAACCTGGGCAAAGGTGGCGTTGTGCAATTTGATGAGCAGGTTAAGTAAGTACGGGGGCATCCCTAAGCCGTGCAACACCCTCCAGAGTTCCTCCCTCGGAACCAGGTCAAAGGCAGTCTTCAGGTCTATAAAGGCCAAGTAAAGACTGCCTTTGCCTAGCTCCACCACCTTCCAATGCAATACTATAAGCCTAAACACTTGTTCTATTGTTCCGGTACCTGTCCGAAAACCGGCTTGCATGTCTGACAAGATGTGGTTGTCATCCACCCATTCTAAGATTCTCCCCAAGATAGCTTTCCCCGCCAGTTTCTGACTCGAGTCTATTAGGCTTATGGGCCTATAGTTCCCAGGAAGGTCCATGCACCCCTTTTTAAAAATTGGTACTACCACGGCCCCCTTCCAGGAGTCTGGGACAGCACCTCCCATAATAATTGCATTGAGAAGGTCCGAAATCAGTACCCCCCATTCATCTGCATAGGCTCGAAGGATATCTCCTGGGAGGCCGTCCGGCCCAGCAGCTTTTAATGGCACCAGGGTTTTAATCTGGTTTGTAACATCCCGTGCAGAGAACAAGACCAGGTCTCTTTCTAGGGTGTATGGCGGGAGAATGAAGGGATCATTGAGCTGGCCTTCAATGGCTGAATAGAGTGCTTGGAAGTGGGTGAGCCAGGTCTGGGCATTAATGCTACAGGTCCTCAGTGTATCATCCGGACGACTCCTGTTGCCCACCAAGTCCCAGAAGCCTTTGGCGTCTCTCCTTTTACTGGCTGCCAAAAGGTCCTGCCAGTAATTGTCCTCCCACTCCTTCTTTGCATTTTTTTGACAAAGGGAATAATGTCTTCTGGCCACCCTGGTCCTGATGGGCTTTTTGGATTTAACTGCTTCGATAAGAAGCAACTTCGCCTCCCTACACTTATCGTTAAACCAGCCCTGTCTAGCCCTTAAGCGGGGATTCCTTCTATTGGTACTGACCGGGACTATAAAGAGGTCACTGATAGCCTGCGTTAGGGCACAGAACCTAGTAGTCACATTCGACAAACAACCGGCCTCGCAAGGGACAGGGTTGTCTAAAGCTGTGGTGAGAAGTTGCCTTATGGCATTGGTCTTCTCCTCTGAGAGGGACAGTTTTGCCCATTTGAGTCGTCGACCGCAATTGGAAACTGCTGTCGAGTCCGGGATGGAATTACAAGAAGTTCTACTCTCAGTGCCAGGAAGCCATCTATCAGACAATGTGAGTGAGAGGAGATTGTGATCACTCTCTACGGAGGGTAAAATCACCATGTCTTTAACCATGCTCCACAGGTTAACGTCAAGAAGAAAATAATCAATTCTAGACGAGTGACCAGGCCTGTTGTATGTGTGGGCTCCTGCTTTATCTGATCCTGTCCTGCCATTAGTGGCCCTTAGTCCAAACTCCATAGTTATGGAGTTTAACTGAAGGGCCACCTCTGTCCACTTTTTAATGGGGCTGAGTTCTAAAGGCGGTATCCCCCACCTATTATCATATGGCTCTTGGTCTTGCGAAATTTCGAGGCCTAGGGGCTCAAACGTACAATTAAAATCGCCTGCCACCAGAGTGCAATGCTTATAAGGGGACAAGCGCAGCAGGGCTTCCAGGCAAGCTATAACTGGGGATTCTCTACCCCCCTTTGTACCTCTGGCATAGATATTGAAAATATTTAAAATGACTCGGCCCTGGGGGTTTTTCAGGGAAATATTAAGCAAGTCCGGGCATTTGGTATCCCGCACCACCACCCTGCAATTAAGTTCAGAGGCCACCCAAATGAGGAGCCCGCCAGAGGGGCGCCCCCTACCAGATGCCGAGAGGACCGCTGGTAAGTAATGGGTAGAATATCCTGCCTTGTGTAGAGGCTCCTTGCTCCATGTTTCCTGGAACAGGCCTATGGAGTGTTGCTCCACAAGCGAGTCCCAGTTGGGCAGTGCCAACTTTCTCTCAAGGCCTGCTACGTTCCAACTGAGAACCCTGATAAGTGGGTCCGTCACAGCCGCAATGCCGCAGGTCTCGACAGGAGCTGGTGATCCTATGGCACCCGCCAGTGATACCCCGACTAAGTGGTCGGGTGGCACCCTCACCTCCCCAGATTCCCCTAAAGTTTCGTCATCAACCTGGTCTTCTAATACTGGCGAGGGGCTATGAATTTTTGCAGAAACAGGGGGAGCTACTCCGGCCCTCCTATTCGCAAAAAACTCGTGGGAAGCGTCATAAAGTCAACAACCCCCCGCACCCCAAGACGGTGGGAGGGGGCGTATACACGCCTGCGTTACAGTATTACCTAAGGAGAATTGACCCCGAATAGTGCTATTATGGGGGAGTTGTCCCAGATGGGTGGAAGGAGTGGTCGGGATAGTCCGCGGGTAGAAGAATGTTAAGTCGACTGCGTCAACACCCGTTCCAACCACGGATCGCCCTTGAGCGCATATCGAGTGGGCAACTCTTGCGTCTTGGAAATTAACCACCACACAGTCCCCTTCAAAAGATTTTTTCCCGTGTCCAATACAACCCACCCTGCGTACGCCAAGAATTAGGCCATCCACTCCCGGAGGGAGGGGCCTGTTGATTTTCAGCCAGTGGATGACCTTGTTCTTTAGCGCCTGATGATTTTCCTTCTGGGTATCCTTGATAGGGGGGACTTTAATGAGGACAACAACAAACGGGTGGCACTCAGGGGGGAGGTTAACTGGGGGACACTTACGTGTTGGTTTCTGCGGAATAGCCACTGGAGAGGGATTTTTGGGCGGAAGGGTGGTGGGTTTAGCCTTAAGAGTTATCGCTGTACCGCTAGTTTTGGCGTGTGGAGCGGCCCCAGATTGTGAGTTGGGTCCCATCCCTCCCTTCTGGTGTTTCTTATGACCTGGATTGGGCACAGGAGTTGTTGCAACTGGGGGGGGAATGGCATGCACTTGGGCAGCATGAGTGGAGACATTCGGCCTTGCCTGCCTCGCGCCAGCCTGGGAGGAGACCGAAGAAGCATTCCCAAGGGCTGGTGGTTTGGGCGGCAGTGTCGACTGCTCTCCTGGAGGATGGCTCACTAAGACCTCCTTTCCAGCGTTCCTATCCATCTTCTCCTCGTTAGGCTTCGGCTGCACTTTAAACAGGGTTTTCAGGGAAAATAAATTGTCCCTGGTGACCTGTTCAAATCGGTCAAGCCTGTCCCCCAGACTTTTAACTTGATCGATGAGTGGTACCAGAAGAGACTTAACCAGTTTCTCGATAGGCTCCAGGGGGAAGCCCTCGTTAGCTAGGTCAAGTGCTGCTGGGACCAACGGGGGGATAGCACTGTGTCAGCTACAATTTGAGGGGCATTGGGGTTCCCAGATAGTACACGTCCTCCGGCACCTGGAGGTGTGGGGCCCCTTTGGGGCTGATACCTAGGGTGCTTATTGAGCGTGGAGTGACAACCCTTCCGGATGCTGGTCGCCCTTTTCCTTTTCCTTGGCACCCGGATAGATCGAGTCTGGGACAGTAGTTGTGGATCGGGTGCGGGAACGATGGGGCTGGATTGAGGCAGAATGCCAGGAGGGCTGACTGTGGGGCGATCAGGGCAGGACTCTACAACCACAATACAAGGACTGGCAGGGTGAGGAGCAATTAACAAGCTTTCTATCCCATCTGTTCCAACCTCTAATGATGCAATATGCGACTCCCCAGGGAGATCCCCAAGCAAGGGTGCAGGGGAGATGGAGATCGGTGAGGACGTCGCATGTGCCGGAGAGGAACATTTGGAAAGGGGGAAGTCTAGTGAGAGACGCCGTTCTGATATAGCGATCTCCTTGTCGATAACAGCCGCCACCCTGGTGAGGAATTTGTCCATAGAGCCAAACATTGCACCCCCTGGGGCACTTTCTCCGCCGCCCCTCAAGGCCTTACCAGAGCGAGTTGACATGCTGGAATCCGGGCCCACAGAGATGCTCCGAGAACTTGGACCCGTTGCAGTGGGTGTAAGGGGGGTGGCCCAGCCCTGCCTCCTCCTGCCCCGGACGGCCACAGACGGCCCGCCCTTTGCCCGGGCTTCGCCCCGGGCGTCCCGCTCGCGTCCCGCTCGGTGAGGCTAGCTCTGTAATGTGTAGGGTGATGGTGGGCGGGGCACGCAGGGGGGCGCTGACCGGATGTGGCGTGGTCAAGCAGGGACTCCTGGGATAGTGAGTCCCTGCCGCGCTACTCCCCTGCAGCCTCTCTCAGCCCCGCAGATGACACACAGAAGCCTCGGCACCCAGGCAGCAGAACGCGGTGGTGGGTCCTCCCACGAAGCTGCTCCCGGGGAGCGGGAGCGGCGAGCAGTCAAAGTAAGCAGGGGGGGGGCAAAGCAGCAGTCACCCGCAGCGTCTCCACGGGTCACAAGGGGTCAAACCGGGTCGCGCTCCAACTCCCCTTTTAGCCGGCTTGCTGATGGGGGCGGGGCACGCAGGGGGGCGCTGACCGGATGTGGCGTGGTCAAGCAGGGACTCCTGGGATAGTGAGTCCCTGCCGCGCTACTCCCCTGCAGCCTCTCTCAGCCCCGCAGATGACACACAGAAGCCTCGGCACCCAGGCAGCAGAACGCGGTGGTGGGTCCTCCCACGAAGCGGCTCCCGCGGAGCTGGAGCGGCGAGCAGTCAAAGTAAGCAGGGGGGGGGCAAAGCAGCAGTCACCCGCAGCGTCTCCACGGGTCACAAGGGGTAGAGAAAGGATATAGTCGCAGATTCCTTATGCCCCGCCCATCCTCCCCGCTCTGCGAACTGAGTCCACTTTGGGCTCTATACTTGATTTATGAGCCTTCACATACTGAATTAAGAATTCAGTGTAAAGACTGTGTACTCTTTTATCTCCATGTTTTCATTATTATATCCATATACTGAATTATATTCAGTGCTTTTTTGACACAATTGTGTCTTTCATTTTGGCACACTGTTTTAATAGGCAGTGTGGAAGAGGTGTGGCGCAGCGGCCAGGGCGACTGCCGCTGGACGCTGGGGATCACGGTACGATACCCGGCTCTGGCGGCAGGGGTCTGGCCAGCACCATGTGACTCTGGGCATTAGCTTGAATAATCTTCCCGACGGCCCCCAGCGCTTTAACATCTTTGGGTAATTGTTCGGGTTTTACAAATACTGGACATTTACATTTACCTTTCTATATGTGGCTCCATGTTTTGAGCGTGGAAAAGAGTCACAAAAGAAACTGACATCAGCATGTTGATGAGGGGTTTATAAGGACTTTGTCAACATCATATTGCATAGTGACACAAATTGAGTCTTGCGGCGCCCTCTTCCAACGCATGGACGTGCTTTGGGAAAATATCCAGATACAGTCTCAAGGCTGAGGAAGGATTCCAAAGTAAGGAATCTGAGGCTAGATCTTATCTCTATACAGCGTTACCGAAGGTAAGTAACTTGCTCTGCAGGCTCAGATATACTGTATTTCTAAGACTATACTAACTTTACAGGCTCTGGCTTCAAACAGCAGGTGCAATGAAAATGGTACAAAAATCTTTATTTTTATTTTTTTTTGATTGCTTTATTTCGATATGCATATTTATTTATTTATTTATTTATTTATAAACAGTTTTCTATAGCGCGAACTAGACCCATGGGTATCAGAGCGCTTTACAACAATGGCATAGGATAAAACAGCAGTGTATATAACAAGCAATGAGATTGCGCTTTGACTTCCACTGTTCTTCAATTTCTCATTTTGTTATCTTAAGAACCTCACAGTTAAGTCATAGAAGGCGAAATGTCTGCCTATGGGAGGAATTTGCTCATGAGGAAGGTCTTAGCTTCCTTCTTAAACGATGCTATGTTCGAAATTTTTCTGATATTCACAGGCAGAGAGTTCCAGATTCTAGGGGCTGCTCCGGTGAACGCTCTCTCATACGTTTTTTTCTTCCTGAAGATAGGTGGTCTCAGCAGTAGCAAATTGGCACTTCGGGCTGGTCTGTTTCTTCCTGAAATTTCTATTTTCTGGGCAAGATATCTGGGTGTGTTGTGGTGAATCGCTTTGTGGGCGATACATGCCATTTTTAGTTGTATTCTAGCTTCAAAGGGTAGCCAGTTTAGCGCCTTCAGGTGAGGGGTGATGTGGTCAAATTTCCTCGTTCCTGTGATAAGTCTTGCCGCTGCATTGAGACAAGCTTTTAGGGGGGCTATGGAAATTTTTGGAAGACCTGCTAGAGTAGTACATCCATATTCAATTCTTGAGATAACCAGTGATTGTACAGCTAGTTTTAGGTCTTTCTCCGATAAAAATGGCTTCAGTTTTCTCAGATAGTTCAGATGAAAGCGTGCGTTTTTTGCCATTACTCTAATGTGGGTTTTCATATCGAGGTGTTCATCCAGAGTGATTCCGAGAGATTTCGCAGACTCAACTAGAGTCGGTGTGCAGTTTAGTGCTGTGATCATCTTCGACCACTCTTTTACTTCTGTTTGATTCTTTTGTGGTGCGATGAGTAGGAATTCGGTTTTATTTGCATTTAGCTTGAGGTGATTGTTATTTAGCCATTTTAGAGTCATTTTGAGGGCCTCGTTCATAATGGTTGTGTCTTCCAGTGATGCAATCTTGATGTAAAGTTGCGTATCGTCTGCGTACATATGGTAAGATATTTTAGACTCTCGCAGGATTTCTGTAAGTGGTTCGATGTATAAATTAAACAGTGAAGGAGATAGAGTCGATCCTTGGGGAACTCCAATTGTGTTAGGACAAGAGGGAGAAAGAGATTGGTTTACTAGGAATCTCTGAGTTCTGTTCTGTAAGAATGATTTGAACCAATTCCATACCGTGCCGGAAATTCCCATCCTGTCGAGGAGTCTGTTTAGAAGTTTTTCGTGGTTAACCGTGTCGAACGCTGAAGACAGGTCTAGGAGGATGAGTAGACAAGATTGGTTTTGATCTATAGCTTGAAGTGCATCATCGACTATGTGAAGGATTGCCGTTTCCGTGCTGTGTCCAGTTCTGAATCCCGATTGGCAATCATCCAATAGTGAGAAGTTATCAATGTGTTGGCTTAATTGATTTTGTACACATCTCTCTATCAGTTTGGCAAGAAGAGGGATGTTGGTCACTGGGCGATAGTTAGTAGGGTCTGACGGGTCTGCTGTGGGTTTTTTGATGATTGGGACTACTTGTCCTGTCTTGAGGCATTCTGGGAAGACCCCCTGTGAAAGTGAGGCGTTTATAATTTCAGTCCACATTGGAATCATAATCTGGCTTATTTCTTTCAGGCATTTCGATGGTAGCGGGTCGTTAAAGTGGTTGTTTGGTTTAGTGACCGCTAGTGTTTTAGTAACCTCCGCCTTGTCTAGTAATTTGAAAGTGTCCCAGTGTGCCTTGTTTTTTGAGGCTTTTTTTCTTTCGTTCGGTGTAGAATGCTGTGATGGTATTTTGTAGATAGGGTTATCTGCAGCAATCCCAAGTTCTTTTTCCAGTTCGTTGGCTTTGTTATTGAAAAAGATTGAGAATTCTCCGCAACTAAGTTGTGTTTTAGAGATTTCTTGGGCCGATTTTGCCATCTTATTAGACTGTAGTTTTATAATTTCGAATAGTTTTCTTGGTCTATTTTTAGCGTTGTCCAGTTCTGATCTAATATATTCCTTTTTCGAATTGAGGATCTTTTTATTATATTCCTTCCTGATCTTTCTGAGGGATTTCAGCTCCGGGGACGACGGGTGTTGTCTCCATTTTCTTTCTGCTTGTCTCAATTTTCGCCTATCTTCATTCAATATTCCATTGAACCATGGGTTTTTGATCTTTTCTGTGACTCTTTTTAATTTGAGTGGTAATGTGGATTCGACTATTTGCGTTATTGTGGTCGTGTAATGGTTCGTAAGATCAGTCACGTTCCGTGTGTTGTCCGGTAAGATTAGGTCTCTTTTACAGCTTTCCCTTAGAAGATCCATATTTGAGTCTCTGGTATCTCGTATCCATCTTTTCATTTTGCTGGATTGGGTGGTTTTTAGCTTCTCCCGTGATGGTATTAGGAAGGTTATGGCGTGGTGATCTGACCAATCGCACGGTTCTATTGAGAGGTTTGTGATGTTATTAATCTTTGAGATAATCCAGTCTAATGTTGCTCCTTTCTCGTGTGTAGGTTGTAGACAGGCTTGTGATAATTCTAGCTCAGTTAGAAAGTCTTTAAATGCATTGATCTGTTTGTCTTTGTTGTCGTTCCAGTGTAGATTAAAATCACCAAGAAATATATTATTAATGTCTTTGCTAGAGTTGGCAGTGATGATCTCCATTAGTTGGTTAATGAAGTCCATGTTATTTCCTGGTGGGTGATATAAGGCATGTAAGTTGCAAATCTGTTTGTTCTCTGATCTTATATGGAGTCCTAGGTATTCGCATGTTTCGAGAGGGTCTGACTGAAACTGGCCAATTTCTAGGTTTGATCTGTGGATACAGGCAATACCACCTCCTGTCTTTTTTTGTCTGTCAAGTCTCATTATGTTATAGTGTGGTGGCACTAACAGGTCTAATACTGGGGACGAGGAATCAGATAGCCACGTTTCAGTGAGGATAGAGACGTCTATATCCTGATTGATAATGATATCGGCTATGTCAGAAGCATGTTTCGCTGCTGATCGGCAGTTGAGCAATAGGCATTTTAAAGATTTTTCCGGTCTATCTGTGATCTTGTTTGACAGATCGTCGTTTAGTTGGATTTGTTGTAGGTTGTTGAGATTTGGTTTCCTTCCATTTCTCGTGGTTGTTCTGTTTGCATCTATCGGTACTCTTTTAATAACCTGAATCCTAATGGAGTCCGTTTGCTCGTATTCTCTGAGTAGTGCTAGGATTTCTACTTCCGATAAAGAATTATCATTCCTATCTGGTTTGTTTTGTCTATTTGTCAATGGCATCGTTCTTTTCTCGTTATTGTTTTTTGATGAATTTAAAATCTGTTTGATGTGTTCTACTTCCGTGTTGGTGATTTCTGAGATATCCTGAAGTTTTTCTATCCCTTTCAACGTGTTTAGTAGATTCTGCGTCAGTATATTGATTTGTGTTTGGATCTCGAGGATTTTTCTCATGACCTTAGGTGATGTAGTGCGATTATTCATCCGTCTGTTTCGATCTACGCGTTTTCTGTTCCTGAGTTTCTGATCGGACCCATGCCTTTCCTTTGATCGGTTTTCTCCTCGGCTCTTAATTTCTGAGTTGGACGTTTTGTCTAATCTTAGTGAATTACTGTTGTTGTTGAAGTTATATGAATCATGCTTTCTCTCATCTTCGTTTCTGGTCGACGTTCTTTCTGTTCCAAATATGTCTCCTGGTTGAGTAGCCTGTTCCTGGAAGTCTCTAGTTGGAGTGCTAACAAATTCAGGTTCTTGTCGGTCCCTTGTAGGGTTAACAATAGTGGCGATAGTGATGGGTGAGACTGAGTTGTCTTCTGACTGCATATATCATAAAAGCATTACAAAAGATAAAACAGCATGTCGAAAAAGGAGACTGTACATTTAAATTTAAAAAGAATAAGATCACAATTAAGTAGAATAAATTATCTAAGACAGCATTAAATTGATACGGCCAGTCTTTTAAGTCGAATCAACCAATCCCATTTTAAAAATTTAGAAACAGCACAAACAATGTTGGGGGCTGTATTAGTTAAAAGTATCCGGAGGGCGACTGTGTACTGGCGGGTGCCCAATTCTCTGCAAATTGGTTTAAGCCATCGTGATCTAGGGCGCCCATAGTCCGGACATTCAAATAGAAGATGTGGCACAGTCTCTGGTTTGTCAGGGCATAGGGCACAGTAACGTGATGCAGGCTCTGACTTGTTCCACCTGGAACGAAGGTCGGCAAGGGGTAGAGTTCCTAATCGGAATTTAATGTAGAAAGACCGGTCCATGGCGATGGTGATTAGGTCCATGTAGCGCTCGAGCGCAGTAACATCTTTTATAAGCAGAAAGGCTGCAGTGGCTTTGCAGTGCTGCTGGTTACTAGTGCGCTTCGCGGAGACCCATTCCCAATACAGCTTTTTTAGAGAGTCCTTTGGGGGGGCTGAAGGGGTAAGCCAACAGGATTCCAAACCTAGGTCCCTTAGAAGTTGGTTGGTAACCCTGAGCCATTTGATCTTCCGCCAACCAGTGGAGCGCATCACCTCTGCTAACCCGTCAGCGTAGGGTTTTAGTTCCGGAACCCTCCACAGGCGGGCCCAAAGCAGGAGAGGACGAAGTCGTGCCTGATCCCCAATTGCTTTGCAGCCTACATCCATTAGCACCGGAACTGTTGGAGTGCTCGACGGTATAACAAGGAGATCTTTGATAAATTTGTTCTCAGCCTTGCTCAAGGAGTCCAGTTTGCCTTGACCCCACAGTTCAGCTCCGTAAAGTGACGCGGAGACAGCTCGTGCTTTATAGATGTCGATCAGTGGGGCAACACAGTGTTTGGTAGAACTGCTGTACTCCTTGAGGAGGGCCCCTCCAACCCTTTTGTGGCTAATTATCATTTTGTTGATATGAGCGGTCCAGTTCATTGAATCACTTAGACGGATTCCCAGGTAGTCAAATTCTGCCACTCTTTTAAGAGGGGTTGAGTTCAAAACAGGGGGACGGCCCAGTTTGCGGGGGGGGGGGGTGCATGACTAAATACTTAGTCTTGTCCACGTTAATGACAAGGCCTCTGGTGGTACAAAAGTGCTGGAAGCGATTCAAGAGTTTCTGAAGACCTTGGGGCGTCTTTGAGATGAGGAGGGTGTCGTCCGCGAACAGTAGTGTTGGAATTTTTACGCCTCCCAGAGTGGGGGCGTCTGCTGGTTCGCCGAGCAGGAGCTCTACCACCCCATTAAGGTAAAGGGAAAATAGGGTGGGAGCCAACACACAGCCCTGCCGCACTCCCCTCTCGACCCTGATCTTATCGGTCATTTCCCCATTTAGGCCCCATCTAACCTGGGCAAAGGTGGCGTTGTGCAATTTGATGAGCAGGTTAAGTAAGTACGGGGGCATCCCTAAGCCGTGCAACACCCTCCAGAGTTCCTCCCTCGGAACCAGGTCAAAGGCAGTCTTCAGGTCTATAAAGGCCAAGTAAAGACTGCCTTTGCCTAGCTCCACCACCTTCCAATGCAATACCATAAGCCTAAACACTTGTTCTATTGTTCCGGTACCTGTCCGAAAACCGGCTTGCATGTCGGACAAGATGTGGTTGTCATCCACCCATTCTAAGATTCTCCCCAAGATAGCTTTCCCCGCCAGTTTCTGACTTGAGTCTATTAGGCTTATGGGCCTATAGTTCCCAGGAAGGTCCCTGCACCCCTTTTTAAAAATTGGTACTACCACGGCCCCCTTCCAGGAGTCTGGGACAGCACCTCCCATAATAATTGCATTGAGAAGGTCCGAAATCAGTACCCCCCATTCATCTGCATAGGCTCGAAGGATATCTCCTGGGAGGCCGTCCGGCCCAGCAGCTTTTAATGGCACCAGGGTTTTAATCTGGTTTGTAACATCCCGTGCAGAGAACAAGACCAGGCCTCTTTCTAGGGTGTATGGCGGGAGAATGAAGGGATCATTGAGCTGGCCTTCAATGGCTGAATAGAGTGCTTGAAAGTGGGTGAGCCAGGTCTGGGCATTAATGCTACAGGTCCTCAGTGTATCATCCGGACGACTCCTGTTGCCCACCAAGTCCCAGAAGCCTTTGGCGTCTCTCCTTTTACTGGCTGCCAAAAGGTCCTGCCAGTAATTGTCCTCCCACTCCTTCTTTGCATTTTTTTGACAAAGGGAATAGTGTTTTCTGGCCACCCTGGTCCTGATGGGCTTTTTGGATTTAACTGCTTCGATAAGAAGCAACTTCGCCTCCCTACACTTATCGTTAAACCAGCCCTGTCTAGCCCTTAAGCGGGGATTCCTTCTATTGGTACTGACCGGGACTATAAAGAGGTCACTGATAGCCTGCGTTAGGGCACAGAACCTAGTAGTCACATTCGACAAACAACCGGCCTCGCGAGGGACAGGGTTGTCTAAAGCTGTGGTGAGAAGTTGCCTTATGGCATTGGTCTTCTCCTCTGAGAGGGACAGTTTTGCCCATTTGAGTCGTCGACCGCAATTGGAAACTGCTGTCGAGTCCGGGATGGAATTACAAGAAGTTCTACTCTCAGTGCCAGGAAGCCATCTATCAGACAATGTGAGTGAGAGGAGATTGTGATCACTCTCTACGGAGGGTAAAATCACCATGTCTTTAACCATGCTCCACAGGTTAACGTCAAGAAGAAAATAATCAATTCTAGACGAGTGACCAGGCCTGTTGTATGTGTGGGCTCCTGCTTTATCTGATCCTGTCCTGCCATTAGTGGCCCTTAGTCCAAACTCCATAGTTATGGAGTTTAACTGAAGGGCCACCTCTGTCCACTTTTTAATGGGGCTGAGTTCTAAAGGCGGTATCCCCCACCTATTATCATATGGCTCTTGGTCTTGCGAAATTTCGAGGCCTAGGGACTCAAACGTACAATTAAAATCGCCTGCCACCAGAGTGCAATGCTTATAAGGGGACAAGCGCAGCAGGGCTTCCAGGCAAGCTATAACTGGGGATTCTCTACCCCCCTTTGTACCTCTGGCATAGATATTGAAAATATTTAAAATGACTCGGCCCTGGGGGTTTTTCAGGGAAATATTAAGCAAGTCCGGGCATTTGGTATCCCGCACCACCACCCTGCAATTAAGTTCAGAGGCCACCCGAATGAGGAGCCCGCCAGAGGGGCGCCCCCTACCAGATGCCGAGAGGACCGCTGGTAAGTAATGGGTAGAATATCCTGCCTTGTGTAGAGGCTCCTTGCTCCATGTTTCCTGGAACAGGCATATGGAGTGTTGCTCCACAAGCGAGTCCCAGTTGGGCAGTGCCAACTTTCTCTCAAGGCCTGCTACGTTCCAACTGAGAACCCTGATAAGTGGGTCCGTCACAGCCGCAATGCCGCAGGTCTCGACAGGAGCTGGTGATCCTATGGCACCCGCCAGTGATACCCCGACTAAGAGGTCGGGTGGCACCCTCACCTCCCCAGATTCCCCTAAAGTTTCGTCATCAACCTGGTCTTCTAATACTGGCGAGGGGCTATGAATTTTTGCAGACACAGGGGGAGCTACTCCGGCCCTCCTATTCGCAAAAAACTCGTGGGAAGCGTCATAAAGTCAACAACCCCCCGCACCCCAAGACGGTGGGAGGGGGCGTATACACGCCTGCGTTACAGTATTACCTAAGGAGAATTGACCCCGAATAGTGCTATTATGGGGGAGTTGTCCCAGATGGGTGGAAGGAGTGGTCGGGATAGTCCGCGGGTAATAGAATGTTAAGTCGACTGCGTCAACACCCGTTCCAACCACGGATCGCCCTTGAGAGCATATCGAGTGGGCAACTCTTGCGTCTTGGAAATTAACCACCACACAGTCCCCTTCAAAAGATTTTTTCCCGTGTCCAATCCAACCCACCCTGCGTACGCCAAGAATTAGGCCATCCACTCCCGGAGGGAGGGGCCTGTTGATTTTCAGCCAGTGGATGACCTTGTTCTTTAGCGCCTGATGATTTTCCTTCTGGGTATCCTTGATAGGGGGGACTTGAATGAGGACAACAACAAACGGGTGGCACTCAGGGGGGAGGTTAACTGGGGGACACTTACGTGTTGGTTTCTGCGGAATAGCCACTGGAGAGGGATTTTTGGGCGGAAGGGTGGTGGGTTTAGCCTTAAGAGTTATCGCTGTACCGCTAGTTTTGGCGTGTGGAGCGGCCCCAGATTGTGAGTTGGGTCCCATCCCTCCCTTCTGGTGTTTCTTATGACCTGGATTGGGCACAGGAGTTGTTGCAACTGGGGGGGGAATGGCATGCACTTGGGCAGCATGAGTGGAGACATTCGGCCTTGCCTGCCTCGCGCCAGCCTGGGAGGAGACCGAAGAAGCATTCCCAAGGGCTGGTGGTTTGGGCGGCAGTGTCGACTGCTCTCCTGGAGGATGGCTCACTAAGACCACCTTTCCAGCGTTCCTATCCATCTTCTCCTCGCTAGGCTTCGGCTGCACTTTAAACAGGGTTTTTAGGGAAAATAAATTGTCCCTGGTGACCTGTTCAAATCGGTCAAGCCTGTCCCCCAGACTTTTAACTTGATCGATGAGTGGTACCAGAAGAGACTTAACCAGTTTCTCGATAGGCTCCAGGGGGAAGCCCTCGTTAGCTAGGTCAAGTGCTGCTGGGACCAACGGGGGGGATAGCACTGTGTCAGCTACAATTTGAGGGGCATTGGGGTTCCCAGATAGTACACGTCCTCCGGCACCTGGAGGTGTGGGGCCCCTTTGGGGCTGATACCTAGGGTGCTTATTGAGCGTGGAGTGACAACCCTTCCGGATGCTGGTCGCCCTTTTCCTTTTCCTTGGCACCCGGATAGATCGAGTCTGGGACAGTAGTTGTGGATCGGGTGCGGGAACGATGGGGCTGGATTGAGGCAGAATGCCAGGAGGGCTGACTGTGGGGCGATCAGGGCAGGACTCTACAACCACAATACAAGGACTGGCAGGGTGAGGAGCAATTAACAAGCTTTCTATCCCATCTGTTCCAACCTCTAATGATGCAATATGCGACTCCCCAGGGAGATCCCCAAGCAAGGGTGCAGGGGAGATGGAGATCGGTGAGGACGTCGCATGTGCCGGAGAGGAACATTTGGAAAGGGGGAAGTCTAGTGAGAGACGCCGTTCTGATATAGCGATCTCCTTGTCGATAACAGCCGCCACCCTGGTGAGGAATTTGTCCATAGAGCCAAACATTGCACCCCCTGGGGCACTTTCTCCGCCGCCCCTCAAGGCCTTACCAGAGCGAGTTGACATGCTGGAATCCGGGCCCACAGAGATGCTCCGAGAACTTGGACCCGTTGCAGTGGGTGTAAGGGGGGTGGCCCAGCCCTGCCTCCTCCTGCCCCGGACGGCCACAGACGGCCCGCCCTTTGCCCGGGCTTCGCCCCGGGCGTCCCGCTCGCGTCCCGCTCGGTGAGGCTAGCTCTGTAATGTGTAGGGTGATGGTGGGCGGGGCACGCAGGGGGGCGCTGACCGGATGTGGCGTGGTCAAGCAGGGACTCCTGGGATAGTGAGTCCCTGCCGCGCTACTCCCCTGCAGCCTCTCTCAGCCCCGCAGATGACACACAGAAGCCTCGGCACCCAGGCAGCAGAACGCGGTGGTGGGTCCTCCCACGAAGCGGCGAGCAATCAAAGTAAGCAGGGGGGGGGCAAAGCAGCAGTCACCCGCAGCGTCTCCACGGGTCACAAGGGGTAGAGAAAGGATATAGTCGCAGATTCCTTATGCCCCGCCCATCCTCCCCGCTCTGCGAACTGAGTCCACTTTGGGCTCTATACTTGATTTATGAGACTTCACATACTGAATTAAGAATTCAGTGTAAAGACTGTGTACTCTTTTATCTCCATGTTTTCATTATTATATCCATATACTGAATTATATTCAGTGCTTTTTTGACACAATTGTGTCTTTCATTTTGGCACACTGTTTTAATAGGCAGTGTGGAAGAGGTGTGGCGCAGCGGCCAGGGCGACTGCCGCTGGGCGCTGGGGATCACGGTACGATACCCGGCTCTGGCGGCAGGGGTCTGGCCAGCACCATGTGACTCTGGGCATTAGCTTGGGGTTTATAAGGACTTTGTCAACATCATATTGCGTAGTGACACAAATTGAGTCTTGCGGCGCCCTCTTCCAACGCATGGACGTGCTTTGGGAAAATATCCAGATACAGTCTCAAGGCTGAGGAAGGATTCCAAAGTAAGGAATCTGAGGCTAGATCTTATCTCTATACAGCGTTACCGAAGGTAAGTAACTTGCTCTGCAGGCTCAGATATACTGTATTTCTAAGACTATACTAACTTTACAGGCTCTGGCTTCAAACAGCAGGGGCAATGAAAATGGTACAAAAATCTTTATGAATACAGATGATGAAATATTTTTACAATAAGACAAGAAACAGAAGCCAAAACAGGTTGTCTATTGGAACTAGAAAAACATGTCATTAATATGTGTGCCCTATTCAAGAAGCATTATCACTCATATATTAACCTTCATTTTCATAAAATGCATATTTTTTTACCTGGTGGACTGGATTTATTATCTACATAAACACACTTTTCATCAAACACCCGCTTGCCATCCTGTTCAAATAGACATATTTTGCTTTTCATTTTTCAGTGAATAAACAAAATGTCTGACGCAAGATTACTGTTACGTGTAAAGTTTGCACCCAGATGCTAATTTTCATTATAACTCAGGAGTTTGTTTACCCAATATTAGTCTGTATATCTCATCAAGTACTCATAAATAGTCATAATGCAGCTGAGCAAATGCTGGATCACGTGCATCTGGATCAATATCATATGCCATGAATACCAGCCATAATCCAAGGTAGCCAGTGTAGGACATGGATGCCTCCCCGTGCCAGGGATATCTACCATATGTCAAATATGGCCATCAGATAGCAAGGGCCATCAATATGGCAAGTATAACCACCATTATGCCAAGGATGTACACCTTATGCAGGGCTGGGATTATGTTAAGCAGGGCCGCCAATATGGTTGGGCGCTTACCAGTATGTCAAGATGGACAACAATATGTCTGCCATCAGCCACAAATGCAAAGTTTGTAACTATTGCCAGACTAGGGACACCATTATGACACGTAGGTAAACAATATTCCATAGACACCTTCAATGAGGATCAGAACATTCAGCAGCCATCACAATGCTACGGATGGGCCACAATTATGTCAAGGAAGGCAACCATATCCCAGGGCCACCACTATGGCAGGGATCAGCCACCATAATGTCATGAAGGGCTCCTATAACCAAGAAACACCAATATGCCCGTGGTAGGCAACAAAGTGCAATGGCAGAAACGTGCATTATACCTGAGGAATGTCACCATTATATGAAGGGGGCACAATATGCCAAGGTCACTATTACAAGAGGGGTGGGCCAATATAAAACTCTGACCCTACCCATATGCCTGTAAACTAGGTGGACGTGCTGATTCAGGCTTCATGTTGGTTCTTTTACCGTGTATCGTCCAGTCAGGCATAAAAGGGTAGGACGCAATGTATTTACAGGCCCCAGAAGTGACATGATGCTAGACCTCCCATCCTGAGCACAAGAAGCCGTACCACCAGCAACTAGTAGGGTGTAGACAGGGCCGAGGATAGGATGTGAATGCAGAGCTGCTCTGCCTCTAGCACCATATTGCATTCACTAGTTTAGTTTTCCTCTCTTCTTCACTAGAAGGGAGAGGCTGGGTAGAGTAAAATAGCCTGATACATGAGTGCTTCCTAATCCCACCCCTTCAGAACTTGCCACGTACATTTGATGGAGTCAGTTAGACTTGCTGATGAGACTCCCTACTATGGTCAGTGAGAAAGGCCTGGGTGACTGTGGTGAGTATATGTGGACTCCTGCAGGGCTAAGAAACACACAGCCTTTGAGATTACTCTACCGAGTAGAGACCTTTCTTTTCTAATCAAAGGCAGGACTTATTTAGTCAATATACATATTCAATTCCTCCAGTTCTTTGGAAAGATAAGCATTCTTTTCAGATCATGACTCAGATACACATCACAGCAAATAAAAGGAGATGATAGACAGAGCGCTGAAACGTTTCAGACACTCCCCCAGTCATAGATCTGGGTTGAATCCATCATCGTTGTTTAGCTCACTCTGCCACCCCAGTTCAGACACAGCCATATGCAAATCAGCCTTGACCCTGTGCCTCATGGGAACAGTTCAGCCAGAACTGCCAAGCCATGTCTTCCCTGGACCGGAAATAAGCATCCTGGGACCGGTTTCAGGCTAACAGATTTGTTGGATTTGGGATTTGTTGTTGTTAAGGGTGGCGAAGTGGCGGGTGTGAAATGCTATATTTGCTAATTTGCACACTCTGACTGCACTGAAACCTTTTTTATTGTGGCACTTTTACCTTTTTTAAAAACGCTGCTCCTGCTTTTAACTATTTTTTTTTTAAAAGTCACAATGAGCTAACCTCACCTCTTTGACGACCGCCGTCCTGTCCGCCGGCTCCCCGTTCCACCATGGGTTCTCCCGCTTGACGTGGAGGGAGCGTAGGCGGGACAGGGCTTGAGTCACGGGTCAGAGGTCGGGGGCGGGAACTACCCTGTTGAAACACTACTTAAACGGGCATGTGTTCGTCGCGCAGCGGGCGCGCCGGCGGCGCGCCGAGGCCGCGCCAAAGGCAAGCCTGTCTGCACCCGTCCGCGCCCGGCCGGGGCCAGGGGCCACCCCCCCTGCTCGAATTCCTACATCTTACAGTTACTCTTGTGATGACTTACACAGACTCAGATCTAAATGCCATGCTAACTGTGAGACCCTGCTATTAGATAATATCGCAGCCTGTTGCCCGAATTGTAAGTTCTCCCCCTCCCATATGCAGCTAGGCATAACAGGGGAGAATGGGAAAACCCTGAGCATGATCCCCGATCTGAACATAGCTCATGACAAGCAGTTTAATTTCCTCAGTACGAACTGCAGATCACTGCCCAAGCATAAAGAGGATATTTTTAATCTTTTAACCGATGTACAGCCGGATGCACTCTTTTTAACTGAGACATGGTTAAACGCTAGCTCAGGGCCAGATATTGCCTCGGCCCTCCCCCCAAATTATGCTATAGTGAGAAAAGATAGAGTGAACCAATGTGGGGGTGGTATAGGAATAGTCTTCAAAAAAACATATCAATGCAAATAGGTAAATCTTGACATGGCCAACTGTGAAGCTGGTCTTTTTAAACTTACCCTAACTCCCCAAATTACATTCTCTGGTATTCTGATTTATCGGCCACCTGGGACGGCTGGTAGTTGGGCAGCTGCTTTGTCTGAGTTGATAGCTCCATTTTTAATGGAAGCTTCTATGTTTTCCATTCTTGGGGATCTTAATTTGCACCTGGAGGATCGTAGTTGCCCTATGATCCTCAATTTTCTCTCGGACCTAGAAGCACTTAATGTTCAACTGGGTAACAATGGTCCGACGCATTCGGCGGGTCACCTACTAGACCCGATTTTTACAAACTTCAATCGCATAGTTTGCAAACCTGCTTCTCCTATTCTATGGTCGGATCACTTTCTCACCCATTTTAAAATCTGGGCTCCCAGCACCAAAAATTTGGTCAGATCAGAAGTCTGGTTTAGAAACTGGCATAAACTTAGTATAAGTGACCTCAATACACAGTTAATACATTCTAGCCCTGACATTGATCCTATTGAACTTAGAATTAGTGATCACAAAACTATCAATACTTGGCTAGCTACTGCTGTACAGACCATAGCCCCGCTTACATTAAGTAAACGTACATCCTGTAATCCCCCTGCCCCATGGTTCACCGAAAAATTAAGTGATGAAAAAAGTAATTGCAAAAAATTAGAGAGGCTGTGGAGAAGAGACTATAACCCAACCAATAAGGAAACTTATAAGCAAGCGCTCAATGCCTACCATTTGTCCTGCAAAATAGTTAAGGGTAACTATACTAAAGATACCATTCTAGCCGCACAGAGCAACTCTGGCACTCTTTTTAAAGTTTTAAAAAACCTGGCAAGAGCCGCCCATCAACCAGAACCACCGATTTTATCCACTACGCAATGCAACCACATAGCCAACTTTTTTAATGAGAAAATAACTAAGATCTAACCCCATTTTAGCAAATATGATGAGGCCACAGCTTCTGTAGCTAATACCTCTCTCCCTAGTGAGAAAGTCGATAGGGTAATCTCCCGGGAGAATGTATTAACAAGTTGGCAATCTATGGACATGGCGACCTTTGTAGAAATCCTTAATAGCATTAGGTCAGGCTCACCTCAGGACCCAATCCCAGCGTCCATCCTAAAGCAGTTGGATTATTCTATTCTGGGAGTAATTAGATCTCTACTGAACGCTTCGTTAGAGGAAGCTGTGATACCCAATGACTGGAAGCATGCAATGGTAGTCCCTCTGCTGAAAAAGGCAGATGGGGACCCAGAGATCTTTTCTAATTTCCGACCAATATCACTACTACCTATTTGCTCGAAAATCCTAGAAAAGCATGTAAATAATCAGTTATCTCAATTTGTCAATGATAACAATCTGTTGCATTACTCACAGTCAGAGTTTAGAAAGGGACACTCCACGGAGTCAACCCTACTAGGGGCCACTGAAGCCATCCGGAAGGAATTTGATGGAGGGGGCACGGCGGCACTCATTCTTTTAGATTTGAGTGCCGCCTTCGACACCATCTCCCACAATACCTTGATTCAGACGTTGGAGGACATAGGAGTCCAAGGGAAAGGCTTGAGATGGCTGGAACAATTTCTTTCACACCGGACCTTTCAGGTCTTTTCCAAAAACAACTCCTCTGGCATCCTGAATTCTCTGTATGGGGTACCTCAGGGCTCTATACTGAGCCCACTCTTATTTAATATATATGTTACCCCACTAGCCAAAATTGCGGAAGAAATGGGCCTTACTATTTATTCCTATGCACATGATACGCAATTAGTGTTCTCCCTAGCATCGACAGACAAATCTGATATTTCCCCTCTTCGCTCTGGACTTCTGAGAATGGCCGATTGGCTTTATTCTAACAAATTAAAACTGAACGGGGAAAAAACAGAGCTACTTATTTTTGGTGATCACAAGGATCTCTGAGGCCCCACACATTGGCCGGTCGAAATGGGCTCGACCCCGGTTGCGGTACAATCTGCTCGCAACCTTGGAATAATAATTGACGATAGACTGTCAATGCGTGCACACACCGCAAAAACGGCCTCAACCTGCTTTGCTTTCCTTAAATGGCTAAGGAAAATACTTTGGCAACTCCCTGATGGGGCACAGAGGACAGTAATACAGGCCTTAATAGGGTCTCGATTGGATTATGGAAATATCCTATTCCTAGGATCTAATAAAGACACTATTAACCGTCTGCAGATTGTACAGAACGCCGCAGCTAGGCTGCTTCTCCATCTCCCAGGGCGCATAAGCATTTCAGAACATCTGAAGAAATTGCATTGGCTGAAAATTGCCAACAGAGTGAAATTCAAAGCACTCTGCTACATGTTTAGGATCAACGTGAATGAGGCACCTTCCTATTTATGTAGACTGGCCCAGAAATACTTACCCTAACGCGCTCTTCGGTCCATAACACAAGCCAAATTTGTTGTCCCCAGATTTAGGCGAGTACGTCTGGGTGGACGCTCGTTTTCTTATTTGGCCCCTGTCCTATGGAACTCTCTTCCACTCAAACTGCGTTTGGAATCAAACGACCTCCAATTTCGGAGGGGAGTCAAAGCTTGGCTTTTTAATCAGTAGCATTCACAATATTTTAATTTTTTAGTTCAGTCAAACAGATCCAAGGCGCCGGAAAACCCTCAGGGTAGCTGTTGAGCCATACAAATGCAATAAATAAATAAAGAAATAAATAAATAAACAGCCCTCAGCAGCCAGGCTAGCTTGAATCCAGTTGCAAAGTGACCAAGGGACCCACGTCTGGGCATACCCTGGCAACTTAGGGCGAGCAAAGAAAACACAAACACTTTAAAGGTAGTCATATTGGCACTGCCAGTGCTTCTTACCTTTGTGAAACTGAACAGACACTGACAAAAATGGCAGTAGAAGTTGCAAATGGGGGAGTGGAGGAAACCCCAATGCCCCAGTGTACAATGGTGTCTGCAGAACTAATAAGTGCTAGCGAATCATTGATCCCCATTCTAATCACTCTCTGCACACCTTATCTTCCACTGATATTTCTCTACTTACTAGAGAACTTTATTTTTTAATCATTGACAGGCTTTATCTATTCTATATACATTCTCAACTCCTCCAATTCTTTGTAAAGAGAACCCTTCTTTTCAGATCATGACTCGGATACACATCACAACACCACTGGTTTCCGTCTCCCACCTACATTTTATCTGTCTAATGGCCTGATGCCTCCAGGTGGTATTACAGTTGAGAACCTAGTCTTGACATTTTTTTATACCCTCAGCCATGGCATACATTACTAATACATTAGTCTAGCGGAAAGAAGGGCTCACCTTGACCTCAAGGATAAGGGTAATATTGTCATCAAACTATCTAACAAAAATGTAGGTATATTCATCCAAGGCAACTGCAAATATGAGCATGAAACTTGCTGCCAATCTAGCAGTACAGAATACTACAACTTGATCATAAATAAATCTTATAAAAATCCAGGTTGCGATAAAATATTTGACCAAACAGGCACAACTTGATGGGTTTTTGAGTCAACTTCTATTCCTAAATTACAAAAAATCGAGAACACCAGCCTTTTATACACTTTCCAAAGTACATGAGAGTATATCCCATCCCGCTGGAAGGCCCGAATGGCCGGGTTGTTGCTTTATTTTAGAACCACTTGGAAGATATTTTGACTGTTTCATTAAGGACACAGTACTCAACACTAACATATATGTGAATAATAGCACAGATTTCATCAACCTGGTTAAAGACCTCTATTTTGACTCTATAAATGAAATAATGGCGAATCTTGACATTGAATCAACTTACACCAGTATTGCACAAGAATCTGTCACACAGGTGATCAAGGGCTAGATGTAGGTAAATCAGATTTACCGCTTCATAAATACCGAATTTTACCGATTCGGTATTCATGAATCGGTAAATCTGATGTAGGTATTCATTCGGTAAAAAATACCGAATCGGTATGATTCGGTATTTACCGATTCTGTAATTACAGAATCGGTATTTGCCATTGATTCCTATGGGCCTTGAAGCCCATAGGATTCAAAAGCAAATACAGATTCGGTATTTACCGAATCGGTAAAAATACCGAATTGCAAAGGGGGACAGGGTGTCACTTTGACACCCTGTTGCACCCCTGTAACTGGCTTGTGCGCCATGTGGCACACAGACATGCCCTTAGGGCATGTCTGTGTGCCACATGGCACAGGTGTACATGCACAGATGTGCATGTACACAAGAATTCGTTATTTACCATGCAATTGTATTACATGGTAAATAACGAATTCTAAAGACCCTGTAGCACTGTTAGAAGTGCTACCTACATAGGAAAATACAGATTCGGTAATTTTACGGATCGGTAAATTTACCGATTTGGTAAAATTACCGATTCGGTAAATTACCGAATCTGTATGTTTTCAGTGCCCCTACATTACAATGTCAAAATACCGGTTCGAAACGGCCGAAAATCGGTATTTTCGGCCGATTCCGACCGGTATTTTCACACCTACATCTGGCCCATAGTCTCCACTTAACAACACCCACCCACCTCAAGGTTTCCTTACTTTTATTCTTTAGAGTTTTATACGAACTAGACCCGAGACATTGGGTATCAGAGCGCTTTACATGAGCACCAGTTTCGTTACAGAAGGACACATTAATTTTTGTTAGGCACGGGGAGATAAAGTAATTTGCACAGAATTATAGGATATTGAGCGTGGTTGCCGAGACTCGAACCTAGATCCCCAGCTTCAAGGTCGACCGCTCTGACCGTAAGGCTACATCCTCAACCCAAACTTTGCGTTACCCTTTCAAAACTGTTATTTTGTTTTTTCGGTAAATTCTACAAAGGCATATCTATTTGCCATTCTCTTTGTTAATTCTGTTGAAACATCATATATATTGAATGCTGTGAACCCCTTCCTTCATAAGAAAAGACTATTGAAAAGATACACCCATCACATCACATCTTCATGATCTGGCCTGGAGATATATAACAATGACCTATCCAAATTTATCACATGAGTAAACAACTCAAAAACTGACTTACGCTTCACACATCACAGCAGTAGCACAAGTATTCTAGACTATCTGGACCTCAATGTCAAGACTAAGGACAACAAAATGTATACATCTCTAATTAGAAAGCCCAAGAAAAAAACCTGCTAGAATTTCGCAGCTTGCACCCTAGACCACTGCAGGATGGGCTCACCTTATGGCAATCCCTCAGTATTCCAGGGAAAAGCAAGGAAGATTTTTGTAGAGAGGCTGACATGTTGGCACTGAAGCTAGGTGAGGGAGGTTACTGAGTTAAACTACTCCGGTGTTCCATGAAATGGGTTTGTTTCTCCCCTAGGCAGAGATTACTTACAACTAAGCAACCACACTACATGTTGCCCCTTATCCAACCAAAAGAGTGAAACAACATTGAGTTGTATTGTGCTCAGGTGATCTTGCCCTAGTTGTCCCCCTTTTTATACTCAAACGAGGACTCAATATAAGGTATATATAGTTTGAGCACACATGTTCACAAAGTGGGAATACTATTGTCTCCAATGGGATCTACCTAGTCACCGGCCACCCCAAATGTGGCAACTGTGATGCCTGCAATGCTACCTCTGACATCTCAGTGTTCCTTTATCAACACATAAAACAGTATCTTCATTTCTTTTCCAATTGAAACTCAACAAATGTTACATAAGGCATTAGGTGACCTTGTGCCCTATTGTACATTGGCCAGACCACTCAAACAGTTAAGGTGTGCATCAGCCAACAGAGGAGCAATATTAGATGTAAAGTCCAGAATGCATCCCTGGTAGAATACTGCAACCCTACCAAACACAGCGAAAATGATATTCAAGGGCAAGCCATTGATGGTGTAAGACGACCATGTGGTGGCAACTTGGGCTCACTACTCACTAGACAAAATCTCAAAATGGATTTTCCATTGCCAGTCTATCATCAATCGTATCAGCACAACTGAAGAGTGGGATGAGACCACCCATATACATGCCTGTTCCTTGATAATTTTAGCACTGGCCATTGCCTGCCCGAGCTATCATTAACTAAGGTTGCATTTTTCACTCAGAGTTGGCGCTACACGCTTAGGGTATTGCCATTTTATCCCTACTCCCAGGGTCGAATGGCTTTACCCCCATGGTTACCACCTTTAGCTGTGTTCAGTTTCCAATATATTTATATAATTTTGCGTTACTTTCTGTGCACTGTACACATGTCCTGCAATTTTGTTGCTGCAGTTTACTGCTTAAGAATCACATTGTCAGCACCTCTTTTATTGTTTAGTCAATGGTTTCAATAACTATTTGTACAATATACCTTTGTGATCTGTATACTCCTTAAAGTCTTTTGTATCTTGCATGTTTGTCATCATTGTTGAAATGTTGATTGTGCTCGTTATGATTTTTGCTCACATTGCAACTCGCATTAATTAGCGTTTTGACCAATTTCCTTCCCGGTTGGTCGCACCCCTCAGGCTCCTCCCTGTGGGACCGTCGTTGGGTATACCTCTTTTCATTTTGAATCTTTATTATAAATAATGTTTGTATTGTTTTGTTATTTATTTTAATACTACCATGATTACTTGTACAATATGCATTTGCGCTGTTTGTCTTTTTGAAGTTCCTGTAATTTGTATGGTTGCCATCATTGTAGAATCAATGCTTGTGCCGCTTACTTTTCTTCTGCTCACAGTAAGAGTGGAATCAATTGGCTTCACAGTCCCTTGAAAAATCATCTTCCTCCTTGGTTGGCTCCATTCTAGCATTTTCACACAGATACACTTGAGGTGCTCTTGGCGCGCCCCCTGCTCACACAGTCATACACAACTAACGCAGCCGTCCTCACCATGTCGGCAATGCGGCAACAGTAAAGTGCAGGGCTTTAAGTGGGATGAAAAAACTGGGGGTGGGGGTGGTCTCTCAGAGGGGTGTGGCCAATGTAATGAAGGGCCTGGCTTAAAAACACGTGAGGTAAAAATCTGTGCTTAGCATAGTGTGCCGCCCGACTTGTATTTTGCTGTTTCTGTCATTGCATCCAGATATATGATACAACAATTAACATCATACCTACAACAAGTCAGAACTGTTGGCTTTGTCAATGCTTGCTGCTAGTTGCATTAGATAAATAAGCAGAAACAACTGCTTGTATATAATATTGAAAAAGCTTCCACTTAAATCCCTGATGACACTAAGACAATGCTGCTGCTCCTGAGTTTCAAAAAGAGAAGGGAAATCCAGAGAGAAAATGACTCTCTTTAAAGGATTTCCCTTCTCCTGGAATGCTCTCCTTTCATGACGTCATGCCATAACTTCTCCACTAGTGAGAAGTGAGCAGTGTGAGCAGCGCAAATTAGTGTGCCTGCTGTCACTGCAGTCTGCAGCCTGCTGTCACTGCAGCTTGGATCCTGATAGCAACCATTTTCAAGTGTGGGGGTGTGGCGTGACGGCCAGAGCTGCCTATTTTAGAGCTGGGGATCCATGTCTAGGGCTCGGCTCGGCTCAACATTCTGTGATTCTAGTCAAATCACTTAATCTCCTAGAGACCCTTATGGGTGATTAGCAGCTATATACTAATTTGAGTATTATTATTTATTATTTCAATAGTTCATTTGCACAGACAACCAAGAGCGGCACTTTATTCTTGGAACTGTTAAAACATATGGGGCTAGATGTACGAACATTAGTAATAGCGATTACCAAACAGCGATGTTTTGCAAATTACTCTTTGGTAGTCGCTTTTTCCAATGCGCTAAAGTGAAATCAGGCCCTTATTACCAAACTCCCTATTCCTAGTGGGTTGCAAATAGACCTACCTCATAAATATTAATGAAATAGGTCCCAATTTGTGACCTACTAGGATTTGTTTTCATCACAGGGATCGTTGCCTGCTGGACCAGTATACCTCCATGTCTGTGATTGCTTTTAAATAAAGCAATTTTCTTTCACACACAGCTTGTTTTCCTCAAAGGAAAATGGGATGTGTTTCAAAAGAAAAATAAAACATTTTATTTTTTATTTTTTAAGAGTAGGCAGTGGTCCATGGGACCACTTCCTGCTCTTAAAGAATATTGTTTCAAACTTTCTCAAAGGGGATGGCATCACCAGGGGATGTGTTCCCATACGCAAATGGGTTGCCACCAACTTTTAATTGGCGTTAACGTAGGAATGTTTTTGCGGCCGCATTTAGCTCGCAAAACATTGGTACATACTATTCAGATTGCCTTTTTTGAAGGGAAGCCCTAAACACTCCAATTAGCGATGCTGTTTTTGTTTGCAAACATAAACTGCGATTCTTTAAGAAATTACCGAATCACAGTTTGGTGTTTGTACATAACAAAAAGCATTTTTGTGGTCTCAAAAAGCCCAATTCGTAAAATTACTTTGTACATCTACCCCATGGTACTTACCTACAAAAATGGAAACTATTTTAATAATGGACCTACACATATTTGCAACTATAAATTGCTAATTTGTCAAAAATAAAGAAGATTAATGTACAGGTAAGATGAAAGTTGGACGGGATGCTGCTCACTGTGGGCAGCCAACATCATTGGCATACACTGAGAGGGTTGGCTGCAGGTCGTGCGAAAACCCACTGCAACCCACCAACCATCACTATCAATAGAGATTTTTTAATGCTTTGTTTTCTTTGGGTTCATGAAGTAAAACGTTTTTTTAAATTCATTTTTTCACCTTTACAAACTTTTATGTAATACAATTTTTTAGTAGTTATTTTAAACGTTTTGGAACCATCATTGTTATTTTTTCAACCTGTAAACAAACTTCGATTATGTTTTTTGCAATCCTGGTGCAACACGTGATTGATGACTAATTTGTTCATTTCCACTGAACAAGTTATGTGTTTTGCATTAGTTGTAGCGTGTTAAAAACATATGCAACCTTGTAAATTATTCTTCAACTTGGAGAAATTATGGCAGAACCAGGATATTTCCGGTTGTCTCAATGCATGTATTCCAGGAGTTGACCTTCCTGCAAGAAGTGGTCGTATAAAGAGCATGCCACCTTTAAGAGGTTCACATTCTTCTCTCCTTTGGGGTGGATACAAATGCTCACAATAGCGATTGACATGCAGTGGTTGTTGTTTGTATTATCTTCTTTTTGTTCTGAAGATGATTGGTGTTCACTGGATCCTGATGGTGGTGGCTCTGTCCAATGTTTGTACAGATATTTTGTTACCTTCTCTAGGAAGATGCTTTCCTGCCTAAATCTCTTTGTAGAAATTGAAAATGGTGTCTTCCAAGTGACGGGCTGCTTTTTCTATTGATAGGGGCTTATTATTTGAATGTGTTGCTCTCTACTGAAGAAGGACAATTATCCTGAAACACTAGTATAGAGATACACAGCACTGGCGGCACCTACAAGAGTGAAAAACTAAAGACTCACGGAAGTAAGTGTTATCATGCACTTCATTTACCATGATGCATTGGGGGAAATTGGCTGCTGGGATGTACGGCAATGTCTGTCCACCATCTTTTCTTATTTCGCTGCTCTTGCATGATCGGTGAGGTGAGGTGGAACTTCCGTTCCCAGTGATGTGATACCAGAAACGAGTACAGTGAACCCCACTGATTTTTAGACAGTCAAGTTTGACAGGCAATCTAACTGTTAACTAGTTTACAAGTACACATGGTATAATTATACAATGAAAATAACGGCCCTATGCTTCCATTTTAATTTTAGCAGGATTTCCTTCCCTGCAGGTTTTGCATTACCATGCCATGCTTGTCCTAGCCAGACCTATTTTTCAGGTCTGTGAAGCTTAAGTGAAGCCCTGTAGACCACTGCAGTGATTTCAGTGGTTCCTGGATAAGTATTCATACTCATTCAAATAGTTCTGGCGTATCTGACATGGTTCACTGGGGTTCTTGCTGCTCCACAGTTCTTTTTTTTTTAAAAATTTTTTTTAATTAGAAATGTTTCGCTTTTTACGTGCAGGGCACGGCAAAATGTTACAACAGAGCTAAATATAAAGTATTTCATTATGTCTTCTCTGTTAAAGAATAAGCCACAATACAATCGCAGGGGAAAGCAATTGAGATACTTCAAATGTTTCTAATACATAGAGTATCTTCAATTTAAGATCTAGTAATAGGATTAAGTACAAATTGCCAAACAATAGAAAACAGAGGGGACTAAGGCAAACATCAAGAACTCACATATATATAGTCCAGCACACAATGAGCAGATCCATTTCTAATACTTCAATCCATGCTCCCTTCTTTCCATCGCGTAATGGGACCCCAAATTTGCTTACCAAGCTTCCTTCCCTTTTTCCCCTTCCTTGCATACATCTCAGTCTCCAAATTATATACTCCTAGTAGTTTGGCCAACCAATGATGAAATAAAGGTGGCAGGGGGTCTAACCATGCAGATGCTATGCAAAGTCTCATAACTGACAAAGCTACAAACAAAAATTCCCCCCCACCCTGCATTTGCCCCTCGTTCTCGTTCACTCCCAGAAGGATTATCGAAGGGGTTAAGAGAATTTCGGTTCCTAATACCCTGTTTATAAAACCCTCAATGTCTTTTTTGAGCAGTTGCAGGTGAGGGCATGTTGCAAACACATGTAGCAAATCTGCATCCAGGCTTCCACACCTAAAACAGCTAATACCTGTTGTGCCTCCCCACTGAGCTATCTTTGCAGGCGTATGATATAGATGGTATATAGTTTTATAGTGTTGTGCCTGGAGAGGCGCCGAGCACAACAGCGTATATCCCTTTTCTAGAGACATGTAGAAGCTTTTCCCCCTAATATCCAAGCTATTTTTCCATTTGTCTGCCCATTTTTCCATATCATCCTGCTTTGAGACTATCAATTCAGCATAAAACCTCTTTATTGTGCAATCCTCCTCTACTTGAATCACTTCCATAATAGGGTTTTTACTGAAGCCCACCGGTCCTCCCTTCTTATTATACAAAAAACTCCTTATTTGTAAATATTTGTAAAATTGTCTAGTATCTAAAGCAAACTTTGTCTGTAATTCAGAAAACTGGTAGACCCCTTGTTGCCCCATCACATCCCCTAGCCTTCTGACTCCCTTCCTTTCCCACTCCGTGAAAATGGGGCCAGCAAATACCTCCTCTGGAAAATTTGGATTATCTTTCAATCTAGTATAAAAATTATACTTCCCCAGCCCAAACCTTTTAGCAAAAGCTTTCCAAACTGTATAAGCCGCAATGAGCGTCTTAAACCGTGTCCTTTTAAAATAGCTAGCCTCCGTATATTTCAAAGCACATTCTCAGCTTCTGGTCCCAAAACTAGTCCGTATATCGCCAATGAACCAAACTCACTCCAGCCTTCAGACACTGCTACCCCATTAAGCCTACCATGTATTGTAAAGCTGCTGCCCAATAGTATAGCTTTAACTCTGGCAGTGCCCACCCTCCCCTCTCCCGTGGAAGTGTCATAAACCTGAATGCCCTCCTAGTTTTCCCCTTTGCCCAGATGAATCTATTAATCATATGTTCGATATTCTTAAACAGCTTGGCCTCAAATAATAGGGGTATTGCTCTGAAAAAGTATAAAAACTTAGGTAAGACCAACATCTTTACTACATTCGTCCGCCCCACAATAGAAAGATGCAGATTATCCAATCTATCCAAATCCTTCCGCACTTTATTGATTAATGGTGTTATATTCTTTTCTACTAAGCTATCTAGATCAGCCGAGATAGTCACCCCTAAGTATGTTCCTGCCTGTACCACTCAGCTATCAGTGCAGATAGAATGACAATTTTTGATTATCTGTGTCTTGGCCGTGTTCAGTTTGTAGCCCGAAATCTGCCCAAACCTCAGTGCCTCAATTTCAACTTGCACTCTAGCCTCCATAGGGGTCGGCGTAATCACTGCCACGTCGTCGGTGTATGCTAGTATCTTACAATGGCCAATACGTGTAGGCAACGGTGTTACTAGCTCACAC